>NC_081393.1:12827603-13573228 GCF_030684315.1 Stegostoma tigrinum
CAGAGATGCTGGCTAGGGAACAGGGTGGTGTGTTCAAGTGGCAGACAATGAGTAGCTCAGGGTCTTTTTTGCAAGCAGAATGTAGATGTTCTGCAAAGTGGTCACCCAATCTATGCATAACCTCTTTGATGGGGAACTAAATAAGGCAAAAAGGAATAGAAGAACTTATCAACAGAGTGAGATAGAAGTAGGTGAAGTTGGAAGAAGTATGTGTGGAGCATAAATGTCAGCTTGCAACTGTTGAGACAAACAGCCTTGTTTCTTCATTGTAAATTCAAGGCAGTATAATGTAATCTAATCTCAAGACTGATAGATTGATCAAGTTTCACACTTACTTTCTGGACCGCTCAATTCAGATCAATGCTTTTTAATTGCTCTTAGCTATCTATTATTTAGTAAAATTTATCAAATAACAGATGGCATTGTGGAAACTGGCACAGAGTGTACTGTTGTGTTCTTGTTTATATCACATCATGTTGTCCTATTGACAAACTCTTTCTCCTGTGGGAAACTGCTTCTGTTGCAAACTCACTGAAGCATATGATGACAGCCCTCTGCTTAATTTAATAAAATTGCACCGAATGAATGGCACAAACTGAGAAGGCAGAAGTATCTGTATTTGATACAAACGATAATTCAAGTCAAATGGCACAACCTTTAGAATCCTGGCATCTTCCCCAGCGAATAAGTGATGCTACTAATTAAAAAGCCTTGAGGAATTTAGAAAAACAACTTTTCATGGCACACAAATTTAAGACCAAGGAGACCAGACAGGGCTTCAGTCAGTGCATTTTCATGTCAATTCAATCCTACTGTACTAACAATTGTTCTAACTATTGTACTAGCCGCAATTTAATTCAATTAGTAGCTTCGGTAGCTATGCGGGTTTGGAATAGCAAGGAGAACCTGACTATAAGAACTCAGTTTGACTCTTTGACTGGAATAGACCTTGGGACAATTTACCTTCTGATGTAGTTATCATGTAAGCATGTTCAGCTGACTATTACAAATGTACCATTATCCACATTGAACATTGATGGTTCATTCATATACTCATCTCATCTCAGGTGTGCATCTCCAATCTGAGAAAGCATGCTTTGGGAGACAGCAAACTCAAAGATTTACTTTCAATCAGACAGAGGTTCAGAAGCAAATGAGAAAAGGAAAACACTGCAGATGTGGGAAATCTGAAGCAAAATCAGAATTCAGTGGTCCAGCCAGTATTCGTGGAGAAAGGAGCAAATGCTCAGGTTGCAGTTTAAATGACCTTTCGCCTGAATTGAACCTGACAGAATGGAAGGGACAAAGCAAGTTCAGAGGGAGATAAGTGAGAGTGAGTTAGGTGACAAGTAAAGACACTTAAGTGCCAGAGGACCATAGGGGTGCTGTCTTGGAAGAGAGTTGAGTCATAGTTAGTTCAACCTGAGGGTCACCACGCCTCTGGTGAGGAGTGAGATTAGCACTTCTATACACAAAGCCTGATAGATATAGGGAACTCTGCCACAAACAGCAGTGGATGTTGGATCAGTTGCAAACTCTAAATCTGAGATAGACAATTTTTTTTGCAGCAAGGGTATTGAGGGATCCTCTCATGGAACAGTAAAACAGGCTCAAGGGTGCTGGGATTTCTGATGAAGGGTCACCGGATCTGAAACGTTAACTCTGAATTTTTCTTCACCGATGCTGCCAGACCTGCTGAACTTTTCCAGCAACTTTGTTTTTGTTCACTTTATCCTGATTGTCAATTGTTTAAAACTCAGTTCTTGGATGCAAGAGCCAGGAAAATCAGACGCCATTTTCTTACAGGCCTCGGCATTCTCTTCCAAAAAGTTTCAGTCCAAGTACACTGTTTTATATAGTGCTAACCACTTTACTGTTTAATAACCATGTTATATAAAGAACATAGCACTACAAGCCAAATTCATATGCCTATGAAATGCAATAACATGTGGTGTCCACGCTTTATTCGGTTTCTTAATGCTAAAATAAAAGCTAGCAAAGTGCTTTCCATCTGAACTGAGCATCAATGATTTTTACGATGGCAATTTATCATGCTTTCGTTTTGCAAACTTGAATGGATTTATGGCTATTTAAGTGCAAAGGAAGTGCACTTTGTTCATTTTAATGAGGAATACACAAGAACCTGCATTATGTCTTCGAGCTTACTTGCCTTTTGCTGTTTGCAACAAAGCAGAGCACATTACCACACCAAACAACAATTGAAAACTGGGACTAGAATAAATTTAATGATTGATATTCAGTCTCCCCTCTATTGTTCATCGGCCATGCACAGGATGTTTACAATGTCAGTGAACAACAACCGCACTCTTCAAGATATGGAATAAAAATGCTTGCAGCATAAACACAGTGCAGATCCACATGACTCCCTGATGTAATACTTCTCTCAACTGCTCTTTTCAAGTAGAGGTCATGAAATTGAGGATACTGATTGTTTTGCTGTGTTTGAATATTTGCTCATTTATCCTTTTTGAATTTCATGAACGTGGAGCCTAGCAAAGGCTGTACTTAAAGTTGTTGCTATATTGGTCAATACATGCAAAATCAAAACAAGAAGATAAGTGAGGACTTGCAACATTGAATTATAATGTTCAGCGTGGTGGAAGAACATATGTTAGGCTACCCACAAAACAATCTTTTTGACAAATCCTGCATTACGCACATTATTTATACCTAAATATGCAATTTAACCATATTCACAAACTTATTCAACCTGATTTTTTTATGTCATCACATTACTGTGATCATGACAACGCAAGCACACTGGGTCATTTCCTTGTATTGATCTTCACCACAGCCTCTTCGACCTCCCAATCACAATTCCAGCAGTGTTTGTCCCTGGAAACATTCTGCTCATAGCAGCACTGTCAAATTCCCAATCGTCTTAATCTTAGCCCATCGTTCACCACAACAGTTCTGTAGGTGCCAGTTTCACCTTCACCTATGATGCTGAGGACTTCGAGCATATCGTGACATCTTTAGCTGAAACCGCTCAATGCTGAAGATGAACCTTGTGAGAAAAGTTAATTCTTGACTTCTCTGTTTTGTTACAAATCGTCGGTCTCAAAGATTTCAAGGCTTTTCCTTTAACCATCCTTGAGCCACAAGTGCAGAAGCTCATTGCTAAAAGAGAAACTGTCCATTCAGTTGCCTTTGCCAACTGTTGTCTGGCATAAAAAACAACTGGGAAAGACGGTCTGACTATGACTAACACAGAAAATGAATGATGGTATTCGCTACAAGGAACTGGAATACTAATTGGCCATAAAAAGCAGTTGAGATTTCAGCAAAGGAGGACAAAGGGATTGATTAAGAGGAGGGAATTGGAGTAGGAGAATATATTCATTTAAAAGCTTCTCATGGTATATGAAGAGAAAACGATGAGTGGAGACAAATGTTGGTCTCTTTACAGTCAGAAACAGGGCATATTATAATGGGATACAAGGAGAATGCGGATCAATTTTTCATGTATTTTTGTTCTGTCTTCATAAAGGATGACACAAATAATATCCCAAGAATGTTGGGGAACACAGAGTCCAGTGAAAGACAGGAACTGACGTAAATCACTGTTAGTTGGGAAACAGTGCAGGGCTAATTGATGGGCCTAAAGCCACATCAATCCCCAAGACTTTAAAAGCTACATCTCAGGGTACTTAGGGAAGTATCCACAGAAATTGTGAAATCCGTTGCTGGTCACCTTTCAAGATGCTATCAATGTTGGCACAGTTCTGATGGATTAGAAAGCAATTTATGTCACTCACTATCTGAAAAAGGACATAAAGAGAAAACCGGAAAATTATAGGCAAGTAAGCCTTACATCAGCACTTGGGAAAATGCGGGAGTCCACGATGAAAGATTTCTTAGCACAGCACTTGGAAAAGTGACAGGATTGGACAAAATTAACATGGATTTACAAAGGAGAGATCATACTTGAAAAATCAATTGGAATGTTTTGAGAATGTAACCACTATACTTGATAAGGCTGACCGAGTGGATCTGGCTTACTTGGATTTTCAGAAAACTTTCAAAAAGATCCCACATAAGAGATTAGCATGTAAAATTAAAGCACATGCCATTAGAGGTGCTGTACTGATATGGATAGAGAACTGGTTAGCAGACAAGAAACAAAGATATGGGGTAAACGTGTCATTTTCCAACTGGCAGGCAGTTACTAGTGTAGCACAGCAGAGTTCATTGCTTGGACTACCGCCATTCATAACATATCTTAATGATTTAGATGAAGGAACTTAATGTAGTATCTCCAAGCTTGCAGATGACCTAAGGCTGTGTGGGAGGTTGCAGCGATGCTTCAACGTGATTTCTACAAGTTGAGTAAGTGGGCAAATACATGGCAATTGGATTATAATGTGAATAAATGTGAGGTTATCCACTCTGTGGAAAAACAGAAAAGCAGATTATTATCTGAATGATAAAGTTGGAAAAGGAAGATGCAATGAGGCCTCAGTGCCATTGCACACCGGTCGTTGACTGTAAGCATTGTAGGGATGGTAGGTAGTGAAGATGGCAAATGGTATGTTGGCCTTCATAGCGAAAGAATTCGAGCACAGGAGTAGGATTGTCTTGCTGCAATTGTACAGGGCTTGGAGAGACCACACCTGGAGTATTGTGTGCAGTCTGGACTCCTTCTCTGAGGAAGGATATTCTGTTTATGGAGAGATTGCAACAAAGGCTTACCAGGTTGATTCCTGAGATGTCAGGACTGTCATGTGAAGAGAGAGAGGATTGGTTAGGACTATATTCATTGGAGTTCAGAAGAGTAAGAGGGGATATCACAAAACCTATAAAATCCTAATCCAACTAAACAGGGCTATGTAGGAAGGATGTTCTTGTTGACCAGAGAGTCCAGAACCACATGTCACAATTTAAGGGTACAGGATAGGCCATAGAGGACTGAGGTGAAGAAGAGTTTCTCCACCCTGAGAATGGTAAGCATGTGGAATTCTCTGTCATAGAATGTGGTTGAAGCCAAAACATTGAATGTATTCAAGTAGGAATTGGATATATTTCTTCGGGCTAAAGGGATCAAAGGATATGGGGAGAAAGAAGAAACAGGGAACTTGGTGATCAGCCTTGGTCATACTGGTTAGCAGACAAGAAACAAAGATATGGGGTAAACGTGTCATTTTCCAACTGGCAGGCTTAATGGGCAGAATGGCCTATTCCTACCCCTATTTTGCTTTCCATTGCCAACCATGCCAAATTTCCCCTAAGTTTCTTTCATACCCTACTGTTTAACTTCCATCTTTCTCCACTTCCCCACTGGCTCTTTACTGTGGCATCTCCACAATCCACATGTCCATAAGAACCAACTCCTGCTCTCTAGATTCACCGACGTGTTGACCATCCAACGTCTCTTTCTATTCTAGCAATGTTAGCTGTCTGCATTTATGGTTCCCTTTTGTCTTGTCTGTTCCTTTCCCTCCAGGTTTGCATTATCACATCCCCTCTTCAAATAAAAACATTAACTTTTCTATCTTATAAGTAAACACCAAATGCTATTCCCTTTCCAAAGTCCTTGAATGCATTTTCCAAATCTGTGCCACTCTTTTTCACAACTCAATGTGCAACTCCCTGCAATTAAGTTTTTACCCAACATGGCTTTCATGAATGAAAACCTGTATCAGAGATGATGGGAACTGCAGATGCTGGAGAATCCGAGATAACAAAGTGTGGAGCTGGATGAACACAGCAGGCCAAGCAGCATCCTAGGAGCACAAAAGCTGATGTCTCGGGCCTAGACCCTTCATCAGAAAAGGGAGATGAGGACAGGGTTCTGAAATAAATAGGGAGGGGGGGAGGCGGATCGAAGGTGAACAGAGGAGAAGATAGGTAGAGAGGAGACAGACAAGTTAAAGTGGCAGGGATGGAACCTGTAGAGGTGAGGTTAGGTGGGGAGATAGGGAGGAGATAGGTCAGTCCGGGGAGGACGGACAGGTCAAGGGGGCGGGATGAGGTTGGGAGGTAGGGAATGGAGGTGCGGCTTGAGGTGGGAGGAGAGCATAGGTGAGAGGAAGAACAGGTTAGGGAGGCGGGGACGAGATGGGCTGGTTTTGGGATGCAGTGGGGGGAGGGGAGATTTGAAGCTTGTGAAATGCATATTGATACCATTGGGCTGCAGGGTTCCCAAGCGGAATATGAGTTGCTGTTCCTGCAACCTTCAGGTGGCATCATTGCGGCACTGCAGGAGGCCCAGGATGGACATATAGTCGAAGGAGTGTGATGGGGAGTTGGAATGGTTCGCGAGTGGGAGGTGCAGTTGTTTGTTGCAAACCGAGAGTAGGTGTTCTGCAAAGCCTTCCCCAAGCCTCTGCTTGGTTTCCCCAATGTAGAGGATGCCACAACGGATACAGCGGATGCAATATACCACATTGGCAGATGTGCAGGTGAACATCTGCTTGATGTGGAAACCCTGCAGCCCAGGGGTATCAATGTGGATTTCACAAGCTTCAAAATCTCCCCTCACTCCACTGCATACCAAAACCAGCCCAGCTCATCCCCGCCTCCCTAACCTGTTCTTCCTCTCACCTATCCCCTCCTCCCAACTCAAGCTGCACCTCCATTCCCTACCTCCTAACGTCATCCCGCCCCCTTGACCTGTCCATTATCCCCGGACTGACCTTTCCACTGCCTACCTCCCCACCTATACTCACCTCTGCTGGCTCCATCTCTGCCCCTTTGACTTGTCTGTCTCCTCTCTACCTACCTTCTCCTCTATCCACCTTCGATCTGCCTCCCCCTTTCTCCCTATTTATTTCAGAACCCTCTCCCCATCCTCCTTTTCTGATGAAGGGTCTAGGCCCGAGACATCAGCTTTTGTGCTCCTAAGATGCTGCTTGGCCTGCTGTGTTCATCCAGATCCACATTTTGTCATCATGAATGAAAACCTGATTTGTTTTGCCATTCTTCACCCCAAAAATCAGTCCCATGATGTTTTGTGAACTGCCTCCAATGGCAAAATATCCTTTCTCAAGTCAGGGACCAAAACTGTACACAGTACTCTCGGAGTGGCCTCACCATCACCCTATACATTGGCAATACGACATCCTTATTTTTATACTCAACCCTCTAGCAAAGAAAACCAAAATTCCATTTGCCTCCTTACTTGCAACATCTGGTTGCTAAACTTTTGTGTTTCAAGTACAAGAATACCCAGATCCTCTATACTGAACTCTTACGGGTCATTTCTAAATTTAAGTGATCATCTACCATCGGGTTCTTCTTACCATTGTGCATTACCTCACACTTTACTATCTTAAACTTCATGCGCCAAGTTGTTGACCATTCCCTCAACCTATCCAAATCCCCGCTTAGACTCCTAATATCCTCATAGAACATGCCATTCCACCAATCAGTTCCAATCATTCCATCCTCAGCAAATTGGATATGTTGTACTCTGCGTCTCCTCCAAGGCATTAATATAGACAATAAATAATCGAGGTAGCGAGGACTGAACCCTGTGTCATTCTACTAATACAACAAAATGTGAGGCTGGATGAACACAGCTGGCCAAGCAGCATCTCAGGAGCACAAAAGCTGACGTTTCGAGCCTAGACCCTTCATCAGAGAGGGGGATGGGGTGAGGGTTCTGGAATAAATAGGGAAAGAGGGGGAGGCGGACTGAAGATGGAGAGAAAAGAAGATAGGTGGAGAGAGTATAGGTGGGGAGGTAGGGAGGGGATAGGTCAGTCCAGGGGAGACGGACAGGTCAAGGAGGTGGGATGAGGTTAGTAGGTGGATGGGGGTGCGGCTTGGGGTGGGAGGAAGGGATGGGTGAGAGGAAGAACAGGTTAGGGAGGCGGAGACAGGTTGGACTGGTTTTGGGATGCAGTGGGTGGACAGGAAGAGCTGGGCTGGTTGTGTGGTGCAGTGAGGGGAGGGGACGAACTGGGCTGGTTTAGGGATGCAGTTGGGGAAGGGGAGATTTTGAAACTGGTGAAGTCCACATTGATACTATTAGGCTGCAGGGTTCCCAGGCGGAATATGAGTTGCTGTTCCTGCAACCTACGGGTGGCATCACTGTGGCACTGCAGGAGGCCCATGATGGACATGTCATCGAAAGAATGGGAGGGGGAGTGGAAATGGTTGGCGACTGGGAGGTGCAGTTGTTTATTGCGAACTGAGCGGAGGTGTTCTGCAAAGCGGTCTCCAAGCCTCCGCTTGGTTTCCCCAATGTAGAGGTAGCCACACCAGGTACAGTGGATGCAGTATACCACATTGGCAGATGTGCAGGTGAACCTCTGCTTAATGTGGAATGTCATCTTGGGGCCTGGGATGGGGGTGAGGGAGGAGGTGTGGGGGCAAGTGTAGCATTTCCTGCGGTTGCAGGGGAAGGTGCCGGGTGTGGTGGGGTTGGCGGGCAGTGTGGAGCGAACAAGGGAGTCACGGAGAGAGTGGTCTCTCCGGAAACCAGACAGGGGTGGGGATGGAAAAATGTCTTGGGTGGTGGGGTCGGATTGTAGATGGCGGAAGTGTCGGAGAATGATGCGTATCCGGAGGTTGGTGGGGTGGTGTGTGAGAATGAGGGGGATCCTCTTTGGGCGGTTGTGGCGGGGGCAGGGTGTGAGGGATGTGTTGCGGGAAATGCGGGAGACGCGGTCAAGGGCGTTCTCGATCACTGTGGGGGAAAGTTGCGGTCCTTAAAGAACTTGGACATCTGGGATGTGCGGGAGTGGAATGTCTTATTGTGGGAGCAGATGTGGCGGAGGCGGAGGAATTGGGAATAGGGGATGGAATTTTTGCAGGAGGGTGGGTGGGAGGAGGCGTATTCTAGGTAGCTGTGGGAGTCGGTGGGCTTGAAATGGACATCAGTTACAAGCTGGTTGCCTGAGATGGAGACTGAGAGGTCCAGGAAGGTGAGGGATGTGCTGGAGATGGCCCAGGTGAACTGAAGGTTGGGGTGGAAGGTGTTGGTGAAGTGGATGAACTGTTCGAGCTCCTCTGGGGAACAAGAGGCGGCGCCGATACAGTCATCAATGTACCGGAGGAAGAGGTGGGGTTTGGGGCCTGTGTAGGTGCGGAAGAGGGACTGTTCCACGTAACCTACAAAGAGGCAGGCATAGCTGGGGCCCATGCGGGTGCCCATGGCCACCCCCTTAGTCTGTAGGAAGTGGGTGGAGTCAAAAGAGAAATTGTTGAGGGTGAGGACGAGTTCGGCTAGGCGGATGAATGTGTCGGTGGAGGGGGACTGGTCGGGCCTGCGGGTCAGGAAGAAGCGGAGGGCCTTGAGGCCATCTGCATGCGGAATGCAGGTGTATAGGGACTGGACGCCCATGGTGAAAATGAGGTGTTGGGGGCCAGGGAACTGGAAGTCCTGGAGGAGGTGACATGTCCATCATGGGCCTCCTGCAGTGCCACAGTGATGCCACCCGTAGGTTTCAGGAATAGCAACTCATATTCCGCCTAGGAACCCTGCAGCCTAATGGTATCAATGTGGACTTCACCAGTTTCAAAATCTCCCCCTCCCCAACTGCATCTCTAAACCAGCCCAGTTCGTCCCCTCCCCTCACTGCACCACACAACCAGCCCAGCTCTTCCTCTCCACCCACTGCATCCCAAAACCAGTCCAACCTGTCTCCGCCTCCCTAACCTGTTCTTCCTCTCACCCATCCCTTCCTCCCACCCCAAGCCGCACCCCCATCCACCTACTAACTTCATCCCACCTCCTTGACCTGTCCGTCTCCCCTGGACTGACCTATCCCCTCCCTACCTCCCCACCTATACTCTCTCCACCTATCTTCTTTTCTCTCCATCTTCGGTCCGCCTCCCTCTCTCTCCCTATTTATTCCAGAACCCTCACCCCATCCCCCTCTCTGATGAAGGGTCTAGGCCCGAAACGTCAGCTTTTGTGCTCCTGAGATGCTGCTTGGCCTGGTGTGTTCGTCCAGCCTCACATTTTGTTGTCTTGGATTCTCCAGCATCTGCAGTTCCCATTATCTCTGGCATTCTACTAATTCCTTGTTTCCAACCTCAAAAAAGACTCATTGCTCCTGACTCACTATCTGCTCTGTGATAACCTATTTCCAATCCCAGTTAATAGCGTTTCCTCTGTACCATGAGCTCCTATCTTGTGCAACATACTTTTACGTATCACCTCATCAAATGTCTTCTGGAAATACAAATCCAAATACCTAACGCAATATCCTCAAATTTGTCATAAATGATTTCCCTTTCACAAAACCATGTTGACTATGATTGTGACATAATAGGAACTGCCGATGCTGGAGAATCTGAGATAACAAGGTGTCGTGCTGGATGAACACAGCAGGTCAGGCAGCATCAGAGGAGCAGGAAAGCTGACGTTTTGGGTCCGGACCCTTCTTCAGAAATGGGGGAGGGGAAGGGGACTCTGAAATAAATAGAGAGAGGATAGAAAGCGATGATGGAAAGTGGATAAAGGATCAGATAGGTGGAGAGAAAATGGACAGGTCAAGGAGGCAGGGTTAGAGCCAGTAAAAGTGAGTGTAGGCAGGGAGTTGGGATAAGGGTTGGTCAGTCCAGGGAAGACGGACAGGTCAAGGAGGTGGGTAGGTAGGAGGTGGGGTAGGGGTTGGTCAGTGAGGTGGGAGGAGTGGATAGTTGGGAGAAAAGACAGACGGGCAAGGAGCTGAGGACGAGCTGGGCTGGTTTTGACTGTGATTGTGTTAAGATTTTCAAAATGTCCTGCTGTTTCTTCCTTAAAAATAGACTTCTTCCTTAATAATGACAAATCCCACTGTTGGAATCACAACCATGATAAATTAAACAGGCTCGGTTTTCATTTTTAATCACTCATGGTGAGTGGGCGTTGTTTGCTGGGCCAGCACTTCTTTGTCTATTCCTGATTGCCTTGGAGAAGTGGTGGTGTTGATCAAGAAAAGATGAGAACAGTTCCAAGTCAGGATGCTGTAAGTCTTGGAGGGCAATGGTATGTTTTCATGCACCTGCTGCATTTGTCTTGCTTGATGGTAAAGAGCAAGGGTTTAGAAGTTAATAAAGTGTGAAGCTGGATGAACACAGCAGGCCAAGCAGCATCTCAGGAGCACAAAAGCTGATGTTTCGGGCCTAGACCCTTCATCAGAGAGGGGGATGGGGTGAGAGTTCTGGAATAAATAGGGAGAGAGGGGGAGGCGGACTGAAGATGGAGAGAAAAGAAGATAGGTGGAAAGGAGAGTATAGGTGGGGAGGTAGGGAGGGGATAGGTCAGTCCAGGGAAGACGGACAGGTCAAGGAGGTGGGATGAGGACAGTAGGTAGGAAATGGAGGTGCAGCTTGGGGTGGGAGGAAGGGATGGGTGAGAGGAAGAACAGGTTAGGGAGGCAGAGACAGGCTGGGCTGGTTTTGGGATGCAGTGGGGGGAGGGGAAGAGCTGGGCTGGTTGTGTGATGCAGTGGGGGGAGGGGACAAACTGGGCTGGTTTTAGGATGCAGTGGGGGTAGGGGAGATTTTGAAGCTGGTGAAGTCCACATTGATACCATTGGGTTGCAGGGTTCCCAAGCGGAATATGAGTTGAGTTGCTGTTCCTGCAACCTTCGGGTGGCATCATTGTGGCACTGCAGGAGGCCCATGATGGACATGTCATCTAAAGAATGGGAGGGGGAGTGGAAATGGTTTGCGACTGGGAGGTGCAGTTGTTTATTGCGAACCGAGCGGAGGTGTTCTGCAAAGCGGTCCCCAAGCCTCCGCTTGGTTTCCCCAATGTAGAGGGAGCCACACCGGGTACAATGGATACAGTATACCACATTGGCAGATGTGCAGGTGAACCTCTGCTTAATATGGAAAGTCATCTTGGGGGATAGGGGTGAGGGATGAGGTATGGGGGCAAGTGTAGCACTTCCTGCGGTTGCAGGGGAAGGTGCCGGGTGTGGTGGGGTTCATCACTTCACCAACACCTTCCACCTCAACCTCAAGTTCACCTGGGCCATCTCCAACACATCCCTCACCTTCCTGGACCTCTCAGTCTCCATCTCAGGCAACCAGCTTGTAACTGATGTCCATTTCAAGCCCACTGACTCCCACAGCTACCTAGAATACACTTCCTCCCACCTATACTCTCCTCTCCACCTATCTTCTTTTCTCTCCATCTTCGGTTGCCTCCCCCTCTCTCCCTATTTATTCTAGAACCCTCACCCCATCCCCCTCTCTGATAAAGGGTCTAGGCCTGAAACGTCAGCTTTTGTGCTCCTGAGATGCTGCTGGGCCTGCTGTGTTCATCCAGCCCCACATTTTATTATCTTGGATTCTCCAGCATCTGCAGTTCCCATTATCTCAGGGTTTAGAAGTTGCTGTTGATGAGGGAGATAGTATACACCACTGCCACTCTGACTTGTGGTGAAGGCAGTGAAAGCTGTCAGTGGCAGATTGGCAACTTGAAAGCATGATTTTTCTTGGATGGTGTCAAACCTCTTGAATACTGTTGGACTGCAATCTTCCGCTAAATGGAGAGTAATCCATCTTACTCTTTACTGACACCTGGTGGACAAGCTTTGAGGAGGCAGTTGATGAGTTACTCGCTGCAGAATTCCCACGATTTGAACTACTCTTGTTGTTGAGAATAACAAGGTGTCTAGCTGGATGAACACAGCAGGCCAAGCAGCATCAGAGGAGCAGGAAAGTTGATGTTTCGGGCCTAATCCCTTTTCTGAAGAAGGGTCGAGGCCTGAAACGTCAGCTTTCCTGCTCCTCTGATGCTGCTTGGCCTGCTGTGTTCATCCAGCTCTACAGCTTATTACCTCTTGAAAATATGTTGCTATTCTTTCAGTGTCACTGGGTCAAAATCCCAGAACTCCCTCTTTAACAGTATTATGGGTATACCTACATCAAATGGGTTTCAGCAGTTGAAATAAAACAGCTTACCAGCATTTCTTCAACAGCTATTGGGGCAACAAATACTGGCTAAGCCAGTGGAACCCATTCCCCGAATGAATAAAAAAACAGTCAGTACCCTGATATTTGCCTTTCTGGTCAAGGCACCGTATCCAAGCTGCTTTTGTACCTCATCTAAATCTACATTTCACTAAAACTATCCTGAATTAAAATATCTGAGTGATGCATTGGCTTTTAAGCCGTCTCCAAAATATCCAACAAAAAGCACAGCAATAAATGAATAAAAAATCAATCCATTTAGTGAAGTAAATAATCTGTCGGATGTGGGCAAAGCCATTTTTTTTGACAGAAATTCTGAGGGAAAACAGCTCCACATTAAAAAAGAAGGGTGATTTGTCTTGTTTAATGTCAAGCTGTATCATTTTCATCCCCCTGTTCTGGTTAGATAAATTCCTTATCATAAGAAAGAAAGGACGCAACAATCACTTCTGAAACATATGTCTGAAATTTGTCACTACAATCGCAACTTGGCATGTTGTGGTCTGAAATCTTGCATGTGTGAACTTATATTCATATTTCTGCCGACAAGGAAACCTGAATCTGTGAAGTAGCTGAAGCCCAGTGATTCAGTCCCACACCAAGCCTAAGAGGGATGAAGTTTTATTTGCTATTAGTGGCAGCAATTAATGAATAGTGAGTAAATGAATTTTTCAACAAAGGTGAATGAAGTGAAATTGAGCTCATGTTAATATTGAAGACAAAGAGGCACGAAACACACAGGTCATGAGGTGAAGCACAAAGCAGGCTGGCCCTTTGATTGGCAGCGTAATTGGCTTTCATAATGTTACAATCGCGGGAGTGATAAGGAATTATGTTGTCAATCACTTATTTGATTTTTCAAAACACCTGTGCAAATGTCACTAAAATAACTGCAATCATGTTGCATTGATATTCTTATACTGCTACACAAAATATATTTCAAACTAATTTGCCTGAATATTAATGCACAGCACAGGCTTTACTCGTTAAAATTTATTCAAATTGTCAGTTTAAAAAAAACCTTATGCTGAATGAGCACTGTCTCCTCCACAAAATGATGACTTTGCAACACTAGGAGGTGGGGAAAAGCCCACTCGCATTAAATTGTAATTTTGGTTGCTCCAACAGTATGATTCGTACATTCGTGCAATGAATTTGATTTAGCAAGTTTTAAGACATAGAAACATGGAAAATAGAGCAGGGGTAGGCCAATCAGCAGTTCGAACCTACTCTGCCATAACATAAACCCATGGCTGATACTCCAAATCATACCCATTCCTACTTTCTCCCCATATCCCTTGATCCCTTTAGCAACCAGAACAGAATCCAACTCTTCTCGAAAACATTCAATGCTTTGGCCTCAACTGCTTTCTGTGGCAGAGAATTACACAGGCTCACCACTTTGCATTTCTACCCTTATCCTTAGACTGTTAAGCCTGGTTCTGGGCTCTCTAAGCATTTAAGAACACTGTTTCTGCTTTGACAATGTCTAGTCCTGTTAGAATTTTACAGGTTTCTGTTATATCTTCCTATTCTTCTGAAATCCAATGAACATAGTCCTAAATGATGCAGTCTCTCTTCAAATATCAGTCTTGACATCTCAGGGAACAGTCTGGTAAACCTTTGTTACGCTCCATCCATTGCCAGAAGAGACTGCCTCACAAAGTAGACCAAAATTGCACACATGTCTCCAGATATGGTCTCACTAACACCCTGTGCAATTGCACAGAGACATCCCTGTTCTTGTACTCGAATCCTTTTGTGATGAAGGCCACCACACCATTTACCTTCTTCATCGCCCACTGCAATTGCATGTGACTGGTGGACAAGGATACCATGATCTCATTTCACCTCTCTTTTCCAATCTATCACCATTCAGATAATAATCTGCCCTCCTGTGTTTGACACCAAAGTGGGTAACCTCACATTTATCCAAGTTATACTTCATATGCCATGCATTTTTCAACTCCCTCAACTTGTCCAAACCACCCTGAAGCAACTCTGCATTCTTATCATAGTTCACTCTCTTACCCAGCTTTTTGTCATTTACATACTTGGGCATGTTACATTTAGTTCCCTCAACTAAATAATTAACATGCATTGCACTGATCCCTGCAGGACTCTACATGTCACTGGCTGCTGCTCAGAAAAAGACCCATTTATTCCTACACTTTGTTTCCTATCGGCCTCTGATGAAGGGTCTAGGCCCGAAACGTCAGCTTTTGTGCTCCTGAGATGCTGCTTGGCCTGCTGTGTTCATCCAGCCTCACATTTTGTTCTCTAGTTCTCTACCCATATCAGTCCACTCTCCCAATCCCACATACTTTAATTTTACATGTTAACTCTGATGTAGGACTTTATCAAAAATCTACTGAAAGTCTGAGTAAACCACACCCACAGGGTGTCCTTGTTCATCCATATCATCTCCCTCTCCATGCCAGTATTTGACAGTTTATTTTGCAAATTTGATGTAGTTATTTTTCACACTTTTGACAGTCATTTTGTTTTCACAAACCAAACCTGCAGTTTGACATGGTTATCATCATGATTCAAGCCGTTGCTATAGAGTCATAGGTGTCACAGCACAGAAAGAAAGGCCCTTCAGCCTCTCAAGTCTGCACCAGTCAAAAGCAACCACAAAACACTCTAATTCCATTTTCCAGCACTTGGTCCACAGCCTTGTATGCCTTGGCATTGGAAACATACACTTAAATACTTCTTCAATGTTATGAAAGTTTCTGCATGTACCAGCCTTATAGGCACTGTGTTCCAGATTCCCACCGTCCTCTAGGTGAAAAAACAAAATACTCACATCCTCGCTTATTCTCCAGCCCCTCAGTTTAAATCTATTGTTCCTGGTCATCGGTCTCACCAGCAAGGAAAACATTTTTTTTTGTCGACACTGTCTTAATAATTTTCTGCATCCTGTACATGTACATATATCCATACATGATTCATCACTTTATACATCTCAACCATGTCGTCCCTCAGTCTACATTGCTCCAGGAAAACAATCCTAGTGTATAAAATCGCTCTTCATAACTAAAACTCTCCAGTGCAGGCAACATCCAGGCAAATCTCCTTTACATCATCTCATGGCCTAACAAACTTCTAATACAGTTCCTAACAACCTCCCTGCTCTTAAACTCTATGCCTCAGCTAATAAGGGTAGGTATTCCATATGCTTTCTTAACTCCTTCATCTACCTGTCCCCCGATCCTTTGTCCTTCCCAGGGTCCTACTGTTCTTTGTACATTACCTTGCTTTGTTTATCCTTCCCAAGTGCAGTGACTCATTCTTATCAGGATGGAATTCCAATTGCCACTGAACAGACCACCTGACTAGCCCATCTCTCTCCTCCAACAATCAACAGCTATCCTCTTTACTATGTGCCACTCCACCAATTTTGTGGTGATTTAGTATGGAACATGCATTGATGCTACCAGCTCCACCAGGCCACACGATTTGACACACAGATGTAAACGGAGACTAGCTTTTCACAAATTCACTAAAAACAGTCAAGTCGCTCAAATATTCCCCTGCATTGTACATGAATTGTACATGGACTGTAAATATGGTAATTTCCAAAAGAGTTAGTTGCAAGGAACAAATGCTGATCATTGTCAAAGACTGTGATCAATTACATGGAGAAATTTACTCCACATTGATTGGATCAGATTACAGACAGAACTAATTCAAATTCATCAACCACAGGTGGAAATTATACAGTGAATGGCAGAACCCTTAGGAATATTGAAATGCAGAGTGAGCTAGGTGTGCAGGTCCACAGATCACTGAAGGTGGCCGTGTGGGTAGATAAGGAAGTAAGAGAGGCCTATGGCATGCCTACTTTCATTGCAAGGGGCATTTAGTATAAACAAGTTATGCTACAACTTTATATAACTTCACTTTGGCCACATTTGGCATATTGCATATAGTTCTGGTCACCACACTACCGGAAGGATGTGGATGCTTTGGAGGTGGCAGAGAAAAGGTTTACCAGGATGTTGCCTGGTATGAGGGATTTTAACTATGAAGGAATATTGGATAGACTGGGTTTGCTTTTACTGAAACGCAGGGGTTTGAGGGGCGAACTGATAGAAGTCGATAACATTGTGAATGGCACGGTTGGAGCGGGAAGTATGAGGAAATTTCCCAGAGTGGAGGGGTCAGTTACGAGGGGACACAGGTTCAAAGTGCAAAGGGGAAGTTTAAAAGAGATGCGCGAGGAATGTTTTTCACACAAAGGATGTTGAGTGCCTGGAACATGCTGCCAGGGCAGGTGGTCGAAGCAGACATAATAGCAACATTCAAGAAGCACCTGGATGAATACGAGTCAGAAGAGAATAGAGGGATATGGATCCTGTAAGTGAAGACAGTTTTAGTGTGGAAGGGCAAAATGTGTCGGTACAGGTTTGGAGGGCCAAAGGGCCTGTTTCTGTGCTGTACTGTTCTTTGTTTGTAAATTTGTGAAACATTTGAACAGATAAATTGTGACACATGACTTTCATTGGCAAATAAATCTGTAACACGTTGGCATGAAGGTTATTAACAGATGTATCCAGCTTGATATTCCATGAACTTTCTTTGTGTAATGGATGAAAAGCCTATTTTCAACAGTAGGTAGAGAAGCTGAGTGGTACGCTTTGGCAAAAACTACTTTGGCAGGATCTGGAAATGGGATGGACATATGGTGCCATGTCAAAGGACAAGGAGATCCTGAGGAATGTATACTAAGGTGTTTTCTCCTGTTTTCAGAAGTGAATGATTGACCTAACACCCTCTTTTTTGACAACCTTGTATGATTTTGATATCTTCACCGCACCTCCCACTTGAAGAGATGTACATTCCTCACGTGTGATGCAACAATTATCTCAGCCGCCTGAACAGATGTGAAATATGGCATGCCACTGATGCATTCTACTTCAGGTATTTGCATTTCTAAGGTCATTAAGCACCCTCATCTCCTGTTCCTAGAAACTGAAACGTACTGCCTTTGTCAAATGGAAGTGAGTATGAATTTTCTCCACCTCTGCAGACTGCATTAGGGCACTGTTTGTACCTGATTCACAAACTGCATGACTCCTTGACCCTTTAAATCTTTTCTTCCTTGTGTGATCTTCATGTTTTATTAAACAAAAACTGATGCTGCTTGATCACTGGAATGTGATTTATGTGATTTTTTAAAAAATGGATGCGTTGTGCATTATGGGTCCACATCCTAAACTTTGCAAGTAAGATATTGGCAATCCGAAGTGTCAACCACTGAATGTCAAGAAGCAGAATTCCAGAGCTCATTATTCACACAGTGAATTAATGTTGCTGGAACTAATCATTTGATTTGATTTGCTTCGGAGTGCTGACTTTCCAAATGATTTACACTGCCAGTGAAGGTATCTTTATTTGAAACATGTATCAGCCTGTTACCTCTACTGTGCTTCAGTATTTAATGGAAGCCAGGTGCTCTCCCCCAGGGAGTATGGTGAACTGAGGGCAGTACCCTTGACTGCTTTAATGATCTTTTTCTTTGCATTCCTTTGGCACAATGAAATGCCCCAGCTTATTTCAACAAAAGAGTGGCCCACGCAGTCGTAGAAAAGTCAGGGGGATTTACTATGTGCTGTTCAGAAAATAACTTTCTGAGGAATGCTGTAAAGTTTTGGAGGGGGATCAGAAGGCAAACAGAGAAGTAGCAAATGAATTCCAGAGGACAGGAGCTGACAGCTGACTGTGTAAGGAGGTGCTTGAAACACCTGGAGTTCTAATGGGCATTTGCCGGATAAAGTTGCTGAGGTAGAAATAGGTCATAAAGCGTCACTAAAGCAGAACCATGATTGTGCCTTGAGTGCATTATTTTTGTATGTGATGGAGTTCAATTTGTGACGATGAGCTTTACCTCACACAAGCCAGGACTTTGAACAGTAGCTGTTTGATAAGTTAGAGCTAACCTCATGGGAACCAGGAAGCAACGATTTCACTGTAGATATCTGCACAATTTGAACGTCTATTAGATTTCAGGCTGCAACTTACTCACTAGACGATATACAGCAGCTTTTGTTCCATAATCAAAATCTCATTTTACAGGCAACTAATTGCACACGGGGCACTTAGAACATAGAACATAGAACAGTGCAGCACAGAACAGGCCCTTCAGCCCACAATGTTGTGCCGACCATTGATCCTCATGTATGCACCCTCAAATTTCTGTGACCATATACATGTCCAGCAGTCTCTTAAATGACCCCAATGACCTTGCTTCCACAACTGCTGCTGGCAACGCATTCCATGCTCTCACTGCTCTCTGCGCAAAGAACCTGCCTCTGACATCCCCTCTATACTTTCCACCAACCAGCTTAAAACTATGACCCCTCGTGCTAGCCATTTCTGCCCTGGGAAATAGTCTCTGGCTATCAACTCTATCTATGCCTCTCATTATCTTGTATACCTCAATTAGGTCCCCTCTCCTCCTCCTTTTCTCCAATGAAAAGAGACCGAGCTCAGTCAACCTCTCTTCAAAAGATAAGCCCTCCAGTCCAGGCAGCATCCTGGTAAACCTCCTCTGAACCCTCTCCAAAGCATCCACATCTTTCCTATAATAGGGCGCCCAGAACTGGATGCAGTATTCCAAGTGCGGTCTAACCAAAGTTTTATAGAGCTGCAACAAGATCTCACGACTCTTAAACTCAATCCCCCTGTTAATGAAAGCCAAAACACCATATGCTTTCTTAACAACCCTGTCCACTTGGGTGGCCATTTTAAGGGATCTATGTATCTGCACACCAAGATCCCTCTGTTCCTCCACGCCGCCAAGAATCCTATCCTTAATCCTGTACTCAGCTTTCAAATTCGACCTTCCAAAATGCATCACCTCGCATTTATCCAGGTTGAACTCCATCTGCCACCTCTCAGCCCATCTCTGCATCCTGTCAATGTCCCGCTGCAGCCTACAACAGCCCTCTACACTGTCAACGACACCTCCGACCTTTGTGTCGTCTGCAAACTTGCTGACCCATCCTTCAATTCCCTCGTCCAAGTCATTAATAAAAATTACAAACAGTAGAGGCCCAAGGACAGAGCCCTGTGGAACTCCACTCACCACTTCTTTCCACTTTGTCTCCTTTGTTGCTTTACAGCTGTTGTTGAGCAATTAGAGTGAAAGTGGAAGGTTCACATATCAGAAGCAAACCAAAATATCACATAAACGTTTTTATATCATTGGGAATGGATATATTTGCCATGAAGAAAGGCTAAATACGTCAGTAGCTGGGGAAGACATAGATGAAAAATGGCATTACACGAGGAACACAAGATAACGGTTATTTTGATGTGTCAATAGATTTATTAATATCATTCAAGTGAGTAGTGAAGCAGTAATGCTGTTCCTTCTACCGTGACAGCTCAGGGTGTCAGGTTCCAGTATTGCTGACTACCAGAGCCAAAAGGTGAGAGTAACCTTTGACACAGGCTCAATCTCCTTGATTTGAAACTTATTCTTTCATGCGATGTGGGTCTTGACAATATTTGGTAGGGCAAGGACAACATTTATTGCCCATTGGATATTCTTAAATGTCAATCACATTCATATTCATATGTGCATATTCTAAATTTTCACTGAAATTGCTTTCTTGTATCTGGCATTTCCAGAAATGAAACATTGGCAGCTTGGGGACCAGAGCTATGCAGCTGCCTTCAGGAAGAAGTGCCGGGCTTTCTTGTCACTGGTCCTCATGTGGTGCTGATGACAAGCCTCTTGAGTTATAGAATCCTACAGCATGGAAACAGGTCCTCTGGGCCATCTCGTCCATGTCAAACAGGTATCCTAAATTAATCTAGTCCCATTTTCCAGCATTTGGCCCATATTTGTCTAAGCCCTTCCTATTCATACACCCATCCAGATGCCTTTTAAGTGTTGTAATTGTACCAGCCTCCAACACATCCTCTGGCAGCTCATTCCACACATGCACGACCTTCTGCATATAAACGCTGCCCCTCAGGGCCCTTTTAAATCTTTCCCCTCTCACCTTAAACCTCTGCTCTCTAGTTTTTTGGACTCCCCTATCTTGGGTGAAAGACTTTGATTATTCACCCCATCCATGCCCCTCATTATTTTAAAAACCTCTATAAGGTTACCCCTCAACCTTTGACATGCAGGGAAAACTGCCCCAGCCTCTTCAGCCTCTCCTTATAGCTCAAACCCTCCAACCCTGACAACATTCTTATGCATCTTATCCCCGTATGTATTCACATTTGTGGTCTCAGCCTGGCAGTGACAGTATGATTACGGTCTGAACTGTTACCAATGAGCTGATGGACATATCCTATGAAGGTTTCATAGTCCTATGAAATGGGAGGATCGCTAACTCAAGAAATTGGTACAGGTTTTGCTGGAACAGGGAATCTCCAATTGTGCACCATTAACTACATATTTTCTGTCAACTTGTAGCTTAAAAAAAAAACTGCCCTCAAAGTTGCTGGAAGTGAAAGTTGATAACTGGCAACAAGTCGTCTGGTATTCTAGTGCGTGATGGAATCAACAGTCTGAAGGGACGAAGAATGAGAAATAGTGCTGATGGAGAAGGTGGATGAATTCGAGTCAGACCCAGAACATAATGCAAGAAGGACAGTAACAGTGGAATAAGAGACAGACAAGCAACGAGACAGAAAGGAGTAGGAGAAAAACGAAGTGAAAAATTTTTCAAGTTTCTGAAGGGAATTTACTGCAGAGTTAGGTTAAACAGTTTAAACTGTTCCATCCCTCTGCTAAAGAATTTGATTCACATGCTTTAAGCAACGATCATTCCATTAGGTAGGTATCCAAACTGAGGCTTAGGCGTTCTGCAGTGTGCCAACTAAAATTTAATGTGCAAATTCAGCCAATTTTTAAAGACATGTGGGTTCAGGGAGTGCTGGCATTTCCAACGAGGTAAACAGGTGTGCCAGAAAAATGTGACAATGTGCAATTCATGGGCCGACTCCTTCAATCTAAGTTGTTGGACAACTTATAGATTGATAACAACAAAAAGCACGAAACAGCAAAATTCAGCCAAGATTTGTTTCTCAATTATGATAGACAGTGAAAAAAGATAGTGTAACATTTAGTTATTTTCACGGCACTAAAATAACTATTTACAAAGGCCCTAAAAATAACCATGTTCATGTTTGCAAGTTGTGTTGCAAAACCCAATCAAAAAGTATGATATTATTCACGGTGTTCAGATATATAAAAGAGAATTTGAATACCTGGTTATGTGGACAGGATAAAACAATATCTCTGACGTAAACTATGGATTAACTCATGAAAATGTGTTCTCCTGCTGTAATCCATGAAAATCAATGATCTTTTACAGAAGAAAAACAAACGCTTAATCTGATGCATGGTGAGATGCAAATTGGACAAGGGACTTGCTTTGCAGAAAGGTTATGCTGGAAGTGAGAAATGGACTATCAATTTTCATTTGGAATCAGACAATTGTACACACAAAATGGAGATTTCCCAGGGAAAGAAACAGTTCTCTTTGAATGGTTTTGTGTGACCAATTATGCTCGATGTAATTGTTGTTTTAATTTTTAATAAAGTCTTTCATTTTTAATAAAGGCTTTCATTAGTGCAGACACTATTCCTGCAATAACTAAACTATCCTACATTTCTATGCTTATTTATTTATAATCTTATGGATTGGAATTAATTGGAGGCAAAGGCCTCACTCTTGAATTATAACTCACAATCAGTGTACCTTAAATAGACATGCTCACAATATCATTACTGAATAACAGCATGAGACCAATGGGTTTAAGGATCTCATCTATAGTAACAGAGATTACTTGAAGCATGACACTGCTGGAAATGTGCTTCACTGTTCTAAACTACTAGCTCAATTTGAGCCCAGACAAGTCTCTGAGGAAATACAATGTCTGTATTCCGTTATGTACACATTTCAAATAATAATTATTTGTATTAAATATCTGTTGGATTCTTTAATTTCATGGTATCCACACCAAATTTCTTCAGTTCATAGAGTCATAGAATCCTTTCAGTTCCAGAAATTTAGCATGGCCAATCCACCAAACCTGAACATCTTTTTAAAAACCAAAAGAGCTGCAGATGCTGTAAATCAGGAACAAAAACAAAGTTGCTGGAAAAGCTCAGCAGGTCTGGCAGGATCTGTGAAGGAGAAAACAGAGTTAACGTTTCAGGTTCGGTGACCCTTCCTCAGAACATCTTTTTGTTGTAGAAGGAACCAGAGCACCCAATGGAAACCCATGCAGGCATGGGAGAAGTCCACACAGACAGTCGCCCTGGGCTAGATCTGAACCTGGGTCCCTGGTGCCGCAAAGCAGCAGAGCTAACCACAGTGCCACCCAGTTATGGAAGAAAACGTAAACACTGCTACGTCAGGTGAAAAAAATCTTGTTGGAGGCAATGTACAACATGATTGCAACAGTGGCCATCAACAAAAGAATCCAATTTCTTGGTGTCAGATTTTTGGAAAACTAACTGAAGAGCACCTGACAACAGCTTTAGACAATGGTGTATTTGAACAAAGAATAAATTTCTCATCCTTAAATAGCATCAATTTCTGTGAATCTAAACAGCTACACAGGTGCATAGCTTAGGTATGAACCATGAAACATCCCACATCTTGAATCATGTCAGGCATGCCAAATATTTCAAGCATCGATGTGAAAGAAGCCTCTGCATTTACAAGATTTCCCATCTACTGATTGGCAGATGTAGCAACAGGCTGATTCACAGTGCTTGGGCAAGATTACATCCTTGAGATAGATTACTTTTCTGAATTTTGCGTTGTTCAATGACTTAGCAACTTAAGGAATGTGACCAATGTGACATGTTTCCAGTTTATCCAGTCTAACCAATCAGACAGTGCGTGACAATGGATCACAGTTCAGGGGTAAACCATTTCAAGGTGTGTACGAAGTGTCGAATGACCCATACGATATCGTCACCCACTATCTATGGTCAAACAGTCCAGCAGAACATGTAGTATAGGAGAGAGATAATAAAATGTGAGGCTGGATGAACACAGCAGGCCAAGCAGTATCTCAGGAGCACAAAAGCTGACGTTTCGGGCCTAGACCCTTCATCAGAGAGGACATGTACTATGTCTTATCAAATTCATGATCACACGATGTGGAGTAACAATATAAAACTTCTGCATTGCATTGCTGTATTTTTGTGCAACAACAATGCAGAAGGGATTACCATTCCCAGCACAATTTAAGCTCAGAAGATGAATGCCAATGACATTGCACAGCAATCAACTGTCTCACCCTTCTGAGACTCAGGACATTCTTTTTTAAAGACTGAGAAGAATAAAACATGACAAATGAGCATGCAGAGAGGTACCAAAATTGTACACTGGCCAGCGTGTGCAAATTAGAAATACAAAAACAAGCACTGTGACTGTAGCAAAGGTTTCTAAAGTACACAATCTGGCAACATCATAAAAAGTCATGGTGATCATCATGACACAGTAACAAAGAACAGAAGGACAGTCAGACCAATTTAATGGCACAACAATCATGCACAAAGAGAGAGAAGATGAATATTGGACAATGATTGTGTTGATAATGTTGGGTGACAACAACCAGCAGCAAGACAACCAAGTTATCAATCAGTTGCAAACCAAAACACAGGATATGTCTCCAGACAAGTATACACTCACAAGTCAATCAAGGATATTAAACCTCCAAAACATCAAATTGAAGTTCAAAACAGTCAACCTATAATCTCTGGTTTTCCTCTCGTGCGAATTGACAACATGTGCCTTGTGCAATCAAATATACCTGTCTGCGATAGGTTTTTAACATTAGAAAGAGGAAGAGGAGGATGCGGCGTTATGTGTTATGGTCATTATACTTTTAAGGGGCATGCTCTTGAGATCTTCACTGTATCAGAGCACATGGCTGCAAGTATAATTATCTCAATCTCCATCTTAATTGAAATCACTTGAAGCATGGCACTCCATGGCTCCTCTTTTGTAACCTCCAAGCTAATGCTGTCACAGACACATATCTGTCCAAGGAATGTACTGTTTGCCACAATAGTTAGTTGGAATACATTACTGCTAAACTCTTCATTTCTATAATATCCAAATGTAATTTCTTATGTTATTGGAGATGACAGAAGCATTGCTGCATAAGAGTCAAAGTACCTTTTTAGAGTCAAAAACACACCGCTTGCCCTAGTGTTAACAATGGGGAGACCGAATGGAATGAAAATAAGTACTTATACGATAGTCACATTGTTGCCTCACACTTATCGGCACAATTTGCAAGAAATATCAATACAAAGTGAAAAGAGCATTTATACTGTCTGAAAGGAGATAGCTGATTAGTTGGCAACTGGACTTTTATTGGTATAGATGAAGCCATGGAGAATGAACCAGTTAATGTTTAAATTTACTCCACAGAGGCCATAATCCCTTCACCAAGTCACCCTTTATTCACAGATGCAGAGTCTTTGATACTGATTAAGGTCCCTCAGAGTGAACAGGATGTCTGACATTTCTGTTCTTGTCTGACAGCCAGGAGTCTCTGTTGGACCAGATTAACAGCCCCAATCAGGGAACTTATATCCTATGAAGTCTGACCTTGTAACAAGCACAACAATGATGGTTAACTCCCAAAATTTGCTTAAATTTTAAACAAGGCTGGCTGACTTTCAGTGGTCAGAACACCACCTTGAGAAATAACAAGAGAACGTCACCTACTTTGTTGCATTGAAACATGTGCAATGTGTGTGAATGTTCTTTCTTTCAACAAAGTACGGGGCTTTTGTATTAATACATATTGCTTCCAGTAAATGAAAATGCACTACACTGAGCTCCCAAGCGAGGATCCAAAATTGGTTGTCAGCACAACTGGTTCTCTGCAACACTGAGGATTATGTAACAAATATTGTCCATCTGTGAATTGCATCAAATGTTATAAACTGGATTGCGTGTCGTGCAGTCATGGGCTAGTTGAGTAGTATATCGTTAATTTTGAACAACCAAAAGGAAATTCCATTTGTCACATTCAGCAAGTTCTTGGAAACTGCTTAACACACGGCATCATACTGGCATGGAAATTCATATTCCAATTACTTATTTTAGGAGCAGGCGGAATATCTTTCTGCTTTGATAGCAAACATCTTGTTTGTGGTGAACACTACGCGCCTTGTCCCTGCACACGAACAATATGAAACTACAGAGAAAAATGACCTAATCAGGTTAATCACTATCCTGTATGGTGGAACAAAAATATGATTTCTTTAAGTACAAATAGCACCTTCATGATTTCTTTCCCAAGACTCTTCCTAACTTACGGACATCGTTCGTTTATATTTCTATTCGATGAAAACTTCAACTCCATTGTCAATGGTCAACAAAGTGATAGAGATAGGGGTTTGGGGAGGTTGGAAATTATGTGAGTGCTGAGCTAAATAATGCAGAGGCACAACCCTTGTGTAAATCTACGGTTCCGGCTTAATCAGAATACTGCCGTAATCAGACTTCTACATGCATTAGGCGGGAAGCAAGAACCCTAAAGCAGAGCTGGAACATAAAAGCTGCCATCAAAAGTGATGACACAGTGTGGTGCTAGAGGAACACAGGAGGCTAGGCAGCATCCTACCTGCATGCATCTATCACCAACCCACTTATCTTCCCCAGCTCCACCCCTCCTCTCTATTTATTTCAGAGCCCCCTTCTCCCTCCCCCATTTCTGAAGAAGGACCCTGAACCGAAACATCAGCTTTCTTGTTCCTCTGATGCTGCCTGGCCTGCTGTGTTATGTCTGACTCCAGCGTCAGCAGTTCTTACTATATCTAAAGTGATGTACTTTTTCGACCTTTGTCCTTATTCTTGTACCATTTTCATACATAAGTTGTTTTCAATGAAGAACTGAAGTCAGTTGCAAACATGTGGCACTGCCAAGGAGCACAAGCCTAAGAAAAACGAATAAAGTTAATTAAGGTGACTTACTTTGTCTGATGCTTCGAACCCTGGAGATGAGCATGGTACTGTTCGATGGAATTCAGGATCACGTGACACAAACTGCAAGTGTAACTGCGCTTTAGTGCTGCAAGGTAGAAGGATCAAAGTTATGATTAACTAATGACCCTGGTCTCAGGATATGACTTTCATTGCTTCTGCTGAGCAGTTTTGACATTAGACCATATTTCACAATTTCAGAAAAATATCACAGTGATTCTGAAATACATATATTAAGAAAGAGGGGAGAGATTCTCCCATGGCCTTTCTGATGAAACAGAACATAGCTCGGGGCAGCATAGAAAAATAATTTCTATAGATTACAGTCAAATCTATGATGGTACATCCATTCAGAATAAAACAAGTTTGGGATGCATAATTTTTAATTTATCAGAACTTGACTGGTGTCTTCCTGCCACAGGGTTACAAGAAGCAGAGACTCCTACTTGTACGATCCTGCTTCAAAACTAATAAAGCTCAGGTTGAAAATTCTATTTTTGGAGACAAATGAAAGCATTGTATTTTCAGTAACTTGAGCCTCATGTTGAATATACTTTGAATGCTGGAGTCTCCCATAACAAACATCACAAGATGGGCTTCAAAAGAATGTTATTGAACAAATATTCATACTCAACCACACAAAGTGGTTCAAAGCATGTTGGATTTCATTTTTAGGTCGGTGCTTAAGGCCACATCAAGATGCATTTGCCTGCTGTGCATTGCAGGGCTTCTGTGGAACTTCTTACCCGCAAAATTAGGTTGACTTTGGGAGTTAAGCATGAGGATTAGGCAGCAACTTGAAGATGCCGGTTTCTGATGAAATCAGAAATGGAAGCTCTTGATTGATAAGGTTGGAAAATACAATGGGAGCAAAGAAACTGTGAAGTTGTGGAATGATAACAAACAAGTTATCTTGTGCTGACAGTAATGGGATGTGACAATCCAGCTGTTATTTAGGACAGTTTCATTAACACTGAAAAGCACAACATGGCATGCTAATTAATTGGTACATGTGGCTTTTGTGTCTCAGGAAATATTACTGGTTTTCTGATGGTCCAGTGGAATTCATATAAGCTGGGGGGATATGAAATGTATGCTAAATATACTCCTGCTTCAGTTTTACACTCGTCTATTTCCAGATCTCTGAGCATTGCGTAAATATTACAAATTTAACATTCAAAATACCACAACATGCCAGAACTCACTGTCTGTAAATGAAATGCAAGGCCATCCTGAAATGTTGGAAGACAGAAAACTCCCTAACCCTACTGCAGTATCTCTCAAGAGAATGCCTACTTGGGATGCACTAAACTGATGATGGGGCAATGTTTAAAATGACTCAGGGTTATGGAGCACATTTAAAACAGCAAATTTGCTAAGACATCTATGGAAGTGTTATCAAACAGATCAACTACCAAACCACATAACGATATGACAGGACACCTAGAAGGGTGTTATCAAACAACCAGATAACAAACCACAAAGATATATTGGTACAGGTGATGAAAAGCTTCATTTGAAAGGTACAGGCTGATGGGAAGCCAAACATAGAAATGATTGGGAAAGTTGATGGAGAAAATTCCACTTAGAAGGGCCTTGGGAGCTGAATAAATAAACACCAACGTAGAAATGATTAAAATCAGGGCTTCAAGAAGTCAGAATTGAAGGTAAAACCACAGACTACAACAATAGCATAGCAACAGTTGTTTCTTTATTGCAGCTTGCAGAAAGTAGGTGACACTGCGAAATGTTAAGCGCTACTGACATCTTTCTGGAACTAAAAGGTAGAGATGATCTCAAAGCTGTATAATTTTCCTTTTATTCTGAAGTCAAGTGAAGAGGAGCAAAAAGTCACTTAACAAACATAAAAATTTCACAAACATTAAAAAATGGGTCGCGCAGGGGAAATAGCAGAGGCAATTGTTGTACCTTTGCTCATCAAAGGGAGAAATCATGAATCTGTCAGCCAGGCACTTCTGTGATAGTAGGTGGCAAAAGCTGAACATGTGTCAAAATAGTGAACTCTTAAAAACATGAGGTAAATCAGAATAGATAATATGGATTCACAACTTGAATGTTTTGATGAACACAGAAAGTATGTAGAACAAGGGATGGGCAGATGTATATTAGGCTTATTCAGAAGAGTTTAGACTGTACACCCTAGCAAGCATTATTGATTACATTGATAGATTAGATAAACTGATTAGACAGATGGATAAAAGAGATTAGATAGATAGTCAGACATGAAGATAGAAAAAAGAAGGCAGAGATTAAAAGCAAATTAATTGATTTAAGAACGCTGAGATGTTTTTTGGCGTCCCCTATGGTCTACTCATGAACATATTTTGTGTTTCCATTTACAAGAAGGATTTAGAAATAAAGCACGACATCAAATCAGATTAAAAAGAAGGAACAAGATTTACTTCAACATCTTTTGTGGCATCAGGAGGTGACAAAGAACTTCAAAGTTGGTTGAGTTGCATTCAAATTTGAAGTGTGGACATTCATAACATTCCAGAGATGGACAAAGAAATTGCTTCAAAGACACTCTGAAGCTCTCCTTGAAGTGCAGCAGCATTGGCCTTAATGAGTGGGAGGAACTCATGACCAATCATTCAGAATGGTGACAACTTGACTGTTAAGTATTTTCATAGTTGGAGTCCCAATATTTTCATGATGGGACAGAGTAGCAAAAACAAAAAGAATTGAACAGAAATAAAAACAAAGTAAGTGAAATTGTGATCCAACTACTTTGTGGGAGGTCCTGGCCCATGTGTGCCCAAATGACATATGGGTTGACAACTGGCCTTTCTGGTCACGTGAAGATCCATGGCAGAAACTTGCAATATTCAAGAGACATTAGCCTTGAATTTAAGGATAGCTGCCATCACCAGTTCTTAGAATCTAAGGATCCAAAATCCACACATTGTAAGTTTCTGCAAACAATTGTGATACAAACAATCAAGCTGTTCTGATTTTGTTAAAGACATAATGTTAAAAGTTAACCAAGAGAACAGTTACTGAGTTCTGAAGTTCACAGTGGCCTCAAACTATTAACATTTTCTGTTTCCACAAATGCTGCCAAACCTGCTGAATATTTTCATTATTTTCTGTTTTTATTTTGGATTTCCAAAATCCACAGTATTTTACTTTTAATTACCAGCAGCTGTTAGTCAATGCTGAGAAGTGTGAAGTATAAGCAGTTTTTGGAAAAGAAATGGGTATTTAACAGCTAATTTCTTTCAGAGTGGACTATGATAGAGATATAGAATTAAGGACATGTACATCTTTAAAAATTGAAGAAAAAGACAGAAAGCTGCAAATTCAACTTGTGGCATATATAAGGCTGTTGAATGTCAAAGCAAAGGTGGTTGATGAATTTATACCTGACATTGGTTTGGCTACAGTTGCAGCATTATTTAAGGTGGTACTACTGCATTGATTCCAGACTAGACAGAGTGGGCACCTTTTAAGACAGTTACGTGATATCACAAAATGTGACAATTCTAACATAATGGTCCTTGCTTTTAGGCACTCCATGATCAATGCAATAAGTCAGTGTTGTGTGTTCAGTCAGTTAGTTTAGTCCATGTAATACAAGACTAATTGTCGTTAAGTACAGAATTAAGACCAAGTGTAAATCTGAAATATCACAACAATGTAAATAGTCAGTGTTGTTTGAAAACTTCAAAACAGCTGCCTCATCAAGAACTTCGCCTTTGTGAGAAATGCTACATTAAGCAACACACTGGGATGCACTGAAATGATATATTGGCAGTGGCATTTCGTGAAAACAAAAATCACTTTGATTTCTGGGCACCCACCTGGGACCACAAAAATGCTAAATTTTACAATGAAGTAAAAAGTTTTGAGTTAGTTAACAGTAAAGATTCTACCCAGTAGTAACTAAACGAGTTCCCAGATTCAAGATAAGGTCGAAGTCAACATTTTCACAGACAGTGTTATAATAGCAAGCGATGACTCAGCATTTTAAAAAAAAATCAGAAGTCAAGAATGAATAACAACAAAAGAGACAAATAAATTATTTCTATCCAGATATAATTTGCCCTTTCGGCCCAGAAATTCATTAGCCTGTTTCGTTAATTAGTTCTTGATTTCAAGGAACAAGATGGAGCTAAATAATTCTCTGCTGGAGTATTCTGTGTGTGTGTGGACAAGAGCACATTTCTCACCGCCAAGAGCTACTTGTTACAAGAGGTAAAATGCTATTGATTGAAAATTCCCAAAGATTAACCAAAATAAATAATCGTTTTCTATTGATTTACCATCTGCCTTTATTTTCCGACTTCTTCTCAACCAGCTTGAAATGCTCAATTAAAGAGTGTAATGGAAATCCAATTAAAAGACTGTGAACTGCACATAACCATCACAGAAATCCAAAGTTAATTTGAAAAGAAATTCAGGATAATGGTTCTTTACTACTCAATTTTCAAGGCTTTTTCATCATTACTTTTAAATAATTTTCCTTTCAAATTGGTTCATACCTTTGAGAATAATTGTCTCACATCTCCTGAGCTGGAAAAGAAGTGATCATATTACTGGACTATTAATCTTGAGGTCCGGATTAATGATCTGGAAGAGAAGTTTAAACCCCACCACAACAGCTGGGCAATTTGAATTCAGTTCAATAAATTTGGAATAAGAAACTATTATCAGTGATGATGACCATTAAACAATCAGATTGCTGTAAAGCCCGACTGGATCACTTGTGTCCTTCAGGGAATGAAATCTGCAATCCTTAACTAGTCTTGCCCATATGCTATTCCAGATCTATATCAAAAAGGAATCCTCTGAAGTGGTTTTGCACGCCATTCAACTAAGGATAATAAATACCAGAGATCCCTATATCTTGTTAATGAATGAATAAAAACATTTTCCAAAGCTGTCTAGTGAAATTTCAAGAAAACTTAAAGGGAGAATCTTCCCTCCAGAGGTTCAGTGGGGAAGTCATGGAAGAGCAAGATAATGGGGTGGAGGGGAGAGAGTGGGAATTTGGGTCCATGATATACCTGCCACCTTCCTATCACCAAAGGATTTAAATTCTTTGCACCTTGCAATTTATTAATCTCTACTGAATTGAGAAAGGACTTGTAAACTTTACTGATAGCTACGTTCTCTTGCTTGCTGTCAGCCTACATGAGATAACTGCAGCTGCATTGCTGACAAGTTTCTTATATCCACAGGAGTTGAGAAAGTTGTATTGCTATCAGACTAAAATCAGAAAGGTTTAATACAGTTTCCCAGTTGTTTATATTAGCTCTGTTTTGTTAGTTATTTGTTAATGAGTTAATGGTTGTAAGCAAATGTCTTGTCAAGATCTCTGAGACGATTGACAAGTTCTATTGTTAACATCAGGATTCAGCTGAGCTGAGCTGAGCTGACATACGTCTGTCACAAGAGATGATGGACTGTGCCAAGGATGAATGCCACTTACGGACTGAAGCGGCCGGAGTCCAGGAGAAAGCATGCGGGCAGCCTGGGAAGGTAAACTTTTCAATGATAAAAGTCTTACCTCATGTGACTGCGGCCTTTCAGTTGTTTTCAGTGGCAGGAGTCCGGAAGAAAGCGCGAGGGCAACCTGGGAAGGTAAGCTTCCACCCAATCAATTGCTGAGTTAACTAATACCTGAGACACCACAGGCATAGTGTCTCCCACCCTCACCTTCTCTAACCGAATAATAACGACTAAGTGTGGTGAGCAGGTAAGTTATTTGCATTGTTTTTTCCTCATCTCTTTGTTATCTTTCGGGGTGGTCACCGAGATGCCAAATCCTCTGGGAGCAGGTCGGAAGGCAAAGCTGGTGTCTGTTTGAGTATATAACGCAGTAAACTTACTGGTGCAGAGAACAGTGCGAAGCTTAAAAAAAACTATTAAATTTTAAATAACTAACTAAGTAGAGATAGCAGGCCAGGCGATGCGTTGTTGCTGTATGTGGGAGCTAGCTGATCCCATTGAGAACGGCAGTGACCACATCTGCAGCAAGTGTTGGCTGCTTGAGGAGCTGGAATCCGAACTGCAGACACTGCGGCACGTCTGGGAGGGGGAGAAATACCTGGATGCTGTGCTCCTGGAGGCAGTCGATTGGCTGGCCGGGACAGCAGCGTGTGACTGCAAGTGAGGCAGGTAGAGGGACCTTGCAGACAGGAACATAGGAGCCGCAGCCCTTGACATTGTCCCACAGCTGTGAGGTACTTGCTCCATGTGTGGATGAGGAACAAGGCTGCGGGAAGGATGAGTCAACTGGCCAAGGCACCATGGTCCATTCAAGAGGGGGGAGCAAAAAGACAGATTGCAGTTGTAGGGGATTCCACCATCAGGAGGATAGACAATATCCTTTGCGAGCAGGATAGAGAATCCCGCATGGTGTATTGCCTTCCCGGAGCCAGAGTGCGAGACATGTCTGACCAGCTTGAGAGGATACTAGAGAGGGACGGGGAGGATCCAGTTGTTGGTGTCCACGTAGGTTAAAACAACACAGGGAGGACTAGGAAAAAAGACCTGTTTCGGAATTATGAAAAGCTAGGAACAAAGCTAAAAAAAATGGTCTTCAAGGGTTATAATCTCCGGATTGCTGCCCAAGCCATGTGCAAATTGGTATAGGGAGGCGAGGATCAGGGAAATAAACACGTGGCTAAAAGAGTGGTGTGAGAAAGAGGGTTTCTTTTTCATGGGGCACTGGCATCAGTTCTGAGACAGCAGCGATCTATACTGCTGGGATGGGCTCCACCTGAACAGCGCTGGGTCCAGTGTTCTGGCGAAAAGGGTAAGTAGGGTTGTTCATCTGACTTGAAACTAGTAAGCGGGGGGGAACGGAGAAGTGAACATAGAGGGACAATAACATTTAATGTAAGGCAAAGCAGCAGGTTAGCAGGTGACAAGGAAGCTTCAACTCCATTGAAAATTAGGAAAAAAGTTAAAGGGAAGGAGAGCTCAAGAGCTCAAGTTAGTAATGGAGGTAATGGGACCCAAGAAGGTATCTGAATGCTCGGAGCATTTGAAACAAGGTGGATGAGTTGACAGTGCAAATCATGGCAAATGGGTATGATTTAGTGGCCATTAGAGAGACATGGTAACAGGATGGTCATGACTGGGAGTTAAACATCCAGGGGTATCAAACTGTCGGAAGGACAGACAGGAAGGTAAGGGAGGTGGTGTTGCTCTGATTTTTAAGGATGATATCAGGGCGGTAGTGAGAGATGACATAGGTTCTACTGAACAAAACCCTGAATCCGTTTGGGTGGAAATTAGGAACAGCAGGGAGAAAATGTCACTGATTGGTGTGGTCTATAGGCCACCAAATAATGGCATTGTGGTGGGGATAAACATATAAATATATGGCAATATATTGGCAATAAACATAGAAATAGCTAATGCATGTAAAAATGGTACAGCAATTATCATGGGGGATTTTAATCTACATATCGATTGGCCAAACCAGGTCAGTCATGGCAACCTTGAGGAGGGGTTAATAGAATGCATTTGTGATAATTTCCTTGAACAACATGAAATGGAACCTACGAGGGAGCAAGCTATCCTAGATCTATTCCTGTGTAATGAGACAGGAATAATTAATGATTTCACAGTTAGGGATCCTCTCGGGAGGAACGATCACAGTATGGTCGAATTTAAATTACAGATGGAGAGTGAGAAGGTTAAATCCAGTACCTATGTCCTGTGCTTAAACAAGGAGACAATGAAGGAATGAGGGAGGAGTTAGCTAAGGTGGAATGGGAGCAAAAGCGGAGGGCTTTCAAAAAGATTTTTCACAGTGCTCAGAAATATATTCCAGTGATATGGAAGAACTGTAGGAAAAGAGACAGCCAGCCATGGATATCTAAGGAAATAAAAGAACGTATGAGATTGAAAAAAAACATACAAAAAAGCAAAGAGTAGTGGGAAACTAGCAGACTGGGAAATCTTTAAAAGCCAACAGAAAACCGCTAAAAAAGTAAGGTAGATTATGACAGTAAACTAGCACAGGATATAAAAACAGGCAGCAAAAGTTTCTATAAATATGTAAATCATAAAAGAGTGGCAAAGGTAAATCTTGGTCCTTTAGACAAAGTGAAGGACAATTTAACAACTGGGAATGAGAAAAGAGCCAATACATTAAACAGTTATTTCATATCGATCTTCACTGTGGAAGACACAAATAACATGCTGAAAGGTAATGGCAAGAAGGTTATAGCAGGTGATGACTATCATCACTAAGGAGGCAGTGCTGAGCATGCTAATGGGGCTAAAGGTAGACAAGTCTCCTGGCCCTGATGAAATGCATCCTAGGTACTAAAAGAGGTGATGGGGAAAATAGCAAATGCACTAATAATTATTTACCAAAGTTCGCTGGACTCTTGTGTGGTTCCTGCAGATTGGAAAACAGCCAATGTGATGCCGCTGTTTAAAAAAGGAAGCAGAAAAAAAACAGGTAACTATAGGCCAGTTAGCTTTACTTCAGTAGTGAGGAAAATTGTTGAATCTATCATTGAGGAAGAAATGGCAAGACATTGGGACGTAAATTGTCCCACTGGGAACACCCAGCAAGGGTTCATGAAGAGTAGGTCATGTTTAACTAATTTGGCGGAATTCTTTGAGGACATGACTTGCATGGTGGACAATGGGGAACCTGTGGATGTGGTGTATCTTGATTTCCAGAAGGCATTTGACAAGGTGCCACACCAAAGGCTGCTACATAAGATAAAGTTGCACAGTATTACAGGTAATGTATTGGCATGGATAGAGGATTGACTGACCAGTAGAAAGCAAACAGTAGGGGTAAATGGATGTTTTTCTGATTGGCGGTCAGTGCCTAGTGGTGTGCCTCAGGGATCAGTATTGGGACCTCAATTGTTTGGAGTTGGGGACTAAGTGTGGTATGTCAAAATTTGCAGATGACACTAAGCTGAGTGGTAGAGCAAAGTGTGCAAAAGACACTGAAAGTCTGCAGAGGGAAACAGATAGTCTGAGTGGGCAAAGGTCTGGCAGATGGAGCACAATGTTGATAAATGTGAGGTCATCCATTTTGGTAGGAATAACAGAAGAATGGACACATTTTAAATGGTGAAAATTGCAGCATGCTGCTGTGCAGAGAGACTTGGGTGTCCTTGTACATAAATCGCTAAAAATAGGATTGCAGGTACAGCGGCTGATTAAAAAGGAAAATGGAATTTTTTCTATCATTGCTAGAGGGATGGAGTTTAAAAATAGGGAGGCTATGCTGCAGCTGTATAGGGTCCTGGTGAGGCCACACCTGGAGTACTGTGTGCAGTTTTGGTCTCCATACTTGAGCAGAGATATATTAGCACTGGAAGGGGTGCAGAGGAGATTCACACAGTTGATTCCAGAGTTGAGAGGGTTGGATTATGAGGACAGACTAAGTAGACTGGGATTATACTCTTTGTAATTCAGAAGAATGAGGGGAGATCTTATCGAAACATATAAGATTATGAAGAGAATAGGTAAGGTGGAGGCAGGGAGGTGTTTCCACTAGCAGGTGAAACTAGGACTAGAGGGTATCGCCTCAAAATAAAGGGAAGCAGATGTAGGACTGAGGTCAGGAGGAACTTGGTCACCCAAAGGGTTGTAAATCTGTGGAATTTCCTGTCCAGTGAAGTAGTTAAAGCTATCTTGCTGAATGTTTTTAAGGCAAGGCTAGATAAATTTTTGAACAACAAATGAATTAAGGGTTATGGTGAGTGGGCGGGTAAGTGGAGCTGAGTCTCAAAAAGATCAGCCATGATCTTATTAAATGGTAGGGCAGGTTTGAGGGGTTAGATGGCCTACTCCTCGTCCTAGTTCTTACGTGGTGTGTGAGGCCTTAGAAGCAGAATTCTAAGTGACAGTCTCTTCTGCAACAGGCATAGATGACCATTGTTAAACTTAGGTTGATGGAATTTCTTTTCAAAGCAGCCTCTTTCCAATCATTTCTTTTAACCTTAACATTTTCCATGCCTTTCCTGCCTGCTTGTCGTCAGGCACTTGGGTCAACATCACATCCATACTGTCAGTGGACAAAACTTCACACGGGCAGGTTCCTGCCCATAAGTGTCAGAGTGTTGATTAGAATTCTTTGCCCTGAAGAGCCTCCATGACTACTTTTTTTGTGAAAACCCTCATGAGTCTCAGGACATGAGTCTCTTCTCACATTGGTGAAGCTGAACTCCAGACCGTGTCAAGACAATAATGTTGAGACATGAGGTACATGTCGGAGCCAACTCAATGCGCTGAATGGCCTAATTTCTGCTCCTGTGTCTTATCGTACTGATCATGATCGAGCTTTTGGCTGTTGAGATGTCAGAAGTAAATGTTGTGAAGCACTCAGACTTTCAATGACATGGCCCACTCTTGCCTGCAAAGAACTGAATGCTGGGATCCTATCTTTTTCCCATTAGGAGTGTGCAATTCCAATTTTGGCAATACATTTGGAGTTCTGACCTTGCTCTATTTCTCAGGGAAAATTTCTATCCAGGAAATCCACTGTTTTAATGGCTCATTTATCATCTTCTGAAACTTATTGGAGCACTTTAGTTCCATGTCACTTTTTTCCATTTTTTTTGGACAGCTTTGCACCATCAGGCTTACTTTCAGTAGTTTCGCTTGACTTCATTTGATTGCCCCATCCAGACCAATGAGATTTTATAAAACTGACAATGAATGAAGACATGGATTCTCGCAACAAATGAATGAGTGTCAACAGAATGTTGAGCCAAAGAGTTATTGCAGCAATCTGAGTTCTGTCATCCATGATTCTGACAACCAGACAGGAAAATTAATATGTCGCCATCAGCAGTGGAAATGTTAATTTAGCCGTTCATCTTTTGAACTCAAGAATGCTGGCAGCAATTGTAGCACAGATATTGCCACCCAGGTGGAAATTAGCAGGAACGTCGGACTGAATCTGCATCTTTGTTTGTTTGTATTGTTAACTATTATAGACAGCACATTTATTGATTGAGACTTTGGCAGATTAAGGGTGAGATGTGTTGCTTGTTTTTGTCTTGCAAGTGTGGCATCGTGCCAGAGAATGCACACTACTGTAACTCGAGACCCAAGTATAAAGGCAAGGAAACCATATCAGCATTTGCTTCATGAACAATACGCTATATTATACATTTTTTCTTAATACCAGATATCTTGGAGTGATGACAAGACATCAAGCTGAGAGAGATTTGCATGTCATTGTAGAGTCAAGTAGTCTACTCACCCTAGATGTAGTTCAATATTGGGCTCAACTACGCTTGTAGTACAGTCTCTTCCAGACACAAGGTTATGGATACAAGGCCCACTAGGGGGACTTGAGCACAAAGTCAAGGCTGACAGCCAAGTGCAGTACTACATTACTGCCACATTTTTGTGAGGCTATGTCTTTTCAATAAAAGCAGAGACTACATCATGAAGGCTCGAATGCTCTTTTATCATCAGCAATCCCTCAACTTCTGTATGACAGCATGTTCAGAGCTTAGAGGGCAAGCAATATTGATACACTAGGTGTGGAAGTCATACTCTGCAATGATGCTCCTTAGCATGAGGATCAAATTGGCAACACAGTAACTTTGCACTCTACAGTTAGGCCATTCTTCATTGAATAACTAGGTGCAAAATAACAAGGCTGTTATGCGTAATGCCACTTGTTCATTAACCTTGTTCAAGGAAAACATACACTTGAAACTTCCTCTGTGATCTACCTCAGACAACTGATAATTACATATGATCTTAATGACTTAACATACTCCATCGAACACTTGCGGTGTTCACTTTGCACATCTCATTTGTTACTGTAGCAAGTTAATTTACGCTGAAGAACTGTCCTGAATAATCAAGTTTCCACTATATTTCCTTATTTTGTGCTCAGCAGGGCATCCAAATGTAAACAACAGGACTATGACTGCAGTTAAGTCTGAAACTGATAATTAACCAGATCCCGCTGGCCATGGCGAAAGCCAGAGGAATTTATGTTTTCAAATTAGTGGTTACAAGCAAGTAGGTATTGAAATAACTATCAATTTGGGAAGCACCTTTGTCACTGAGTTGGAATTTTGTGGGTCCAAGTCCTAGACCATCAAAGAAAATAGGTTTACACCCCAGCGCAGTATTGACAGTTTGTTGTTAAACTCAGTTGTTAAACAGAAGCCCTGGTGACCCTATCCAAGGATACAGGAGATCAGCTGGCACAAATCTGAAGAGGAACAAGGAGCAGGTGTCTTTAGAATGGACCTCTTTAATGTTAATGCTGATCTCACTGCGCACCTTCTCAGAAGTAACATTTGTATCCTGCAATCTGTTCTCTTACCGTGATACACTTGTATATATTGTCTGCCTGTAAAACATACAGGAAATCACTTTTCACTGTACCTTAGTACATGTAACAATAACAAATCAAATCAAATCAATCAGCATTAAAAAAAAATTATCACATGGTTGCTTCTGAGAGCGCAGACGTTCTGTTTCCTAAATTACAGCAGTGACTATAGTTGAATAAAGTTCATTTACTATAATCTTTTTGGGAACTCATGATAGGTGTTGCAGAGACATGCACAGCTTTAATTTTTTTTGTCGTGTGGCTTACGAGATACCCCAAGATTGAAGTCACTCTGATACAGAACTTATAGGCTGACTGTGCTTATCTCCTTGCTAATATTTTTGACCACTCTCCTGAAGGCAGAAATCACGGCTTGCAAAGTGCTTCCATAGTGCCATTCTTCAAGTAGGAACCGAGACTGCAAAGGTTTTATAATGATGGAGGCATCATACGCAAGTCCACCATCAAAACTGCTCTAACAGGTTCTTTTCAGCATGCACTCAGGAGCAGTGGTCACGCAATTTGGGAAATGCACTTGGGAGTATCTGGTCTATACTGTCCAGTGCCATGTTCTCTGTACGCATTGTCTAATCAAGTAACTTGCCGCTGACATCACCCGAATCCTAACAGAAGGGTCTACTCTTTTGTTCATGTATGTAAATATCTTATCTATTGGTTCTGATGGTAAACATTTTGCTAGCTGACTGACAAAAGGGCAACTCTGAAAACTAACTAAAAACGTGTTGACAGATGTATTTATCCTTGCGCGCAACAATACTGGAAATAAACTGGATAAATTGACACAACTCCAATTGTGGAAAATTTCTATAGGTTTTATAGGGTTGTGAAGAATTTACAGACTTATTTTATTCATATGTGGGAGGGCTAAGACAATATTTACTGCCTATCTCTAATTGCAAAGGGGAAGGGTGGTGGTGAACTGCCTTCTTGACCTGCTGTAGTCCTTGGGGGTGTAGGGACACCCCAACAGCACTGTTTGGGAGGCAGCTCCATGGTTTTGATCCAGTGGCAGCAAAGGAACATTGACACAGTTCCGGGTCAAGATAGCGAGTGGCTTGGAAGGATCCTGTGGGCAGCGGTGTTCCCATGCATTTGCTGACCTTGACTTCTAACTGGTAGGTGGCACAGGTTTGGCAGGTGATGTTGAAACAACCTTCGTGTGCAACTGCAATGGATCTGATAAATCATACGAACTGCTGCCACTGTGCATCAGTGGTGAAGGAACTGAATCCTGAAGGTGATCGATTGCATGCCACTAAGGTAGGCTGCCTCGTCCTGAATGCTGTCAAGCTTTTCAAATGTTGTTGGAACCACATTCATCCAGGCAAGTGAAGCATACTCCATCACACCATGACCTTTGACTGAGCAGGACAGCTTCGGGATGCTAGTGCTTGTCCAGCTGCACAGCGTGCTTGTCAAGATGCATGGGTGCAAGCGATACCATGGTTTCAGCAAATATCCACAGGGTGGCGAGTTATTTTAGGAACAACATGTGTTAAGCTGGAATGAAAATCGGTCATGAAAACACCATAGGGTAGGTAGGTCATGAGGTTAACTTGGTAAGACTTGGCCTGAAAATGCAGCAGGCTTGCAGCGAAAAACATTCCAAAAAAATTCTATGCCACTTGGACTTTGCAAACAAATCATACGATTCAGCCCTTGGAATCACTTAAGATGTTTTCAGGGCTTTTGCAAGACGCATTGTATTATCCATTCATCTCTACCTATGATTAAAATATTTAGAGATAGTTTGGTGTTTGAGATGCCAGTGGTTGGCTAATGGTGAATAGTGAAACACAAGTTTAGGATTTTTACAATAAATTTAGAGGAGATTATCACAAACTTATTTACAGGTGAGAAGCTTTGAGAATATGGAATGCATCAGTGTATGTGGCTACTGAAGCTGATTGTACCATGACCATTTCAGAGGGACCTGGACAAAGAACGAGGCAGAGGAATTCAATTCAATCAAATCTGAACTGCAGCTTCCAAGGTTTAAAAATACACTCATTCTGAGCTGAGAGTTCTCAAGATCTGTGAAACGTGCCTGGCAGCTGCTCCAAAGTAAGAGATTTAGATTTGCTGCTAACACAAAAGTAGAACTGGGTCATTCATCCCCTTGAGCTATTCAATGAGATGGCTTTCCTCATTCCATTTGCCATTCTTGGCTCCATATTCCATAATACCCTTAACCAGGAAAAATCTGTTCGTGAATGATTTCAAACTATTCATGGAGCTGATGTTGACTGCATTTTGTGGGATCGAAGAGCACTGTTTGACTTCTTCTGTGACATGCATTTTCTAATCTGATCGAGGACAAGCTAATTTTAATGTGATGTCCTCTAACCCTGCAATCAAAAAATAATTCCCTCTATCTACCACATCTTCTCCTCTCAAAATCCTCACTTAAATCACCCCTTAAAATGTTCAAATTTTTCCTCATCTCTTCTTGTGGATCTGAGCAACATTCATTTTGAAGCTAGTCCAGCCTTTCTACGATAAAATAAAAACAGAAGTACTGAAATTGCTGAGCAGGTCCGGTGGCATTTGTGGAGGCAGAAAGAGTGTTAATGTTTTGAGTTCAAGACTCATCATTGGAACTGGATTGTTTCTAAGGCCTGGTACTCAGACAATACAGAGAAATCCAGGTTTGGTCTACCTAGCCTTTGGTGTTTTAATGAAACTTTTGCCATTTTACATTCAAGCCCTTTTATTATAAGGTATAACATTCCATTGACCTTAAAACAAAACAAAGAACTGCGAATGCTAAAGATCCGAAACAAATAATTTGTTATCATGATGGTCACCGGACTCAAAATGTTAATTCTGCTTGGTCTCCACAGATACCAGACCTGCTAAATTCCTCCAGCAAGTTCCGTTTTTATTCTATTAACCTTTTTGATTATGTTTTGTCTGTGATCACTAAATTCAACCACTAAACCTTTCTTAACTTCCATTCATCTTTGCTTTCTACTATGTCAGAAAAGACTACTCAGAAATATTCCATTTTGGTTCTGATTACTCACTCATACCACAATGCTACTTGCATGAATCACAATTTGATATCCAAAAGTACATTTGAAAAATCACTTTCCTCAACGATACTGCACACTTTCGTTGTTAGCATTTTTTATTTGTCAACTGCTGATCATTTGACATTCAAATGATTGGTTTTCTACAGCGATAAGATAAACAAGTGAACAGCTCTGCATGATTTTTGTGCCTTTATTAATTTGTCCCTTCGTGGTTATTATTTGCAACATCTCTAATTAATGGTTAGCTTGTCAGAATACCAAGCTATAAGAGGCTGCCACAAATATATTGTCAAACATGACTTACTCTGGAAATAAAGTAACAAAATATCTTCTGCGCATTTCTCACAGAATACTGATCAGCAAAAGTAAATTGACTGCACAAACATTGCTTTGCAAGTGTTGCATGTCTGTTTGGTCCTATACCAAGAACCTGATAGGTATCCACCTGATGCATGGGTGGAGAACTATGCAGGTAAACGGCAAAATGAATTCCTGAAAACAATATACTGAACATCACAGCTGCTTTTAAACTACCACAGCAAAGCATGTTTGTTGATGACCCCGGGTTCAAAATTACAATGGTGCGACCCAATTGCACACGCACAACTTGCAATAAGGAAAGCCAGGCTGCCCCACAAAACATGCCATAGTAGCCCACTGGTGGATCCAAATAATGCTTGGGCTCTCTGGAACATTTGTCCATACTTGGCAGACTGGTCCTCAAGAATCATGATGATCATCTGCAAGTTGCACATTGTTGCCATCAGGAGGAAGGAGCCTTCGCCACCGACTGTCTGTCAAAACACAAACAGATTCCAAACAAATCCTCACACCTGACATGCATTGTCTGGCATAAAGTGTCACCTCTTCTTTACAATGATAAAACCTTTAGTTCTCTCAGGGTTATGACTTGGAAGAAATTCATGGATTGAAATATACAAATTAATCACTTAAAACCTTCTAACTGGTTAAAGATTTAACAGCATCTTAGGTTTGTTTAATACATCCTTATCAGTTGTGTGACACTTTGACCTTTTACTTATAAATTCTGTGTTCCGTGTGCTTCTATCTGACTTCACCTGTTGAAGGGGCTACGCTCTGAAAGCTTGTGTTTTCGAAAGAAACCTATTGGACTATAACCAGTCATCGTGTGATTTCTGACCTTGTCTGTCTGGTCCAACACTGGTACCTCTGCATCACTGACTGTCTGATGAGCAGTTGTCAAACAAGAGGAAGAGGAATGTAGGAACACAGAATCAGTCCCTGTCAATGAAAAACTCAGCAGAGTGCAATACTGCACATTGCCTATTCTCCATTTAACAGCCCACATCTTATATTCTCCCCATCACTGACATCAAAGTGGATATTTAGCCACAGTGCACAAGTAAATTTTATCCCAAAATATATATTCTAATCCAAATTTATGAAATGACTTGTGCATATTGCATACACATCAATTTGACAGATTTGTTCATTCCTTTTGTGCCTGTCTTCTCTGTGCCTCCCAGTGCTCCCATAAGTTGCTATTCCAGTGGCTCCAATTCTCCTGTTGGAACGCCACTGACCTTCAGAGGAAGACAATGCAAATGGCCTTTCAGGATGCCCTCAAGTAGATCTGGTTTCAGTAAATCTGCTTGCTGACTGCACCATCTTGAGACGAAGGGCAACAGTTTGAGCTTATTGGCAGGCAACAGCAGAGGCAATGATGGAGCAGTGGGAATGTGGCTGAACAATGATGTTTTCTTGAGAGAACACAGTAGATTTATGATTCATGGCAATACTGGAGTACAGTTTGCTGGACTGCCGTGATAGCTTGCAAACTGATTTACAGTTGTAACCTACTGCCATGATGGCTGTTGTCTGACTTTGAATGATAGCTGCCATTATGCTAGGACATTGAACTGTTCCTGCTTGTGCTACAATGGACAGACATATAACACTGACCATGCTGCATCCTGGTCGGGTCTGTAGGAGTGAGAATGGAGTTGGTTACTCATCTGTACTGGAAGGAATGATCTCCAAGCTTTCCTGACAGCTCTGTACCAAGTTATTGCAGGACTCCTTGTGATCGACTGCTTGCTGGCAGACTTCCCATTGCCTCAAAACCTTCACTGTGTCTGTTTGCCACTGATCCCCTGTAAGCTACTACAGTCATGTCCTCATCAATGCCCTGTGCAGAGAAGCTTGTGTGTGAGCTCAGCCTCTGGGAAGCTGGCATCAGTGCCACTCTTGCTTCCTGCCCTGTCTGCTGCCCACTTGAACTCCCTTCCCTAACCTAATCTTCGCACTGCCTGAACAAGTACCCTCAGCTGCTGTCAATAAACGTTAAGCTGGAAAGCACAGCAGGTCATAAAGCATCCGAGGAGCAGGAACGATCTAAAGTTCCGTGGTTCAATCCTGGATTTCGGTAAAGGCTGAGCGGTTCAGCCTTTGTTAAAGGGGCAGCCTGCTGGCTCAGTGGTTAGCACTGCTGCCTCACAACACCAAAGACCTGGGTCAATTCCACCCTCGAGCAACTGTTTGTGTGGAGTTTGCACATTCTCCCCGTGTCTGCATGGGTTTCCTCCGGGAGCTCCAGCATCCTCCCAGAGTACAAAGATGAGCAGGCTAGATGGACTGGACATGCTAAATTGCTCATTGTGTTCAGGGATGTGCAGATTAGGTGGGTTACAGGGGAATGGGTCTGTGTGGAATGCTCGGAGTGTCGGTGTGGACTTGCTAGGCCAAAGGGCCTGTTTCACCATTATAGGGACTCTATGATTTATGATCTCTGTGATCTCACTCACAGCAGACTCCACCTCTATTCTAGCCGTTTAGTATCTGAGAGGCTGTGATTGTCAAACTAGTCATGAGTCTTGCTTATCTTCCTCCACTGCCTGATCAAGTTTGCATCTCTTGGGTGTCTGGAAGGAAAAGACAAAAGGATAAGTTTGAGGCGTAGGCTGCTGCAAGGTGTAAGAGATCCAAGTGTACAGCAGGCATTGTATTGAGTGTGCTAAATGGGATGTGTGAAGCAGAACTAGGTTTAAGGAGACCCTAACATTCGATTTTCTTTTTCTATTTTAGATTTTCAGCAACTACAGTATTTTGCTTTTACTTGAGTGACGATTCACAATTTCAATCCTGGCTGACCACAACCTCAGCAATGGCCATCCCAAAATGCTCCACACCATTTCCTCAATGGAAATTAAAACATGCAGACGTACTTGTCCCCTCAGTTTGTTACTGTTAGCTTGTTGTGCACAGCGATTTCCTGCAAGAAAGGGCCAAGTATCTCAGTGAGTGGCGCACAATGTGATGCCCTGATGGAATACATATACATTTGAAACACATGAGAATCAGGAAATGATCAGACATTTCTGCATTCAAGAGACTCTATCATATGATTTGTTAGAAACAGAGATTCATACAGTCAGACAGAACCAGTGAATTATTCGCTGTTTACCAGAGAGAAAACAACTGTTTTGGGAGAAAGTGCCCAATAAAAGCTTCTGAGAGAGTTAAAAATGAAAATGAATAGCCCTTAATTGCTGGAAAAATAGGTGTGGACAGGTCTGAGGATATGTCCCACTTGTGACCTGTCAGCAGCCTGGTGTAAAGTTGCCGTGCAGAATGTTGCAGTTCTGACAAAGCTTTCAACAGAAACTTTCAGAACAAAGAAGCTCTGTCTCTCTCTCTCTCTCTCTCTCAATCAGTAAGAGGCTAGACTTGAAGAAAAGCTTAAACTTCTCTCTCTCTCTCTCTCTCAATGCTGTATTTGTAAAACCTGAACTGTAAATATCAGGTTACTAATTGTTTTCCAGCTGAATCCGAAATCCAGTCTGAGGATCTTTCATCTTCTGCTGTGACTGTCAGCAATCGGAACTCTTCAACAGTTAATCAAAAGAATTGGGAGAAGCCATTCCATTCTGAATTCGTAGCTTTCACCTAGTGGAGCATTGTTCATTTTTAACTATATTCTCAAACTGAGAATAGTTCTGCAGAGCTGTCTTGTCTGTGTGCGAATGTATGCATGCATGTTCAAGACGGAGGAGATTTTGGTTAATTCCGAGTTACTATTAACCCGCTCTGGCATTCACAATGTTTCAAGATAAAGTTTGTTTTTAATAAATTAATTACTTTTAAGATTATTGATAAAATCTGGTGGAAGTCTGTTTTGGTCAAACTGGCAGTAAAAAAGAAAAACAATTTGACCATTTTGTTAAGATAAACATTTACACTTTCAGTTTAACGAATATTGAGTGAATGAGCTGTGACTCATTCAGAGTCATAACACTATCATGGTTGAATAGCTAGCAGTGTATACATACTGAAATGAGTTTAAGGCATGCAGTGATGCTAAGTGACTTTGGGTGAGGCAGAGCTATGCATGTGAGGTGTAAGTCCTGATTGACTGACATTCTAAATGGATGAGTAACAAAAGAAGTTGCTGGAAAAGCTCAGTAGGTCTGGCAGCATCTCCAGAGAAAAAAAAAAGAGTTAATGTTTCAGGTCTGGTGACCCTTCCTCAGAGCTACATCGATGAGTGATGGGTGGGTGATGAACTCATCAACAGCTGAGGGCAAGGAGACAGTAAGGACCGCAGATGCTGAAAGCTAGAGTCAATAAATGTGGAGCTGGAAAATACAACAGGTCAGACAGCATCCAAGGAGCAAGAAAGTGAACATTTCAGGCTGAAACCCTTTGTCAGGGCCTTTCAAGTCCTGACAAAAGGTTGTGGCCCAAATGTGGATTTTTCTGCTCCTCAGATGCTTTATGGCCTGCTGTGCTTTGCTAGCTCCATGTTTGTTGACAGCAGCAGAGGGTACTTGTTCAGCCAGTAGGAAGATTAGGTTAAGGAAAGGAGCTCTTGAACTCTTTTGAAAGATCAAATTTTATATGCATTTCACACTTAATATTTAACAATGACTCATTATTTAAATTCAAAATTTCATCTAGACTGAAGGATGGGCAAACAAGCTTTCTCCTTGATTTGATTTTATTGTCACTTGTACTGAAATACAGTGAAAAGTTTTGTTTACGGGCAGCAGGTCACAGCAAGCAAAAGATGTACGGTTAACAGGCAAATAGGTTAAATTGCAGGTTGCATTATTTGAGGCTAGAGTTCATTCAATAGTCTGATAATATCCGGAAAGAAGCTGTTCCTGGACCTGCTTGTGTGTGTGTTCAGGCTTCTGTATCTTCTGCCTGACAGAGAAGGTTGTCAGAGATCATTACCAGGGCGCAGTGGGTCTTTGATGAAGTTGGCAGCCTTTCCTCGGCAGCAGACCATGTAAATAAGAGTTTATGGATGGAAAATTGACTTCCACGATGGTCTACGCTGTACACACCACCTTCTGTAGCTTCTTATGGTCCTGGGTACAGCAGTTGCCATACCAGGCCATTACACACCCGGACTGTATTCTTTCAATGGTGCATCTGTAGAAGTTGGTGAGGGACCTTATGGACATGTCATATTTCCTGAGCAAGCAGAGAAGAAATAGGTGTTGTTGTGCCTTCACAAGTATCACATTGATGTGGGAAGTCCAGGACAGCTTGTCAGTTATTGACACTCCAAGGAAATTGATGCTCTTCACTCTCAACCTCAGCTCCGTTGATGTAGATAGGGGCATGTTCTCATTCCTTCTTTCTGAAGTTGATAGTCAGTTCTTTAGATTTGTCAATGTTGGGAGACAGATTGCTTTCAAAGCACCACATCACCAAAACCTCTTTTTCGCTTCTGTAGTTTGACTTATTGTTGTTAGATACCCGTTCCACTGCAGTGGTGTCGTCAGCGAACTTGTAGAAGGCATTCGTTCGGAATTTGACAAAACAGTTGTACAGCAAGTACAGTAGGACACATCCTTGCGAGGGGTGGAGGTCCAGTTTGGAGGAGGTGCAGTTACTTATCCTCAATGATTGCGGCCTGTGAGTCAGAAAGCTGAGTTTCCATGTGCAGAGAGCAGGGCCTAGACCAAGGTCACACAGTTTTAAGATCAGTCCGGAAGGGATAACGGTGTTGAAGGTAGAGCTGTCGTCAACAAGCATGAGTCTGACATAGGCGTCTTTGTTTTCCAGATGTCCCAGGAATGAGTGCAGGGCTAGAGATATGGCATCCTCTGTGGACATGTTATGCTGATAGGCAAACCTTCGGGGATTGAGACAGGTTGGGAGACTGGAGTTGACGTGGGCCATGACCTGCCTCTCGAAACACTTCATGACTATTGAAGTCAACAGTCCTGGATGACAGTCATGAAGGTTTTCTTGAGTACAGGGATGATGGTGGTCTTCTTGAAGCAGGTGTGGACTTCTGTTTGTGGGAGGGAGAGGTTGAAGGTGTCGGTGAATACCTCCACCAGTTGGTCTGCACAGGATCTGAACGCTTGGCTGGAGACACCATCCGGACCCTTCACTTTCCTTGTGTTGACTCCCAGGAAGACAGATCTGACTTCTGGAGCAGTGACAAAGGGAATAGGTATGTCTGGGGCAGTCACTACTCTGGTGGCTTTCTGCTTAAAGAGCACTAAAAAGCACTGACTGCTTTAGGGGCATTGATTGTGGTAGGGATGGATGTGTCATTGTCTGTTATCTTATACCACTTCATTCTGTATCCCATAATGTCATTTAGGCCTTGCCGAGACAGCGGGAAGATGCTTGGTAAGTCTGGGATCTAATTTAGTCTGGTACTGCCTGTTGGCCTCCCTGATTGCTTTGTGGTGGATTTTCTGTGCTGGTCCAAGTCACCTGACTGGAATGCTGCACGTCCTGTCTTCGGTAGGGAGTGGATTTCCTGGTTCATCCAAGATTTACAGTTGGGGAACACTCGGACTGACTTCTTTGGGACTGAAGTTGGTGATTTCAGAAAACCAGCTGAAACTGTATTTTCTGCGCCTGGGCTGAGCTAACTCTTCAATTCAGCAGCTCACAATGAGAAGCATCTCAGTGTAACTTAGCACTGTATGTGACTTTGAGGAAAATGCTCAGGGTTGGATGAATAAGAGAGTTTGGTGAGGAGCAAACAGATGCTTCTTTGTACTTTCTAATGTTTTTCATCCTCTCAAAATTGCTTCTACAGGGTAAAGAGTAAGGCGCTTGCTGAATATTTGTTAAGTAATTAAGGTAATAAAGTAGTTACTCCATAGGTTCAAAGTACTAAAGGAGCTGGTGGTAAGATTGAAAACGTACATAAAATACAAAAGTAATTACTTGAATAGAATAATTAAGTTGTTCATTAGAATTCATTAGTGATGGCAGGACTGATCGTGTGCCATGTGGGAGCTTCTGGAATTCAGTATGAATCGAGGGCAAACATGTTTTCAATAACTGTTTGCAACTCCAGCAGCTTTGGTTCAGAGTTAATGAGCTGAAGGCTGAACTGCAGACACTGCCAGGCATCAGACAGGGGGAAGGTTGCCAAGGTGTTTCACACCTGGAGATGGTCACAACTCTGAGAATAGATCCTTTTGATTTAGTCAGCGGTCAGAGATAGCAGGATAAGAATATGAAGGAGGAAGCCGAGGGTATTCAGAGGAGAGGATGGAGCAGCACTTCAGCCTGTCCAATTGTCTAACTGGTTTAAGTTTCTTTCTACTTGCTTGGATGAAATTGAGGGCTACAGAGTGAAAGACCATGACACATAGCATTGGAAACCATTCAAACAAAGGGGGCAAAAAGGAATGTCCTGGTAGTAAGGCACTATGCACTGATGGATATCTACTTTGCTCTCAGCAGCAATTAGCAATACACAAGGTTGTGTTGCCTGTCCAGTGTCAGAGTTAGGACTGGAGAAGCAGTGACAGTGGAAGGGGGAGGATTCAGTTGTTGTGATTCACATGAATACCCACGACGTAGCCAAAGGGATTCTGGATAGTCAGAATCGGGAATTAGGCATCGTATTAAAATTAGAACATAAAAAGGCATCATCACTGAACTATTACCTAAGCCACACGTAAATTTGCTTAGGACAGATAAGATTGGGGAAATTAATGTGTGGCTGATGGGCATGGCAGTAGAAAGTTCTGTCTGACGGGGCACTGGCACCAATAATGGGGCAAATGTGAGCTGTCCCATTGGGGTGGTCATTACCTGAACCATGCTGGAGCTAGTATTCACAGCATTCACTGAGATAAGCAGGCAGCAATGGATTTGACATGAAATACATGAATCTGACCAGCTTCACTATGTCCAACACTTGTATTTAAGTCATCCAAGTAAGCCTTTATTGAATTTAATATGATTGATTGCAATGATACATCTCATTTCCAGCACGCAGAAAATCAAGCAATATTCAAGCACATGAAAGATTGCCTCCAGGTTATCAGAATGAATTTTAAATTTACGACAGAGATAACAGAAATTAATAACACAAAATGTTACAATCTCAATTTTAATAAACATGCTATTTGTCAGTCTGATCTGATATATATTTTTCCGAACCGACTCTATTGAGAAGAACTCCACGTCTCTGAAATGTCTCTCCCTACCTCTCACAGAATTATGGAGTCATCCTGCAAAAAAACAGACCCTTCGGTTCAACCAGTCCATGCCGAACATAAATCCAAATTAAACTAATCCCACATGCCTGCTCCTGGCCCACATTCCTCCAAACCTTTCCTATTCATGTACTTATCCAAATGTTGTAATTGCACCCACACCCACCACTTTCGTAGGAAGTCCATTCCATGCGCAAATCATCCTGTGTATAAAAAAATTTGTCCCTCACCTTTTTAAAATCTCTTTCCTCTCACCTTAAAAATGAGCGCCATGGTCTTGAATCCCCCCATCTGAGGGAAAAGACAATATACCATTAAATCTACCTATAATCCTCATTATTTTATAAACTTCTATGAGGTCACCCCTCAACCTCCTCCACTCTAGTCAAAGAAGTACCAGTCTATTTAGCCTTTCTTTATAACTCAAACCTTCTATACCTGGCAACATCCTGGTAAATCTCTTCTGAACCTTCTCCATCTTAATAATATCCTTCATATAATTGGGTGACCAGAAGTGGATAAGTACAAACCATGAAATGTAAATTGTATTGCCAAAGAATTAATTTTAATTAAGTAATTAAATTAGTTAATTACATGAGTAACTAGTTTTGTAAAAAAAGGGATTTGTCAGAGTTAAGAGCCGACACAGGGACATAAGGCACATTTTGCCAGTATACAGGCCGAGCACACAACACAAGCTATTACAAAGATTCAGCTGTGGCATTTTGAAATGAAACACAACTGTTTAAATTGCAGCCTGATTTCCTGAACATAAAAAAAAGCAGCAATTTTGAAGAGGTCAAATAATCTTGCCTTTTAAACAAGCATGAATTTATTACTACAAGGAAAAATAAACTTCATGTTCAAAAAGACAGTGAACTAAAGTGACAAATAAAAATGAAACATGTTATAAGTGCAGTTAATGAGCTACAAGTGTTAAAACAAAAGCAGAATAAATGTACCATATAAAATTTGAAAAACAAAATGAAGGTTGTGCCATTAACAAGGAAACTGAGAAATAAATATTGCATGTTAAAATTAAAATTAATCCAAAAGATTATTTATGAAAATGAATAAGGAAAACAGTTTGCAATACATTAACCTCAACTAAAAGAAAACCTTATTCGACATGTTAAAATGAAACATAAAATAAAAGATCAAGTCAATTGAAAATACATTAAAGTAATGAATTGACCAGTGAATGCAATCAGACTGTATCAGAATATTACAATAAAATTGAGATAGATATGCAAAGGATGTTTCTCATTATATTCCCAATCTTTCCATATGACACGACAGTAATGATTATTGCTCAGATCTACTATTTCAATTAGAAATTGATTGTAGGATTATGACGAGTAACGACATATCAGAATTGGATATGGCTGCTTCACATCAACAGACAAAATGTATGGCTGATCACAAATCTAGCATTTTCTCTTATATTCACAAACTAATGGATAAATAAAATTCTCATCAACATGGGTCGGTTAGTGTGCTTTCCAAAGCTGCAGAAAAACACAGATATGAATCTGTCAGAAAAACAAGTGGGCAAAGATGGATGAGTGAAACTTAATGTTAAACATAAAGAAAGTTCAGAAGGCTTTTGAATGTAGGAGTGAGATAGCAAGGCTCACACACATAAGGAGAGAATGTTAAACAGTAATATCTGAAAGAATGGCTACTGATTAGAGAATCTAGCAGTGCTGGGAAATGAAAGGCATGAGCAGGAAGCATAAAAGTTGGAGTTACTTGCTGAGATGAAATGAACAAAACTCATGGAGGACTTTGCAATGCAGGAACTTTTCTTTCCTGATCTCAAGGTCAGGAAGGTAAATTAATTGCCAAGAATTGAACAAAGGCGTTCCAAGTTAGATCCTACAATGATCACCGGAAGCAATCTGAGGACAATTTACCCACTGGTCTATTAACTTACTCAGACATTCCTGTGATCCAACATCTTGGTATCATTTACAAAAGGCCCCAAACTAGGAATATTGAGTCCAGTAACTGAATGGAGTAGTGTGACTGAACTGATGCCTGGTTACTCTATGATGTCATGCATCCATTCACTTAACAGACTGAGCCAATACCTGACAGTGCCTTGCCATGGGACTCAGCAAGTCAATGCTATGAATTTGAATTCCATATATGTTTATTTCAAAGGTTTACCTCTGAGTGCTTCAGGATCTAGGGTCTGACCGAGCTGTTCCAATAAATCTGCTCGTGCTGCATTCTTCTTGTGTTTCTTACCATCGTAGTGTTGTTGGGCCATCATTGGATTATTAAACCAAGCGTTACAGAGTTGACAGAATCTGTCTGAATCTCTTCTCTGTCGTGATGGATTTGTTATTGGGCTAGGTCTTGAGGAAATCTGCTTTGGTTCTGTGATGAGGAGAAAGAATAAATGAGATTAAATAAGGGAGAAAATCATCATATTATTTCATTCCAACACAATTATTAATTTTTAATTCACATTCTTGTATATATTCACATTACTGTAGCAGGAAGATACTATTACTGGATTATTAACACAGAAACTAAGCTCATATCATGGTGACCTGGGTTCGAACCCCACCATGGCAGATGGTGGAATGTGACTTCAAAAATGACGACCACGAAACCACTAACTGATTGAGTAGTATTGATTAAGCTTTATTGTCACATGTACTCACAAGTTTACCCATTGTCATGTATGGTGCCATCTTGGGTACAAAGGTGCCTAGGTACAGATGATTGAGCACAAATTCTTAGCAAAAAAGTTGACAAATTAAGAAGTACAGCATAATAGACATTCAAAAGTACAAAATCACAATAAATTAGACAAATAAAGAAATAAAAATGTTCAGAATAACAGTCCTTCCACAATCGTACAATAAAAAGAGAAATTATGAAAAAGGGAAATTAGTCCTAGGCTCGAGGGCCCGACCCCTACTGTTGGAGTCCTGGGTCAGACACCCACGATGCTGACAAAAAGCTGTATGGAATCACAGTTCAAACTGAAGCTGGCACAAAGAGACCCAGACTGATGCTGATGAAAACTGTCATAGAAGCTGCTGATTGGATTCCCTGTCCAGTCATTGGAATTGGGTCCCGACCCACGTCGTCTTTAAAGCCGCTGTTGAAGCAGCTTAGTCAAAGGACCCACTATGACACGGCCACAAGGAACAGCTGCATCCACACCACATTCTCCACAGCAGCAGCTTCTGAGCCTCCTCCCTTCCCTAAGCTGCCAAAAGAAGGTAAGATACACTTGATGTTGCAAAAAAAATGACAGAAAAGGATGCAGCAGGCTGGTGATAGAAGTAGATGGGCCATGAGCTCAAACACTTCCTAGCCCAAACACGTTACTGGGGAAAAAATGGCTCATAGCATTCTCCCCTTAAATGGCTCACTAGTGTCCTTCAGCAAAAGGAAATCTGCCTCACCTGGTCTGGCCCAAACGTGATTCCAGACCCATGGTAAAGTCATTGACTCTCAACACTCAGTTCAAGAGCAGCTTGGGATGGTCAATAAATGCTGGCCACCCAGTGACACTCACATTCCACAAGTAATTTTAAAAATATATTATATGACAAAGAAACCATTAAACAGAACCCTTTCTTGGCCTTGTCAACCTCTCTGTTTCAGTTCCGTAAAATCTGATTTCAGTTGTCAGTAAGCCCGAACAATTATGTGTGTGTTTCAGTCACACACATATTTTACAGCAAGTGAAGGGGCCAGAAGAAGAATGCGAAACTCTGCCAGAGTGTATTAACACAGTGTTATAACAATTACGCTGGTTTTTCTTGATAATACTCCAGATCATTTTAATGGTCTGGACATACAAAGCTAAAAAGAAATTGGTCTTAATTACATCTATCTCACTGAGAAAGCATCAGGACAATCCACATCCAACAACATGCTCTGAAAGGGCCATACACATTTTGACAGCTGTTGGAAAGCAATGAGGTTAGCATCAGAAGTAGGTATAATGATGTGATAACTTCTTTTATTCACTCGTGGGATGTGGGTCACAGGCTGGAACAGCATTTATTGACTATCCTTCCTTGCCCTTGAGAAGGTGGTGTGAGCTGGCTTTATAAATTGCGACAGTCCACGTGCTGTAGGTAAAACCATGATGCTTTCGGTTGGGGGTTGGGATTTTGACCCAGCTCAGAATCACACGACTTAGTAGACAGAGCGAGAAAAAACAGAACCCAGAACCTAACTAGATGCAGAGAGAAAGTTTGGAGAGATCAAGTCATAAATGAACAGTACTGGCATAAAGTTCCATAGTCCCTAGCATGACTTAGGAAACTGAACAGGGCTAGACCCCAAACATACAACAAAACAGACATTGCAAGTTGCAGTTCAGCAGCATCTAAAGTCCACAATATTGTAAATCAACTAAAAACTTTCTCAACAAAACGACAACAACCAGCATCTGTAATTCTTACTATCTCAAAAACAGGAGTCAATTTGCCTTCTCTCTCAATGTTAATGGGTCTTTTTAAAATTCCCAGGGTTTCACTCTGGATGTTCACACAAAGTTAATTTGTTCTTTCTCAAGTGTTAAACTATCTGTGTGCCAAGTTTTGTTAAAATCTGTCTTTTCATCTCTGAGAAATGTTGCTTACAGACAAACAGATGATCAAACAAGGATGGAAAGATGACCTCCAGCAAACAGAACCAAACATGGAGATGCTAAGTACAAGCCAAAATTTACAGAATGGAATCTTTTCCTTTTTTTGGGTATTCCAATGCCTGCATTTAGCATAACCATAGCTCAAGCCCCCTGAATATCACTTTCTATTCTCCACACCAGCTATCAGCACAGGGCTTTCAGCTCCCCTGTGGCCATTCATTTTCAATGCCACGTTCACATTGCAATGATTGATGCCGCATCATTAAAAGTTTTCTGTAGATGCAATACTAAACTCAACTTTGCTGACAGGAGCAACAAGTACACAATGTCAGGATTGTGCAGCTCCAATCTATATATCCAGATATGACACAATGGACCAGAATGACTTAGGCAGAATAGCATTGCTGTCGTCTCACTTAACTGTTGCCATAACTCAAACTCCCACAATCAACAAATAATGCATATCTAGGTAATCAGGGATGCTGCAAATAATTGTTCGAGTGCACAAATGATCATCTGACTTCTCTGATTTGCACCTTCATTTTCATATTTACATTCCCTTGAAATTCTGCATCTGTACACAATTGTATATTCATGGTGGCTCTATGTGTGAACCTTCCTTGTTTGCAAAGAAGATACGGTATGTTTTGGAAGCGTAATAAGACATGCATTAGAACCTATAACGTTGGAACTTGTGCCTCAAGGCAAAAGTAATAATTGCTGGAGCGAGATTGGCAGTTGAGTGCCAATTAATGAAAAATTGAGCTTTGCCATAACACTAACCTCTTCAATATAATAAAATGTGAGGCTGGATGAACACAGCAGGCCAAGCAGCATCTCAGGAGCACAAAAGCTGACGTTTCGGGCCTAGACCCTTCATCAGAGAGGGGGATGGGGGGAGGGAACTGGAATAAATAGGGAGAGAGGGGGAGGCGGACCGAAGATGGAGAGCAAAGAAGATAGGTGGAGAGGGTGTAGGTGGGGAGGTAGGGAGGGGATAGGTCAGTCCAGGGAAGACGGACAGGTCAAGGAGGTGGGATGAGGTTAGTAGGTAGCTGGGGGTGCGGCTGGGGGTGGGAGGAAGGGATGGGTGAGAGGAAGAACCGGTTAGGGAGGCAGAGACAGGTTGGACTGGTTTTGGGATGCAGTGGGTGGGGGGGAAGAGCTGGGCTGGTTGTGTGGTGCAGTGGGGGGAGGGGATGAACTGGGCTGGTTTAGGGATGCAGTGGGGGAAGGGGAGATTTTGAAACTGGTGAAGTCCACATTGATACCATATGGCTGCAGGGTTCCCAGGCGGAATATGAGTTGCTGTTCCTGCAACCTTCGGGTGGCATCATTGTGGCAGTGCAGGAGGCCCATGATGGACATGTCATCAAGAGAATGGGAGGGGGAGTGGAAATGGTTTGCGACTGGGAGGTGCAGTTGTTTGTTGCGAACTGAGCGGAGGTGTTCTGCAAAGCGGTCCCCAAGCCTCCGCTTGGTTTCCCCAATGTAGAGAAAGCCGCACCGGGTACAGTGGATGCAGTATACCACATTGGCAGATGTGCAGGTGAACCTCTGCTTAATGTGGAATGTCATCTTGGGGCCTGGGATGGGGGTGAGGGAGGAGGTGTGGGGACAAGTGTAGCATTTCCTGCGGTTGCAGGGGAAGGTGCCGGGTGTGGTGGGGTTGGAGGGCAGTGTGGAGCGAACAAGGGAGTCACGGAGAGAGTGGTCTCTCCGGAAAGCAGACAGGGGTGGGGATGGAAAAATGTCTTGGGTGGTGGGGTCGGATTGTAAATGGCGGAAGTGTCGAAGGATAATGCGTTGTATCCGGAGGTTGGTAGGGTGGTGTGTGAGAACGAGGGGGATCCTCTTGGGGCGGTTGTGGCGGGGGCGGGGTGTGAGGGATGTGTCGCGGGAAATGCGGGAGACGCGGTCAAGGGCGTTCTCAATCACCGTGGGGGGGAAGTTGCGGTCCTTAAAGAACTTGGACATCTGGGATGTGCGGGAGTGGAATGTCTTATCGTGGGAGCAGATGCGGCGGAGGCGGAGGAATTGGGAATAGGGGATGGAGTTTTTGCAGGAGGGTGGGTGGGAGGAGGTGTATTCTAGGTAGCTGTGGGAGTCGGTGGGCTTGAAATGGACATCAGTTACAAGCTGGTTGCCTGAGATGGAGACTGAGAGGTCCAGGAAGGTGAGGGATGTGCTGGAGATGGCCCAGGTGAACTGAAGGTTGGGGTGGAAGGTGTTGGTGAAGTGGATGAACTGTTCGAGCTCCTCTGGGGAGCAAGAGGCGGCGCCGATACAGTCATCAATGTACCGGAGGAAGAGGTGGGGTTTGGGGCCTGTGTATGTGCGGAAGATGGACTGTTCCACGTAACCTACAAAGAGGCAGGCATAGCTGGGGCCCATGCGGGTGCCCATGGCCACCCCCTTAGTCTGTAGGAAGTGGGAGGAGTCAAAAGAGAAGTTGTTGAGTGTGAGGACGAGTTCCGCTAGGCGGATGAGAGTGTCGGTGGAGGGGGCCTGGTCGGGCCTGCGGGACAGGAAGAAGCGGAGGGCCTTGAGGCCATCTCCATGCGGAATGCAGGTGTACAGGGACTGGACGTCCATGGTGAATATGAGGTGTTGGGGGAACTCATCTCCACCTATCTGGACTCCATTTTCTCCCCTTTGGTCCAGGAACTCCCCACCTATGTCCGTGACACCACCCACGCCCTCCACCTCCTCCAGGACTTCCAATTCCCTGGCCCCCAACACCTCATATTCACCATGGACGTCCAGTCCCTGTACACCTGCATTCCGCATGGAGATGGCCTCAAGGCCCTCCGCTTCTTCCTGTCCCGCAGGCCCGACCAGGCCCCCTCCACCGACACTCTCATCCGCCTAGCGGAACTCGTCCTCACACTCAACAACTTCTCTTTTGACTCCTCCCACTTCCTACAGACTAAGGGGGTGGCCATGGGCACCCGCATGGGCCCCAGCTATGCCTGCCTCTTTGTAGGTTACGTGGAACAGTCCATCTTCCGCACCTACACAGGCCCCAAACCCCACCTCTTCCTCCGGTACATTGATGACTGTATCGGCGCCGCCTCTTGCTCCCCAGAGGAGCTCGAACAGTTCATCCACTTCACCAACACCTTCCACCCCAACCTTCAGTTCACCTGGGCCATCTCCAGCACATCCCTCACCTTCCTGGACCTCTCAGTCTCCATCTCAGGCAACCAGCTTGTAACTGATGTCCATTTCAAGCCCACCGACTCCCACAGCTACCTAGAATACACCTCCTCCCACCCACCCTCCTGCAAAAACTCCATCCCCTATTCCCAATTCCTCCGCCTCCGCCGCATCTGCTCCCACGATAAGACATTCCACTCCCGCACATCCCAGATGTCCAAGTTCTTTAAGGACCGCAACTTCCCCCCCACGGTGATTGAGAACGCCCTTGACCGCGTCTCCCGCATTTCCCGCGACACATCCCTCACACCCCGCCCCCGCCACAACCGCCCCAAGAGGATCCCCCTCGTTCTCACACACCACCCTACCAACCTCCGGATACAACGCATTATCCTCCGACACTTCCGCCATTTACAATCCGACCCCACCACCCAAGACATTTTTCCATCCCCACCCCTGTCTGCTTTCCGGAGAGACCACTCTCTCCGTGACTCCCTTGTTCGCTCCACACTGCCCTCCAACCCCACCACACCCGGCACCTTCCCCTGCAACCGCAGGAAATGCTACACTTGTCCCCACACCTCCTCCCTCACCCCCATCCCAGGCCCCAAGATGACATTCCACATTAAGCAGAGGTTCACCTGCACATCTGCCAATGTGGTATACTGCATCCACTGTACCCGGTGCGGCTTTCTCTACATTGGGGAAACCAAGCGGAGGCTTGGGGACCGCTTTGCAGAACACCTCCGCTCAGTTCGCAACAAACAACTGCACCTCCCAGTCGCAAACCATTTCCACTCCCCCTCCCATTCTCTTGATGACATGTCCATCATGGGCCTCCTGCACTGCCACAATGATGCCACCCGAAGGTTGCAGGAACAGCAACTCATATTCCGCCTGGGAACCCTGCAGCCATATGGTATCAATGTGGACTTCACCAGTTTCAAAATCTCCCCTTCCCCCACTGCATCCCTAAACCAGCCCAGTTCATCCCCTCCCCCCACTGCACCACACAACCAGCCCAGCTCTTCCCCCCCACCCACTGCATCCCAAAACCAGTCCAACCTGTCTCTGCCTCCCTAACCGGTTCTTCCTCTCACCCATCCCTTCCTCCCACCCCCAGCCGCACCCCCAGCTACCTACTAACCTCATCCCACCTCCTTGACCTGTCCGTCTTCCCTGGACTGACCTATCCCCTCCCTACCTCCCCACCTACACCCTCTCCACCTATCTTCTTTGCTCTCCATCTTCGGTCCGCCTCCCCCTCTCTCCCTATTTATTCCAGTTCCCTCCCCCCATCCCCCTCTCTGATGAAGGGTCTAGGCCCGAAACGTCAGCTTTTGTGCTCCTGAGATGCTGCTTGGCCTGCTGTGTTCATCCAGCCTCACATTTTATTATCTTGGAATCTCCAGCATCTGCAGTTCCCATTATCTCTGATACTATTTTAACCTCTTCAATATAGTTGGAATAAACATGGCATATGTTTACTGGCTTGGTGAACACAAGGTAATTTGTTTTCATTGAACAAAACATTTCAAATTGAAATCAGAGATAATGGGATCTGCAGATGCTGGAGAATCCAAGATAACAAAGTGTGAAGCTGGATGAACACAGCAGGCCAAGCAGCATCATGACGTTTTGGGCCTAGACCCTGAAGGGTCCAGGCCTGAAACGTCAGCTTTTGTGCTCCTGAGATGCTCCTTGGCCTGCTGTGTTCATCCAGCTTCACACTTTGTTATCTATTTCAAATTGAAACTGGGTTTATAACTCACTTAGCTCATCAAACAGCAAGGGCCAGTTTCTGAAGATTAGCGTTTAGTGCTTCCTTCCCCACTCCACACTCAGTAATAGTTATTTTATTTTTAGATACTGAGGGTAAAATAGGAAATTAGCGACTAATTTACTCGAAACTTATCTGTCATAGCAAGAATGCAGAGATTGGAGACTCTTTTCATCTGACATTTTTGCATAATTAACAGCAAGATAAATGAATCCTTTGCTTTTACACAAGGTCTGAGAGAATGTGATTAAACTGAGTCATCAAATGATTCACAGACTATTTGAAAGTTGCCTTGGGTAATGTAATTAAAAGTCAGATATACAATATACTGACTTTCCCAGCTGATATTTAAAAGGGAGAAAAGCTGTGTGTTTATATAGCTTAACATTTCATGGATTGGGGAATGGCACATGTGGATTGGCTAAAATAACTTCTCAGCAAATTAATTTGCATTCTTCTGAACTGTGCTCACTGGGAATTTAGTGAGAGCTACAAAGTGCCACTTCCAACAGGGAGAAATAATAGTCACTTCCAACACACATTTTATGGTGAACATTGAAATATAGGTGGCTAGAGTTATAAAAGCATCCTTACGTCTCCAAGGTCTTAAGTAAATCTAGCCTAACTAGTGGAATTATAGCATTTTTTTTGCATCTCGAGTTCAGTAATATCTTTTACGGAAGGAAAGAGCCATCCTTTCTGGTCTGGCCTATGTGTGACTCCAGACCCACAGCAATGTGATTGACTCTCAAGCACCCTCATCTCGTGAATGAATAAGAAAAGACCTTGTTAACCTCTCTCCAAGGGGGTACAAATTAAACAAGCCAATAACTTGACCCAAGTTGGGAGTATTCCGGAGGCATGAAAATATTTATGGGCTCAAATGGATGAGATTTCACCTGCTACTTGTGTTCAGACACATTGTTGGAATTGAGTAGATTGGTCTTCAACCTGCTCCCAAACAGAACTGCGTTGGGCTTCAATGAAAAGATGATTTTCGGGGATGGGAATCTCTGTGGTTTTATGTTAGGCCTCACTGATTTGCAAGGGCCACACTGGCCTCACAGACCCAAGTCAGCTGCACTGATTCACAGAGGTCTAATCACTGAATTACAATCGGCTGCCATTACTGGAACCTGCTCCAGTGGGCTAGTGCCTACTGGATCCTTGCAGGATCTAATTACACCATGGACTCACACAGCTCCGTTGGGTCCTGCCAACCTTTGGACCTGCTCATCTATTGTGGTGGGGCACAGTCAAATATGGAGGGGCCTGCGTGACCTTGGTGCGGCTCCACATGATGCTGTTGGGTCTTGTGGGGTCTGTGTGACTCCAGCAAGATCAGCAGGACCCTGTGCTGTACAAAGGTGGTAAGGGCAAGCCACCTTGGGATGCAGCTGCACAGATCTTAGAATAGGGAGTCGCAGATGGACAGGGTTGTAAAGAAGGCATTTGGCTCGCTTGCCTTCACTAGTCAGTGCACTGAGTATAGGAGTTTAGACGTCATGTTGCAGCAATACAGGACATTCATGAGGCCACTTTCGGAATATTGCATTTAATTCCAGTCTCCCTGCTATTGGAAAACTGTTGCTAAACTTGAGAGAATTGAGAAAAAATTTAAAACAGTGAAGCCAGGATTGGAGAGTTTAAGCAATAGGGAGACACTGCATAGGCTGGGGTTGTTTTCCCCAGAGCATCAGAGGCTTAAGGTTGACCTTATAGCGGTTTACAAAATCATGAGGGCCATAGAGAGTGTGAATAGCCAAGGTCTTTTTTGCAGGGTAAGGGAGTCCAAAGCTGGAGGGTTTTAAGGTATTAGAAGAAACATTTAAAAGGGACATGAGTGGCAACTTTTTTATGTGGAGAGTTGTACATGTGCTGCTAGAGAACGCGGTGGAGGCAGGTACAATCACAAGATTTAAAAGGTATCTGGACAGGGACACGACTAGGAGTGGGGAAAAGGAACATGGGCCAAATGTTGGAAAATGGGACTACATCAGTTTATGACATCTGGTTGGAGCAGATGAGTTGGACTGAAGGGTCTATTTCAGTGCCATATAACTCTATGACTCGATGTTGCAATATCATGACTATTGGCTTGTTAGTGTATTGACAATGTAAGTGTAAGAAATGATTACAGCTATTCTTCCCTTGTGAAGAAAAATGACGAAAAGGTTCCATTTCCATCATTGTAATCCTGCAGCATAATGGTCCCAGAAATTCACCATAATTAAGTTACTATGACTCAACCACATTTGCTGCTCCTCAGGTGCAATTGGCATTCTGTTTTGGAAGAAACACAAAAAGGAAATTGCATGCTTTGATACAAAATAACTCGACTGCAAGCAGAAGATAAAGAAGGGCATTGATTCTTTCCTTATTAAAGAGTCATCTTTGAGCATGTGACTAGAGATGTATCATTATTACCATTGTTCAAAGATTGGAATATGGTAACAAACATGGCTTTCCGTAACTCAATGATCTCCTCTGATCATGTCCATGGAGAGAAATAATGAGAAAACTGAAGTAGAAAGTCAGTTTGAATTCACCCTTCATTCTGTGAGCTGTAGTTGACCAGCTCATTACAAACTGCCACTTACAAAAGGAAGCGATGAGAAAGACTGGAACATGAGCTGGCTATTTAGCACTTCAAACCTGGACTTCTGGTCAATGAAATGATGTGCTTTCAAGAAGAGAGACACTACATATTTGCATTTGATTGTTGAAGGTAGGATGGCAGGTTAACAAAGCACTAATAAAGCAAGTGAGATTCTGGTCAATGTAAATACAGACATACAGCATAAAAGCCATAAAATTCAGATGTTTGTTTAAAAAGAAAACATGAATTTGGCCCCAGGTTGGCCCCCTGGCAATAAACCCAATTCTAATTCTAAGATGGAGTGTTCTCTCCAATTGTGCGAACCAAATTCAAGAAACACTTGAAGGCTTTGGTGACAACTCAAAAGAATTATACAGTGCATAACAGTGTGTAATTCTGGTTGCCCTTCATTTGGAAAGATGTTGTTAAACTTGAGAGGTCGCAGAAAGGATTTACAAGGATGTTGCCAGGGTTTGAGGGTTTGAGCTTTCAGAAGAGGCTGGAGCTTTTTATCCCTGTGAAGGCTTATAAAATCATGATGGAGTTGGATACAGTGAATAGCCAAGGTCTTTTCCCCAGGCTGGATGAACACAGCAGGTCAAGCAGCATCAGAGGTGCAGGAAAGGTGACGATTTGGGTCTGGACCCTTCTTCTGAAATGGGGGAGGGTAAGGGGCTTGTGAAATAAATAGAGAGGGGGGGGGAGATGTATGGAAGACAGATAAAAGGAGCAGATAGTGGAGTGGAGACAGACAGGTCAAGGAGGCAGGGTACAGCCAGTGAAGGTGAGTGTAAATGGGGAACAAAAACAAAGTTGCCGGAAAAGCTCAGCAGGTCTGGCAGCATCTGTGGAGAAGAAAACAGAGTTAACGTTTCCGGCCCAGTGACCCTTCCCCTGTTCTGAAGAAGGGTCAATGGACTCGAAACATTAACTCTGTTTTCTCCTCCATAGATGCTGCCAGACCTGCTGAGCTTTTCCGGCAACTTTGTTTTTGTATCTGATTTACAGAATCCACAGTTTTTTTAGTTTTTATTGAGTGTCGATGGGGAGTTAGGATGGGGGTTGGTCAGTCAAGGGAAGCAAACAGGTCAAGGGAGCGGGGATGAGGCTGGTAGGTCAGGGGTGAGGGTGGGGGTTAAGGGTGGTAGCAAAGACGGACAAGTCAAGGAACTGGGGATGGAGCCGGTAAAGGTGAGTATGTGGGGAATTGGGGGCGGGGGGGGGGTTAGGTCACTCAAGGGAAGATGGACAGGTCAAGGAGGCAGGGATGAGGCTGGTAGGTAGAAGGTTGGGGGGTGATTGAGGTGGGAGGAGCTGATGGGTGGGAGAAAGGACTGACAGGTTAGGGAGATGGGGATGAGCTGGGCTTGTTTTGGGATACAGTCGGGGCAGGGGAGATTTTTAAGCTTGTGAATTCCACATTGATACCATTGGGCTGTAGGGTTCCCAAGCAAAATATCAGGTGCTATTTCTGCAACTTTCGGGTGGCATCGTTGTGGTACTGGAGGAGGCCCATGATGGACATGATGTCCGAGGAGTGGAAGTGGTTCGCGACTTGGAGGTGCAGTAGTTTGTTGTGAACTGAGCATAGGTGTTCCATAAATCGGTCTCCAAACCTCTGCTTGATTTCCCCAAGGTAGAGGACGTCACATCGGGAACAGCGGATTCAGTATACCACATTAGCAGATGTGCAGGTGAACATCTGTTTAATGTGGAAGGCTTTCTTGGGACCTGTGATGGGGGTGAGCTGGGGGGTGATGTAGGCGCAGGTGTAGCACTTCCTGCAGTTGCAGGGAAAAGTGCCGGAGGTGATGGGGTTGGTGGAGAGTGTGGAGCTGACAAGGGAATCACTGAGAGAGCAGTCCCTCTGGAAGGCAGATAAGGGTGGGGGTTGGGGGAAATGTCCTTGGTAGTGGGGTCAAATTGCAGGTAGCTGAAGTGGCGGAGGATGATGCGTTGCATCCAAAAGTTGGTGGGGTGGTATGTGAGGACGAGGGGGATTCTGTTTTGGTTGTTATTGTGGGAGTGGGTGTGAGAGATGAGTTGCGGAAATGCGAGAGATGCGGTCGAGGGCTGTGGAGGGGAATTTGCAGTCCTTAAAAGAGCAGGAGTGGGATGCCTCATCTCGGGAGCAGATGCAGTGGAGGCGAAGGAATTTGGAATAGGGGATGGCATTTTTGCAGGAAGGTGGGTGACAGGAGGTGTATTCTAGGTAGCTGTGGGGATCGGTAGGCTTGAAATGGAAATCGGTTTCCAGATGGTTGCCAGAAATGGAAACAGAGAGGTCCAGGAAGGAGAGAGGTATCGGAGATGGTCCAGGTGAACTTAAGGTTGGGGTGGAAGGTGTTAGTGAAGTGGATGAATTGTTTGAGCTCCTCATGGGAGCATGAGGCAGCGCCGATACAATAATCTATTTAACGGAGGAACAGGTGGGGTTTAGGGCCAGCGTAGGTACGGAAGAGGGACTGTTCCACGTAACTTACAAAGAGGCAGGCATAGCTTGGGCCCATGTGGGTACCCATGGCCACCCGCTTTGTCTGTAGGGAGTGGGAAGAATTGAAGGAAAAGTTGTTGAGGGTGAGGATGAGTTCAGCTAAGTGGATGAGGTGTCAGCGGAGGGGGATTGGTCCGACCTGTGGGACAGGAAGAAGCATGGGGCCTTCAGGCCAACAGTGTGGGGAATGCAAGTATATAGGGACTGGACGTCCATGGCGAAGATGAGGTGTTGGGGAGCAGGGAATTGGAGGGCATGACTGTTGTCATGGACACAGGTGAGGAATTCCTGAATGAGGAGGCAGAAGATGGATTTGAGGAAAGTGTAGATAAGTTCGGTGGGGCAGGAGCAGGCGGAGACAATGGGCCGACGAGGGCCGTCAGGTTTGTGGATTTTGGGAAGGAGATAGAAACGGGTGGTGCGGCTTTGGGGAACGATGAGGTTGGAGGCTATGGGTGGGAGGTCACCTGAAGTGATATGATTGTTGATGGTCTGGGAGATGATATTTTGGTGGTTGGGGGTGGGATCAGAGAGCTAGCGCCTGGTCTTGGCAATGTAGAGGTCAGTGTGCCATACTACAACTGCTCCACCTTTGTCCGTGAGTTTTGTAGTGAGGTTGGGGTTGGGGGGTGAGGTTGGAGTGGGTGAGAGAGGTGGAGAGGTTGAGGCGATTGATGGCTCAACTGCAGTTGGAGATGAAGAGTGAAGAGGTCAAGGGAGGGTAGGAGGCCTGGGGGTGATGTCCAGGAGGAGGGGGTGTGTCGGAGGCAGGAAAAGGGGTCAGTCGAGGGAGGATTAGGCTCACGCTAAAGAAGTAAGCGTGGAGGCAGTGGAAAAACTGTTCAACGTCCAAGCGTGAGCGTTATTCGATGATGTTAGAGTGGAGGGGGACAAAGGTGAGCCCTTTACTGAGGACTGACCATTGGTCTTCACTGAGGGGAGGTTTGGGCGAATGGTGAAGACCCGGCAGGTCTGAGTTCCAGTCTATTTTTACATCCCAAATCCTCCCATTGCCAGTAACATCCTGGTAAATCTTACTGAACTTTCTCCAGTTTAATAATATCCTTTTGAAAACTGGGCAACCAGGGCTACACACACTCGAACGCTCAAATGACTGAGCAATGAAGGCAAGTGTGCTGAACACCTTCTTAGCCACCCCGTCTACCTGTGTTGCAAATTTTTAAAAATTATGTATCTGAACCCCTAAGTCTCTATTCGACAATACCCAGGACTCTCCAATTAACTTTATAAGTCCCGTACTTGTTTGTCTTACCAAAATGCAATACCTTGCATTTATCCAAATTAAACTCCATCCGCCACTCCTCAGCCTATTGATCAAATTGATCAAGATCTCTTTATAATCTTCCATAACTTTTGCACCGTCCACAATACACAAATTTTGGTGTCATCTGCAAACACTGTAACCATGCCACCTATATTCCCATCTAAATCATTTTTATAAATGACAATCAAATGTGGACCCAGTACCGATCCCTGTGGAACACCACTGGTCACAAGCCTCTAGTTCAAAAAACAAGGGTCCCGACTCGAAACATCAACTTTCCCACTACTCCGATGCAGCCTGGTCTGCTGTGTTCCTCCAGCTCCACACTGTGTTATCACCACTCTATTTCCTGCCATTAAGCCAATTTTGTATCCAATAGACAAGCTCATCCTAAATTCCATGTCACTTAACTTTCCCAATTAATCTCCTATGTGGAATCTTATCAAGTCTTATGAAGTCCAAGTAAATAGAATCTACCGCTCTGCCCTCTTCAACCTTCTTGGTTACTTCATTAAAAAACTCAATCAAATTTGAGAGACATGATTTTCCATTCTCAATTTCCCTCTGACTATTGTGGGAGGGCCTATAGTCCAATCCTATCAAGGTGATCATTCCTTTCTTATTTCTAATTTCAACCCATAGATTTTCATGAAATGATCCCTCAGAAATATCTTCTCCAATTGCAGGAGTAAAGTTGTCCTTCATCAAAAATGCCACTCCCACTCCTCTCTTACCTCTCTTTCTAACGTCCCTGTAACATCTGAAATCTGGAAGACTGAGCGCTAGTCCTGTCCTTCCCTCAGCCAAGTTTCAACGTTATTAGCTACAATGTTATCATTATTATCTGGATTATTATTCTGGTGATATTACATGATGCAACCTCCTCCCCAACATGAATAGTTGATGTATGAGCTCAGAAATCCTGCATGAATTTTGTCTTTCCAGTTACCATCCCTTTTGTTACTGAGCACAAATTTTGGGCAAAACCTGTTTCCCCAGCTTTTCTTTGCATGCATGTTAAACGTAGATGGACGACCTCACACGAGCAGTGGTGTAAGAGGGTAATACGAATGATGGAGTGCTGCTAAAAGTGACATTTATGATCAGCTTGAGTCATGTGGATTGCAAACCATTAAAATATTATTAACGCTGTTTATTTCTCTTGGAAGAATAACATATGACAAAACAGAAGGTGTTTTAAACCAGAATGAGTGGTATCATGCAGGTTGCTGATGAAGTGGGACTTCAAGGATTATGACATTTGCAGACAGGGATGATAAATTGCTCGGCTTCTTTTCAGAAATGGACTTCTGCTAAATACATTATTCTGCAGCTTGGACATTATTGCTCATTCAATTCAGAAGGTACAGAAGACAAAATAAATCCGTACTAAAGAAATGTCATTAAGTACTGCTGCAAAGCACTTTTGTGCTCGCAACAGACACAGTTTCACATGAGAAAACATGAAGCATTTGTATCTGTGGATTTGTCCTTTCTGACTGCACCACCCAAGATGTTCAAAATATCTGCACTGCCTCCAAACAGAAATTCAAATCCAGAAGTTGACTAGATGATGACTTTTAAGTATCACCAGCTGGTTTCCAGTGTAATTGAAAGAATCATAGAATATCTGTGGAAGCAGGCCTTTCAGCCCATCGTGTCCACAACGACCCTCTGAAGAGAATCCCATCCAGATTCATCCACCCTGCCCTATCCCTGTAATCCTGCATTTCCCATGACTAATCCACCTAGCCTGCACATCCCGAGACACTATGGGCAATTTAGCATGGCCAGTCAAACTAACCTGCATATCTTTGGCTGTGGAAGGAAACTGGAGCACCCTGAGGAATCACACAAAGGTAGAATTTACAAACTCCACATGGAGATTCATTGGAGGGTGGAATCAAACCCACATTCCTGGCACAATGAGGCAGTAGTACGAACCACTGAGCCACTGCACCGCCCTACAAAGGCTGCACAGGTATTGTCAAAGATGGAGAAGCAGGTGTCAGGGATTTCCTGAGCTGGGGAGAGGGACACCATTGGGGCAGTTGGAGGTGGCAGGTTATTATTGCAAGTTGGTTTCGGGCAAGTTACGTGGGTGGAGTGTGCAGGTTGTACAAGATTTGGGGTCAGAGATCTCAATAAGGAGTGCAAAGTGGTAGGGAGCAGCACAGCTGAAAACTATATGTCTGACAGAATTGAGCTTGCTTGTTTAGCCTGGCCAAAACTCATCCTGGCCCAGAAGCAGTGCTGCAAAAGGTACTCACGTCGCAGATCCAACCCTTCTCTCATCCTTTTATCCTCCTGGATTTCCAAGTCCAGGGAAATCTAGCCACCATGTGTTAAAAGCAGAAATAACAACAAAATGGAGACATCGTCTCCTAGAATTTATAGACCAACCTATTTCCTGAGGGTACATTCGTTACCTGACTTCCCCACTACCTGTAACCATTTAAAATGGAGTCTGATTGGTCAGAAGTCAGTTGAAGTTTAATCTGAGACCTTAAAGGACTTTGTTCCCTCAAGTTCTTAAATATTCCATACCTATTATTCGGACCATTTTTTGGAATGATCATTATTTCAATTCATCGCTTTTATACTTATTATTTGTAAATTAATTGTGTCTGTTGATTTTTTTTTGAGATTTATTCCACTGATCTGAAAATTAATATGAGAGTCATAGAATCATACAGCTTGGAAACAGACCCTTTGGTGCAACCAGTCCATGCCGACCATTTCTCCAGATGGAACTTATCTCACTTGCCTGCATTTGGTCCATATCCCACCAAATATTTCTTATTCATGTACTTATCCAAATGTCTTCTAAACATTGTAATTGGACCCACATTCACCACTTCCTCTGGAAGTTCATAAAATTTTCTCCTCACTTTAAAAATATGCTTCCTCGTCTTGAAACCCCCACCCATGTGAAAAGAGACCTGTCATTCACCTTATCTTTACCCCTCATGATTTAGTAAACCACTATAAGGTTACCCCTTAACCTCCTTTGTTCCAATGAGCAAAGTACCAGCCTATTCAGCCTCTCACCATAACTCAAACCTCCATTCCCTGCAACATCCTGCTCAGTCACTCCGAACCCTCTCCTGCTTAATAATATCCTTCTGACAACAAGGCAACCAGAAATGTACATACTATTCCAAAAGAGGCCTCACAAACACCCTGTACAATTTCAATGTAATGTTCTAACTTCTATAATCAAAGGTCTGAGCAATGAAGGCAATCATGCTAAATGCCTTTTCAACCACCCTACCTATACGTGATACAAACTTCAAAAATATTCTGATCAATCTTAAATGTTCTGCTACTTCTGATGACAGGATGAAAGAGAGGAACAAACAGTGTTAGTAAAGTTCTTAAAAGTTACCAAGTTCAGACACCAGACAGGTGCTTCTGAAGAGAGACTGAAAGATATGTGCCCAGACATTTTGGAGTTTAGAAGAATGAGAGGTGATTGTTAATTGGTGAGTAATCATCTGGCAAAGTCAGAAATAGGATTGCCAGTCTATTTTCCACATATGTTTATTAATGTAGATTGCTTTCCTCTTTGAGGGATCAGCTAGTTTTTCCCCCCCAGGTGGAAATTGCTTCTGTTTTCTAAAAAAAAATGAACCCAACTATGGAAAACACCATTTTTTTCAATCAATCTGTTCAGATATGCAATGGCACACTTCCAAATAGACGGGACTTGAGCCCACATCTTCTGGCTCTAAGGTAGGGTCATTACCACTGTCCCCAAACTGCACCACTGCTGGTATTATTCAAACATGGCCACAAAATGGAGACTGCAACATGCATTCATTGTCCACTAAAAATCAAATTCGCTTGCAGAGATTTAGCTGTGAAGTGTGACCCAAAGATATACATTTGCAGTTTGGAGGTCAACAGCAAGGTGGCCACCGCGACTATCAATGGCATTTTCTTACATTAAACCACAGAGTACTTTCATGTACTTTAGAAAATGATTGGGTTCTTCATTGAACATTTGTCAGATATGCTGTATTAATAGGAGTCTAAGGAGGCTTATCAGAATTGATTCTTGAACAGTCCTCTTGCAGCAGACATTTCCATGTGGGTACGTCCATGCAGTGGTTGGCTCAAAAATGATGTCCTCAAGCCAAACCATTGAGGGTTAATCATTAAGGGTTAATTGAACATGACAATGAGCAATTGGAGACAAGTGGAAGGTTACTGGCATAGTGCAAAAACAGCTCACTTTGGCCACTGGGTAGCTGCATGAACGTGATTGCATATGGAACTATTCTTTTATGTAGTTGACAATGGGGCCACCTGGATGATTATGTTCAACTTATTGCCTGCACATTGAAGAGTAGTACGAATATCAGAGACTCTGTCACACTCAACAGACTTCACCTTGGACAGGGATCACTAACAGTGTCAGGAACTTCGAGTTCTCCAGACCAGCCATTGCAATGTGGAGTCCTTGACAGCCAGAACACAGTGATACTTGTTAGTTCACTGATAAATGTTTGCTCATAAATGTGTTAACCTCGACCATCTAAATATATAGTCCATAGTTTAAGCGTACAGATTCACTCATTAGTTTGTACATGTATATATTAAATAGATTAATTTTGAAATCAAAGCACACTTACCTTCATGTAATCATTTTGATCAGACCTTAAAGAACCTGTGAAGTACTTTCAGTGTAACAAGACAGTCTAGCACCAGTTACAACATTGAGATAGGGAGCAGGAGCACATAATTTTCCTTGATGCCCAAGGGAATGTACATGTCAAATCTCATGCATCTTCTCATTTGAGGTCAGCAATCTGGATGCAGACTGAGAGTAGAGACTATGAACCTGCTGGTCTGCTTTGCATTGATGATCACATGCAGACTTACTCAAATAAAACCACGGCAATCCACGCAAGATATTGGTAATGGTGAAAGATGTTTCCATTGTATCTTCTATGCTTTGAGTAGCAAATGGTAAACAGATGAAATCTGCTGGCACTGTTTACAGCATAAAAGTACGGTTGAATTTTATTAACCAAAACAAAACACATGTTTTAAATGACCTGAAGCATGGCTGCATTCTCATTTACACTGCAGTCCTCTCCTTTGCATCTATTAAGCACCATTAGTCTCAAGATAGTAGGAGAAATATTGTTAAGATTAGTTTACTATGTTCGATAGAAGCAATATGCTGAGTTATACAAAATTAAATTTTGAAATAGATTTCCTATTTTGAGCAACTTTCCAGGAGTTCTAAGCATTTTTCAGTTAGTTGTACTCTCTACGATTCAGTTTAAAGATGATATGCTTTTCAAAACCAATGAAACAAATGTTTTTGTATATTGGTCAGCTCTATATTATCTGATGAATTGTGATGACCTTTGATGCTATCTTTGAGTTGCCAAGCTCATTTCTCTCTCTCTCGCTAAGCAACAGCACTTGACCCATTTTGACCACAACAAAACCCTGCCATTCAGTATGAACGAATAGCACTCCAGAGGTCATTTAATGGAAAAATGAAATTGCATGAATTTGAATCGAATGTTAAGGACTCAATATTGACACACTGTCGTGCAAAAAGCAAAACACTGTGGATGATCATAACCTACGAGAAAATACTCAGCAAATACTCAGTGAATTGGACGGCACGTGTGGACAGAGAAACAAGACTAATGTTCATGCCTATGTTGTGGTGAGAGCCCACCAACGTGAAATGTTAATTCATGTTTTCTCTCCGCAGCTGCTGTTTGGTCTGAGTATTTCGAACATTTTCTTCAATTAACAATGATGTGTTGATTGTAATATTTTATAGTTTTACATATACCTTGTTTACATTTTGAAGCTATTTATTTTTGCTGAAATGAAACCTTCAATTGAATTATGAAACCAGCTTGTATCGCAAAAAAGACAAAAATTAACCAGCCCCATGGCCAAAAAAAAACAAGCAACTTCACAATGATCACTACAGGATAGTGAATGTTAATGAACGTACATTGAACAAGTCTCCTTTGAGTTAACCTAGGATCACATGGTGCTTTCACAAAATATGACATTATTATGAGACAAAGCTGGGGATCAAAGTTATCATATGATCAAACGGGTACTTTGGAATCCATGTTCAGACAAGATAGCAAAGTAACAATAACTACAACATTGGTTGCAACTTGTACCCAGCATTTCTTAAAACTCTTGGCGTTTGTGGAAAAGATGAAATGAGATACATTCGGCTGAGCCATTTTTGCCGACAAGCAATGTGAAGTTGGGTTACATACCGTGATGGGTTTTCTTGGGTCTTATTCATCGGAAATGCATGTCTGGGAATGGCTGGTTGACTCGATATGGTTTCACGGCTATTACTTTTCTCACCACAGCCAATGGGAAAGCTTGGAGCCCGAAGCAGGAGTTTGAAAATCAGCTGGTCAAATCAGAAGCCATGCACATGCTTAGCTTCTGAAAACCACTCTGCTCTTTGGGGTTGCAATTTGTCCTGGAGTTTTGACATCCATTCATCCCTGGGCCAAAAGTAATACAAGAGTAATAGGCTCTTTATCAGTGCTAATATTTGCTCTGGTTGTGAGCTAACCTGGAAGAAATGGTCTTATAGTACAAAGCAGCACCAGCTGTAGTGCAAAAGCAGCTGCTGGCAGAGCCTGCCAGAAATAAAAACCAGCAGCAGTGATTAAAACAGACTGAAAAGCTACCAAGGTGAAATCCAAAAACCAAATGAGTAAAATCATTCAAATCTTTTTGCCTGAGATGTTGCCTGAGTATGCCTTTTCAGTGGCTGCATGAAAAAAATCTTAAAAGCTCTGCAAATGCAAACAATCTTGCGTGTTTTATCACACAGATTAATTCTTTTGTACAAATTTACTTTTTAGTCAAATCTCATAGACCTTGGTGTCTTCCGCTAAATGAGTTTTGTTTGAATTGAAAGAACACGCTATCAAACCGAGCTACCCGTTCAAGTGCTTTTGGGGTTTCGATTCTCTCTCTTGCGTGAACTAGGTCAAAATACAATACGAAAGAACCCACCTGTTCCAAAAGATGGCTCCTCTCCCAGCAATAGCCTGCGTCTTTTAGCATGAATTTTGCCTTGGTAATGTGACTGTGCTACCACTGCAGAGGTAAACGACATATTACACAGCGTGCAGCATTTGTTCTTGTCCACATCTCCATCACCACTTCCCTGCACAAAGGAAAGAAGACATATATGTCAGTTGCTCCATTATTTACCCACTGCCCCCTCCCCATCTACTCAGTAACATTCCTTAAATAAAGATAATGGGAGAAATAGTTGAAAAATTTGATGTTTATCACAAATACTTCAAGCTTCTAAAATCCCAGATGATTGGTTTTGTTTCCCAGACTGAGGTTTAGTGAGAAGTTAATTATAATGATTTCATTGTGGCTCAGTCCATAGTTTTAAAAAGGAAATACATCAATGATACTCCTGTCATAGGAATAAACACTCAGAAAGGGACAAGATGGAGCAGTGGCCACATACTGTTCCTCAACCTTCAAATGGAGCTGTTTTCTAAATTCCAACTTTTAACTTTTATATATATCATTTTACATTCCTTCCTTTCCAATACTTATTCAAATTTGTTTTAAACTGTTTGCTTCATTGGTCACTCAAAACAACCTAATAACCCCATATGTGAAAAAATCAATTTCCTAATGCTTTCATTCTTCAATAGATAGTTATAAATCTCAACCTTCTTGTTCTCAATTTGTTGACTGCAGAAGGAAACATTTACTGCTGTTCAAGTCCTTGATATTTTTGAAAAACTTTGCTATGACATCTGTTCCAACGTAAAAGGCCCATTTTTCCAGATTTGTTCACATCAGTTAGTTTCAACCTGGAAGATTTTCAGAATATGTAGGAGGAGAATGGAACTCTCATCAGAGTGGCGCCAAGTTGCCTCTCAAGGATGCTGATGAAAAGAATGAGGGAAATGGAAAGGAAAGCACTGGAAACTCAGCACTGTGTCACAAATCTGACAATAGTTGGCGAAGCTGCGGGATGGAAATCAACAACTAATTAAAGTAGCTGCGGTGCAAAGAAGAGGAATGTGTGGTATCATGTCATGGTGCACGGAATTGGTGTTTTGACAACACACCACAGGACAACATAGATTGTTTGCTGCGATTCAGGAACAGTGGGCTCTTGAAGTAGCACAATTCCCTTCAATGAACATGAATTTATGAGGCTTTGGATCAAGTCTTGCACTCTCCTAATGCTCAGAATTTGGACTGATATTACCATGAGGGGAAAAATTATCACTGAGTATTGCACTTCCGTAAGTGGAAACCAAAGGCTAGGCTAAGAAATGTGATAATGGAGGGAGACCTAAATTTTAGGTGACTTTAAGTTTACTTTAATACTGCAAATGTGATATTGATCTCCGCAGCCTAAAATTAAAAAATAAACATGATTTTCTTGGAATGAGAGGGGAAATGGGATCAAAGGTGATCCCCTTACAGAAAGATAAAATCTGTGAGTTTAAATTTTATTCCTGGACAAGTTTGTTACAAACTCGTAATTTAATTGCAAATTACTTCCTCAACACACAACTTAGAACCCTGCACATGAATTTAATGGAAATGATCAGAACTTTCAGTCAAGCTCCCACTGACACTATGTGACTCTAATCAGGTAAGATGACTGGCCTACCCTTCGTTTCTTAAAAACAAAATTCCTGTGAAGTCTGTCTTTCAGAAACAGCAAGTCTATTAGCAGTACAAATTGCAGAGATTTCTGGGGCTAAACTCCCCGATAGAGTGCGTGTGAAGGGGGCTGGCCAAAAACTCACTCAACAACTCTTCAAGTGAGATGTGAATTATGGGGTGGAGGTCCAGACTTCTGGCGGTTTCAAAAGAATACAGACAGGAATTTTCTCCCAGGACTTGTATAATTAGCAGGTCAATCAAACAGCTACTGAAATATTTACCAGTACACGGAGGTTCACCATGACATCCACTTATTAATAACTGGTAATGACTTACAGTTAGCAGCACTCAAATACCAGTCAAATGTGTCTGATTCACAAATTATTCTGTTTGCACTACAACTCTGGTTGAGTTGTCCACCACTAAACCTCAAAACAAAAATTACAGATGCTGCCAGAACTGCTGAGTGTCTCCAACACTCTGTTTATTACTGAAATTCAAAAGATGGCTATCTCAATACTTTATTTATATGGGCAATAGCAGCTGAAATTTTAAGTCAACTGGCATTTCTGTGAGACCAAGACCAGTGAAAGACAACTGAGCAACTGAACTTGAAAGGAAGATCACAAGACATAGGAACAGAAGTAGGATATTCAGCCCACCGTGTCTGCTCCACTCTTCAATGATACAGTGGCTGATATGATAATCCTCAATTCCATTTTGCTGCCTTTTCCCCATGATCCTCGATTCCCTGATTGATTAAAAATCTTCCTGTCCGAAACTTGAATATACTTATCAACTCAGTCTCGAAGCCCTCTATGGTAAAGGGCCTCTGAGAGAAGAAGTTCCGCCACATCTCTCTCTTAAATGTGTGATCTCTCATTCTGAGATTATGTCCTCCTAGAGTCTCCCACTGAGGGGAACAACCATTTGGCTTCTCAAATCTGAATGGAAAAAGTTAAATAAAAAGAATAATACAATATTTGTTGAATGCCACAGTATGTTCATGAAACCAACTTGCAAGGAGTTTTTGGTCAGTACACTATGATGGTTATTGCAACCCCAATGGGCAAGTGACAGGGAACACAGGTGGGTGCTTCCTCACTGTACAGGGTCAGGATATGGAATAGTCACACAGCAAGGGATCACAGGGCTGCGCACAGCATGGAACTGCACCCCAATGTTGATCTGCATCCATCAGGATGAAAGGTGCTGGTTTGTCGGTGATTCCTGTTGTCAGTAAGATGGAGTAGTCAAATGGAAATTCTGAACAGCACTTTAAAATTTGATTTAAAGGGCCACTGAGGAATTTATTTTCAGACAAGAACACAAGTTTTCAAACTTCGTATATGGGTACATTTTAAGAGAGTTGACAAAGATCTGGTGGCTAGCAAAACTCCAGATGGAATATGAGCTGGTTCTGAATCACCTCCTAAACATGATACTGAAATGCCACTTGCCAAGCACCATCAAATCACCACAGCAACAAGACAAAAGGAAATGCATTAAGGTTTAGCCAAAAGATTTCCTCTGTGACACTTGTGGGTGGACACTCAATATTTCCTCTATCTGCTTTTTTAATAGGCCAAGGATCTGAAGACAGCAATGTTTAATCGAAGTATAAACGCTTGATATTTACTTCTTTGGATTGTCAGGAACGGGAAGAGGGCCAAGTCGATGATATCCTTGATTAGGTTTGTTAGCCTTGGCCAATCAGAGAGCCCTGGCTGACAGATATAAGCAGGAGATTCAGAGCGTCTCCTGATTCTAGGGACTGGCTTTGAGCAAACCAGTCAGAGTCCATGTACAGTGCAAGAGTAAATAAACAGTGACTTGGTGATGGGATACCAGCCTCTGTGCAGTTATTTCAGGGGGCAACCTCTGCAGTAAAGGGTTCACTCACACAGTCCCCGGACCTGCAGGTCCTTCCAATCTGAATGGATGAGGTTTACCGGCAGAGTTCAGAAGACCATTCAAACTCTCAGCACTTTTGCATTTTTGTATGTTAGAAGCAATCAGGTTAACTCCAATTTTGTCCTCTGAAGATGAAATGCAGGATGGACATGTACCGGTGACAGAGACAAAGTGTGGGATGCTGAGGCCACAGAGGCCTCAAGGAGGGACACAGTCACTGGCAAGGATGAAAATGAAAAAGGAGGGTTCTGGAGGCATAGTGATAGTTTCCCTAACTCTGAGCCAGAAGGTTTAGTAAAAAACCTCACTTGCTCCAGAGACATTTGAACAGGCTGACTGACAATTTCTAGCAATGCAGTTGGTGGAGGGAGCCGGGAAAGTGTGGGGAAGGGGAGGAGGACGATGTATAGTGGTGCCAAATGTTAAGAATAGTGGAAGAGGTCTGAACCACATGGATTTGAACAGCAGTTTTTATGAGGTGGATGAGAAAGTCCAGGAAGGGGTTACATGGGTAATCCACTGCTTGGTTTCTGACTGAGCTGACTACATTGGCTCAATTGTGCCAATTTTCATTTGATTTGATTTATTATTGTCTTATGTACCTAGGTGCAGTGAAAAGTTGTATTTTGCTTGCAATACAGGTAGATCATACCATACAATCATAGGGTGAATGAACACAACGGTGATTGAATGAGGAATACAAAGTTTTGGCTGCAAAGAGGATGCATAAAAGGCAAAATCAACATTACTTTTGAAATTTGAGAGATCCACTCAGAAGTCTAAAATCAGCTTTTGTATTGAATGCGTGAGACTGGAAGAGATTATAACCAGGGTGGAAGGGGACTTTGATGATGTTGGCTGCCTTTCTGAGGCAGCGAGAAGTGTAGATGGCGTCAACAGATGTAAGGTTAGCTTGCATGATGGACTGGAATGTGTTCACAATTCTCTGTAGTTTCTTCTGGTTCTGGGCACAGCAGTTGCCATACCAAGCCATGATCCATCCAGATGTAATACTGTCCATGGTGCATCAACAAAAGGTGGTGAGAGTTCTAAGAGACATGCTTAACTTGCTTAGCTGCCTTCTTCTGAGGAAGAGCAGCCAGTCTCGTGCCTTCATGACTGTCACATCAGCACAAGTACTCCAGGACAGATTGACGGTGATAGATCTCTGATGCATTCTTGATTAGTTTCTGGTCAGTACACTATGATGGTTATTGTAACCCCAATGGGCAAGTGACAGGGAACACAGGTGGGTGCTTCCTCACTGTACAGGGTCAGGATATGGAATAGTCACACAGCAAGGGATCACAGGGCTGCACACAGCATGGAACGGCACCCCAATGTTGACCTGCATCCATCAGGAATGGAAGTCTGCAAACTGTTATGAAATTAAAAAGGGAGTGTGTGGGTGAATTTCATAACACCTTTTATCAATCTGAGTTGTTGGTTATTGAGCTTTAGAATTTAGCAGCGTAGAAAGCTTAAGACAAACAGAGAGAGAGAATGCCAGTGACACTAAACATTTGTTAAACAGGCAAAAATTTCATGCGAGCTGCTTATCACACAGCAGGGGCAGCTGTAGTATTATGAAGCATATGGTTTTGGTTACAAATCACTTATCTACAAAGGATGCAGCAGTCATGGAAATAAAAACTGCGGAAATGAACAGGTTTTAGCGCAGTGGGACTGCATACAGTTGCAAGAAATTAAACACTACCTGAAGGATAATTATTCACATCAGCTGTAAATTCAAATATGGAGATGGAGAAGAGAGCAAATTGCAACTTTCTTCCTTTCAATACATAGAATATAAAAATAAGTGACCGTTTTACACAATGGAAACATTTTGAGTGTGCTCCCCTCCAGGATGTTGCTATTTAACAATGTGCAAATGTGTTCCATGTGTTTCTTAAATGCTTATTTTTCTAAGTCACTTGCAAGCCACCATCATGTTTTACCATGAAAAATGCAGAAAAGATCTTTGACCTATCACTGCATTCTATTCTTCCTGTTTGTTGCTGTTGATGACAGTGCTGGCAAGAGATGAGACATGCTTTTGTAAGAGGGTGAGCTGCAGGACTTTTATTGCTGCAATGAGCCCCCCTCTGTGCCAAAGATGTTTCACCTTTGTCAAAAATATACTGTTTACATCAATGGAAGAGTAACACTGTGCACAGATGAACTCACAGTATAATCTGTGACTGATTGCAACTGCAGAGCCTATAATACTTCTGCTGGGAAAATGCCTGAATCGCAATGGAGGAATTATTTCTCTTGTACTGTCTGTGCATTAGATATGTTTATAAAGAGTCTTCAATGCACAAAGGACATAGAGGAATCCTCTTCCTGCTAACAGCCTCCCCTCTGCACCCTAAAATCAGGGGCAATCCATCTCAAAACACAATTACATCTTCCCATCATCGAGTCTGGTCACAAACTTCCACTACACTGAAACTGTAAAGATGAACCTGCACATTCCTTTTGAGTTATCAAACACTGCTGATGATGCTGTGCTTCCAAAGGAACTTAAAATGGTTTGACAGAGGTGTAAAAGTGAATAAAGGAACAGATAACGGACAAATTTCAAGGAAAGAATCAAGGCCACTTTTGCACAGCCAAGGTTGAAAATAAATGCTCAAACCTGGGGAATTTCACCACATTAAGTTGTCTTTGAAAGAAGACTGATACCAATGCATTTGGATCGAAGAGCAACATCACACTCCATGCTACATAGTTCAAGTAGTATTAAGATAGAATAATTTCTTTTCTGAACACAGGAATAGTAGTAGGCCATTCAGCCCCTCAAATCTGTTGAGCCATTTAATGGCAGTTCTGTGATCTAACTCAATATACCTGCCTTTGGCCCAAATTCCTTAATAAGAACATTAGAACGTAAGAAATCTGAGCAGGAGTAGGCCATCTGGCCCCTCGAGCCTGCCCCACCATTTAATAAGATCATGGCTGATCTTTTTCAGACTCGACCCACCCACCCACTCACCATAGCCCTTAATCCCTTTACTGTTCGAAAATTTATCTAGCCTTGCCTTAAAAACATTCAGCGAGGTAGCTTCAACCACTTCACTGGGCAGGGATTTCCACAGACTCACAACCCTTTGGGTTCCTCCTGACCTCAGTCCTACATCTGCTTTCTGTTATTTTGAGGCTATGCCCTCTAGTCCCAGTTTCACCTGCTAGTGGAAACAACCTCCCTACCTCTACCTTAACTATTCCCTTCAGAATCTTATATGTTTCTATAAGATCTCCCCTCATTCTTCTGAATTCCAATGACCATAATCCCAGTCTAGTCAGTCTCTCCTCCTAATCCAATCCTCTCAACTCTGGAATCAACCAAGTGAACCTCCTATGCACCCCCTCCAGTGCTAGCATATCTCTTCTCAAGTTAAGGATGCAAAACTGCACACAGTACTCCAGGTGTGGCCTCACCAGGACCCTATACAGCTGCAGCACAGCCTCCATGTTTTTAAACTGCATCCCTCTAGCAATGGTAGACGAAATTCTTTTTGCTTTTTTAATTACCTGGCACATCTGCAATCCTTTTAGCAATTTATGTACAAGGACACCCTAGTCCCTCCGCACAGCAGCGTGCTGCAAAATTTTTACCATTTAAAATATAGTCCATTTTGCTGTTATTCCTATCAAAATGGATGACCTCACATTTATCGACCTTGTACTCCATCTGCCAGACCTTTGCCCACTCACTCAGACTATCTATATCCCTCTGCAGACTTTCAGCATCTTCTGCACACTCTGCTCTACCACTCACCATAGTGTCATCTGCAAATTCTGACACACCGCACTTAGTCCCCAACTCCAAATCATCTATGTAAATTGTAAACAGTTTGCGGTCCCAACACTGTTCCCTGAGGCACACCACTAGCCCCACTGACCGCCATTCAGAAAAACACCTATTGACCCCTGCTCTTTGCCTTCTACTGGCCAACCAATCCTCCACCCATATCAATACATTACCTGTAATACCATGCAATTTTATCATATAAAGCAGCCTTTGGTGTGGTACCTTGTCAAATGCCTTCCGGAAATCCAGATACACCACATCCACAGGTTCCCCATTGTCTACCATGCAAGTAACGTCCTCAAAGCATTCCACCAAATTAGTTAAACATGACCTACTCTTCATGAACCCATGCTGGGTGTTTCCAATGGGGCAATTTATATCCAATTTTTTAATACCTTCAATTAACAAAAGTGTATCTATTCCAGATTAAAACTAATTTTCTAATTTAGCATCAACTGCCTTTTATGGTAGTGAATTCCAAACCTCGGCTCTCTTTGATCTGAGGTAGAGAACACATGTTCTAAATAAATGATCAAGCAAAATCAATCCAGTTCAGCTCTTCCTCAGAGACAAATAACTAAATCTGGAAGAAATCTCTTGTGAGAGATTAGAAATGTTGTTTCTGCAGATAAGGATGAATGGTGGGGTCTTGCAAAAGAAGAACATTATAGTCACAAGATTTTGTAGCAGAAGTTTATCATTAACCAGAGATTAGGTTCTGCAAAGGCGGCAGTTAGCATGACCAGAAATATCGTTTCTGCAGACAAGGACGTGGTAGAGATAAGGGTGTTGTAGCAGAGGCTTATTTCTGCAAACCTGATGATTTGCACGTACAGCATGTCTAGCGCTCTTTAGGATAGCAAATAAGGATTGCACTAAACAAGGGAATGGGGCCTTCGGAAGGCAGAAAAGGGAACAATAAACAAGGGCAGTCCGATAGGATGGGGAATGATAGGATAAGAGAGGACCAATGGGACCAGGGAGGCGTGATTCCACAACTTGTAAACTGTATAAGAATGTTTAACATGCTTTGTAGTGTGTGCCTGTCTAGCAGACACCCTTTCTTGCAAGATCGTACAGAATAAAATTGTCTTGTTTCCAAGGCTTTGTCTCAGGCTGAATTTGTCAGCAGGTACTGTTTCTCACATCTCTTAAAGCAGGCAAAATAACTCTAATCAACTTAGTCTTATATTGATTACTCCAGCACCTTTTGAAACGATGGCTTTTGATAGAGATCAGCTATTACTGAATGGAATGATGGAATGAATTCATAGCAGAATGCACTCCTCTTGTTCCTGGGATGAAACAAAAGGCCATACCTGATGCACAAGATAACCTAACAGGAGAGGGTTGCATGGCAAGGATGAATTGAGTAGATCACTTTTGTTTTAAACCAAGTAATGTCTCCTTTCCCAAATTAGCAAGCAGAAGGACAGTGATGGCTTATTGGATGACCAATGTGGTAGAGAATAGCTGATGTCTTCCATGTGATAGGTGTGCAGCAGCATTCCCTGATGAGTAACAGAGATCATGCTCAATCCTGGCCTCTACCAAGGTGACTGATCAAAGTTAAGTTGCAGTCAGTCACAGAACAGCTGGTGTCATTATCCTCAGGCTAGGGAAAGAGACAAAGCGTGGACCAGTAATTAACTCTCATCCTCTGGAAAGTGGGCAGCAGCACAGAATAAGATTACTTGCCTTGTCTGGGCGACTAAGAGCTTTGGAAAAATTATCTAATTAGTCTGACACCCTTCTTTCTCTATAGCTCTAGGAATATTTCACTGTCAACTATTTATCCAGTTTCCCTCAGAAAGGTACTCTTCCATTTGCTTTCACTGTGCTTTCAGGCAATTCCAAGTCAAAACAACTTAGCACATAATTGTTTCCCCTCATATTGGCTCTGCTTCTTGTGGCAATTACCTTAAATTTGTTCCCACTCATTTTTCCTGTCACTGAAAACATCAGCAGTTTCTCATTCTTAAACAATTCTTTTCATGATTTTTAGTCCCTCTGTGAAAACTTCATTAGCCTTCTCTGCTTATAAGGCTATAATACACTTCACTTCACCAATCTTTCTATATAACTGAAGCCACTCAAACGTGGAGCATTCTAGCAAATTTCCCCTGTAACCTTTCTTCTATTCTGACAAACTTCCTGAACATTGGAGCTCAGAAATGGACATAAGACAGGACGGAGGAATTTGTGAGGCCTTGTGCATGAGTTACAAAAACTAGCATCGTGGTTTAGCAAGTAATAAGGAAGGCATATGGAATGTTAGCCTTTATTCCAAAGGGAAGGAAATATAAAAGTCAGGAACTTTTGCTAAAAGTACACAAGATACTAGTTAGACCACAGTTGGAATACTGTGAACAGTTTTAGGCACTTTGAGGAAAGGCACTGGAGAAGGTTCATTAGTTGATATCAGGTATGGAGGAACTGTCTTAAAAAGAGAGATTGAGCAAGTTGTGCCTGTATTCGTCGGAACTGAAAACAATGAGAGACAGCCTTATTGACCAAGATTCTTTGGGGACTTGGCAGGTAGATGCAAAGAAGTTGTTTTCCCTTGTTGGACATCTCAGAATAAGCAGTTGCACATGTAAGACAAAGATGGGGAGGAATTTCCTCTCTCAATGTGGAGTGAAACCATGCAATTCTTTACCACAGAGGGCTATCAAGGATGGATCGTTAAGTATATTCAAGGCCAATGATAGACAGATATTTAAACATTACAGATTTGATTTGATTTATTGTAGTCATGTGTACCTAACTTTGTGAGCAGTGCAGACAGATGATGGTAAGCAAGGACATGCAGATCATAGGGTGCTTAGACAGAGTGAGGCATAAAGGTTACGCCACACAGGAGGTGGAGGAGCCAAGTTCGACATTATTTGAAGTTAGACAGTCCATTCATTAGTCTAATAACGGCAGGGAAGAAGCGGTCCTTGAACCGGTTTGGTGCATGTGTTCAAGCCTCTTTATCTTCTGCTTGATAGAAGAGGTTGTAAGAGAGCCTTAATGGGGTGGGAAGGATCTTTGATGATGTTGGCAGCCTTTCCACGGCAGCAAGAAGTGTAAATGGAGTCCATGGATGGAAGGTTGCCTTCCATATGGTCTGGGTCACGCACACAATCTTCTGTAGTTTCGACTCCAGTGCACACACCTTCTGTAGTGGAGACATCAAGGGTTTTGGGGAAAAGGCAGCCAAGTCAGTCTGAGGATTACTAGATCACTCGTGATTTGGTTGAATAGTGCAGCAGACTTAATGGATTGAACGGCCAAACACTGCTCCTATATTTTAAGGTCTTAATACTCCAGATGAGGCCTTACCAGAGTTCTACACGTGGTTCAAGTAGGCTGTAAAGTTCCTTTTACTCAGTCAACCCACTGGCATTTATTGTGTGGGCAGTGGGTATGCAACCAGGGACCATATATGATCTACATTCCCAGCAAATATCAATGGCTTTAGAGGAAATTAATGAAATAAACACAGACAATGCGGCAATAACAAATCTAGCCAGTGTCTATCAAAGCAATATGTGATTAAGAAACATAATAATGAGAAGTAAAATACATAGGAAACATGAAAAGAAACTTATTAGAATGCAATATGGATGGATTCAATTTCATGCATTCCCAAGATAATTCACATCTAGTCTTGAGGATGAGGAGAAATGTGCCGAATATAAAATGTACTTTAGTCCACTAAATGTTCAACTGACTTATGCACTAAAGTACCGTTAGCATACTTTCATCCTAGAAGTTATTCAAAACACACCTAAGTTTGAATAAGGTATTTCTTCAATCGTGTGTAGTGCCCATCCACAGCAATCTGAATGCTCCCGTGGTTTTTGTCAAGGAATCAGGACAAGTCACAATTCCAGAAATGCTTGCAGGGACTCAAATCTGCTATAATTCAAACATGCTGATTTCATCAGTCCTCGTTTTTTTGCTATGTCTGTCCATTTTCCTTTTGGATTTTCTTTTAAAAATCATCACAGGCAAGTCTACTCAGTGATTTCATTTCAATTACGTGGTGGCTATGCAAACAGCAGCCCCAGCACAGTGGCAGGATAACACAAAGGACACTTCCCTTGGGTGGTGACTCTCTACAACCAAGGGATACAATCTCAGGTTAAGCAATAGGTCGTTTAAAACTGAGATGAGGAGGAATTTCTTTACATTGGAATCTTTGCATTTCTCTACCCCATTGGGCTGTGGAAACTCAAACTTAAGTTGCTGCAAGACAGAAATCAATAGGTTGACTGATAGTTATTGATTGCCAACACAAAGAGTGTGTTTTGAACCACAATGTTATCATCCTTACCATCTCCTCACTGCCTGAAAAGGGGCTGCCCCACCTTGTGGTCAAGACAAGAAATGGATAGGAGCCACGCAAGTCAACATTCTTCACTTCAAATGACCCAGGAGCTCGAGTCTAATAGCCAACGTCACAAATCAAAACTGAATCATCAGAAAAATCACCCTGTTGTTTGTCACGAAAGTCACAGACAATTTAGATCTCGGGTACTTTTTTTGGTTTGGTTTCATTTACTTTAAAGGGACAAGGGAAACCGAAAATGCTGGCTACAGGCCAGTTCTGCACTCAGAGTAAAATCAGAATTGAATACCTAAAATAAGGCTCATTTTTTCCAGCTCACAAAGTATTCAGAAAGGTTTCTCCAAGAGCTTTTTTACACTTTTAATTTGGCCTCAAGACGTGAATAAGATATTTTAAAAAAAGCAATAAAAACCTGCCATCTTTGAAAATGAAAGCAGTGGTTCTTGATGTCCATTGTGAAGTATTTGAAAAGAATGGGACTAATAATAAGCTTAATTCACCAGTTTTACTATTTTGAGCATTTATTGTCCCTCACAGCTATAACACATGAGGGTGATTTTGGGCCTTTTTCTTGAATCACGAAGTGGGGTTTGCCAGAAATAAGTAGCTCACTGGACCACCTCAGAGAGTCATGAAGAGTCATACAGGTTGCAGGGCTCAAGTTGCATCAAGGCCAGACTGAGTAAGGACAGATCTTTTTCTGCTAACATAACAAAGTAAAAATAAAAATTTTACAAGTGGTGAAACAAAACTCAGAAAAATGAACAACAACCCTTCTTCTAATTCCTTCTGGAGGAAATCTGTGATATCTTATTAGGGAAGCACTGAAGCAGATGTGTAACGCTTTTGTTTATCTCCAGTTTGTAACCCCTGACTGAACACAAATATTGAATTGCCATGAATACTCAGAATTTGGGGATTCTGCTCACGGCAATGTCTGTTTATCACATGCGATTAATGTCTTGTTTTTTAATTAAGTGTAGGGACAGATGGGATGAGGTCACCACAGAGTTTTCTGTTTCATTGGTGTATGTTATTAAAGATGAAAGTTTGTTTTTTAGTTAGCTCGTTCAGGGTTCAATGTTTCTTTAGATGGTGAAAGCAATTTGAAATTTATTCCAAGCTGCAATGAAGTAAAATTATTTTTCTTTCAAAAAAAACACAACCCAGCAACAAATATGGATCTTCCAGCTGTGTAACACTTTGGAATAGCAGAGCTTGGATTAGTCCACATCACTTCTGGCTTCATACAACTCATGACTAACTTTTGTCCCACATGCCATGAAAAATTAGAGCTGTCTTCCACTGTTTTGCCAGTCCCCAAATGTTTGCATCGAAAGTGGAAGCTAATGGTTCTTCGTTATTATGGTCAGAGGCTTTCATCAGATTTAAGTTAATGAGATGTACTGTGCTGTTCACATCATTTCCACTTGAACCATGCTGTATGGTTAGAATTCCAGATCTTTATAAGATGGATCTGAAGTAAATGTCAAATGCACAAAGTCTCAGAGTATTTGTATAATAACATCTTGGCTTATGTCAATGGCTTAACAATGATTTGTACACTGATTTCTGTTTGCAAATGTGTACTTGAAAACACAAAGTATACTTAAGTACAATGCATGACCATTCAAAGTTGACACTACCAAACGTGTATATAAAATCAATTTTTATTCAGTCTGTATATATTTCACTGTATTTACAATGATGATTAATATTGACTAGATTTCTGGCACAGCAGACATCCAGCCTCTTGTTATACTATAGTTGAAAGACTGAGACACTGGCCTTTCCCATCTGCTTTCGTGCTGTACTACACATTACTGTGTGCCTCAATGTGGTCCTGAATGTTGGAATGAACCAGTTTGCAACATGAGATCATGGACTTCCCTTCGCAAGGAAACACCAACAGATTTCAAGCAGTTCAAAGAGCATCTTTCACCACATTAACTGTTCTCTCGCTGATTGTGGTGCTTATATTGTTTTCCAGGGTTGCACAACATCCCAACAGCACAGTCCTACTTCAAGGAGTTGCTCACAAAGAGCTTGACAAAAAAAAAACCTCTTTCCAGAACATTCTTTGCAAAGGCACATTTAAGACAGTGGGAGACAATGATCATTTCAATGCTCACTGAATTTTTCTTTCTTTGCTCATGGCCATGGATGTCAATTAGTAAGCCACCATTTACAGCCCATGTCTCATTGATAAAGTGGTGGTAATCTGCCTTTTTTAACTGTTGAGGTTCACAGCCTGCAGGCATACCCACAGTGCTGCTGTTGGGAAGCAAGTTCCAAGATATTGCCTCAGTGACAATGAGGGAATGGCGACGTAGTTGGCTATGAGGGGAAATTGCAGGTGCTTGTGTTGCCACGTGTCTGCTGTTCTTGTCCTTCAAGGTGGATGCCTAATCAACCAGTGGTCGAAGGTGTTTTCTGTCTAACCATGATCGCCAAAGGAGAGCTGGTATGGCACAATACTTGGAGCATTCTGAAGCAATGCAGTCAGACTTTGCAACACCTCGAGCTGATGGGTACATCAGCAGGCAGTGACAGTCAATACTCATGTCTTGAGGGACTATGCATGACCAATGCAGCCACGCACAAAAATAGGCAACAAGACGAGGATGATTTCCACATCTATGTCATTGATACTGATGAGCCCACATTTGGTGGAGGCAGAGTCTCAGGCCACTGCTGAAGACCCATACATTCAATCCTGAGGAAGAGATGTGTAGATTTGGTGTCGGCTGGGTGGTGGCCAAGGCAAAGCAGGGCATGGGAGGTCCCATGATATCCTTGTGAAGCCGGAGTTCTAAAAATCCAAATGAAGATCCGGAATTCAAATATCACACAATTGATATGATTACAAATGCTGACAGTGTCAGTGTAATATTTAAAAAAAACACTGAACAATTGTTCCAATTGGTGATGCAGCATGAGAAAGTAGAACCTGCCCACAGGAACTGGTACTTCATTCGAGAACATAGCTGTGCTGTTATGCCTGAAGTGTTCATTTTTGTTTCACAAACTCAACAATTAAGCAATATTGTTTAAGAGTGACTGGTGTCAAAGCTCATTAATTTGCCAGTGCAGTATGTCACCCAGTGCAAGATGTGTGGGTTCCACTTTCTGTCACAGTATGAGTCGTATGTCAAACTGCCTACACAAGATGCCATATACAGGATAAAGTCTGAACAGTGAGTCAACCTGCAAGCTGCACCTCTCATCACCAAGTGTGAGAAATGCAGCATCCAGATTTCAGTTTCAGTGACTGTCGAAAAAAGTGGTTCAGTCTATTTAGCAGCAATAGAGATAATGGGAACTGCAGATGCTGGAGAATCCAAGATAATAAAATGTGAGGCTGGATGAACACAGCAGGCCAAGCAGCGTCTCAGGAGCACAAAAGCTGACGTTTTGGGCCTAGACCCTTCATCAGAGAGGCTGATGAAGGGTCTAGGCCCGAAACGTCAGCTTTTGTGCTCCTGAGATGCTGCTTGGCCTGCTGTGTTCATCCAGCCTCACATTTTATTATTTAGCAGCAATATCTTTGTTTACCTCCGACTCTTTCATCTGCTGTGGGAGAAAGGCTGCTTTAAAATAAACATTGTGCAGCATAACATGACAAGCTGATATTTTCATGTGATTAAGAGCAGACATGGACTGTGTGCACAACGGTTGCAAACCCATGTCATGACAGCTCCAATACTTAAAACCATTGGTAGCGCTTCAACGAGCACAGGTTGACTCAAAAGCTAAGTTGCATGCAACATGCATACTTATATTTTGTATCAACAGGTATGCGCATGATCTAAAGGGATGGCACAGCTTTTCCATTTTTAGCACAGGATTGTTCATAAGGTAGCTCACCTGCACCAGCTCCTAACCTCTTGACTCAGGAGTTCAGAACGGACTTCATGTATAACGATGGCACTTTTAAATACATTGGGACTTACCTTGAAAGGCACCACATACATACACCACTAGTATCCGTGTCAATGATTCTAGCTTCCCTGATGACTGGTCTACGCCAATGCAGGCCACTTGGAGAAATACCCTTTCATTGGGTGGCTTTAGACAGGTAGAAGCAGCCCCAGTGGTCATGTCTTCTGACCATTGCTATCCCTGACAGTGAGATACTTCCACAGAAAGTTGAAAACAAATTGCCACAGTAGAAGTAAACTCTGTGGAATGGTTATCATCTTGCTGAAGCTTCATCACTCCATGAAAAGTCAAAATTTGCTGCTGGTGCAGATCAATAAGGTTCAATGGTTGGACTTTTGCTGCTTTTTTGACAGTCATGCAGCGATGGGCTGGTCTTACTGTCGTTTATTTAGGCAATGGGCGAAAACTGATACATAGCTGGCAATCTCAGATGCACTTGACCATAGTTGTTTGATGTAACTGTAAAACATTTGCTGGCAGAGTGCGTACATATCTGGTTTGCTTTTAGATGGACCATGTCTCTGGGAGAAGCAGACTTCTTTTAAGGAAGAAAAGGGTAAATATTGTCTTGTAGGTGCATGCTTCTGCAATAAAACATGGTTTCATATAAAGTGAAATAGGCTGCTAATGCTTTCAATGCACCTCAACTTCATGGACAATGGCAATGCCAAATGAGACCTGCTAAGGAGTGTACAAGTTTTCCAAGAACCAACGGAGACAGTGTGCCCTGAAAATCTTCAGACCAATTTATAATGAGAATAATTCCTGCTTCAAGATCTTTTGTTACCAGATTTGCCTTGAGAGTCAAGGTGGCAGGTCGAAAAGTTAACGTAGTACTCGATGCATGCCAAATTGCCTTTGCACAGTGCAAGGTTGAAACTCAGCCAGGGCTCCTCTTTTGTAATCAGTCTGTCACTGAGTCACGGCCCATCAATGCTCAATCAGCGCTTCCCTACTCATGATGACTGTTAGAGCTGGAGAAACTACTTTCAGAAAGAGTTTGCGACCTGAAGTGAAAACAGAGGGGGAAAACAAGTCACAATGTTATTTCAATGCTGATTGTTTATTCATAATCATTCCAGTGTAAACAAAATAGTTGATGCATTGCTATAATGTTTACTTTTTGAGATTGATAATTATATATAATTTCATTTGAATTACCGTTACTCATTATTATCCACCTGATTCATTCACTTCACTTTCTTACTTTGCAAAAAAAAGCCTTCTTTGATTAAATGCTCAGTGTTGTGAGCAGAATTTACAATTTCTGACTAGAACTCAAAAATGGACTGCGTTGTGGAATCACAGGTCTCCTTTTTCAATGTGTGGTGAAGATTTCTTCTTTTATTCTTTATGCTCTACTGTTTTGGGAAAATGAAATCTTCCTCAGTCTTGGTGACAAGCTATTCTATTGGCACTGTTTTGCAGTCACCTGCTGTGTCACCACAGGGAACACGGAGAAACCAGGGAGATATAATCAAGGCAACCTCACACAATATGGAGAGACCTGACACCTAAAAGTGTGAAATGCACGAAACGACCTTGTTCATTAATTTTGTTGCTTTGTACCAATCTGAAAGTTTCAGGGGATCTTGTGATAATTCTTAGGCGACATGATCAACATCTATAGATGTGGCCATTGAGTCTTCAGGAACTGAAATTTACAGTCACAGCACGTTGTTGACAGATATTACCATAAACAGTACATCAAAGCAAAAAGGTACCTTCAGCATTAATATTTTATGTATTTTTACTTGTGTACATATCCACACAGATTTCTACCTTAGAGCTGGCTTGCAAACAGCTCCAAGGATGTGACAACGCAGCATATTAAATATTAGTCAGCAATGTCCAGTTTTCAATCAACTATCAAATTGGGTAGATTCCCAACAGCAGAGATCTACTGCTCAATACATGGATACCCATCAAACAGATGGCTTTGAGACCTGTTTGTTTTGTTCACCAGAAAATACAGCTGGAAGAATCTCTTAAGCAATTGACGAACGAGATGAATAAGGCATTATAGATTAACAGCAAATGCATTCAAGATTTAATTTAACCAACTTGCATTTTTTTTTAAACAACTTGAATAGCTACATGCTCCACCCTTACTGGAAAAGATGGATGAAACTAATTTAAACATCATTGAGGGACACTAATTTCTTTAAGGCTGCCAATTTTCCGCAGGTCTCATGTAAACTTCATGTGAAAGAGTAACTTTGTACATATTTCTGGCCAGACAACCAGAGTGTAGGCACAGAACAGTGGGAAGCATTTTGAGGAACAGAGAGAGCCATTTGTTCTGGTTGATGCTCCGTATCATTGACAGCGCAATAGAATCTGTTTTTGTTCATCCCAGAAGAATTCTTGGCGATAGCTGTTAAATTTTGAATGCTGACCTCAAATTGCCCTTATTAACAACTCATGCATTTCAATGCTACAGTCTTCTTCCAAACATTGAGGATATGAGTGCACTGGCATTGTTCACCCAGGCTTGATGAGAATACACCGATGGTAGAAAACTAATTATGCTCACTGGTAGCTTACAGATTTATTAATTTTGAAACCCAGCAGACAATTTATAGGTATGAAACAGGTTTGCACCGCACAATGCTCAGGAGCTCTGGCTCTGGCAGACTGTGACCTTGAGGGAATTGTGCTCAGAATGCCGTGCTTTGCTTCTGTTGCTGGAGATACTTTCCAAGACAAGTTCAGCCAAAAATCTACTATGATAAGTAAATGCAATTTTTCCAGGATGTAGAAATTAGGTTTTCAACCAACTTGCAATGCTGCATTACTCTGAAAGAAATACAGGTTCCAGGGCCAGCTTTCATGTGACGTAAGCTATGAGTTAATATCCAATCTTCTAATGCATTTTAGAATTTTAATCTATTTACCCCTGCAGAGCATTTTTATGAGAACAGCATGCGATAATTACTTCAAGCATTGTTCTGACAAGTCAGATCAAATATGCACTGTGTAAAAGAAGTTCACACAATCATTATTCCAACAAAAATGCTGGATAAAATGAAACAATCTTATAATATTTGGCACTTGCTTACCAAATGCCCACATCAATTGTTGTGCCCTTGTGCTAATTTGGGTCTTTGCTTATGGTTGGTGCCTGGAAGAGAAGAAGATTTGTTTTTTTATGGAAAGCTTTAACCTTGAACAAATAGATGGAAGCTAATTGTAATTTTAATAAGGCTCATAAAAAATAAGTTCTTCCAAAGGTTAGGATGCAGCCGGTCGGTTTAACTTGCAAGATTCAAAATCCTGGCCATCTCTTTAAAATGTTAGCTTTCTGTCAGAAATGAGCAGCCTTCTTTGCAAGGTCAACACCATTCTGGCAAGCATATCTATAGAATCCCTAGAGTGGAAACAGGCCATTCGGCCTATTGTGTCCACACCGATCCTCCGAAGAGCATCCCATCCAGACCGAGACACCTACTGTATCCCTGTAACCCTGCATTTCCCATAGCTAACCCACCTAGCCTGCATACCTTTGAACACTATGGGCAATTTAGCATGGCCAATCCACCTAATCTACACATCTTTGGACTGTGGGAGGAAACTCACGCATACATGGGGAGAACGTGCAAATTCAACACAAATAGTTACTGGAGGTTGGAATTCAACCACGGTCCCTGGCACAGTCAGGCAGCAGTGCTAACCACTGAGCCACCATGCTGCCTTGGGTCTTTCCGATGAGAAATTGCAGGCACTCTAATCAATGAATTAGACACACTTGTTTTGGTGCAACGAACTTCCACTTTGCTCACAACACCATCACCATCGCAACTCCTTTCTCAATTACCAACTACCAGAGGTGAAACCTCTAGTTCAGAACACTGGCGAATTCATGATGTGTGACCATCACTAGCCATGGTACTTAGAAACTATAATTTGAGTGACAAGTTTTGTTGTTAATATTTAAGGCACCTACTTGAATCAGTTAGGAAACATAAAATAAGGCAGATAAAGCCTGAAAGAGTTAATTGATATTATTAGATAAGCTCCAGCCATCCAGATATTATAAAATCTGCCCTTGACAGGAAATAACCAGTTCTGATTGGATGTCAGTTTCAGTTGCAAGTTCTTTGCTGACTCCGATGCAGCTAAATGGAGTACACTTGGTCTTAAGCGTGGCCTGGGGTTCCACAACAAAATTCTCAAGTCACATCGATGTCACATAACTATTTATTATGTTTGTTGTAACAAAATATTACAATTTTCAAGACTGAACTTGCTTCTCCTCAAGACGTTGTGTGGACATCCTTCCCCATTTGGTATCAGCAACTGAGATAAATATCAATAAAGCAGGGTTGTTGTCAGTGAATCGACCCAAAGCACCTCAAAATGTCACCACAACATATGCCAAACACCAATGTCATCAATTTTCTCCAAATACTCCTGCCAACAATCAGCAGGCTTCAGATTGAATGAGCTGTTCCTGTTGATTCCAAAAGCCTGACACTTTTTAATGGGCCTAGGCTTCAAGAATCAACTTGGAGACAACGAAGTATTTCTCGTTGGATAATTGTCCTTTTTTTGTTCAAGCACTCTACAAGTTCATCACACCTTTTGACAAGCTCAGTACGTTAAAGTCACTTCTTAAAGTGGAAGAATGTCTGTCATCCACACCAGATCTGAAACTTCCAGCTTGCTTTGAATCTCTTTAGTGAAGATGTCATCCACGACTCCCACCTCAAGGACCAGCCCCACCTCCTAACTACCAACCTCATCCCCGCCCCCCTGACCTGTCCGTCTTCCCCGGACTGACCAACTCCCACCCTAACTCCCCACCTACACTCATCTTTACTGGGTCCATCCCCACCTCTTTGACCTGTCCGTCTCCTCTCCACCTATCTTTTCCTTTATCCATCTTCTATACGCCTCCCCCTCTCTCTCTAATTTATTTCAAAATCCCTCCCATCCCTCTTTTCTGAAGAAGGGACCAGACCCGAAACGTCAGCTTTCCTGCTCCTCAGATGCTGCTTGGCCTGCTGTGCTCATCCAGCTCTACACTTTGTTATCTGAAATTGCTAAGATGATGTTCTTTGAATTAGGTCATGTTTACCAAGATAAAGGATTCATGTTCTTCTGTACAACAAAAATTCCAAGTTGAATCTGTGAAGCAGAATGAAGGGACAATTGGATGGCCATCTTTGAACAGGTGTCATTATCAAGCTTGGAAGAACCTTTAAAACAGCCCTATGTTGCCTCATCTCCGAATTTTGGGCTCGTCATGAAGTTGAACTCTTCGTCCATTGTCTCCGCCTGTGCGCCCTTTCTTTAGATTAGCCCTCTCCCCATCCCACAGAATCTTCCATGTGCCTCCGCTCACCTCGACCCCTTCTACTGGCTTTTTAAGTACACTTGACCTATTCATTAGGAACCATCAACATGACATCACTTATCTGAATTTCTTTGCCCCATTCGCCTTATGGACCTTTCTTCCTCTGAACTGACTGCTCGTCATGCTCTCAGATCCAACACTGACTTGGTAATCAAACCTGCTAATAAAATGCTGTTGTAGTCTGGCATAATGACCTCTACACTGTGAAGGCTGAGCGTCAGCTCTCACAGACCTCCTCCTATCTCACCCCAGACCATGATGCCACCGTCGAACATCAGGCTGTTGTGTGCACATGGTCACTGATCTCATTTTATTTGGGAAATCCCTTTGCCTCCCCACAACCTCTCAGTCTATTGTCTTCTAAACCTGTACAATCCACTTCAACCTTCTTCCCAAAATCTACAAATAGGACAGCTCCGATATATCTAGATAACAAAGTGTGAAGCTGGATGAACACAGCAGGCCAAGCAGCATCTCAGGAGCACAAAAGCTGACATTTCGGCCCTTGGTCTAGGCCCGAAATGTCAGCTTTTGTGCTCCTGAGATGCTGCTTGGCCTGCTGTGTTCATCCAGCTTCACACTTTATTATCTTGGATTCTCCAGCATCTGCAGTTCCTGTTACCTCAGCTCAGATATACCTGTTCTTACTATCTGTTCCTGGTCCACAGAACTCACATCTTCCTAATTTGATTAGATATTTTCCTCACCTTGTCCAGACCTTTCCCACTTGCATCCAAGATTCACATTTATTTCGGAATTTCCGGTTTGGGGACTCCAAACGTTTGTGGACTCACCATGGACATGCAATCTTTTGACACCTCCATCTGCCATCCAGATAGTCATAGGGGTCTCCAATTCTTCCTGGAGAAAAGGCATGAACTGTCCCCATCACCACCTTCCTCTCCCTGGCAAAGCTGGTCCAAATTTTGAACAACTTCTTCTTTAACTCTTCTCACTTTCTTCAGATGAAAGGTATGGCCATGGCTATCTGCACAGGTCCCAATTCAGCTGTCTCTTTGTGAAGCAGTGAAACATTCCTTGTTCCACTTCTACTCCAGACCCCACCTCACAACTCTTTCACCAGTACTTTGATGACATCATTGCTGCTGCCTCCTTCCCACTTGGAATTAGTAAAATTATCAATTTCGCTTCCAATTTCCAAACCACTCTCACCTTCACCTGGTCCATCTCTGACTCCCTTCTTCCCCTCCTTGACATATGTGTTTCCATTACAAACCAACCGACTCCCACTGTTACCTAAATTATATGCCTTCACTCTTGCTTCCTATACATTACTCCATTAACTTCATCTCCGTCGTATCTGTTTTGTCGCCATCTTCTGCAGAGAGGGCATCAGAAGCTCATCTTCTCCTCATCGGCAGATTTCTCACCACTGTGGATAACTGGGTCCAAAGCTGTATCGACCCGTTTCCTATACTAGACCACACCTCTTCTTTTCCCTCCAACTACACCAATAGGGTCTGCATGCTCCTCAGCATCCACCCACCAGCCCCCATCCAAAGGATCAGAAGCCATCATTTTGCCACCTCTAACAGGATACACCCACCAGATACCTATTACCCTCCCCTCCCTGTCAGCATTTTGCAGGGACAATCTGGTCCATTCCTCCTCCAACCCCAAAATCTCACCCTTATGGCACCTCTCCGTGCAACGCCATCTCACTAGCCAAGGATCCAGACACATCTTTAAAATGATGCAGTGGTTTACCCGCATGTCACTTAGATGGACTTCCTACATCGATGCAACAGTCAAGAAAGCACAACAATACCTCTCCTTCTTCAGGTGGCTCAGGAAATTTGGCATTTTTCATGGCCAACTGTATGCTTCTTCCTTGGATCAGATGCTGTCTCTAATATCCTTTATAAACCATGGATTGGCCCTCTTACCCATTTTGCTTCTGTGCAACACAGGAATAAACTGTTGTTGCAGATCCCCTGAGTTCCTAGAATGTTTACCTTTGCCTATTCACTGTCATCCCTTTAAGTAACTCTTGCCAATATATCAAGGTCGACTGACTCCTCAGATCTTCATTGTTTCCTTTATTAAGGGCAGGTTGAGTGAGTGGGCAAATCAACAGCAGATGCAGTAGATTTTGGATAGACGTAGTTATTCCCTTTGGAAGCAAAAACAAGAAGGCAGATCACCACCTGAATGGCTATAAATGGGGACAGGGCAGTGTGCAGCCGAACTTGGGCACCCTGTGCCCCGGTTGCTGAAGGTAAGGATGCAGGTGCAGCAGGCGGTAAAGAAGAAAGCAATGTTGGCTTTCATTGCGAGTAGTTTCGAGTACAGGAGCAGGGATGCGTTGTTACAGTTATACAGGGCCTTGGTGAGACCACACCTAGAACACTGTATGCAGAGGAAGGATGGTCTTGCTCTCGAGTGAGTGCAGCAAAGGTTTACCAGGCTGATTCTGGGGATGGCAGGGCCAATGTACGAGAAGAGATTCATTCGATTAGGATTGTTTTCACAGGAGTTCAGATGAATGAGGCAGGGGGCTCTCATCACGACTTATAAAATTTAACAGGAATAGACAGGGTAGATGCAGGGATGATGTTCCCAATAGTTTGGCGTATCCAAACACAGGGATCACAGTCACAGGATTTGGGGTAGACCATTTAGGACGGAGATGAGGAGACATTTCTTCAGCCAAAGAGTGGAGAACCTGTGGAATTCAATCCTTCAGGAAGTAGCTGACGCCAAAACATTGAATGTATTCAAGAGGTGACATGACATGTTGGGATCCTATGACAAAATAACAAGATAGATGAGAGCAGAGTGGTAGATATTGTTTCCTTGGACTTCAGTAAAGCCTTTGACAAGGATTGGGATTGGGATTTGGGCAGAGCTCACCATTCTGATTGGTAAATTGGTTTAATTGCAGGAGATAGAGAATGATGGTGAAGGGTTATTTTAGACCTTCTGCCTGACAGAAGAGGTTGTAGGGGATCATTACCGGAGTGCAATGGTGCAGTAGCTTAATGATTAGCACTGCTGCCTCACAGCACCAGGAACCCAGGTTCAATTCCACCCTCAAGGTACTGTCTGTGTGGAGTTTGCTTGTTCTCCCCATATCAGTGTGGCTTTGTTCCGGCTGCTCCAGTTTCCTCCCACAGTCTAAAGAGGTGCAGGCTAGGTGGATTGGCCATGATAAATTGCCCGTAGTGTTCAGGGACGCACAGATTAGGTGGGTTACAGGGGGATGGGTCTGGGTGGAATGTTCTGAGGGTCAATGTGGACTTGTTGGGCCAAAGGGCCTATTTCAATACTGTAGGGATTCTACGATATAGCCCTTGGGGTGAATGGGATCAAAGGTTATGCAAGAAAGCAGGATTACGTTACTGAATTGAATAATCAGCTATAATCATGATGAATAGCAGAGCAGGCTCAAAGGGCTGAATGGCCTCCTCATGCCCCTAACTTCTCTACTTCCATGTTTCTATGTCCATAGGGACTCTCACCAACTTCTACAGATGCACAATTTAAAGCATACTGTGCAGGTGCAAATGGCCTGTAATGGTAACTGCTCTGCCCAGGTCTGTAAGAAACTACAGAAGATAGTGTGCACAGCCCAAATCATCATGGAAAGCAAGATTCCATCCATGGACTTCATTTACATGGCTAGCTGCTGTGGGGAGGCTGCTAACCACATCAAAGACCCATTGCACTCCAGTAATGATCTCCGACAACCTCTTCTGTCAGGCAGAAGATATAGAAACCTGAACACATGCACCAGCAGGTTCAGAAATAGCTTTCTCCCAGCCATTATTACACTGATGAAGGTCTCTCTCGTCACAAATAATGCTGATTCCACTTACGCTGATTGCGCCTAGTGTAGGCCCCGTGCAATCTAACCTGTATGCCTCTAAGTTTTTTTAATCTGTACATCCTTGCCTACTATGATCCGCCTGTACTGCTTGTAAACAAAGCTTTTCATTGTACTTCGGTACACGCGACAGTAAATCAATCAATCAATTGATCTAGTCTGCCGTATTCACTGCTCACCATATGGTCTCCTTTACATTGGGGAGACGAAATGCACTCTGTGTGACTGATTTGCGGAATACATACATTCTGTCTGCAAAAATAACCCCGAACTTTCAGCTGTCCACAACTTCAATATACCACCGTATTCACTGGCCAACAGTTACGTCTTGGACACAAAAAAAAAATCAAAATTGCTAGAAAAACTCAGCAAGTCTGGCAGCATCTGCGGGGAGAAAACAGAGTTAATGTTTCGGGTCCAGTGACCCTTCTTCAGAACTGGCCTTCAGAATCCCTCAGAATTTCTGTCATAGGCCTGCTGCAATTCACCAGCAAAGCTCAGTGCAAGCTGGAAGAACAACATCTCATATTCCACTGAGGGACCCTGCAGCCTTAAGGACTCAATAGCAATCTACAAAACTTCAGAACCTGAACACCTTGCTTTATGTCCTTTACTCATCCCTACACCCCAGGTCTTGTCAACACTCTGGTTGCTTTCAGTATAGCCAACGTATTCTCACCCACTTAAGTATCCGTTATCAAACTTTCTTTCTCCGTGGCATATCAGTATCCATCCTTCTGTCTGCCAAACTTTGTGCTCTCTCTCCGGACTCCACCTCCAATTATCCGTTCGCTCCAACCCTCTCCCTCTCCACTGCCCTTCCCCTCCAACGCCCGCATCCCCAGCATATATAACACCTTTTCCGAACTACTATCATTTCTGAAGAAGAGTCACTGAACTCAAAACAACTCTGCTTTTCTCTCCAGATGCTGTCTGACTTGCTGAATTTCTCTTGTAGATTCTGTTTTTGCTTTAAAAAAGCTATTTGATTGTCAAAAGGCTGTCTTCTTCATCAGAGTCCAAACACGCAAAAGACTAAGGAATGAATATTATATAATTGGTGTTCTATTTGTAAAGTCAAATGTTTTCCCATGAGATAGGAATAAGTAGTAGGGTGAAAAAAGAAGACATAGGAGGCAGCTTGTGTCTGGCATTAGCACTGGCATCAAATGGGCCTTTTGTTGTAAGTATTATTCAATTTAAGATCTGGCAAGTAAAGTTTCTTCTATATATTTGAAACACACCTTGGTAAATGTTCTAACTTACTCAACTGATTGTCTTGGCAGGGAGTAATGGTAATTTGTTCTTGGGTTAAGTTCAAGGTATATCAAGCCAGTTTTCAAAAAAACTAGAGGACTTTGATAAATTTCAGAAAAGGTATAAAGTTAACATATTTGAAAGTTCACAGCATTTGAGTGATAGCTGGAAGGTTAAGTTATATTTCATAAATCAAAAGAAAACTACAAATTCACAAATGCTCAGAACTTTGGATGTTTACATGCAAAGGGAAACTCAGCAAAATATTGACACAACAAGGTAACATAGTACACATGCGCACGCGCGGGCGAACGCATGCTTTCATCACGATGATGATATTCAAAGGAAGTTGGCAACTTGCTTCAGGCAACCCCAGGCAGACCATACACTTTAAAAGAAACGTTAAATGTAGCGCTTATGCCACAGAAGATAACCCAGATCCCAGAATTTAAGAGCAATAATTTTATATGCTCAGTTTTCATCATAATCGTGGACAACAATAGCATTTTTTGATACAAAGACAAACAGCTTGTGTTTAAATATCATGATTCACATCAGTCAGTCGTGGCTGTCTCGATGGTGATTTGACAGCAAGTATCCAAAATACTGAAAAGTCATCTTTAATGTATTTTTTCTCGTGTTAATTGTGGCATCTTAGATTCTCGAAAATAATGTTAAGCATTGCTGTGCCTGACTTCATTCTTGATGACACTGGCAAGTAGCAGTTAATTACACTCCATGCACTGTGCTCCTGCTGTAATTGATTTGACTTGGTAACTATTGATCCAGTTTGAACGGGGTTGTGTAAGACAGATGAAAGGAAAGCTAATTTAATCATCGTATGAATTTTAGACCAGAACAGCAGATTCAAATCTGACTTGCCAATGTGTACACGAGAGAAATGTGATGGAATAGCTAGCTGATACTTTTCAATCAATCAATCAACTAGACTAGGAACGTAAGAAACAGGAGCAGAAAAGGCTATGGAGCCTCTCAATTCTGATCCACCTTTCAATGTCACATTTGAACTTTTACTCAAATTACCCTTGGTACCCAAAAGCTGAACAAACTCAGTTTGAAGATGCTCTTTGACTGCACTTGAGCAGCACTTTGCACTTGGCATTTTCAAAGGCTCGCAACCCTCTGAATGAAGAAATTGGGCCGAGTTGGCTGGTTCTGTTTGGCCTTCTACCTCCTAACTCTCTAGCCAACAGAATCAAGACTCTAATGAATCACCTATTCAAAGGCTCCAAGAATTTGACATATTTCACTGAGTTCCCCTCCAAACTTCTGAACTCCAGAGAAAATAGGTCTGTCCACTCTTCACAATTTCTCCTCAGGAAGGCTCTCTAAATGTAAAATCAAATCTGCTAAACTGTTGACGCATCCCTTCAGGCAAGGGAACTACAAAGGGGTGAATGGCAGAGGAGTTTCTATGAGTTGATTGGCCTGCTTCTGTTCCAATATCTTGTGATGTTACCGCATGTACTAAGAAATTGGTCTATGAACACAGAGTGAAGTCCATTAAAACCAAAGACAACAGTAACATTCGTACAAATTTCATTAAGCACAATGACAATGATCAAAGAAACCGACAACTCTCAACAAGCAACCCCAGAGCGGAAGCCTGAACATCACACTATTGTCCAGAGAAACAGCAAACTATAAGCTACAGAGGATCATGTCATATTGCTAAGACTAGGATTCTGCAGAGTAGGTGGTGTAGTTTTGCTAATGCCCTGCATAGCTGCTCCAAAATGTATTATTACTCTGATACCCCAATGCAATCAAGGCTAATATACAATCTGGCTTTTTATTTTCTTGCTGTATCTACATATTATGGTATGATCCCTGCAGAGTCAAAAAAATAATTAATGCATCAAATGATATTCAAGAAAACTAGTGAACTGCAACTTCCCTTTATTCGGCTTTATCTCGAAAGATCAATTGAAAGTCAAAGGACAAATTGCGGCTCCATATCAATCATAAATTAGATTTTAGATCACAGACAGAACAAAGTCAGAAATCAAGGATTTACATTCCAATCCTCTCAACATGCACGGCAAGAATTTCAAAGCTTCAAGTTCTCTCTGGTAGAACTCCTATTCTTTGTTTTGAGGACTGAGTCTAATTCCCAGTTGACAATAACAGCCAAACAACCTGAGTTCACAAATGAGTTCACCGAAATGCTGCATGGATATAAAAAGACTCCTCAATTCTGCTGTTAACAGTCTCAATGGTTTGAATTAAATTATCTTATCATCCAACAAACAGAAACAACTGCACCAATTGTATAACAAGGTGTAGAGCTGGATGAACACAGTGGGCCAAGCAGCATTGGAGGAGCAGGAAAGCTGACGTTTTGGGGCTAGACCCTTCTTCAGAATTTGTTATCTCAGATTCTCCAGCATCTGCAGTTCCTACTATCTCTGCACCAACTGTATATCTGGCTTTCTCCAGATCTGGGATTCAGCTTCTACTGTATCATTCAGATCTGAGTTTCAAAGGCTCTGCGCCTTTTATCTGTTTTAAACTAGTGTCAGTCCCCCCTGAAAACTGACAACCCTCTTGCTTTTTCAGTTTGAGTTAACTTAGGAACCAGAAGGTTCAGTTCCGGTTAAGTTGGCTTAAGTTTCTGTTTCAGTTCCAATTCAAGTCTGTCTCAAAAAACTACAAACTTTGAAATTATGTATTCAATCATTATGAGCTTTGTATGTTTCTAGAAAGTTCTGCAAGATCAATATCGTGTTTGGTTTTGAATGAAAATGTCGTACATTATTTTGTATTCATGTATCAGGCACCTCAACGTTCCATTTTAAGTACTACCTCGATTTGAATCACTACTGTCCTTTTTGCAATTTGTAAGATAAGAAAGCAATTTGTTAATATTCCCACAAATAATTAAATCCAGAAGAGATAAGAAGTGATCACTTGGCCCATCAAAGCAGATCTCTTTTGTGCGTTAACTCTCCCATCTCGGGATCTAATTATGCTTGAGTGAACTCCAAATTCTTGCTTTTTGCCTTATTTGTAAATTATTTCACACATCTATCACAGGTTCCTCTGTTACGAAAAACACTTTGTTTCACCACAGTAACAAAATCCACTTCCAACGCAGTTGCTCTCTCTCTCTCTGGCACCAAAATCCGGATCTCTGTCTCTATTACTTAGAGCCTGACATCTCCAGCACTAACCTACCTAGCCAAGCCACATTTACTATTCAGTGAATTCTACTGATGTCTCTTCGTCTTATTTCCTTGCTTTGCAGAAATAATCTGGATTTAATTTATCTCTAGCATTTAATATTTTGCATGCTTCAAAGTGAAATCTGTGAAAAATATTTAGCATGTTGCTTTAATTTGCTTCACTTTTCTTCACATTTTTGTTCCAGCAGAGTTGGGTTATTACAGTATTTCAAAGTACGGTTTTGTAATTATAAACAGATTCAAGAACTGCTCTTATAAATGCTCTTGCAAAAAATAATATGTCCTGGACACATTTCCATTATCTCCAACCTAGCAAACTCATGCTGTCCTGAAACACTGCATTGGAATGATGGCTGGTCACATTTAACATAATAGATTGGTTTAGATGTATGGTTGATCATTCATGCTTGAAATAAAGCAACTGATCTGCTGATCCACTGTTAAATTTCTGCTGACAAATCAGTCAGTAATGCTAGTCTGTAACTGTTAAGAGAACTCTGCACAGCAGTACAAGTACTGTCTGATGTCCTTGGCACAGGGGCCCTTTTAAATTGTAAATTTATTCTAGCACCAAATGATATTAAAACAGCTCATTAAAGACATTACAATGGTTTGATGACTGCAGTCAGATCTATTAGAACTGCAAAAGGATTCTGTTTGCATCTGGTGCACTTGTAATATTTTGTTAAAAATGATGGCTTTATTACCTGTAATGCACATATATTGTCAGCTCTACATTCACCAGGTAAAAGAAACAGACGAAGGCTTCTAGATGAACAGACTGTTTAAAAACTTATGGATTTTTCTTCAGTTCATTCCAGAAAGCTGTTACCTTTCTAGGAATAAACTACTGCTGCATGCTGCACATCACAGACCTATTGTTGGGGTGGTAACAAATATGATGCAGAGAAACAAAACTACATTTTCCTGCTCTGTTCAACGAAAATGTGCCTATTTGTAACATGAAATTCAAACACATGGGCAGCACAAAGATCATGAGGCTGGAATCTTTGTTCCACTCCCTTACTGGGATCATTGCATGTTTTATAAGCAAAATTAATTGTTTAAAAACGTTTTTGAGGGCAACAGAGCTAAGTTTATTCACCTCCTCACTTTTCACAGAAGTATTCTCTGCTTCGAGTTATTTTGTTGACACTATTAGAACATAGAACAGTACAGCACAGAACAGGCCCTTCAGCCCACGATGTTGTGCCGACCATTGATCCTCATGTATGCACCCTCAAATTTCTGTGACCATATGCATGTCCAGCAGTCTCTTAAATGACCCCAATGACCTTGCTTCCACAACTGCTGCTGGCAACGCATTCCATGCTCTCACAACTCTCTGTGTAAAGAACCTGCCTCTGACATCCCCTCTATACTTTCCTCCAACCAGCTTAAAACTATGACCCCTCGTGTTAGCCATTTCTGACCTGGGAAATAGTCTCTGGCTATCAACTCTATCTATGCCTCTCATTATCTTGTATACCTCAATTAGGTCCCTCTCCTCCTCCTTTTCTACAATGAAAAAAGTCCGAGCTCAGTCAACCTCTCTTCATAAGATAAGCCCTCCAGTCCAGGCAGCATCCTGGTAAACCTCCTCTGAACCCTCTCCAAAGCATCCACATCTTTCCTATAATAGGGTAACCAGAACTGGACGCAGTATTCCAAGTGTGGTCTAACCAAAGTTTGATAGAGTTGCAACAAGATCTCACGACTCTTAAACTCAATCCCCCTGCTAATGAAAGCCAAAACACTATTAGCATTTCAAAATTCAGTTTAGAGCTTTTTCATGCATGTTATCTGACTTGATTGAGGTGGCGCACTGGCCCAGTGGTTAGCACTGCTGCTTCACGGTGCTAGGGACGCAGATTCAATTCCCCTGTTGGGCAACTGTCAGTGTGGAGTTTGCAAGTTTCTCCCATAGTTGCACGGGTTTCTGCTGGGTGGTCTGATTTCCTCCTAACGTTAGGTGGATTGGCCATCCAAATTGCCCACTGATCAGTGGTGCGTCAGTTAGGTGTGTTAGTCATGGGACTTGTAGGGTTACAGGAAAAGGGGAGGGGAATGGTAATGGGTCTGTGTGGGATGCTCTTTGGAAGGTCAGTGTGGACCTGTTGCAGGGCTCTATGGAAATTTAATATTTTAATTCCTAAAAATGTCACTTTCCGTTGTATTAATATGCAAACAAATTATGTTTGCATTATTTTCTCAATTTAAAACAAAAGCAGCTTCAGCCCATTATTCTAACTAATGTTAATGACACCATTCCAACAGTTAACAGAAGAATTTTATATGAATTCATTATAGGCAGCATAGAATACTGACATTTCTGGTCACTATTTAGCAAAGTTTTTCCAAATTAAGTTCCATGGCTTAAACCTATCGCAATTTGAAACCATGAAAACCAAACATTTATTGTATCCTTTGTTGATATCAAATCCCATTTTTTTTAACTGAAGAAATATATCATGACTTTGTTCCCACAGGAAACATCAATAATCTACCAATGCTAAAGGTGAAAGGAATCTGTGAATGTAATGTTGATCAGTTGTCTGAAAAACAATATGCTGTGTGAGAAACACAAAGAGCATAAACAGATCTTTTCTTACTGAAGCTATCTGTGAGAATGGATATAGAGAACATGTAGCTACTTGTCTGAGAGTCTAGAACACTAGTTTGTCAATATAAGTAGTCACATATAGATCAAAGAAATATCCAGACTAATTTTATTTCCCCCCCATCGGTGGAACTTCTTGTCATAGTGAACAAGTGAAGCAGATAGCACAGACATTTATGGGGAGGCTTGAAGCATGTGAAAAAGAGATGAAAATAAAAGAACCTTGGGAAAGGTTGGGAGAGGTCACTGATGGGGCAGGTGGTTTATGAACACAATAAACATGTGAATAGACCAGAAATTTTGAATGGTCAGTTTCTGTTACGGACAGCCTGAGCAATGCAATACTGTTCTTGATTTTGTTTACACAAACCATTTGAAGAATGAAATTATTTCAACATCCAAGGACCCTGGGGTGTTACAGCTCACTCAGAGTGCAGGTTGTTGCGGCAAAATGCCCACATCATTTAGAGCTACTGACTGTCAAAGGGACATGCTCTAACTTTCATTCCATCACATTGCTGGCCTGCAATTTGAGGTACCATGAGACGCTGGATAAACTGGGGCGTTTTCACTGGAGTGTAGGAGGTTGAGATGTGACATTGTTGAGGTTTATAAACTAATAAAGGCGTTACGGGTAGGTGTCTTTTCCCTTCAGTGGCGAATTTCAAGACTCGGGGACATATTGTTACGTTGACAGAAGGATTAAAAAAAAGTGAGGAACAATTTTCTTTTAAACTGAAAGTGCATCATGTGTGGAATGAATTTCCAGATGAAGTGGTGGATGTGATTACAGTTACAACATTTAAAAGACAGAGAAGTGCATGAATAAGAAATATTTGGAGGGACATGGGCCAAGGACAAGCAGGCGGGACTAGTTTAGTTTGGAATTCTGATTGGCATGAACTGCTTAGAACTGATGGGTATGTTTACATGCTATATGATTCTACGAGTCTCTCTTACACTTAATTGTCATGGATTGGAAGGACTTGCAGTTTCATCCTCAACCTATTTGGCTGCATTACAAATGAACCTATTTCAATATTAACAAACTTGAAAATGCTCTGAAAGAGTCATTTTCATTTCTACAAGGGTATTTGATCAGCTCGGCTTCAATAATAGCCTCCCTCAACATCTCTCTTGTCACAGAACAGTTCTCCAAACACGGTGATCTTGAAAATTAATTCAGAAGCCATGTTGACCCAGAATTTGCTGAAGTGATTCACCTCAGTCGCTGCTGAGAGTTGGATTTACTTCTTTCGTCCTTCAGTTCGAAATACATGGCACAAAATTAATTGTCAGTGCTAGCTGCTAAGAGTGAGCTTAACTGGGCATCTCAGATCCTGGTCAGTGAACAAATCAACACTCTGTCTCCTCCAAAAAAAAGTGATTTAAGGATTCATAAGAAAACAGAATTATGGCAGAGCAGGGAATGGGGTGAATTGCTTTTATGTCATCACAGAAAAACACATGGAGAGAAAGACTAGAATAGAGAGAGAAAAAAAGTGTAAGAAATGAAAAAGGATTAAACATTAAAAAACAAAATCTCCAGGGACATTTATGACTTGCCTGCATCTTTTTTTTTGCTCAAATTGTAAAATCTTCTATTATTTCCTTTAGTTTTGGATTGTCAACTAGAAAAGCAAGATACAATTTAAACCAACAAGACTATGCAAAGAGATGGCTACGGAATTAAAACACATACACTGGGCACACTGAATTGCATATATTTTGTGTTTTCTTGCAGGAGTGAGAACAAAAGCAGGCACCTGGAGCCAACACATTCTACACAAGGTATGCAAAAACCTTACATCAATGGTAAAGAAATAAAATGAACTGAAAGGATGAATAAGAAAAACAATTCATCGAGAATTCATCTAGGTTCAGAACTGTGTAGTCCAGACTGGTGCTTTCAAACCGTTTCACTGAATTGTTTCCCTTCCCCAGCCTAACACCCAATCCTTATCTTTATGCTTGTTAAAAGGACTCCATTTAAAAAGATGTGGAATATAGTTATAGACTGATAAGTTGGCAATTTATATTTCCAAATTACAATTTGTTCACGATAAAGTTAAGTTTTTGTTCAGTCCAGAACCTTGGTGAGCATCTTCTTTTAATTTGAGATTGCTGGTCAAGTAAATTGTGGTGTATGGGCAGTTTGCCTAAAGTTTTCACATTAGTGACGATCTTAGTAATAGTGGGCCTAAACCTCCAGAGTGCTATCCAAGTGAGTCGCGGCGATGGGATGTGGACAATATTGATAAGGCCAGCATTTACCGATCCTTCCTAAATGCCTTTGGCAAGCTGCTGGTGAGCTGCCTTCTTGAACTGCTGCAGTCCATCTTGTATAGGTAGACCCAGAATGCTGTCAGGAGGGAAATCCAGGACTTTAACCCAATGAGACTGAAGGAACAGTGATATATTTCCATGTCAGGACAGCGTGTGGCTGTCACAGTTGGTATGCTCTGATGTATCCATTGATTCATGGCCTTCTAGATAATGAAGTCATGGATTTGAAAGGTACTGCCATGAAAGACTGTTGTGGTGCATCATGTTAATGGTAAACCCTTCACTCACTATGGGTGGTGGTGAATAATACAAGGCGGTGAACTGTCTGCCATTCACCTTGGTTGCATTTTGCACAATGGTGTGGACCTTCTTGGGTGCTGCTACAGCTCCACTCCTTACTAAAATTTCAACAATTCAAATACTTTCCTTATTGACATCCTGAGGTTGAGGGACATAGTAACAACATAAATACCATGACCAAATGTGCCCTCCAACACACCTGTATGTCAGGTTTAATTTTTAATAACACCTCAAATGCAACAACTTCTCTGAACTCAGAGTAAGACTGAAGCTAATCACAGTGTGGAACACCTCAGCTGTGATAATTTGTCAAGTCTTGCATACTGCCTCCTTGTTCCCGATTGTTGCGCTGTTTATGCTAAAATAATAATCTGCACATTTAACTTACTGAGCGACACTTTGGTAGCGTCAATACATCTGGGCTATAAAGTCCTGGTTCAAGCACTATCTCAGGGTGTGGCGGCCAAGGAGGTGTGTCAGAGCATGTTGAGGCAACAGATTGAAAATAAATCTATAAAAAGGTTTGAATTCAACTCACATTTGCTCTGGCATTGTGCCATAATGAATACGAACAGGATGCTTCGTTCAGATTTTGTGGCTCAGTGGTAGCACCCCGTCTCTGGGCTAGAAACTCCAAGTTCAAGGCCCATACCAAGTGTGTGTCATAATAAGTTGATTAAAATTCTTTTCAAAAAATATACTCACTGATACTTTCCCAGAAAATTCAGGGGGCAATATGAAAACTTGCCACATTTACAGGGGTGCAGCTAGCTACAATAGTCCTGGTCTCTGAGGTAACCCTATACCTGGGAAGAAACTTTATTGTACTTGAGACTATTTTCAGAAAATTCATGCAATTTATTCTAATTGTTCCCTTTGATGCTAGACTGTCATGGCAAAAAGTCACCTATGTGACATCAAGTGAATGTCGATGAGGCCAAATGTGTTGGCAGAACTATGTATTGGTCTCTGGTTGAAAATGTGCACCTTCTGCAGCCGCAGGGAGTTTGTCACCCTCCACTGACAAGTCACACTAGACTGAATTTCACTACAAAATACTGCGAATCCTCTCATAAAAAGGAAATAAATTTTCCTGGCTAAGTTATAAATCTGACACTTGACTGCATCACTGTAGTTTAAGTCGTTGAGGATGACAGGATTATGAGACAATGGAATACATCTAATGGATACAAAAAAAACTGTAAAACACAACAGCAAAACTCCAACACAAAAGAATCACTATTGAAAGAGGTAAGAGGCCATGTATTCCGTGGGCAAGACAATTGTGAAGTCACCCTATACCTTTATCAGCATCCATCCTGACTAGTGAATACTATTTTCTCTATCTGCTCAGGGAACATGGAATGAAAGAGACTGCAATTATAGATACCAGCCCAATCCCTTAAAATAAAAGCATAGCACAGTCAGAGGTGATTAAATTGCAGTGGCTGTTGATCACATTTCAGTTGCTTATGAATTAACAAGTCCAAGAAAAGGATACAGAGGCTGAACATTGTTGACAATTCTTTTGCTGACAACTTTGATGAGCATGGTCAAAAGGCACTAATAATGCTGATTTTCTTTTAAATGCCCGATTAAGATCTGAAGCTAGTATTATGTTGGATTGGAAAAAATATCTGGACAGGAACATATAACCGGACCTCTTCATTTCACAATAAGCACAGAGAACAGTAAAACTGCACTGGAGTTACTACAGCCTTCTCTCACATCTGAATCAGTACTTTATGTCCCCTACATATTCTCTCTTCATGTCTCTGACTCCATTCATTATCCACAACTAGAACTGATAAGATATAATGTCCTAAGCAAAAACGTGATGCGATAATGGGTGAAATGATATATTTAATTTCTTCAATCTGCCTTGCTCAGCTATGTGCAGAGTAAGGGCTGATGAAACATGCTCAATTCTATTGTCAATTTTGATTCTGGCATACTTGCTGGCCTACCTCACACTACGATTTCTGTGCAATCTGTTAAGCATTCCAATTGAACGTGATAAGAATGAGTCACTGAAGAAAGTGGTCCGCAAGCCTTCTCCGAAGCACAGTGAATCACAGAATCGTAGATGTGCTTTGCACTGCAGGAAGCCATTTGACCTATTGCGCCCATGCTGTCTCCATCATATAGTAATATGCCTCTTGCCTCTCCTCCATCTGTTTCCAGAGTCCTGGCAATCTTTTCACTTTGTCTGATTATTCAATCCTCTTTCAAAGGCCTCGTGGATATGTGTCTCTGCAAACTCTTTAGTAGATCATTCCATATCCCAACCACTTGCTGCACAAACAAAGGTTTCTCCCTGTGTCATGACTGCTTCTTTGACCAATCACCTATTATCTGTTTCCACTGGTTCCCAAGCCTTCCACCAGAGGGAGTACTTTCTCCTTATCCACTTACCTAGATCACGACTGGATTTTGTAAATCTCATCAAATCTTCCCTTCATCTTTCCTTCTCCAAACAGACCAATCTCTGCTCCCTTATCTATCCATGTTGATGAAGTTCCTCAGACCCACTGTCATGACTTGTTTCTGCACTCTCTCCCTGCCAGAAATGGATGCAATATTTTTATTTTATGCAGAAAACTTCCTCACTTTTGTGCTCTACACTCCTACTTATCAAACCCAAGGGCCCTTATTCATGCTTCATTAAGAAGATTTTCAAACTGTTATGCCATTATCAATGACTTGGGCCCATATTCACCCAGATGCTGATGCAGTGCTAGTGGCCTCTCTCTGGACCAGAAGGACTGGGTTCAATTGTCACCCATCTTGGAGCTGTGTCCATCACAAATGTCTGAACACACTGATTTATTTTTTACTTTAATCGACCCTCTGTTCCACTACCTCCTTTAGAATTGTGTCCTTCATTTTACATCATCTCTCCTCTCCAACAAAATAATATACTTGGAACTTCTTTGCATTAATTTCCATCTCCCACTCATCTGCCTTTTCCAGCAGCCTTCCAAGATCTTTTTGAAAAGATTATGAATGTTCTCTTCTTTGTCAACATTACTTTGTCAACATTACTTCTAAAAGTTATCTGCAACTAAGGAAATTGTATCCTGTACACCAAGTTACAGGCCATGAAAATAGAAGATGTCTGACCCCTGGAGAGCTCCAGTGTATATTTTCCACCTGTTTATAAAACAACTGCTCACCGCAACATGCTATCCCCTGAAACTTAGCCAACTTTGTAGACACGCTGCCAATATCAACTTTAAATCCATGGCTTTAGCTTTACTGACAGCTCATTACATGATGCTTTATCAAATAGCGACTGGAAATTCAGGTGCAACTGTAGTGTTATCATCAACCCTTTCTTACGTCATTAAGAAACTCAGGCAAATTAGTTAAACATGATTTGCCCTTGACAGGTCGATGTTGTACTTCTTTAATTTTAACACATTCTCCCAAGTGATTGATAACCTGGTCTTGAATTATTATTTCAAAAAGGTTGCCCACCCCCATGATTACAAAGGCTTGTAATTGTGCAGCTTATCACTGAACCTATTTTTGAATTCAGTTGTAACACTTGGAATTCTCCAGTCCCCTGAAATCACCCCTGCATTTTAATATGATATAAAATTTTAATATATAAAATAATATGATCAATACATCTCATCTGATTCCAGTGACTTATCAACATAAGCACAGCCAGGTTCTTCAACAGATCCTCTTTATCTTTGTTTAGGTCTCAATGACATCATCCTCTTATATGAGGAATTGGGCAGTATCTTCTTCCTTTGCAAATGCAGGTGCAAAATAATCATTTGTAACTCCACCATTGTGCATGTGATCTTTTTTGATTGCAGATTTTCAATCATCTAGCAGCATATTCCATCTAGAGAAGAGAGGTCCAAATATCTGCCACCCTTTGGATAATATGTCAGGCTCTAATTTCTAATTTTACCCCATCATTCTTTGCTCTCCAAAGGCACGAATAGTTTCAGCAACAGAATCAGAGAGCCATTACAGTACACAAGAGGTCATTCAGCCAATGTGCTTGAGGCAGCTCTCTCATGTTGTCTGGCTCGACTCAAAGGTACTGAACTCTTGCCTTTTCCCCATATCCCTGCACACTATTACCATCCAGAAGAACCATTAATACCCTTTTGAATACCTCGATTGAATGTGCATCCACCGTTATGTTGCCATTTTTATATTTATTCTTGGAAATATAAGCATTACTAACAGTTCACTGCCTAATGACAGGTGCTGTAAAGAATTCCTTCTTCATCTTCCAACCAAGTAAATTCGAGGAAGTGTAAGGTGAATTTGCTTCATCAGAGAATACCCATTGCAGTCTATGTACTGACCTGCTAAATTTCAGAATTGACTTCAAGTTCAACCACCGGATCTGGATGAATAGATATTCTTTGAGAAACCTTCAAGGCATACGGGCTTGAAGCTTGGCTTTGAGAGAAAAATCAGACTTCTAGAACATAACTGACCCCATTTGTTCTTCCAGTTGCTTTGAAGTTTCTGTTTTATTTCTGGGAAGAAGGATGTTCTAAAAAAATTGCTAAATGGATCCAAGAACTTTGTCCTTCCCATTCATGGGATGTGGGCATGACTGACATTTATTGCACACTCTAAACTGCCCTTGAGAATATGATAACCCAACACTTCCTCAAACAGTTGCTCTGTCAATGTAACCAAACTGACAGTGGTGTTCACTACTGCTAACTCTGATGTTTAACTTTATCTTGTGGTTCACACTAAAAAAGAGAAATGCACCAAGATTTCATGCTAGGCTTGCTGAATACCTTTGTTTGCTCACTGATTGTGATGCAAATATTTTGTTGTCTTTACACTAAGATGGGGAGCTTTGATTTCAATTGGAAAGCCAATTATTGCTGAGATGACATTGTGAAATCAGTGCACATTGGTAGAATTGTGTTTTCCTCATGTATAATTTTTAGCTTGGACTACTACTGTGTTATTTAATGGCTTACTTGATCTTTGGTTTCAAAGGTCTCAGAAACAACATCCAGGCAATTATAAATAATCACAGACTGCTGACTCAGTCAGAGTAGTTACAATTGTTTGCGTACTTCACATCACAGGTCAGTTTTTTTCTCTCCTGAAAGAATTTCTGACATCAAGAAAAAAAAGCAGTGTCCAATAAACATGCATTAGCTGATCAAGAGCAATGAGGAGCATAAGAAGGACATGTTTTCTGTCAAGTGATCACATATGTCTTAAGATTCTGTGTCTAAAGCTATGAAAATCTTTTCGTCTGTACAATATGCATTATACAAACATCATTAAACCATCCCCCAAGGCAAAGAAATGGACTTGTTAGAAATGTCAGTTCATGCTAAATCAAGATACGTGCAGTGGGATGTTTGATGTCATAACAACACTTTCATTCCTGAAGAAATGGCCATACAAATCTTTAACTTGAATTTCAAAATGAATGCTTAAAGCAAGCATTCCAAAAGGTTACAATGCAGGCTAATGAGTGAGCACGTTACGTTGTGAGTGTAGCTTTCCAAGCAGCCTATTCCAAGGAACTGAGCTCATCTCAAACTTCCTCCATGCCCCAACAATTTCCTTTTCTTGGATATCCTTTTCAAATTGACGTCATTGATCTTTTGCCGACTTGGCATATAACTTGGCCTGCATTTTTGCTGGAAAATTAAAATACTTACATTTTCAGATCTGAGCTTCTTTGCTGGACATCCTCCATCAACTGGGTGAAGCATGTAGTAAAGTCGAACCTTGCTGGCATGTTTTCGACTCTGCAGAAAAAATAGTCACAAAGGCTCTTTTGAAAATCTAAAACAAAACTTTGCAAACACGAAATCCCTCTTGGGCTCCTCCATTCTATTTTCCTATTCTGGGACGGCAGTGATTTGAATGGACAGTATTAAATTTGATTGTGCACTTATCATTTCACTAAATCGGCTGCTCCCACTCTGGCTTTCTCACAGATATTCACAACTGCAGGCATGATAGTCAGCTGGTTGCTGGTAGAACAAATACGCTTATGCAGCAGGAGAGGTGGTTTCATTGACATGATAACAAAGAGATCTGGTCAGCAGAACCATCAGAAAGAGGGCAACTGAAGAAATCAAAGGATAAAATGACATTGTAAAAATCTGCTGCCTTTGACAAATGGTGATTGATCCCAGACGTCAAAACGCTTGCTCTGTCATTTTGGGATTTGTTTTTAAAAAAGTAATCCAGGCGCTGTTCAAAAATAAACTGTTGTTGTTGCTTTAGTTGAAAATACACACTGTTCATTTGTTTTTCTGCAGCCTTTTTGGGATTTTAGAACATATAACATAAAACAGTACAACACAATGTTGTACTGAACATGATGCCACATTAAACTAACCCTTTCTGCTCACTCTTGGTCCATATCCCTGTCTTCCTTGCAGGTTCAAGTACTTATTTAAAAGCCCCTTAAACTCCCCATCGTATCTGCCTCAATCATCACTCCTGGCAGCACATTCCAAACACCTACCTCTCTGTGTAAAAAAAACTTACCCCTCACATCTCCTTTGAACCTTCTCCCCTTACTTTAAATAATGTGCCCCTAGTATTAGACATTTCAACAGTGGGAAGGAATTCTGACTGCCAATCCTATCAAACTATCTCATAATTTTATACGCTTCTTTCAAACCTCCCCTCAGCCTCCAATTCTCCACAGAAGACAACTTGAGTTTTTCTCGCCTCTCCTCAAAGCTCATATTCTGTAATCCAGGCAGAATCCTGGTAAACCTCTTTGGCACTCTCTCAAAAGCCTCCACATCCTTCCTGTAGTGTGGCAACTTGAATTGAACTGAATACTCTCAGTAGAAACCAAAAGAACTGTGGATGCTGTAAATGAGGAACTAAAACAGATGTTGCTGGAAAAGCACAGCAGGTCTGGCAGCATCTGTGAAGACAATAAATCAGAGTTAACATTTTGCAATGACCCTTCCTCAGAACTGTTAACTCTGATTTTTTTCTTCATAGATGGTGCCTGCCAAACCTGCTGAGCTTTTCTAAGAACTTCTGTTCTTGTTCAATACTCTAAGTGCAGCCGAATTGAAGTCTTATAAAGCTATAACATGACATCCTGACAGTAATAGATTTGCTGAAAATCATATACTTGATGACAGATGCAATTAAAAGGCAGGAATTTTGCACAATTTTATTTGTGATTCCTACATTGTTTTGCATCTCTATGTCAGTTGAGCATGCTAGTAACAACAGTACTTAGTCCATACAAGAGCAGAACAGGGAGGCAGAATGATGTTAATTAAAGGCGTTTACAATGATTTAACTTTATAAAATCGGTTGTGTTGGCAGCACTCAGATCATGCTGAACACTCTCTCGCCTGTGATGCTGCAATCTTCTTTGTAAAAATTCCCAGAAGTTCAATGATTTGTTACTCAATTTAAAACTGTGCAAAGATTCTCCTATACCACTTGACTCAACTTGTTTCACTCTAACTACCCGATGATGCAATAACTTTCCAAAGCAGAAAACGATTGAGATAACTGGAATGAATTGATCATCTGTAGACTTGCCACTGTGCCCAGCTTGCTGAAATATGAAACCCACTTATGCAATCCCTTGCAGTGATCTGAGATCTGCTCTCTTTTGACTGCAGAGCAATGATCTTTATTGATAATAACCATATAGACAGGGTGGTAAGAGGGGTCATTTTATCTGGAGCTCTACATACCCAGGTTCAAGTTACATGTTAATAAAATGTGAGGCTGGATGAACACAGCAGGCCAAGCAGCATCTCAGGAGCACAAAAGCTGACGTTTCGGGCCTAGACCCTTCATCAGATGAAGGGTCTAGGCCCGAAACGTCAGCTTTTGTGCTCCTGAGATGCTGCTTGGCCTGCTGTGTTCATCCAGCCTCACATTTTATTATCTTGGAATCTCCAGCATCTGCAGTTCCCATTATCTCAAGTTACATGTTATTTGATTTCATTATGATTTTGCTCCTTCTGCCCTTATTCAATAACTACATGTAAAGGTACATTTCCCCTTATTCTTCACTCTTGTTCAGTAGATGTTACCTGTTATAACCTGACAGGTTATTGACAAGATGCACTGCAGAAATTCACGAAGACTCCTAAGACAGTAAGATCCAATCCCACAACCCATCCAGAAGGACAGGGCAGCAGAGAAATGGGAACACCACCACCTGCAAGTTACCCTCCAGGCCACACAATATCCCAACCTGAAATGAAATTATGTTCATTGCTGCTGGATTACAAATATGGAATTTACTCTCTCACAATCTCTGCAAAACACTGATTGCAGTGGTTCAAGACGGCGGCTCATCACCAACCTCTCCACTGCCATTAGTAACGGGCAATAAAAACTGGACCAGCCGGTGAAGCTCATATTCCCTGAATGAATAAAAAAAAAACCCTGCTCAGAGTTTGCTTGAGAATACTGCAGAGAATGAAATATTTCAGTTCTATCAAATCCACAATAGTGCAATAGAGATTGAAAATGCCGGAAATACCCTGCGTCTGCCAACTTCCAAAAAAGGTGAATCAAGGCTAACATTTCAGTTGCACGACCTTCCATGAGAACTGGGAAGAAACTGGAGATGGAACAGGTTTTCTGAAAGAACAGGGGCAGGGAAAGACCAGGAAGAGAATAAAAGGCAAGATCTGTGATGATGGAAGACAGGAGAGATCAAAATTCAAATGGAGTGATGTCACAAGACAAAGGGATATATTAATTAGGCAAATCAGGGAAGAAATGTTAGGCTTATATGTGCAAATGAAAAAGGCAGAATCATCACCAGCACGCATCATTTGCAAAAACTGGAAACAATGGTTTATTAAACTCAATTTTGAGCTTCATTGGGACAGTGTCAGAAGCCAAGGACATGCAGTGGAGTTCAGACTTAGAATGACAGGCAAACAGAAGATTGGGTTTACAAAAACAGGCTGACTGGAAAAACTAACCAAAGTGGTCACCTAATCGGTTTTTAAACTCTCCAGGAAGTCAAATCATGAGCAATGATGTTGAAATAACTCCACAAAAGGCTGGAATCCCATCACCGAGTTATCATTTAATTAGGCATGAGAAGTTCTCGACTATAGTTTGGCCTCATGCAGAGTCAGGTGTGAGAGTGTCAGCATCTCTGATGCTCACCCTGTTTCCATGTCAGCCAGGGCTCCCTGATTGGACCAGATTAACAACACCAATCAAGGAACTTACATTCTACGAGATCCAGTTGGTTCACCTTGTTACAATCACTACAGGTATCTTTGTAAAACTTCTCATCAGACACAGGCATCGGCAGCAAATTCAGAATTTAGTGCTCATCCCAACTTAGCTTGAGAAAGTAGTATTGAAATGCCTCCCTCAACCACTGCAGTTCTGGGCATGTAGGTACACTCACAGTGCTGTTTGGAAGGCAGACCAGGATTCTGATCCAGTGACAGTGAAGGAACAACTGACACACTTCCAAGACAAGATGCCTGTGGCTTGGACGGAACTTGCAGGTGGTAGTGTTGCCATGTGATTGCAGGTCAGTTTTCTCATTAGATGGTACTGGACTTTTGAAGGGTTGTTGTCACTCTGTACCTCCAGGAAAGTAGGAGGTAATCCATTCCAAGATGTCCACTTTCTTTGCACTACACAATGTCCAATATCTGACATGTTTTTGCCATCTCAGTACTCAAGTGGGTGAAAACAGTAAACTACAAGTAAATTGCTGCTGTATTTGGAAGACAAGTTGGGGGTTTTAAAACACAGGGTATGAGGAGATAAAAGGGCCAGCATTGTATTTCTTGCGCTTGCATAGGAAGGTGCTATTGGAAAGGCAGGAAACACAACAATCAAGGATTGGGCCAGTGTGCAGGGGAGGAAAAGTCCTTTGGAAATTCTGAAAGGGGAGAGGAAGATGTGTTTGTTTGTGGCAGCAAGCCAGAGATGTACGAGTTGGTGAATGTACAACTGAGCTTCAGGGAAACCCTGTTGCAGTTCTGTGAGGTAGGGGAAGGGGTGAGAGGAACATGTGGGAATTAACATGTACATATTTGAGGACCATATTAACTCAATATAAGAGGAATTTTCAGTCCCAAGAGAGAAGACTTAGAGAATGCATGCTTGCGAAAAGGTTGGAAGCTTTCCAAATGCCAAGTTCTTACGCTCAGGGAGTTCAGGGTTAGCTTTAGTGACGCTGCGTGCCCATGCGCACGATAAAAGAGTTCAGACTTCATTCTGGACTAAGAAACAAAATGCTAACATATCAGTCATTTCGACTTGCAAGCAGTTGCTACAAAATGACACATAAAATTATGAGTTCTCACACCCCAGCCCTCGAACCCACCTCTACCTCTGTCAATTCAATAAAGACAGCTTTGTAGATGTATCAATCTTACTTATTAAATTCAGGATGAAAAAAAGAAGTACTGGAGAGCTTATTTATCACAATCCTTTGATATTTCAGGAGACCTTACTACATCTTGAGATAAAATAGCATTTCATTTTTTAAAAGTAAATCTCAAATTAAGCCTCAGAGTTTTATCAACATAAATTGGTTTAATTCAAGTGATGCAGAATAAAATCAAATCAGTGGAAAATGAAAGTAAATTATGCAAATTGTAAACATAACACATTAATGTTTAAATATTCTCCCATCACAGCATGAAAAATCTTTGCACTCCTTCTACTGCAGGATGCTAGAACAAGTTAAGATTGCGAATGCTTCTCTCGTTCATCACGTTGAATATCTTGCTAACAGTATAAAAACGATACACTCTGTGTTTGTGGTGCACAATCACTGATGTCTTTTGCACCAAAATCCACAACTGGTGATGTGACATCACTTTTAGAGCAGGTTACGGAACTTCCATTGACCACGCAGTTAATTCCTCTTTGGTGACCAACACAAAATAGTAACAACCATGAATTTAAATTCATGGAAATTGTTTTGTAGTTTCACTACTTAATTTGCTGTCAAAGTAACAGTGAGGTTGAAGGCACTTCCATGATTTATGCTCCAATGTAAAGGCATGGAGCAGGTGCATGAGTAAATGCCCAAACCAAGGAAAATACTGCACTGCAGTTAACTTTGCGTAAATAGCATCTTGATTCTGGCTCATCATTCAAATGCATGAAGCCACACTTGTGCTGTTTTTCCAATAAGATGGCAGCGGAGCAGGATATTCCAACCAGAGTGCCTCTGATACACCAGTTCTTTTTCTTCTTTCTTCTCCCTTTCTCCTCCCTTCCTACAGTCTCGGGGACCTGGCCCTGGCCTACAACACAGGGTCAGCAGAGATGCCAATGGCTGAAGTGGGTCACTAACGACCAGAGCAGAGACAACAGGAGTTGGGACAGGGATGCCAGCGACTGGCAACCTGGATTGGAGACCCCAGTAGTCAATGACCAGAAGCGAGGATGTCAGCGACCAGTGACCCAGAGTGGAAACGCCAGTGACTCATGATCTGGAGCAGGGTCACCAGTGAACAGCAGCCTGGAACAGGGATGCCAGGGGTTCAGTGTGGAGCATGATGGCAGTGAGTGGTCAGACCAAATGGAGGACCTGTCCATTGGTCTGCTGCAGAGACACCTAGGAAAGAGACAGTGATGTTTATCTTTTTAAACTTTGGTTCTTGTTTTTTCTGACCGATGGTCATAATGTTGATAGCTGTAACTTCTTTTGTAATTTCTCTATTCTGTAACATTTGTATCTAGGGTGATGTTGTAGGTGGTGTCAGTGCACCCATTTGAGTACATGTGACAACAAACCTAATTCAATTCAAAACTCGTATCAACTGTTGTTATCAAGGAAACGTGGCTTTCAAGTAGCCATTTTGGAACTTTTATATGTGTTGAAGTAATCAGAGCATTCTTCAAATATACTGCATGATGGGTCTTCAGTTACTGTGGAAATCAGCAGCTCATATTTATGGGCAGAATGTCCACCTTCCTTAATATGTGAACGTCTACTTGAGATTTGTATGGATTTGGTAAACTTGCATCAATCAATTCAATCAACATTTGTATCTGACTGTTCTTAAGCTATGGGCCTCTGGAAATGTGAAATAGCAAGACCTTTTGCATTAATACATTTATTTATCTTCTGAAGAATTAGGTGACAGCAGTAAGAACAGCATTGATTGCTTATACCTGACTGCTGGAGAAGGTACGCCTTCAGTCTATGAGACGAAAGCGCTCTCACAGGGCTGTCAGTGAGTTCAAGGATTTTGATAGGGTTAGACTTAGAAGTACAAGTGATATCCACGTATGAAATAGGATGATGCAGGACTCGGAGTGGAGCTCAGAGGTGGTGATGATCCCATGCACCTTCTGCCATTTTCCTTCCAGAGGCAGAGGTTGCAAGTTTGTCAGTCAATGTCAAAATCCGTTTTTAATGGCCATTCTTTGGGAACCCTCGTTTAAGGAAGTAAAGTACTTGAGACCATTAGAAGCCTCTAACATTGAAAAAGGTGGATATTTCTGGCATTGTCATTTGGAATAAATTCCAGAATTGCTGTAGTATGTGTCACACATGGTTTAAAAAAAAACTGGAGAATGAGTCAACCCCAACATGGTACCATTTGAGTAAAACAGACTTTCTAAGAGTTATTCGAGAAGACAATTGCAAATTGGTAATAGGCTGTCATGAAACTATGGACACAATTTAGGAGTCTGGTTGGTAGAGTGACCTGTGAGCAAACAAAGCCAACAGAGAGGATAACTGATTCACGTAGCAGTCTAGTATCTCTTATGATTTGCATTATGTTTCACTTTCACATGCACTCTTCTAGAACATAGAACATAGAACAGTACAGCACAGAACAGGCCCTTCAGCCCACAATGTTGTGCCAACCATCGCTCCTCATGTATGCACCCTCAAATTTCTGTGACCATATGTATGTCCAGCAATCTCTTAAATGTCCCCGATGACCTTGCTTCCACAACTGCTGCTGGCAACGCATTCCATGCTCTTACAACTCTCTGTGTAAAGAACCCGCCTCTGACATCCCCTCTATACTTTCCTCCAACCAGCTTAAAACTATGACCCCTCGTGTTAGCCATTTCTGCCCTGGGAAATAGTCTCTGGCTATCAACTCTATCTATGCCTCTCATTATCTTGTATACCTCAATTAGGTCCCCTCTCCTCTTCCTTTTCTCCAATGAAAAAAGTCCGAGCTCAGTCAACCTCTCTTCATAAGATAAGCCCTCCAGTCCAGGCAGCATCCTGGTAAACCTCCTCTGAACCCTCTCCAAAGCATCCACATCTTTCCTATAATAGGGCGACCAGAACTGGACTCTTTCCTGAAGATTTCTTACTGTGACATTATTAATTAAACCTGTTCCATTTCACAATTTTAAGATCTAAAATCTTTCTCCCTGGGTGATTCCGTGACACATTCTTCTAGGAAATTAACTTGAACTGTTTTTTTAAAAAATCATTCCTGGGATGTGAGCTGCACTGGCTGGTTCAGCATTTATTACCTTTCCCCAGTTGCAATTTCCCAATCTGCCTGAGTCAACTTCCCTTGTATGTAATTTTTTTTTAAATTTTACTACTTCACTTTCAAACATTTGTACACCACTCTTGATTTAAATGGTTACTCTTTCCCAGAGGATTCCTTACTGTGAGAATATTTTATTAATTCTGTTCGATTTCACGAAACAAGATTTAAAATCCAATTTTGGCTCTATCCTACCACTTACTCCCTAACCCATCCCCCCCACCTTTTTTTCTGCACGTAAACTGACGTTTTCCCAACCACCGTCAGTTCTGAAGAAGGGTCACTGAATTTGAAAGGTTAACTTTGTTTATTCCTTCACAGATGCTGCCAGAACTGCTGAGCTTTTCCAGCAACTTTTATTTTTGTTCCTGATTTACAGCATCAAGTTTTTTTTTTGGTTTTTATTAAGATTTAAGATCCCTTCTTCCTGGTTGATGCCATGATGTATTCTTCCAGGAAATTATCTCTAAGGCAAAACATTACAAGTTTCTCTACATTTGGAAATTTGTACTTTTACACTGCAATATTTTTGGTCATCGGTAGATGGAATCCAAATCTTTCCTTACTCTAAAACTTCTTGGTCACTAAATGGAATATAATGCAAAGCATAATGCTGATCCCATAAAACGAAATTGGTAACTGTAGAGTCTTAAAATGCAGTGCAGTCGTAACATACCACACAAATCATTTGTTGCAACGCTGTCAAGCTTTTTCTTGAATTTTTGGGTCTATAACACATCTCGCCCTAGATGACAGAAACAGTGAATGCATCATTGGTTTGAAAAATGCATTGAAATAAAACTGAGTTCAAGTTGCACTGGACGAAGAAACTAAAATTAAATCAGAGGAACAATCTGTGAGACACTGGGGGTCTTGCTGCCAAATGCTTAATATCGACGTGGCCTGCAGCTGATCTGCTTTGCCATGACTCCAATCGGAAGCAGATTGATTACTGCCCGTCGGTCAAACACTGAAGGTTAATTTTACCCTTAGTGGGTCTTATTACCGATAACTGATAATAGCTTCATGGAATGGAACCAACCCTGCAAGATAATTCCATTGATAATGAAGAATTCAGCTAATAAAAGCTAACTCTTTGAATGATTGAGCTTTTCCTCACTATTAATAAACCACTTTAAAAAGGAGAGTTGAAGTTGGATGGTATGTTTAGGTACTGTGCTTAGTCCTTTTCCCATTACTCTATCTGCTCTGTCAATACAAATTCCTGAACTCCTCATTGTGTTACTACTATCTTTCTGAAAAGGCTCAATGGGCTTGTATTATTCCATGCTTTGTGTTTTAATGTGTTTAAACAATATACCACTTCGATCGATCTGTCACAGACTGTGTGACGCACAACACATTCTTAACATCTTTATTTTTATTTCACCAAGACACAAAACATTTCTTCAATTATTAGACTTCCTGACAAAAAAAAAACTAAAACTAATTATAACTTATGCCAGTCAAAGCTCATTAAAGCAAACTCATGGGGTGCTGGCAAAGTGCTTTCTTTCGAATGACTGCGATAGTCTATAACATTACACTGAAGCATCTGTCACAACCAAGAAATTATGTTATAGATGCTCTGTATGGCCACATTTTAAACATTTTGTTTTAAGTGTGCTTGTTGTAATTTTAAAACTGTTAAAGATAATATTTGTGAGATGTGTAACTGGTCGACAAGTGTCTTTGCTTTTACATTATCAAGGTCCTTGATTGAGCAATGCATTTTGCAGCCATCACAAACTGCATATTAACATTGACATTTCCAAAGTACTAAAAATATATTGAGGAGAGAATAAACTGAATGTTTTGACAGATGTGAAATAACAATGGCAATTTAAGCAGAGTTGTGGAGATTTATGGTGGTTTATTTAAAATGGAATATTGTTGCTCCCTGTATTGTCTTTTCCTTCGCCAGGGAGCCAAATGGTTGAGGAACTATCAAATTGTGATTGACTTGCTTCATTGCACGAGAATGAGGACATTGTCAGATGAAATAAGTTCAGCTAAATTTCCTTCATTTTCTGCAGAGTTCTCCTATTGCAATGACAACATTGTTTCACCTTCATTTTGTATTCATCAGCAAGCAAGTGCTTGCACCAAAAACATTCATGTGTGATGTCCTGTAGCACCAGTATGTGCAGTGATTGTGGCCTCTTAAGAGAATCCGTGATGCACTTGCGTGGTACTGACATTTCCGAAATTGCATTCCTCAATGCTATTCTGCTTTTTTGTTTTAAGGTAGCAACATTCTATAACCTTTTAGAAGTGGGGTTTGAGATTGCCAAAGTGATTTCTTTTGAACTACCTCAGGGAGACTAAAGAGAATCATTATTCTCTCGTCTGAAGGCAACAGTAGGATGAAGACTTAGAAAATAAAATTGTGCTGAGAGTATTGGATAAGAATGAATTGATGGGTCTGGTACTTACTAGGCTAGTGAAGATTTCAGTGCTGATCTGTAAAAGCTGCAGCATGACCAGGCCCTTTGGGCCACCCTGTCTATTTTAGCAAACACAATTCCTGCTCTTCTCTAAATTATTCTCTGCCTGGACAGTAAATAATGTGAAGCATAAAACTACAAAAAGGGATGTTGATAGAGTAGGTGAACAACCAATGCTGTGGCAAACCAATTTCAATGCAAACAAATGTGAGATTTGAACCCAAAAAATGATACACTGTGGTAAGTGCGGTGAAAACCAAAACAAGCAGTTCAGGACCAAAGAGAATTTTAAAGCTGAGTGATTGATTAAGTTTTATTTCCATTGGATATTCTGGAGAAGGGAGAAATGGTAGTTCAAAAGAGGAGCTGGCAACAGAAACAGCATGATGTCATTGAACGGCAATGGCCTCCTCCTCTTTATTTTATGGATGACCAGCAAATTCTGGTGACGATCATGTCTTGGAAGAAGAATAAAAGGGGCAAAAAAAAAGACACCTCTTGAGGAGGGGAGAACTTTAATTGGTGTTTTCATACTTTTTCCTCCCTCGGTGGACTCTCAACGAGAGCAACTGCTTCCAACCATAAAAGTGGCTCTGGACATTGGCACAGTAGATTGTAGTCTAAAACTGACACGTGATCCTGAGTGACTGGACCTCCATTCTTGTAATTTGTACTACAGTCCACTCATGCCTCCTGCTTTGAGAGGTCATAAAGGGTTAATCTGTTTATGACACATTGAGGAATATGTGCAGCTGAAGGGAAGAGACTGGGCACATGTCACTGTTTGGTTCCCTCCTACCATTGCAACATGACAGAACAGCGATAGAAAATTAGGCAGCAGGAGAACATCATTCATGTCACATTCACTATATAAATCAAGGCTATAATAAAAAAATTAAACCAGGGCATCAGCTTATTCTGAGAAAGCAGATTGAGTGGTGAGCTACATACTGCTATAGCTCACGTGCACGACAAAGTATAAGTGCCAGATGGTGCAAAAGAGGAACCTGGTAATGTGCCATACACCAGACGCCTTTTTAACAGCACTGCAAGAGGGCACCTTAAGGTTCCTGCCTGCTTGCACCTTTGTTAAGTGACACAAAAGCATGACTCTACAGGTAGCCTCACACACGGCCCTGGAGTGCTCCTCACCCATCTGTCACAGTCAGTGACATGGGCAGGGGTATGGGGGAAAAAGGTGACCTGAATGGGAGTCAAGACTTCATTACTTGTGCATCCAAAAGACTTGATTGGTTTCCCGAGTTGGGTATCACCAAAGTCCTAGTGGGCTTTTCAAGTGGCTGCTGCAAATGAGCCACCTTCCTGCCACATTCCATTTAATCGTAAATCTACAAGTAGGTTAAAGGGGAAGAATCCCCAGACATCACTTGCTTGCTGAGAGCAGAGATCACTGATCCCACTTGGAAACTTTACAGCAGGAATGCAGATGAAAATCTCTAGTTTACCCCTCCCAGAACATTTCAATATCTTGAGTATCATGACAATAACAATCGCTCACCTTTACAAAGCTATATGACCCCGTGTAAAGAAGCAAAAGATGGAAGTCTTTTCCTTATAAACCAAAATTGAGTAAGGAAGAAAGAAAGAAAGAGGCCCCAACCTACCTGAAACAAAAAAGAGAAAATGTGCACAGAGATTATACCAGAGTTGTGTTGTCGTGTACGTATATTGCTGGATGATGCTGCAGCACAGGTTAGTTGAGTATGAACTTCATGCAAAAATGTGCAGTCTAAATTAGGTCAAATGACAGTCCCAACCTTAGAACATATTCTTCAAAAACATGATGTTCAACGTATGATGAACGGCTAAGGATCCTGGGATTGTACTCAGAGTTTTAGAAGGTTGAGGGGAGATCTAATAGAAACTTACAAGATAATGTATGGCTTAGAAGGGGTGGACGCTGGGAAGTTGTTTCCATTAGGCGGGGAGACTAGGACCGGGGGGCACAGCCTTAAAATTAGAGGGGGTAAATTTAAAACTGAAATGAGACAACATTTCTTCAGCCAGAGTGTGGTGGGCTTGTGGAATCCACGGAGTGCAGTGAAGGCCGGGACGTTGGATGCTTCCAAGGCAGAGATTGACAAATTCTTGATCTCACAAGGAATCAAGGGCTACAGGGAGGTGGAGCTGAAATGCCCTTCAGCCATGATTTAAATGGCAGTGTGGACTTGATGGACAAATGGCCTTACTTCCACTCCTATGTCTTATGGTCTTATGGCAAGGCCTTTGCAATAACAAGGTGTAGAACAGGATGAACACAGTAGGCCAAGGCAGCATCAGAGGAGCAAGAAAGCAGACATTTCAGGTCTGGACCCTTCTTCAGAAAATGACATTTGTGTTGTACAGGTTTATTCAGAAAACACCAGGAAATTAGAGAACTAAGATATATTTCTATGTACTTGTAGTCAGCTTGACACAGAGCTTCTGAACAATTCCACTTGAGCACGAAATCAAGGCTGACACTTCAGCTATGCCATGGTCCCAGAGATATCAAAACTAACAACATGCCTCATTGATCAGGGGAGCCAAAAGATTACATTTTTAAAAATTCCAAATACAACTCCACAACAAAAGCAAAAATAGGGAGGAAATTTTCACAAAAAAAAAGGTGGAAATCCTCAGTTGGTCAGGCAGCAACTGCAAAGAGACAAACAGAATCAATGATTCAGATCGAAACCTTCAGATGATCAGACTCATGCTGTGCAGGCTTTTGGTACTTGTCTTATTGCTAATATCCCTTCACGAGTGAGTGAAGGTATATGAAGCAACAGAGAAAAACAGCAATAGTGATTTGTCAGGGAGACATTATTTGCCATGAACAAATAAACCTAACATTGACTTCAGGGTTGCATAATGAAAGAAATTTCTGAAGCCCACATCAAGCTTGAAATCTCTACTTAGTCTCTGATTTTGTCTACCAGCAGATTGCATTCAGTTCAGTCAAACAACAGCCAGGGAGCTCTTCCAATGTCCCATCAAATATTTAACACGCAATTCTTGAAATGAATTACCCAGTCCTTTATCTCACCATTGCTTGCGGGGCTCACCTTATCTAGATTGGATGTGGTGTTTCTCTGCACCTGAGACTATGATTGAAAAAGTTATTGTTTCCTATGAAATGATGCCTGCAAGTTATTAACACCTGAATGCAATTTTTACATCTTACATTCTATTCAAGGTTTGGAAGCTGTGAGCAGAACTTTCCTCTCCTGACCTTGGCGACAGTAATGGTAAAAAAAAGTGAGAAAATACGGTAAGACTGAATGAAATCAAGTTCTTGGTCTTTTGAAAAAATAGTCACAACTTTTCCCTTGAACTTTAAATGGAGACTCTTAGAAGTTCACTCTTGAGTGGTGAGTGCCTCATTTCATACATTTGCAACTTATTAAAACTCCAACTCCCTTTACTTTCCTCCAACTTCCAATATTCCTCTCCTTCACCACGATGAAGCAAATTCCTGAGAGAAAATTCAGAGTGGATACATTACAATTGAAGGTCACGGAATACTTGTCCTGGCCGTTGCACAGCTCCTGCTTCAGAGCAGCCAACATCCTCCTTGACCCATCATTCATGCAAGACAGCAACAGCCAACAGCCAGCCTCACCACATCAGGCCTCCACCTGGGATCAACTCATGTACTACTTAATCACTTCATTTTGTGGCAGCTGTGACTTGCATGTTTCTGCCCATGCGCTTTGCATACAAGCACCGTGCACATGCACACACGCACACCCCTCCTGCATTACTTCGCAGATGGTCAAAGAGCCAGTCCTAGTCAAAGGTGTTGGCCACAGTCACAGTCAGGCACTTGGTGCAAGCAAAGTCTATAGACGCATTTCTCTGCAGTCTGGGAACTGGACTATAGGCAGCCTTGCAGACTAACCAAAAGCCATCAGGGGATGACAGGGACACAGTCAGGAAACTTCAGTTTTGGGGATTGGGCTGAGGTCAGTCATGGGTGTTTGGTCAATATTGTTCATGGGTTTTATCAGCAGGCAGTCTGGGGAGTTCTGGGGAAAGTGGGCAGCCCAAGTCTGAGAATGAGCTACACCATACTGGTTTGCTGAGGATGTAGCAATGATGATAGGGAGAAGCTGCAGATCATGGGAGTGAGAGATGTCCTCGTCAATAGGAGGGAATTGAGAGCTCCTTGAGGTTTGCGGGCTCAAAAAGTTCAGAATAACACTGGTATCTCCATGGAGAGCATGTAGATCCAACATGGAATTTTCCAAACATGTCGGCTCTGACATAAAGTAGGGACAGTAAAATAGAGTCATATAGCATGGAAACAGATCCTTTGGTCCAACTCGTCCATGCAGACCGAGTTTCTCAAACTGACCTTGTCCCATTTGCCAATATCTCTCAACCTTTCTCATTCATGTAACTGTCCAAATGACTTAAATATTAAAAAAGTATACCTGCATCTACCACTTCCTCTGGCAGTTCATTCCATACATGAACCAGCCTCTGTGAAAAAGCTGCCCCTCAGCTCCCTTTTAAATCTTTCTCCTCTACCCTATAATTATGACCTGTAGTTTTGAACTGCCCCACCATAGGGAAAAGACTTTTGCTATTGATCACATCTATGCCCCTCATGATTTTAATGAACTCCTATAAAGATCACCAGTCAACCTTTTAATGTCAAAGGGGAAAAAAAAGTACTAGCCTCTTCTCATAACTCAAACTCTCCAGGCCCAGTAACATCCTTGCAAGTCTGTTCTGTGCCCTTTCCAATTTAATTATATCCTCCCTCTTGTAGGATGAGTAGAACTGCACACAGTAGTCCAAAAGTATCCTCACCAACATCCTGTACAATCACAACACGACATCCTAACTCTTATGCTTGATGGTCTGGGCACTGACAGTAAGCTTGCCAAATGCCGTCTGCACTTTCTTGTCGATCTGTGACACTACTTTCATGGAACTATGCTCCTGAAACCCTAGGTCTCTGTTTGATAAAAAAGTGTTCAAAGTGGAAAGTCTTTGATTTGGTGTGGGTGCGTGGGTGGAGGTATCCAGGTGATAAGTTAACATCTAGCATAGGTGGAAAGGGTTCACACAGTCAGTCAAAATTGAAAAAAAATTTTGCTGCTATGAAAAGAAACGAAAACAGACAGGTTTGGTTTATGCCTAAAAAGCTATTTTAGTGGTCACGAGGAGAGAGAGAGAGAGAGAGAGAGAGAGAGAGAGAGAGAGAGAGAGAGAGAGAGAGAGAGAGAGAGAGAGAGAGAGAGAGAGAGAGAGAGAGAGAGAGAGAGAGAGAGAGAGAGAGAGAGAGAGAGATTAGAACAGTTACTTTGATTCTGAAGGTGTAGTCAAAATATTAAAAAAGGGTGAAAAGTCGTCAATATTTCAACAAGTATTGAAGTCAAAATTGAACAGCGTTGAGTTTTCACTAAACATGATTGACAATATGCCATCACATCTAACAGCCTCAAAGCCCTCACATTTCTGACCAGCTTTGCACCTGTTCTGTTTTTCATGATTCACGTTCCAAGCAAGGCTTCGGGATCTGATTTTATCAAAAATTGGCAAGGAGTGAATTTTAGAATATTTTAGCTCAAATTGCCATGTGCTGTGTCTGTACTGCACTAAACCTTCATTGTTCAACTCCCAGCTGCTCCCACCCAGAGGGACAAGACAAAACCATCAGCGACGATTGCCCCTGCAAAACGTACAACAACCTGACTCAGAAACTGAAGATTGTAGCAGTTCAAAAAAGGTAGCTTATCACCTTCTCAAGGGCAATTAGAGATGGACAATAACTGTTGGCCCAGCCAATGATATCCACATCCCAAAAAACAAACAAAATTTCCAAAAAAACTTGCAATATTACATGCCATTGATTGAAGAGATTTTTCAGCCCTCTCTTCAATACCCACTATTCTAAACAGAAAGGGGTGTGAAATTGCCTTGTTTAAAACACATTTGTCAACGAGAGGAGCTGAAAAGCAACATCACCCAAGAATTCCCCCAAGGAAGGTCACTGCAGCCGCTAAATGAGATAACATTTTGTGTGTGGATTCAAAAGGATAAAGAGGTTTCAAAAACATAACACACTTGGCTGTGTCCTGTGACACAATAACCGAATAAATTTGAGAATTATATTTTGGAATCCAAGAATTACATCATACAGGAGGCCAGTTGGCCTATGTCAGTTTAATTGTCAAACTCACAAAATTAATCTGTCTCCAGAGATTTCCCTTCTGCCTTAAAAATCTACTACCATTTAAACATTTATCTGATTCTTATGCAAATATTCATGCTGACTCAACATCTTCCATCCTGTCAGGTGGTACATTCCAAGGGTGAACAACTCGCTGTGTAAGAAGTTTCTTGTGGGTATTTAGCCAATAACCTTAAATCTCAAAGTCTTTTGGTATGCTAATGCTTTTGCATCCGGCAGTGATTTCTCCTTAATTCCCCTATCAGAACCCTGCACGATCTTGAACACCTCTTAACATTCTTAAATTTAAGGAGAACACCAGCAGCTTGGCCAGTCTCCCCAAACAAATGAAGTCCCTCATCTTTTATACATGATGGCAAAGAGAAGTCTGGCTTCAGGCAGCAATGTCAAGGGAGGGTAACAGAGAAGGGAGTTTGAGCACCAAGTGGCCATACTCTGGATGGCAGTGCCTTTTTTAAACAAAGAAACCTACACATATCTTGATATCTGCATGATGGTATGATATCACACAATGTGGCAAGTATAAGGCGCCGGACGAGGAACTACCTCAACTACGCCAGAGATAGAACCCACATGCACGCCTGAACATCGGAGATAACTGACCTCTGGAACGTCATCTCTAAAAATTTCAAGCATTTTTGAGCTGCTGGTCTGCAGTTGCAGAATGTATCCCTCACTTTGTTCATCAATGGGCATTTGATATTTGTTGTCTTCTTACAGCATCATCATATCTGAAGATATTTGGAAGACTGTTCTAAGCTATCTGAAAGTTCAAATTTCATTTTCCTTGGTACTCTAAATTATCATTTCACTTGGACCAGGCAAATTTATTTAATTCAGCACTGCCAGTGTTTCAATTCCCTTGCCAATAATCAAGATATAAATTGCAGAATATCACCTTGGTTTTCTCTTTGACTGCCAATTTTCCCCCCCAACCAACAATATTATATTTACGCCCTTTATAAGAAAGTATCTTCCTTGGTTCCCACATCAACCTCTTCCTTTATTTTATTACTACTTCCACATGTACAGTTATCAGACTTTGGGTTCCTTTTTATTTTTACCTGCAAATCTGTTCTCATGCCTTTCCCTCTTATTCATTTTAATAGATCACCTGTAAAGTGCCAGCATGTATTTGAGGCTGAGGACAACACAAGACAAAACCTTTACTCAAGAAAAGCAGTTATTAATGCGACAATTTTGCCTAAAATTTGAAGAACTCAACTGCAATGCACTTGTGTTTCTTTTCAGCTACTTCTTTTTCCTGCCCTTCCACTAGCACTGCTTCTCAGTGGGTTGTCTCGATGAGATTCCCTTCCATATCCCATCACATCAACCACTAGCAAATAGGCAGTGCCTTTTTGGATCATTTAGTCTGGTTGCAATTGGAGAAGTGGAACTTTTATTTGCTGTGGAAATTGTAAGATCCAGGCCAAATTTGTACAGGCACATATTGTCTGAACCTGGTTCCATTCACAGCTTGAATTTGATTAAGTCCTCTTTTGTCTTCAGTCCACAAAAGAAGCACGAGAAGTAACAGACTTATAGATTGTACATTTTGTCAGTCTGTTGTTTCAAGACATTAGTATTACACAGCCCTGGCACTGGTGGGACTTGAACCTAGGCCGTTTCACTTACGGGTAGAAAAATTACCAGTGTCATGGGGCCCTCACAACACACTGACATGCATACAGTTATAAACAGGTTTCTTATGCCCCCACTGAGCTTTTGACAGTAGCTACTATACTTGTAACTGACCTGATGTCACAGAAGACTGCCCCATTGAGTCCTCAAATTTTGTGAAATAATTACTCTTGCATAATTTCTTTCTTCCAATTCTAGTTTAAAAATACCACACTACATAGCCATAAGTTGATCAAGTGTCAAGTTGATACTAGAATTTATGAACATTAGCAGAAACAAGAGAGTAACCTGAAACACTAAGTTCACTGCCTGCGGATAATTATATGCTGAACAATCCTTTTACCTTTTAAATAATGTTTGTTTTCAATCACCTTCATCACTACGTGATAGGCATGTTGAATACACTTTGTGATGGGATGTGTTTTTTAGGATCTGAGAGAACACAAATTTTGCAAAATAAACCTTTGGATATGAAGCTCTTTCTACACAGAAACTACTGTTTGGTAAACAAAATATGGCACGAAAAAGTTTTTTGTCCATCAGTCCACAAAATAAGTAGTTTGCCAGATAATTATGTGGTATATAATAAAACCATTGATACAGCTTTTATGGGTCCCATGAAGTCTGCCAAAAGCCACAAAATTGCTCACTGCCCGAAAAAAAAATTAACGTAAACACAACAACGTTCACAGAATAGTTTTGTGACATCTCCCTGGCCCCACACACAGTCTCTAAAAGCAATTGCAAATTCATTTTGTTGCAATTTTGAGTAATGTGATGACTGGTGGGTTTTGCAGACAGATGGATGGGCTGTTTGCTGCCAGCTTTCTGAGACCAGCTCCTTTGCACTGACTTCACTGTGGGATTCGGACAGTTGCAAAACGCCCCTTGGCAGCTGGGACCAGAAATGAAGAGGATAATTACTGAGATCCAAAGCACAGAGTCAAAAATAGACAAGGTCTTTGGAAAGATCCAGAAAGAGCTTTTGCCAGAAATAAAGTACCAAGCAACTTGGAAGTAGTTGGCAAAAAACGAAATGACTGCTCTTGCAGAGGTGCTGCTGGATGTCCTCTTTTTCCATTGCCCTTCATCCAATTACTACTGAAATGTGATACTGTCAAAATCACACGCTTCAAAAAAAACACAAAAAGAGCTATAAAACATTATGGTGCTTCATTTATTTGCTTCCACACACATTTTAGCTCCCATTCCTCCAGTTGTCACGTGGAGGATTTCCACATTCATAGGTGTTCCCAAATTGAGGTCTGGCCAGCTCTGCACATGGATCTAATGGCAGAAAATCTGGTGGGATGGAATGGATCACCTCCTGTGTAGTTGAAACTACTGGGTGCACACAGTCCCATTCAAGCATGTTAATTCAAATGAGTCTCAGTGGAATTGTGCCAGTTGGAGCCCTGAAAACACCACCAATATTGGTAGAAAGACCAAGCAGAAAAGAACAAGAAATGGACAAAAATTTGGTGACTGAGTTAAGCAGAATCAATTGACTTGCAAGTCCCCTTAAAAATTGATTTAATTACACTGAAATACATGCAAACCATGCACATTTAAACAAGAAATTCCTGTTTTTGGAATGGCTTAACAACAACGATGTTTATCAAGATCACAGACTTCGAAGTAGTCAGGTTTCAAGGAACCTCAGGCATGCAGCTTATGCTTGTTTTGTGCTGACTAAGGGAGGAGAGACTGCTGCTTATTATTGGATGGCTTCATCAACCAGGGTTTATGGGTCAGTAACCTAACAGAATAAATGAAATTAAGCACTTCTGAAGAGGAGTCCTATATCACTCAAAACATGAATGATGTTCTGACTCCAGCAATGCTGTCAGAGTTGCTGAATTTCTTGAGCAGTTTGTTTTCATTTCAGATCTTCAACATCTTTGGGTTAACCTTGCTTTTATTTGAGAATTGTCTTGTATGTGCATTTCCAGTTGGAAACAGTGAGCGAATGAGGGAGCTCAGCTTCGCTGGCTAATGCTGCATTGACAGAGCTTGTGACCAAATTTTCACAACACTGCAAGTTTTTGAGGCACCATGTTTTACTTTGGAAAGAAAAGTAATTTATACTTTTAGCCTTTAGCAGAAATAGCAAAATCCAAAATTATTCATGACTTTCAAATTGTTCCCAAGCTTCAGTTAAATATAATTTGTTGAAAAAAAGGACATGGCATTGCAAGGAAATGCATATTTTCAATTAAACAGCTGAAAATCTTACCTCATAATGTGCCACTCTCTGAGACTCTGAAATCAGCTGAGCACTGCATACCTTACAGTAGGTGTCAGTAAATAAATTCTGGTCAACTGTTCCAGCAGACTTCATCTAATTGAACAAAATAAAGGAGGCAAGATACATTAGACATGGGCAAGTTCAAAGGAACAAAGGAAACTGTTACATCTCAATTGTAACGTACACTATTGTTGGTTCGATAACACCTCAGTGCTCCTGCAAGCTAGCCTTGCCCTTTCCTTTCACCAATGTTGCAAACATGCTGCTGTCCCTATTTTTCCCTCCTTATTTCATCCACTGTTGAAATCGAGACCTGCAATAAACAGCTGTAACTGAATGAAAATAAGTTTTGATGCTAGATAAAATAGTGAAAGACGGGTAAGTTTGGATTAGTCAGCTCATACGTGGCTTTTAATTTTCATTTGAAATTTATACTGAGAAAACAAAAGTGTACAGGACAATTGATGAGATAATGGGAACTGCAGATGCTGGAGAATTCCAAGATAATAAAATGTGAGGCTGGATGAACACAGCAGGCCAAGCAGCATCTCAGGAGCACAAAAGCTGACGTTTCGGGCCTAGACTCTGATGAAGGGTCTAGGCCCGAAACGTCAGCTTTTGTGCTCCTGAGATGCTGCTTGGCCTGCTGTGTATATCCAGCCTCACATTTTATTATCTAGGACAATTGATGAGGTCATTTTTGGAATGCTGTGTTTATTTCTGGTCTCCCCGATAGGAGGGATGTTGTGAAACTTGAAAAGGTTCAGGTAAGATTTACAAGGATATTGCCAGAGCTATAGGGAAGAGACTGAATGGGCTGGGGCTATTTTCTGAGCATTATCAAGGTTTATAAAATCATGAGGAACACAGGTAGGGTGAACAGTCAAGATCTTTTCCCCAATGTAGGGGAGTTCAAAACTAGAGGGCATAGGTTTAAGATGAGACAGGAAGATTTAAAATGGACTTAAGGGGCAGCTTTTACACACAAAGGGTGAAGCAGATTTAGATTGAACTGCCAAAGGAAGTGGAGGAGGCTGGTACAATGACATCAGTCAAAAGACATATGGATGGAAATATAAAATTGGAAGGATTTGGAGGGATTATGGGCCAAATGTGACTAGATTAATTTAGCATGTCTCGTCAACATTGTCAAGTTGAACCGAAGGGTCCATTTCTGTGCTGTACATCACTATGACTATGTCTCATGGATGGCTGATCGGATATTGTACCAACTCATTATTTTCAAACTATGAGACACCTTTGGTACTTCAGATTTGCTCAGCTTTCACATTCTCAAAATTATTTCTCCATGATTATTTTTTATTTTTCTTCTGTTCCCTCTCAATGCTAATGATACCAGGTATTATTAACCTCACCCAGCAACACCAACATCCCCCAACACAGTTTATTTTCACTCTACTACAATGTGTTGATAATTAATCTGTATTTGTACTTCTAACCCTGAAAATCTAGGCTCAACAAGAAGTGGAATTCAAATCTGACCCAAGAGTAAGAAATACCAGAAGTTGATCACACACCTCTTCAAACCTGCATCACTACTCAGTAAAATCATGGATGAACTTCTGCCTCCATTCCATTTTCCTCCCTATCTGCCATGGCCTGTGATTGAATCAGAGTTGAGAATGTCAGCTAACTTGACATTTTATGGAAACATTTTCTAAATGAGATGCTGCAGGTTAAAGCCCCGGTTGTCCCTGAACTTCAGCAAGACAAATTAGCCAGCCATAGCACTTCAGTGATTTTCTTCATTCTCTTGGGAACCCCTAAAAAAGCATTACATCCATTTCTGAACTCCTTAGTTGCAGATGTCTTCTTCTTTATTTGTTCATGGAATGAGGGCGTTGTCAGCTATTGACTTGGATCTGAACATGAACATCTGGGTCTGATGAGGTAAGGGCCCTAGTTATAGATTAAAAAGAGGTTCAAGTACCTTTATTTTTCTGTGCTCATTCAAAACTGTTACCAGCCCCCCCCCATTTTAATTTGGGTCATTTGTTCCCTTTCCGTCTCCCATTTGAAACCTTTGTATAACTCAAAGCTGGCTAAAGAAGTCATACATCGTAACGATCATGAAATCAAAAGGATGGTGGAAGCGACGTGGATTGCTGGTCACCAGGATCACTGAAGGAAGAAATATCCACACATCATATCACCAAGAGCATGATATGGACAATTTAAACTGAGTACACATTTAAAAATAACAAATCATAATACAGGGATCTGAAGAAACTAATGTGCTGTGAGATCAACTTAAAACATTGAGAGACTTGCCAAAAACCATGGAGACTTAATCCAAAGTGCTTTACACTGAGGATTATGCCAGTGAAATTTCATTTCCAAGTCAGTGCAATTCCTCAAGTTACATTCTCCATTTTCCCTTCATTTCAGTTGTTCCTGCATTGCTGTTCACTTAATTTCATTTGTTACCAAAAAAAGTTCTTCGATACTAACTTTGCCACAGTAAGTGAAGAGCTGTGCCACTTTAAAACATTTTCTAAATCACGTTGCTGTTGAAACAATATCATCTGAATTCAAAGCCAAAAGATTGCACGTTCCACACAACGCACCTGCTGTACTTTCCTTTCATCATACAATTGGATTAACTAATTAGGAATGAAGACTCTGTTTCATACATTTCTTGTCCAATTAGCATTTTTCTGGTCCAAGCTGTAATATGTTTTGACAGGTACTATTTACCATCTGCTGCCTACCTCAAAAGAAAGGATGTGATAGTCTAGATATTTGATGTTGCAAGGTTTGCAACAATAGCAGAACTTGATGCCCAATTCATTGGCTTCTATCAGGGGCAACAAGTTACTGATCAAGAGCTCAAATTTTCTGGCATAGAAACAGTGTAGCATGCTATACTAACTGTGATGAGATAGCTCAGCTAGTTGAACCTGGGCCTTCCTGTTTGCATTGCTCATCTGTTTTGTTGTGTAATATGTTCCTCAGTTGACAGTTCCCTTGCCTCTGTGCAACACAGGTTGGTTTCAGGTCCTATTCCAGCCTTGAACTGAAAAATCCCTGCATTGGCTAGCCAGTGTTGCACAGTCGATGAGATTGTCCTTCTGACAAGGCATTAAACTGATATCCCATCTGAAATTACTCCAGACGCTGATATTGCATCACCAAATCACTCTTACACATGCAAAGTCCTTGATGCTGATACATGTCCCTCACAGCCAGCTCCTAGAGTCGACAGGATGTCTGACACTTGTCCTAATCAGTCAAAGAGTTCCCGATTAGAGCAGATTAATAGCCCTAAATCATTGATTCTGAGTTCTGTGAGGTCCACCTGGTTGACCTCATTACATCACTACTCCTCCAAGTCTGAGGCATAGACCAGTTCTTGTTTCTTGTAGCTCCCCCAGGGAGCTTTTGCACTGGGTCAGGTTTCTCCAACTCTGACTCAGATACAAGTGATCTGTCACACACAGTAGTGACTTGTTGCACCTGGAGTGTCACAGAAGAAATTCATTCTCTTCCTCAGGCAAATACATTGAGGTGGTGACATTCATCATGTTCATCTCAAATTCAAGTTATCTTCAACGCTTGATAGTCAGGGTGAACCCACAGGTTCTGGAACTGTCAAAAAAAAGGAGAGAGAGAAGCCAGGCGCATTTTGTGTCTGCATCGTTTGCAACTTTCATATGGTCCGTGTGCTTGTTCAGAACCATCGCACCTACCAGAACTTTACACATCACTGGACCTGACCTCACACCAGCCATGCCTCTTACTAATGTAGGAACCATAGAAATGGCCCTGCCCCAAATTTCATCCCCTGAATTATACTGCCTCTCTCATTTAGTGGAGTCTTGTACCAGCACTGGAATTCCAGTTTCTGTTTCACCTTTCTCCCCCCTCCTCCACGCCCAAGAAGATCAGATTTATCCTGATGTGGAGTCTTCTCCCCTTCAGTAATTCTGCTGGAGCTATCCCTGTAGTTACGTGAGGGGTGATCCAACAGTCAAATTGGAACTGCGACAGTTTGTTATCTAGTGAAGCTGCAGGCTACTTCTTTAAGAGTGCCTTCAAAGTTTGGACTGCTCTTTCTGCCAGGCCATTGGATGCTGGATGGTTATGGAGCTGTCGTTACTTGACGAATGCCATCTGAATTTAGGAAAGACTCAAACTCTCTACTGGTGAGCGATGGCCTGTTGTTATTTGTGGCCAACACTTCTGGGATTCTGTGTATTGCAAAAGATGATTGCAGTCGCTCTAACATAGTCACCGGGTTTGACAAATGAACACTACTCACATCCAGTCACCGAGTGAATGCCCACAACGACAAAGAACACTGACTCCATGAAAGGATTTCCATAAATTGACATGTAACCAAATCCAGGGTTTCCCCAGCCATTCTCGGAATGTCGGGGGACCTGCTGATGCTAATTTTTTGTCCTTGCTGGCACAGAGCACTGTGCACCAATAAACCTATGTCTGCATCCAAACCTGGCCCCTAGACATGATTTCTTGCCAACATCTTCATTTTGGAAACCCCTGGATGATCCAGGTCAATTTCAGCCTTTACTGTGGACAATCACTCTTGCTCCCCATAATACTTATTCAGCTACGATCCAGTCTTTCTGGTTTCAAAAAAACTTCAATTCTGATTGTGACAGCCCTTTGCTTTCCCCCATCACCACCAGCTGTTTCAGTTTTACCTGGACCGGATCTTTGAGTCCGATGTTGTCAGCTGTGATGAGAAGTGTCCAGAAAATTTGAAAGCATTGTGGACTCTTCCAGTGGCGTTAACAACAGCAGTGTATCTGTCATCTGGAGGCAACTTAGTGCATCTGCATTTGCTGTTTGGTCTCCTGGAGAAGTTCCAATTTGTAATTATACACACTTAGAATTAGAGCTCACTGCTGAATTCGGCCTGAAGCTATGGGCAGCACGGCCTTGTTTTCATTAAGTAGACCCAGCTGGGGTTTGCAGTCTAGTATTATAAATTTACACCCATAAAAAAGGTACTGGTGGAATTTCCTGACTACAATATGACTATCAAACTTTCTGTCTCAATCTAGACATATTTATGCTCTGCATTAGGTGAAGTCCTGGATGCATGTGCTTTTGGGCATTTCTCTACAGTGGGCCACCTATGACTAATACTATACTAATATCCTAAGGGGAGGCATCGTATAATCAATACCAGATCACTGTTGCTAATGCCTTTGAGTATGATAGCTGTTTCTGCACTTCCGAGAGCTATAGCTTGGTAATGCAACCATTTCCAAGGCTGAGCCTTTATTAAAAAAGTTAGTGCAAAGGTGCCAGAATGGAGGCCTGGTTATGTACAAGCTTTCCATAGTCATTTACCATCCCAAGGAAAGACCTACAGTCCAGAACAGACATGGGAGCCGGGCAGCTCTGATCATCCTCACCTTTATCTTCTAACAGACTTAACCTTAGATCTGGTCAACTCTGTAGCCCAAGGTGGTCACTTAGGGTGCCTGGAACTCATGCTTTTTCCCCCTTCTCCGGCATACACCAGCCTTGGAGAAATGCCTAAAGGACTACAGCCAAGTTCTCCAAGTGCTCCTTAATGGTCTTCCCTGTTGTTATTAGCATGTCATCTAGATAATTGGCAAACTCCATTAGAATTGGGTGACCATTTAGCCAAAACATTTATTTTGATTGGTTCCAATTTGGATTTTGCTAAGCAATTTAACTACTCCAAACCAGTTGTAGGTGGACTTTCCAGGGCATGCACTCTCCTAAATACCAGCCTATTAGTTCTCTTACTCCACTTAGATCTGTTGGGACTCTTTTGCCGTCTTGAGTCCGCATACTATGGCATGTTGCCCCAGATTCTGAAGAAAATTTTAACTGTTTGGCCATGGCTGGATTTGTTTTGGGGTTTTAGAGTATACTGATCCCTCTGTTTCGGACATGTCCTGAGTGAGGCTATGCAATTGCCTTGTGGTGCTCTCCCAAACTCAAATGGACTGGCAAGGATGTCCACTTCCATTGGAATACCCTGAAACTTGTGCTCCACTTGCTGCAATTTTCAATGATAAAACCAGTTGTACTGCCTGTCTGACATTCAGTTGGGTTTCAGTTAGTAAGCACTTTTGCATGGCTATATCATTAATCCCACAAACCAGATAGTCTCTCAGCATCTCATTAAAGGGTTATGCCAAAGTCACACACCTCTGCTAGTCGCCTTAACCTCAAAAATCCTGAAACAGATTCGCCTGGTTCTTGAACTGCTGAGTAAAACCGTCTCAGAATTAGAGGAAGCTTGGAGTTGTAATATTCCCTAACTAATCTGTCAACACTTGAAAAATTTTTGTATGCAGTACCTCACAGAAAGTTAGGCTCCTAATAACCATAAAAAGCTGCAAGTCCACAAAATGATGGGAGAATTACTCTTTGCTTTACCAATCACCAAATCACCCTTTAAAGTTCTTGGCACCTGATCCAGCTCCCTGAGAGCCAACTCTCAGCATGAACAGGATGTCTGATTCTCCTGTTTATACCTGTCAGCTAAGGCTCCGATTGAATCGGATCAACAGTCCCAAAATCACTACGCCATGTATTCTTAGGAAAGATCTCATGGCACTATTCCAAATAAAAGCAGTGGATTTATCCCTGATATCCGTGTCAAAATTTACCCCTCAAAATCAACATTCTAACAACAGATAATCTGGTCTTTAAGGTTCTTGGAAATATTTGTAGCTTGGCTTGCTGATAAGGGTGTTGGCTTGCTCACCGAGCTGGCTGGTTATCATACAGACTTTTCATCACCATGCTAGGTAACATCATCTGTGTAGCCTCTGAAGAAGTGATGTTGTTCTACTCCATTTGGTATTTATATGATCTGGTCTGTTAAGTTGGGTTGTGTCAGTGCCAATTCTGTTCTGCATGGGTTTGTACAGGGCATCTAATTCCACATATTTGTTGATTGCATTACAGGTTGAACAAGTCATCTAGAAATTCCTGTGCGTGTCTACAGTTGGCTTGAACCAAGGTAGGTCACATTGTCCGAAGGTACAGAGATGAGGAAACGCTCCTCATGTCAATTTGCCACAAGCTGGTGTTCATGTATTCTGATGGATAGTTTCCATTCAGTCTAGCCGTTGTAATGTTTGTTAGTTATTGTAATATATTTTGTAAACTACATCGGTCCTGCATGTCATGGTATATGGGGCCTTTGGTCCTTGAGTGTTTGCTGCAGTGTGGCTATGTGCGCTACCATGATTCCTAGTGGTCACAGTAGTCTCGTTGTCAGTTCTGGTATGTCCATGGGTAGTGCGGCCAGTATCTTGGGGCATATTGTGCCCTCTTGTTATTAATCTAGCAGGCATCAGCAGATGAAGTTGTTGGGATATCAGTTGTTAGCAAAGACCTTTTAGAGGTGCTCTTCCCCCTTCCTGCGTAGTTCTGGTGCGTTTGAGTTGTGGCCCATTTGAATGGTGTCCTAACACAGCTTTGTTTCTTGCCATTGGGGTCATTGTTGTGGAAATTGAGCATTTGGTCAGTGTGGGTTAACTTTTGATATACTGTGGTTTGGAGCTACCCATTGGTCATTCATTCTACCCTGAAGTCTAGAAACACAAGTTGATTGTCATCTTCCTCTTATCTCATAACTTTGATCCTGGTGAAAACGTTGCTGATGAGATGGTGTGCCTTTAACTTGGTGTGTTTAATGACGACGAATGTGTTGCCCACATATCGGATCCACAGTTTTGGCTGTATGAAGGGGAGGATGGTGCATTCCAGTCTTGGCATGACTGCCTCTGCATTAAGTCCTGAAAGGGATGACTGCAAAGATGTGCCATTGATTTGTCTCCATAAAGTACTGGTGGAGCCACGGCTGGAGTATTGAGTGCAGTTCTGGTCACCATTAAACAGGAAGGATGTAATTGCTCTGGAGAAAGTACAAAGAAGATTTAGTTGAAACTTTCCTGAGTTTGGAGTTGCTAGGAGGAAAGATAGGAGGTTGGGTTGTTCTCCTTGAAACAGAGAAGGTGGAGGGGTAACATGATTGAGGTAGTCATGAGGGGTCTTATACAGTTTCATCATTATATCACTACTTTAGTGATTTGTCCCTCTGCCATTGCAGAGTAGCATTCCATGAGCCTCCTTTACAACTTTGTTACCTGTACTGCTACTTATAGGGACCTTTGCATGTCAAGATCTCTCATTTCATTCACCCCTCTCAGTATATCCCCAGTTATTGTCTATAGGAATGATGTTTTGGAACTGGAAAGGACGCACAAAAGATTCACAAAAATGTAACAGAGACTGGATCATTTCAGCAATAGGGAGAGGTTGGAATCATGACATGTAGAAATCAGATGAATAGCCAAGGTCTTCTTCCTAGGTAGGGGAGTCCAAAACTCAAAGGCAGAGATTTAAGGTGAGAGGGAAAGATTTAAAATAAAAAAGGGAGTGGAGGGTCACATTGTTCACAGAGGTGAATGTATGGAATGCACTGTCAGAGGGAGTGGTGGAGGCTGGTACAATTACAACATTTAAAAGACATTTTGACAGGTACATGGATAAGCAAGGTTTTGAGGAATATGGGCCAAACGCAGGAGATTTTTTCTTTTTTAAAACTATTCATTCACAGGATGAGGACATAGCTAGGTCACTATATACTGCCTGACCTCAGCTGCCCATAGGGTAGTTAAGACTCAACCATTGCTGTAGATTTGGAATCACATACTCTAAACCAGATAAGGATTCCACTCCCGCACATCCCAGATGTCCAAGTTCTTCAAGGACCGCAACTATTCCCCCACAGTGATCGAGAATGCCCTTGACTGCATCTCCTGTATTTCCCGCAACACATCCCTCACACCCCGCCCCCGCCACAACCGCCCAAAGAGGATCCCCCCTCGTTCTCACACACCACCCCACCAACCTCCGGATACAATGCATCATCCTCCGACACTTCCGCCATCTACAATCCGACCCCACCACCCAAGACATTTTTCCAACCCCACCCCTGTCTGCTTTCCGGAGAGACCACTCTCTCCGTGACTCCCTTGTTTGCTCCACACTGCCCTCCAACCCCACCACACCCAGCACCTTCCCCTGCAACCACAGGAAATGCTACACTTGCCCCCACACCTCCTCCCTCACCCCAAGATGACATTCCACATCAAGCAGAGGTTCACCTGCACATCTGCCAATGTGGTATACTGCATCCACTGTACCCGGTGTGGCTTCCTCTACATTGGGAAAACCAAGCAGAGGCTTGGGGACCGCTTTGCGGAACACCTCCACTCGGTTCGCAACAAACAACTGCACCTCCCAGTCGCAAACCATTTCCACTCCCCCTCCCATTCTTTAGATGACATGTCCATCATGGGTCTCCTGCAGTGCCACAATGATGCCACCCGAAGGTTGCAAGAACAGCAACTCATATTCCGCTTGGGAACCCTGCGGCCTAATGGTATCAATGTGGACTTCACCAGCTTCAAAATCTCCCCTTCTCCCACTGCATCCCTAAACCAGCCCAGTTCGTCCCCTCCCCCCACTGCATCCCAAAACCAGTCCAACCTGTCTCTGCCTCCCTAACCTGTTCTTCCTCTCACCCATCCCTTCCTCCCACCCCAAGCCGCACCCCCATCTCCTACCTACTAACCTCATCCCACCTCCTTGACCTGTCCGTCTTCCCTGGACTGACCTATCCCCTCCCTACCTATACTCTCTCCACCTATCTTCTTCTTTTCTCTCCATCTTCGGTCCGCCTCCCCCTCTCTCCCTATTTATTCCAGAACCCTCACCCCATCCCCCTCTCTGATGAAGGGTCTAGGCCCGAAACGTCAGCTTTTGTGCTCCTGAGATGCTGCTTGGCCTGGTGTGTTCATCACATTTGATCATCAAGGATAGCAGTTTCTTTCCCAAAAAAAAAGGCCATCAACGAACCAAATGGGTTTTTGTTCCCTGACAAAAGTCGGCAATGTGTTCATGGTCATCATTAGGCTCTTAATTCCAAGTTTGTACTGATGTCAAGTTCCACCATATGCCATTTTGACTTTGCATCCGGATCCCTAGAACATGGCTTGGATCGCTGGATTAACAGTCCAGCAATAATACCACTTAGTCACAGCCTCATTTCACTGAGGGATTAATGGGATGAGTTCATTTTAGGAACCTGGTCAGCACAGAGGTAGGCCAAAGGGTCTGTTTACACGTTGCATGACTCTAGGACTCCCAAAGAACATTACCTTACACACAGAGTTGAACTCTGTCACTTTCCTGTCCAATTCACCAACCTGTCTACACTCGAGTTTGCGGCTATCTTCTACAATATTCACTAAATGGACAACTCGTGTCATTTGCACATTTCCCAATTGGACTTGACCATGGGGAGCACAAATCATTAATATATAACATGAACAACAGGAAGCCCAAAACCAATTAGGTCACTATCCTGTAACCCATGGTCTTTTATTTTTCTCACTGACTGCCAGTGGGACCTTGTAAAATTGATGTCAACAACTTTCACTGTACTACCCTCTTCAATCCTGGTTTGAATTCTCAGAGGAAGTGACATCAAATTTGTGACACAGTCTTGTTGCTAGAACTTCCATGACACTATTTTCAGATTATTCAAAAAAGTGGGGCGACCATTTGAGTTTATGTGCTACACAGTACAAGGTCAAGGTTTCTCCCACAAGAGCAAAGGTAACTTTTACCAGAACTGCTGCTATAACCTTCAAGCTGGTATATTAAAAAATTCTTATGGGATGTGGGTGAAGCTGGCAAGGCTGGCATTTTTCACCCATGCCTCATTGCATTTTGAGCCAATTGGCTCAGGGGACCACTTCACAGCATCAAGAGTCAACATTGTTTGTTGTTTTGGAGTCATTTATAGGCCAGACCAGTTAAGGAGGGATTTAAGATGAACAATTTTAACCCTGATTCTGACTTACTTCAAAAGAGTTTGTGCAAAATAGAGTTTTAAAACAAAAAGATCCCAGGTATTATTCTGAATAAGAGCAGTGGAATTAGTCTTGGTGTCCTGGCCAGTATTGCCCCCAGAGCTACCAACATAAAAGCAGATTATCTGGTCATCTGTCACATTTTTGAATTTGGAAGACTGATCTCCACACAAAAAATGCTGCTGTGCTTCATAGATGACAGTAGGAGCTGCATTTAGGACTTGTGGAGTACCTCATAATATCTCAAAGTACTTCATTGGCTGCAAGGAGCTTGGGAAAGGCGTTGTACAAATTGAAGGCATCTGAAGAAGATTTTTTCCTCTCATTAGATAGACCAATGATGCTCACTCATTCAGGGAAACAAAGGTTCAAAATGAGGAACTATACACCAAGAGGAAGAACAAGAAAAGGCAGCACCACATTCAGGGAGAAAATTGCAGGAGGGAAATTGTAAGTGGTTCGGAATTCAGGGGACAACAACATCCAAATGATTGGCCACGGATATCTGAATTCAGTCTTTTCATCTTCTTTTCTTTCTTCAAGGTTTTAATACTTGTCCTTTACCACCTGAAAATTTCATTTGTAGTTAACAGATTTGGCTGACCGTTTCCAAAGTGTTATGCAAAACCATTATTAATCTTCAGCATTTTTCTGCATGACAGAAAGGTCCCTGAGCAACACTAACTGATCTGTGAAAACCATGTATGTGTGCACAGCTTTTTGTACAGGCTGATGGACACAGAATATTAGCTATTTAGGATGTGCACTGACCTTGAGCAAAGAGCTCAACCATTTCAAATGCATCTTTGTCTTTGAACGACTTTGGCTACGAGTACCTAAAAGCCTTCTGACATTTAGTTTTAATACTGATACAGCCAATGATAAAGGATGAAACTTCCAATGTAATCTGCATACCAATGCAATAATGCAAATCAGTTGAGCAGCTTCATAAAATCATAGAATAAGATGACACAAAAGAATGCCAGTCATTCACATACGTAGCCTGTGCCACCTCTTTGAAAGAGTTGTCCAGTTCTCATTCTCTCCTAGGAATAGCGTAAATATTTGCTTTTTAACTCTGTTGGCAATTGCATTTTAAAAGTAACAGTGAAAGTCACGAGTTCTAGATCATTTATACCTAAATAAATTAAGAAATTCTGTTTTCTCAAACCAAAAATCTTTAAGTCTATCTTCTGCTTATTGTTCTTCCGGCTGCTGATTACAAATTTCTCCCTGTTTACTTGTATCAAGCTTTACATTTTACTGAACAAATTGAATAGCTGCATTTGTTTTTGTTATGACGATTTTTCTATTCTTTATCTGTTGGACCCAAGGGCTTGTTTCCATACTGTAGGGAATCTAATCTGATCTAAAATCAACACAAAAAAGAAAAAAAAGAAAAGAAAAGACGTGATCTATTGCCAAGTCAGGACAGTGAGCAGTTGAGGAGAATGTGCAGTCCATGCCGCTCCCACTTACCTACTGCCTTTCTTCCAGCTGGAAGGATTTGTGGGTTTGGAAGGTGCTATCCAAGGAGCTTTTTGGTGAATTCTGGCTGTGCATCTTGGAGATGGTGCACAGTACTATTAATAATACCAGTGGTGGAGGGAGTGGATGCTTGTGAATGTGGTGCTAATCAAGCAGGCTGCTTTGAGTGCTGTTGGAACTACACCAATCCAAACAGGTGGAAAGCACTCCATCACACTCCTGACTTGTGCCTTGTAGGTGTGAACACACATTTGGGGAATCAGGAAGCAAGTTACTCGCTGCAGGATTCCTAGCTTCTGGCCTGCTGTTGTCACGACTGTATCTGTATGGCTTGGCCAGATCAGCTTCTGGTTAATGCTAACCCAAGAAAGTTGGTAGTGGGGAGTTCAGTGATGGTAAGACCATTAAACTCCAAGAGGTGATGGCAAAGATTGTCTCTTATTGGAGACAGTCAATGCCTGGCATTTGTGTGACACAAATGTTACTTGTCCATTATCAGCCCATGCCTGAATATTGTTCAGGTTTTACTACAATTGAACATCTGCTTCAGTTTCTCAGGATTCACAAGTGGTGCTGAACATTGATGATTGCACAGTGAACACTTTAAATTCTGATATTCTGCTGGAAGGAAGGTCATTGATGAAGCAGATGAAGATGATTGGTTCTCCTCTACTCAAGGTTCTCTCCATTCATGAGGTACAAATTCATTGGCCGAATCTTTTTGGACAAATGTGAGTTGCACTGAGTTCTTTCCAGAGATTCTCGCTGCAAGAGTCATCGAGATCTCACTTAAGTTAACAAATGTGCCTCATTACCTACTTACCTTCCCTATGGCATTCCTCATCCCATTCTAGATCAATCTGACATGCGCTGTTCTTCAAACACCTCACCACTTAAGGAACAGTAGCCAAAGGATAAACATTCTGCGTGCTTACACCATCTTTTACAGGCCATTGTGCACCCAGACGAGCACTGCCAATTCAGAGCCGACCTGCGCGGTGGAGAAATCACTGCACCACTTTGGGGGCAAGGATCTAGAGGTGCTGCTCAATAGGGTTTTGCAAAAATGTGGGACTTTTACTTCTCCCAGGACCAACAGTGGAAGCCACAACACCAGGCCACGCCAAGCTGGTTCAAGACTGGCACACAGGTTACAGCAATCTCAGCCAACTGGAAAAATCCCAAACGTCTGGAGGGAGAACAATATCCTTTGCCGCTTTGCCAATGTAACTGCCACCACCTTCTCTCCGACATCTCACACTCATTCATTCTCTGCTCCTTTAGACCATGCCACCAAGGTTAATGCTCTGCCACTCTCACTGTTGTTTGCATCATCTTCTTGCTCTTACCCACCCCAATCCATGACACTACTGACATTCTATAGCCTCCGAGCTGTGTACTCATTCACTTGGAACACCTTCCTACCCTCAACAAAAGTAACAGCTGGGCCACCAACTTTCATCACTGATAATATCTGCCTCTCTCTCATTCTGGGAGAGAAGTGCTTATGATAGAGCAAGAATAGTCAAGATGGATTGTGGGCTGTCTGACATTTGTGGGCTTCCCAACCAAAAATGTCATAATATCCTGACGGTGACTGCCCGAGTGGCAGACTGACCATTTCCAAGCCCCTTGACTGGTATTGGAGTCCACCCATGACTTACGTGTTGGGAAATCCTGAGCTAATGCCTTGACTTAACCGAGGCCGACTGCCTTTGTGTACGTGGCAATACAAGTGTTCTGCAAGCCTGGTGTCTCTCTGAAGGTCAAAGACCCAAAAGGCAAGGCAAATGAAGGCAGGGATGCTGTGAGCATCCGGGTAGGCTCAGAGTGAGCATGCATTTCTACAATGAGTTAAAGGCCCAAAGATTTAGCCTAATCTCGTTGGTGAACTGAAGATGTCTCCCAGAGAATGTACGCTGCCCTTGTTGAAGCATTACAATTTTAGTCAGCAACCCATCCTGAGGTACAGTTTTGAAGTGGAGAAGCCACCCATAAGTTTGCCATGAAGGTTCTTATAGGGTGGCACACATTGTGATTCAATTCCCATGGACATGGGGTGCATGTGACTAGTGTCCGTGAAGTATGCCCTGAAATACTGTGCCCTGTTCGGAAAGTGGAGGTACTAACGGGCAAGTAACGAGCTGATGTTGCCAGGCACCCATGCTGATTTCTCAATATCTAGCTTGTCTGGCACATTTGGTGACATGGAAAGCCAAATATTAATAGGGCAAATTTGGCTGCATTAATAAGGCATCTGACAGGCTTTAAATCCCTTCATTGCCAACTTGTCACTGCTGAGTGAGAAACTCGCCTCACTGTTTATCAAAAGCATAAAAGATGGCTTGAGATGCTCCAGACATCAAGATCAGCATTGGACACTGCTCACCTGGTTCTGCCACACAAATTTCACCAGAGTCCACGTCAATCAGAATGTAGTAACATTCTGTATATCATCTGTTTCTTTATCTCCATGCTCACTTTTCCACTTGCACACAGCATGCACCTTTACTGACCTGAAATGGAGCTCCAAATATTGCACTGAGACATTGATGTTTGGAAAACCAGCAAAATCTCACCTTAAGGAGCATTTTGCAAGCTTGACAGTGTTGAAAAGAAAAACAAAGTCTTCATCTGTATCCAATTCACCAAAGATTCTGTTGCCAATATCCTGTTACCTATAAACCACGGCCCTTGCTGATTTCCTGAACCAAATGCAGTGTTGACAAAATAGATGTTGCTAGTCATCTAACCTATTGCCTATCTCCACAATCATCTCCAACCCCAAAGATTCTGACTGTGCCCACTGATAGGAAAAAATGCAGAATGATTCTTTGCATAGAACAGGTTAGTTTTCCACAAAAAAAAAGCAATTAAGCAATGTCAAGCAAGTGCAATAAGTATTCTTATGTGACTACCCAATGACCTAACTTCAAGGCCTCAGATGCAGTATGCAACAAATATATATCATTCTTACCAAAAAGATGACCACAACAACTTGGCAGTAGTGTTTCTTGGAGAAGCTGCAAAGCACACTCTTGACACTTCCCCAAAATGCAACAATGTCATTTGAATTCAAATTTGCTGTACTCCCCTTTATATTCGCCATTTTCAGCTTGGCACACTAGGTCCAAAGACAAAGCACACTCGCACTCAGTATGCACACCTGATCAGTGACCTCACTGGTCTTATAAGGCGTGGTGACTGTGATTCATGAGAACCAAAAAAAACCCCAAAAACTGCCAGGATTGTACTAACAGAAATCTGAACACAGATTACAATAGTTCTTTTAATGTTGGAAATGATGGGGCTGTGACTTGAAAAAAAAAAATCAGCCTAAAAGTTGATTAAGACAAAATAATGCAGCTGAAAATTGCTAATGCTTATCCAGTGGGTCTACATTTGACAGTGATTTTCTCAGGAACTACTCATTAGCTGACTGGAATACTACTATTCTGTAAAACATAACAGAATATTTCATACAATTAATTTTGAAAGATGCTAACCAGCTAAAATGCTTTAAACTTCTTGATCAGTCCATTCAATTAGAAGCTACACACCTCAAGGTTGCAAATGTATACAAGAGAGTCAGGATTTTGTCATGCCAATTGAAGTTTAAACACCCCATTGGTTGTACAGGAGGGCATGAGAGAGAACCAAAAAAGGTTCCAGAATATTTGTCCTACTTATGAGCAAGTTTGAACAGCATGTAAACAGTCTTCATTTCAGCACAGTGAGAACATGCATGAAATGAATTTGTTCAGGGAAAACATTTCATTACAAGATAAAATAAGTTGATTTTCTCAATTCTCCACTGTATTGAAGATGAAAGCTGATATTGGAATAAAATTCCTCTCCTTCTTGACTTTACAAAAAAGTAGTTGGAATATGTGACAGAAAATTTTTTTGGTATGCTGCTCGCCCATTAATTGCATTTTGCCCTCACCCGCTTTTTCAGCTCGTTCCTATTCTATTTAGGTCACATGCTTTGTGCCACTTCCAACTGATAAATCAAGTGACCAGATCTAAGGTGTCTGCTAATGCTATTTCTGAATTAAGTACTGACAGACAGGCAATGTATGGTACTGTATTGTGCATTCTTTCTGCTGTGCAGGACTGAATGCTTTACCTGCATCCAACAACTCCACCTGATCATCCTAACAACATTAAAAGCAAAGTTCATTAAGCATCTGTATTTTAACAGACTCAGAATATAGTGACTTCTGTAAATGAAACTATGACTTCAAAATCTACCAAATTATTTAGAAGCCTGTTATCCCATTGCAAATGCAATTTCCTTATGCACCAGAATCATAAGCCTGATACTATCTAATACCATCAGATTAAAAACTGTACTCCCTTTTTCTCCATGAATAGCAAATGCCCTCTTCAAACCAAATTGTAGCCAGGGGCAACAATATACATTTTTGGTTGATTGTGAGGGAGTTGATTTATATTTTGCCAATTCAAAGCAGCTGTTAAATATCAACTTACATTTATCATAATTTTACAACTGTGTTAAGAAAGTATCAGCAAGTTCTTTCACTATGCAATAGCAACTGGGTTACTTTATGCTGTTTTGACTAGAGGACTTAAAAAAGATTCATGACAATTGCTAGATTCTCAATACTCAAATGTTTTTCCTGCTTTTCTTTCATCTTTTGTTCTTCGTCTGCCAAGAAAATCATCCATCTTTTCTATTATTGACAAAATTCTTTTGAACTGCAAGCTTTTTTGTGTTTAAAAAGATCATAAATTTTAAATGAATAGCAGCATATGGCACAGCCTGATAGTGTTGATTGACTGCTTTTTTAATAACTTAATGCCCTGGCAGCTCTCTCCCGTGTCACTTTACAGCATCCGTATAGTCATTTTGTTTGAAATCACAAGCCATTCCACCGTTTTGGAAATTTCAGTATCGACACTGGATATGTCTAACATTTCCTTTTCTCATCGAGGCAACAGGAAGGCTGATCTGAATTGTGCACACTCTAAGCTCCTGTTTACATCAAAGCAAAAATGTGACAAATTTACATCTGTGCCATTCAAAATTCGGCCCAAAAGATGTTGCAGCGTCCTGTTAAAGAAGCAAGATATTTTAGCAAAGATGCGCGCATCATTCTGTGACAAATCTGAATCCTGAAAAGCTATTCTGTGCACCGAAGTCCTTAGAGTACGCACTGTTTTTTTCCTCTGCCGCCTGAAATTCCATGGTAACAATGTGCATGTATGAAAACAGGTCACAATGAACAAAAACAGAACAGATCGCACTCCATGAGCTTTGATTGTAATGATGAGCCCTGTTGGCTCATGTTAACCTTTGAGAATGCGAGCGGGTGGGGAGGAGAAGAGAGAGAAAGCTCCAGCAAAAGAGGCAACTTCTTTTGTTAAAAAAATAGCGAGCGCAATAAGTTTTAAAATCTTACGCCCTAGAAAAAGAAATGTAAGAAAGTTACGACGCTTGTTTTTTCAAAAAAAACAGGGAAAAATCCCACTTCACAATACCTGCAATTGCAATCCAGCCTCTCGGTAATATCCAGAAGGAAGCACACAGAGATTGTGTTGTAGTTTAACAGAAACCCTGTAAGCCATTCGATGTAAACATTCAGGAGTAAAAAGGCAGGAGGGAATAAAATCATCACCGTATTTTTTTTCTCGTCTCTGTATAAATATAACATTGATGCTCAGCGGTTGCACTGGAGTACAATGGAAGCTCCCGCCCTCTGCCGCCTCCCACTTCCCCATTGGCTACTGGACCCAGAATCCTGCTGCCCCATTGGATTAGACAGATGCTAGTCATTAGCCACGCGCCTTCTTAGCAACCAGGCTGCACAGCTGGAGCTGCCTTTTGCTTGATTGCTCCAAGGGACAGGGGCGAAAGAGAAACAAAACAGGAGGCTAGCATTGTCCTTAATGTTGACACATAGAATTGGAGAACCATGCCTTCTTTCTTTATGCTTGATGTAAGTTTCATTTTCACAAGAGGGGCTGTATCTTTACCTTGCACTCAGTCCATGATCTAGATTTGGCGAAAGGTTCACAGATTTAGGAGTTTTGAAGATTAATCTGGATTGCACATTTTTAAAATTTTTTTTCCAAAAAAAACCCTACCAATCATTCAGCCAAATGTCTTTCCAGCCATTCAGTCCTGCTTGGTCCTGAATTTAAGTTTCAATTGCACATTGCGTCTATTTGTGCTTTTATTTTTTGTTAACAGAAGTGTCTTAATACTTCAAATTATAATGTTGGACTGTCGCTTTCACCCACACGGGGAGATATTTTGGATGTCGCGTTACAAACATTACTGCTCAGACCTACACAAGGAAACCTCAATGGAAGTGGAAGAAATAGGACGTGACAATTTAAAGAAAACAGAATTGACCCATTAATACACCCTACCTTATATTCAAGGACATTACAAAGCACCAAAGTATACTCAGACTCCCTGTGAATTTCTCCTAGTGCAGACTCCATTAAATCAGACGTGGTACCCTTTTCTAAAGACAAAGATAATAACACAGAAAAATAAAATAATACTGGACTTCAGGACAAACTGGGAATCAGGTCAGTGGAGTTTCTTGGGCTATACTCACTAAATGACAGCTGCATGCCCCAACCCATCCCTTTCCAGCAAGATTCGGGGGAGGCCGAGATAATTTAGGCAGATCAAAACCATGGGTACATTGACCGCTTGCTGGCACCAAGGTAAATCCAGATGGAAGGAGACAGCAAGCTCATTGCAAGGCAATCTGAGGCCCATTTATCTGACTAGTCCACTTGAACACTCCTGTTCTCCTGAGGCAGACAAAGAAAAATTTTTAACTACACATAGAGTCATTTGTGATAATGGGAGAGAGATCTGATGAAGGGTCTAGGCCCGAAACGTCAGCTTTTGTGCTCCTGAGATGCTGCTGGGCCTGCTGTGTTCATCCAGCCTCACATTTCATTATCACAGAGTCATTTGTGTTGTGGTCATCTAATGCAATGGGCTGTTAAAATTTTGTTGGTGTCAAAGTTATACCATGACTCAGCAGCTTCATCTAAACTTTGAAAAAGTGCACAGTTAAATCTTTGCCCATACATTTCAACTTTATTCCCTTCTTGTTCAAGATCAATGTGGTAATCTGTAATCTCTCTACAAGAACTGCTGAAATAATCATCTTTTGCCAACTGCGGGATGGATCAGATTTTAACTAAACACGAGTGACTTAATTCCTGTTCTGACTAAAGATCAAACCTCTGGCTTTTTGGTGGGAGACCAATTCAGAGCTTGAAGATGTTCTGTCTTTCGTACGTTCTGCACCTTGCTTTTGTGTTATTAACTCTGCCGAATTAGCTGATGGCAGCTATCACCAAGGATTGCAGTTGTGGCCCTGAGATTTGTTTTCCCTCATCTGAGAGCAAAAGAACTGAAAAATAAGCCACTTTTATTCCCTGTTGCTCAATTGGATATATGTATCTAACTGTTTGAAATTAAACTTGGTTTTGCTCTGGAATCGTCTACTCACCGAACCATGAGTCAAATAATGGAGGTCTGAGATTTCCCATGGAACTGTTACCCCCAAGCAGAAAAGAAGACAGACTTGCATTGATATTCATGACCTAAGGTTGACACAAAGCGCTTTACAGCCAAAGATTTTTGAAATATAAGAAAACACCCGAAAGGAACAGAAAAATGGCGATAGGAAGAACCAGAAATAAAAACTCAAAATACTTCAAATTAACATTTTGTTATATTTTATGAGAAAAGTGGTGAGAATTTTACATAAATCCTTTTCATGGGAGGCATTATCTTGTCTTTTTTTGGAATTCACTCAGTAAATTCCTCTCCACATTGAGCTTTATCTGTTTTTATTTGCTATGCAGCTTGCTCTTTTCTCATACATAAATGCAGATGTACACATTTAAGATTGTCAATGTTCATCCTCTGTTGTCTTTTTGCAACAAAGATAGCTAAGTGCATTAACACTGTTTGTGCTCTGCTCTTCTGAGTTCAGCATTGCTGACAGTTCTGTGTACAAAAATGGTTGTTCCTTGTCCCCATCAGGATCTTCAATTAAATAAGATGAGAAGGGCACAGTTGAGGGTGAATGGAAGCCACAAAGAAATAGACTGCTGAAAGAAAACAAAGAATAAATTTGAAGTGGCAGGACAAAGCAGCAGCAATTGTTGTTGGAAGCTAAATGGCCATAGGAAGGAGGCTTCTCTGAAATAGGTTCATAGCTGGTATAGTCATACAATGAAAACATTCTGTCTTTCCACATTATGCACCTTGCTGTGATTATTCTGACAGGCATGTACACATCAAAGCCTGTAAAGTTGGGACAGCAGAATGTGTGGAGATGAGGTGGGTGGAAGAAACATTGCATCCTTCCAGCACCTGAGTTTTATCATGATCCGCTGCACGTCAGATATTCTTTCTTCAGTATGTTCTTTGGATTCTTGTCGAACTTTGTCTTGACTTTGCTGGTACAAACGGGGCCCCCTGCCTCACAGTGCAAAGTTGTGAAATCATTCTCACTGTTCTAAGCTTGAAAATTCAACCGATCGGTGTTGAAAATTTTTAAGATGTTGAGATTTAACTTGCCAGTGCACTTTTTAGGTGCGATACAAACATTGGAACAAGGAACAGGAATAGGCCATTCAACCTCTCGAGCCTTCTCTGCCATTCGATACGATCATGGCTAATCTGATTGTAGCCTCAAATTCATATTTCTGTCTACCCCTGATAATGGCCATCTGTCCCCTTCTGTCTTATAAATATTCAAGAACGCTGTTCCCACAACATTTTCAGCAACAGAGTGCCAAAGACTCATGACTCTGAGAGTAAAGAAATTCAGCTAATCTCTGTTTTCAAAGGGCAAGCTCTGTTGTTGAAACAGTGACTCCAAGTTCTAGATTCTTTCGGAAGGGGAATCATCTTCTTCAAACCCATCCTGTCAAGACCTTGTCGGGATCTTCTATATTTCTATCAAGCCTTATGTTCTTGAAATGACAGTTTTCCCGCTCCTCTGATGCTGCTTGGCCTGCTGTGTTCATCTAGCTCTACACCTTGTTATTCCAGTGGAGGCAAGCCAAATTTGTCCAATCTTTCCAAATAAGAAAACCTCTTCAATCTGCATATTAGTGAAGTAACATTCTCTATACTGCTTCCAATGCATTTGCATTCTTCCTTTAAATAAGGAAGAATACTGCACACTGTACTCCAGATGTCGACTCACCAGTGCCATATATAACTGAAGCAGGAGTTCATTCTTTTTGTATTCAGTTCTCCTCGTTACAAATGATAGCATTCAACTCATTTGCTTGGAACTAGAAATTATCATTATCACGAAGAAGGCAGTGCTGGGCAAGTTAAGGGGGCTAAACATAAACAAGTCTCCAGGCCCTGATGAAATGCATCCCAGGGTCCTAAATGGATGATGGGGGAAATAACAATTGCAGTAGTAATTATTTATTTATTATTTACCAAAATACAGTGGACTCTGGAGTGGTTCCCGCAGATTGGAAAACAGCCAATGTGATGCCGCTGTTTAAAAAAAGGAAGTAGACATAAACCAGGTAACTATAGGCCAGTTAGCTTTACTTCAGTAGTGGGGAAAATGCTTGAATCTATCATTGAGGAGGAAACAGCAAGACATTGGGATATAAATTGTCCCATTGGGAACACCCAGCATGCGTTCATGAAGGGTAGGTCATGTTTAACTAATTTGGTAAGATTCTTTGAGGACATGACTTGCATGGTGGACAATGGGGAACCTGTAGATGTGGTGTATCTGGATTTCCAGAAGGCATTTGATAAGGTGCCACACCAAAGGCTACTACATAAGATAAAGTTGCATGGTATTACAGGTAATGTATTGGCATGGATAGAGAATTGGTTGACCAGTACCGAGCAAAGTGTAGGGATAAATGGGTGTTTTTCTGGTTGGCAGTCAGTAGCTAGTGGTGTGCCTCAGGGATCGGTGCTGGGACCTCAATTGTTTACAACTTACATAGATGCCTTGGAATTGGGGACTAAGTGTGGTGTGTCAAAATTTGCAGATGACACTAAGCTAAGTGATAGAGCAAAGTGTGCAGAAGACACTGAAAGTCTGCAGAGGGAAACAGATAGTCTAAGTGAGTGGGCAAAGGTCTGGCAGATAGAGTACAATGTCGATAAGTGTGAGGTCATCCATTTTGGTAGGAATAACAGCAAAATGGACTATGTTTTAAATGGTGAAAAATTGCAGCACATTGCTGTGCAGAGAGACTTCGGTGTCCTTGTACATAAATCACTAAAAGTAGGATTGCAGGCACAGTGGGTAATTAAAAAGGCAAATGGAATTTTGTCTACCATTGTCAGAGGGATGGAGTGTAAAAACATGGAGGCTATGCTGCAGCTGTATAGGGTCCTGGTGAGGCCACACCTGGAGTACTGTGTGCAGCTTTGGTCTCCATACTTGAGAAGAGATATACTAGCTCTGGAGGGAGTGCAGAGGAGATTCACCAGTTGATTCAGAGTTGAGAGGTAATAAAATATGAGGCTGGATGAACACAGCAGGGCCAGCAGCATGTCAGGAGCACAAATGCTGACGTTTCGGGCCTAGACCCTTCATCAGAGTTGAGAGGGTTGGATTATGAGGAGAGACTGAGTAGACTGGCATTATACTCATTGGAATTCAGAAGACTGAAGGGAGATCTTATAGATACATATAAGATTATGAAGGGAATAGATAAGGTGGAGGCAGAGAGGTTGTTTCCACTAACAGGTGAAACCAGGACTAGAGGGCATCACCTCAAAATAAACAGAAGCAGAGGTCTGGAGGAACTTTTTTACCCAAGGGTTTGTGAATCTGTGGAATTCCCTGCCCAGTGGAGTGGTTGAAGCTATCTCACTGAATGTATTTAAGGCAAGGCTAGATAAATTTTTGAACAGTAAAGGAATTAAGGGTTATGGTGAGTGGGCAAGTAAGTTCAGCTGAGTCTGAAAAAGATCAGCCATGATCTTATTAAATGGTGGGGTAGGCTCGACGGGCCAGATGGCCTACTCCTGCTCCTAGAACTTATGTTCTTATGTTCTTATTACTTGGTGCACCTGCAAGCAGACCTTTTGTGATTTTTGCTCGAAGACAGTCAGAGCTCTGCAATGCTTCAACATTTATATAAAATGCTGTTTTTTTTCCCATCTGTCCTGTTAACTTTGGCAATCTGACATTTAGATGATTCTGGTCCCTTCCGTCTCTAGCGTAAGCATCATCTACTTCAGCAGCATTTCCTTGAAACTCAAGTCCAGACAAACCAATGATATGGGCACTTTAACAGCTTCTGGCTGCTCCGTCTCCAAAGCCTATATTTGATACACGTAGCATGATGATTAGAACTATATACAGTGCGCTGAGTGGTCCTAAATAAAAAACCTGAACACACTCAGCACCTCCTGGAGATTTGTGCTATAATCCTCTGGTTGCACAAGCCACGATCCCATTTGCTATCTTTACTGCTGTCGCACACCACACTGACGGCTTCAACAAGCTATCTGCCAGGAACCGCTAATCCCCTCTCTTGTTTACTGGCCTGAAGAATAACACAATTTAGCTTGCATTGCTGTGTACAGGATGCCGAATAAAATCGGTAATTCTGACATGATACTGTATTCCGTTAGGTCTTAGGTTAATACTTTATTACCATTTCTGAGGTACCATTAGAAATTGATAGCTGCTTATCTTGAGAAAGGAATTCTTCATTAAATATAAACACTTCGAACAGCAATTATTTATTTTTACAAGTGGGGCCGGGTTGGGGGTACCAGGGGCAGAATGGTTATGTCATTTTGCAAACACAGATAAGTTATTGATCCTGGATAGTACATTTGGCTGACAGAGTGGCTATTAATGCATGGCTGAAGCCAGAATTGCTATAACAAACTCAACTGTCACAGGTCAATAATTACATCACTATCTAACCTACTGGTCACAATGAATCATCCCAGCAGAAGGAGTATCAAGCTGATTTAATCATTCGGGCATACTCATGCTTCATTCAGCATTAAGTACATGCTTTTTCAACATTTGAGATTGTATTTGGGAAAAATTAATGTTCGTTTGTAATTTGAAATGCACTTCCATAACTTATGACAGCAGAGTCCAGAAAAGGATCAGGATGGGATTAATGAAAAGAAAAATATGTGCAGAAGTTCTGCAAACACTGTAAACTAAGCACTTTTTTTACAAAATGAAATTAAATAATTTCACAAGTTCTGGAGTGTTCAGCACACAAGCCTCGAGAAGATGGTGTGAGCTGCCACTTTGAGCTACTGTGATCCATGTGTTGGAGGGACAACTGTTGTCTGTGCCATTCTCAGAAGCTGACCAAAAGACAGTGATGGAAGGATGAGAGATAATGGGAACTGCAGATGCTGGAGATTCCAAGATAATAAAATGTGAGGCTGGATGAACACAGCAGGCAAAGCAGCATCTCAGGAGCACAAAAGCTGACGTTTCGGGCCTAGACCCTTCATCAGAGATGTGGTTTCAAGTCAGGATGGTGTGTGGCTCAGAGGAGAATTTGCAGTGTCCGCAGTCATTGGCTGCCTTTGTCCCTCCTCTGTATTTAGAATGTGTAGTTGAAGGAGCCTTGGCAGATGGTGTACACTGCTGCCACTGTATGTCAGCGATGAACAATGTTCGCCCTATGGCTGCATGCTCATGTAGCTGCTCTCGGGTTGTGTGCACGGTGATCAGCATGCCAATGCAGATCTTGAATTCAGGTTCCGCAAGTCACTGCTGTTCATGAACTTCAGAGGTCTGCACAGAAGAAGAAAAAATTAGTGGATTGCATATGATGAAGGTAATGAAAGATGAAGGTGGTGGATGGGATGCCAATCAAGGAGGCTGCTTTGTCCTAGATGATCTTGAATTTCTTTTGTGCGTTTGGACCTGCACTCATCCAGGGCGAATGGGGCGTATTCCATCAGCTCCTGATTTGTGCCTTGTGAACAAGTTTTGGTGAGGCAGGAGATAAGCTACATGCTTATGACCTGATTTCGCAGAGACATATTTAACTGGTACTGAGGATGGGTCACCAGACTCAAAACTTTAACTCTGTCTTGACAGATGCTGCCAGACCTGCTGAGTTTCTCTAGTACTTTCCAGTTTGGATTTGTTCGGCATTTTGTGAAGAGCAAATAGCCTAGAAATGCTCAGGTTGTGATCAGTTGATGTTTTGGGTTTAATTCAAAGTACCACAATGCCATAAACTGTCCTAAACGAGATAACTAATTAGTCAAAACCAAACATGAAACAAATAATTCAGAAAAAGAAGATGGAGATACAGATCATAAAGAAGGTCAGAAGAAAATTTTAGCCCAGTCATGAATGTATCAGTGGTAGATTCTTTCAATTATGTAATACTTGATGGTGGCTGTACATGTGAAATCTGTGGAATAGAGTGGCAAAGCTACTGCCAAGATTTTCTGAGTTAAAAGAAAGGGGACAATTTGAAGGAATTTATGAGTTCACCTAGTTTCCCATTTGTGGATGTTAATGTTCTAAAATGCTTAAAGTGTGCTTATTCCTTGTTAATGAACTGGATTCATTCACTTTATTAGCAGAGATCTAGTGTCAAATGAAATTCCCTTGTTATTGACTAGTCATTGATGAAGAAAGCACAGATGAAACTGGATATGGAAAACAACAAAGCTCTTGTATTTGGAAAGTCTGAATTTGGACTTTACACAACTGCGATATGATTGTATTCCTTTGATGGAAGATATCCTCTGAACCAAAGAAGTTAAAGAAGTGTTATTGACATCAGGGGGTAGAAATTTAGAAGACAAACAGTCAATTATGTTAAAATTACATAGGCAATTTGTCCAACCATCTTCTAAAAGATTAAAACTAATGATGGGACATAGTATGTAACAGCAAAGTGAGAGGTATCAGATTTGTAATAAATATCTTAGAATACCATTAAATTCTTTAGGATGTTTCCTATTAGCAAGCATTTCAATGAGATAATTGCATGGGTTAAAGGCATAGGACATAGAAAAAAAAATCTTTACATTTTGAAGGTTTGGCAACAGATTTTATCATTCATCAATAATGAACAGCAAACCTGAGAAAAGGAAAATAAAGAAAGTCAAGATAAGGCATTAGAAAAGTGGGTAGGAATCAGATTTTGGACCACTGGCAAAATTTCTCTTTCATACTGGAGAGCAGGGGGAGCAGTATCTGCACATAATATTTTTGGATTTGGCAGCAGAAAGCCCTTTAGTCAAGGGTAATATGAAAGGAACAGTGATAGACTAACTGGTTTGTTGGATTTTGACAGATTAACCAAATTGTAAATTATCATCTGCACCAGCATGGGGCAAGTGATACCATAAATTTGTTGCACTTGGTCAGATGATTGGAGTCCATATCAATTTTTGGTAGGAATCCTAAAGATCCATTGGTGAAAAGTGATCAGCCCTCAGCATGGGTAGGGGCTATAATTTGTTCAACTTTTATGAAGCATTTGAATTACATGTATTATGCTCTGTTTTTTTCTAAAGCCTTTGAATACATTGCGTACAGGCCAAAAGGCATTCATGAATGCTGAATCCTCAGAAACAATTCAGCAAAGCTTACAGTAAGGCCGTTGGAAACCAGCTTCCATCTGGGAAAATAAAATGTGAGGCTGGATGAACACAGCAGGCCAAGCAGCATCCCAGGAGCACAAAAGCTGACGTTTCGGGCCTAGACCCTTCATCAGACCCTCTCTGATGAAGGGTCTAGGCCCGAAACGTCAGCTTTTGTGCTCCTGGGATGCTGCTTGGCCTGCTGTGTTCATCCAGCCTCACATTTTATTATCTTGGAGTCTCCAGCATCTGCAGTTCCCATTATCTCCATCTGGGAAATGTGGTTTATTATAAGAGAGAGAGAGACTTGAGGACTGGAGACACCTGGGGATGGTTATCAGTGAAGACAGAAAAAAAGTAATTGTACAGTGTGGGGGCCAGACTGTTTTGTTGCATCGTTTAAGGTTGCTTGGTATGGATTACAAATCTGCAGATTCTGTAGAAATTGCAGAAAATGGTGAAGAACCAGGTGCCCCCATACCAAGATGTTGCAGCTCTAAGGATCAAACTGCTGCAAATGGGAGCTTCTCTGATGATGGGTAGTTTAGTTTTGATCAATATGAGATAATTTATACAAAAGCATAATAGGTACCAAGATCAAATGTTCACTTGGATGGACAAGTCAATGGAGAATTGCAACTGTTACAAGTAGAGCAGAGAAGGTCACTGAAAAATATCAACGCTGGCTGAAGGTACAGGATGAGGAGCAGGAATTTAGGCCCATTGATTAGGAACATGAAGTACAAAAATGGAAGGCAAGAAAATGAATTGTAGACCTGAACAGTTGGTCAGGGAGCAAATATGCTTCTAGAAAGAGATTATGAACCAGTGAAAGACATCCTATTAAGAGGAGGGGAGGTCAAACAATTGCAGTTCAGAAAGAAATGAAGGCAAGACAAAGGATGTATTTAACAAGTACAAGAAATACAACAGAAACCATGAATATTACCAGATGAAGATGACTCTATGATCATGAAGACTTAGTCATCATGGACAAATCATGACCATAACACTCTCTCATTCTACATAGCTATGGAGAAGGAGAGGATTAGGCAGAATGGGAGGATATTTAATTGGGGAAGAGGAAACTATGATGCGATTAGACACGAGTTAGGAAGCATGGACTGGGAGCAGTTGTTCCATGGTAAGGGAACTATAGACATGTGGAGATGGTTTAAGGAACAGTTGTTGGGAGTGATGAGTAAATATGTCCCTCTGAGACAGGCAAGACGGGGTAAGATAAAGGAACCTTGGATGACGAGAGCGGTGGAGCTTCTAGTGAAAAGGAAGAAGGTAGCTTACATAAGGTGGAGGAAGCTAGGGTCAAGTTCAGCTAGAGAGGATTACATGCAGGCAAGGAAGGAGCTCAAAAATGGTCTGAGGAGAGCCAGGAGGGGGCACGAGAAAGGCTTGGCAGAAGGAATCCGGGAAAACACAAAGGCATTTTACACTTACGTGAGGAATAAGAGAATGGTCAAAGAAAGAGTAGGGCCGATCAGGGATAGCATAGGGAACTTGTGTGTGGAGCCTGAGGAGGTAGGGGAAGCCCTAAATGAGTTTTTTGCTTCTGTCTTTACGAAAGAAACGACCTGTGTAGTGAATGAAACCTTTGAAGAGCAGGTGTGCATGCTGGAATGGATAGAGATAGAGGAAGCTGATGTACTGAAAATTTTGTCAAACATTAAGATTGACAAGTCGCCAGGCCCGGATCAGATTTGTCCTCGGCTGCTTTGGGAAGCGAGAAATGCAATTGCTTCGCCACTTGCGAAGATCTTTGCATCCTCGCTCTCCACTGGAGTCGTACCTGAGGACTGGAGAGAGGCAAATGTAATTCCTCTCTTCAAGAAAGGAAATAGGGAAATCCCCGGCAATTATAGACCGGTAAGTCTCACGTCTGTCGTCTGCAAGGTGTTAGAAAGGATTCTGAGGGATAAGATTTATGACCATCTGGAAGAGCATGGCTTGATCAAATACAGTCAACACGGCTTTGTGAGGGGTAGGTCATGCCTTACAAACCTTATCGAGTTTTTTGAGGATGTGACTAGTAAGGTTGATGAGGGTCAAGCTGTGGATGTGGTGTATATGGACTTCAGTAAGGCATTTGATAAGGTTCCCCATGGAAGGCTCATTCAGAAGGTCAGGAGGAATGGGATACAGGGGAACTTAGCTGCTTGGATACAGAATTGGCTGGCCAACAGAAGACAGCGAGTGGTAGTAGAAGGAAAATATTCTGCCTGGAAGTCAGTGGTGAGTGGGGTTCCACAGGGCTCTGTCCTTGGGCCTCTACTGTTTGTAATTTTTATTAATGACTTGGACGAGGGAATTGAAGGATGGGTCAGCAAGTTTGCAGACGACACAAAGGTCGGAGGTGTCGTTGACAGTGTAGAGGGCTGTTGTAGGCTGCAGCGGGACATTGACAGGATGCAGAGATGGGCTGAGAGGTGGCAGATGGAGTTCAACCTGGATAAATGCGAGGTGATGCATTTTGGAAGGTCGAATTTGAAAACTGAGTACAGGATTAAGGATAGGATTCTTGGCAGCGTGGAGGAACAGAGGGATCTTGGTGTGCAGATACATAGATCCCTTAAAATGGCCACCCAAGTGGACAGGGTTGTTAAGAAAGCATATGGTGTTTTGGCTTTCATTAACAGGGGGATTGAGTTTAAGAGTCGTGAGATCTTGTTGCAGCTCTATAAAACTTTGGTTAGACCGCACTTGGAATACTGCGTCCAGTTCTGGGCGCCCTATTATAGGAAAGATGTGGATGCTTTGGAGAGGGTTCAGAGGAGGTTTACCAGGATGCTGCCTGGACTGGAGGGCTTATCTTATGAAGAGAGGTTGACTGAGCTCGGTCTCTTTTCATTGGAGAAAAGGAGGAGGAGAGGGGACCTAATTGAGGTATACAAGATAATGAGAGGCATAGATAGAGTTGATAGCCAGAGACTATTTCCCAGGGCAGAAATGGCTAGCACGAGGGGTCATAGTTTTAAGCTGGTTGGTGGAAAGTATAGAGGGGATGTCAGAGGCAGGTTCTTTACGCAGAGAGTTGTGAGAGCATGGAATGCGTTGCCAGCAGCAGTTGTGGAAGCAAGGTCATTGGGGTCATTTAAGAGACTGCTGGACATGCATATGGTCACAGAAATTTGAGGGTGCATCCATGAGGATCAATGGTCGGCACAACATTGTGGGCTGAAGGGCCTGTTCTGTGCTGTACTGTTCTATGTTCTATGTTCTAAATAAGAAGACATGTTAAAATGAGATAGCAAACAATAAGAGCTACAAAAGTGAACAGAATTTGGGTGGTACACTGTGGACCTGGATCAAGGATCCAATCACATAGGTAGATATACACTGACAATGGTGTCTTCTGATGGGACATGCAAAGTAACAGCAGAGGTTAGGAAAAGCATTGGGGTTTCAGGGTATAAAAGTGGATGGACCAAATACAGGAAAAACAATGTTGAAGATTTTATTGGCTTTTTTGTCAACACATGCGGGATGTAGATCAATTGATATTAAAACTGCATTTTTGCAGGGCGATCTGCAGAAGAAATGAAGAAGAGTCATACTGGTCTTGAAACATGAACTCTGTTTCTCGCTCCACAAATGCTGCCAGACCTGCTGAATTTATTCAGCATGCAATGTTTTCTTGAGATTATCAGCATCTGCAGTTTTTTTTTCTTATCTCCAGAACATTAGCCTGGGGTTCTGGAATAATAACCTTATGACACTACAACTGTACTACCAGATACCCTTTAATGATGTTGATCATCAGAATACCTCTGTGTAATTGCAGCATTATAAATCCATTATACTCGTTGTATTGATCTATTGAGCTGAATTTGAATGCTGTCTTTTTAACTTCTGTTATTTCCCAGTTGCCACTTCCCCTTCCCGCCCCATTTAAAACATATTTAAATTCCAAGTTTACAGTAAGAACAAACTATTGCCAACACATATGTAAATCTGAAATTAATTATACCCTGCTTATGTTAGAAATCAAAATCAGATTACAAAAATCATGTAACACTGTACTTTGCTGTTATAAAACTTCATCAACTGCTTCAGCAAAAGTCTGAAAAGATTTGAGTAAATTTGCTGCAGCTGGTGTTGAATTCAGGGATTGACTTACATTTTCTGGCCAACAACACTGATTTTGGCTGAGTGAATCAAGAGAGGGTTGTAGTAATGACATGGTAATTGTATTGAAATTAAAGCTGGGGTTGTTGAGCAGTGTGTTGTGCAGCTGATAGTGGTAAGTTGTTTTGGAAAAGCATTGGTAATACTAGTTTTCTCTGAGAAAAAATGAATTGAGTGTTCTCTGAAAGAGTGCTAAGTTTGAAACAATAATTTAAATGCACAGAAAATATTATTTTGTAAAATAATTGCCCAGTGTCATAAAAGATCAAGATTCTCTCTCAGTTGCCTCAAAATTAAATTTGGCGAGGCACTTTCAAAGAAAAAAGACTGACTGGCCTTTATCAAAAGGGCTAAAGTTAAGACACCGTGAAAATAGTGCTAATGTGGATTGCATGGACAAACTGCCCAGAAGCTTTACAACCTCATAAGGCGATCGTGGTTTAAGCTAAGACACAGGCTCCACTTATACCATAATGTTGTGAGGCTGGGGAAGGAAAGAGATGTGCAGTGACAGGAGCATATATCTGTTTCCACGCACGGGTAGCTCCTTTCATTCTAACAGTCAGGTAGCATTTCTGAATAGAAACTGCTTAGAAAGAAAGCTATTACAGTTGGACAAGAAGTAAACCTCTCAGTGCAGTCGCATTTATCAGTAAGCCACAGCGATCAATTAATCCCAATTGAGGACTGCAGCTGAATTTCAGGATTTGTCTGTAAAAGTATATGCAAATTGAGAGACCATAAAGGCTTTGGTATATTCCAACAAGTTTAGGAATTAAGATTTATGTTTCTCAATTTTTCTGATTGAACTTGTCATGCAAGTTATTGGAATCTAACATGACATGAATTGTGCAAATATTTCCTTGTGGCTTCAACAAATTGTAGCTTTTGGGCTATAGTTTCATGTTGCTATAGCAATTAGTTTGCTTTCATATTTAATTTGATGATCAATGAGAAAATAATTCAAGATCCACAAGAGAAACAGTTTTCAATGGACTTTTCTGATGAAGGGTCTAGGCTCGAAAGATCAGCTTTTGTTCTCCTAAGATCCTGCTTCACCTGCTGTGTTCATCCAGCTCCACACTTTGTCATCTCAATGAACTCAGTCAGGTTATGATATGGAGAATACTGTGTCACAGTTTGAGTTTGGCAATTTTACCCGGTAGCTTACACCTCTAGTTATTCATGTTTGGAACAGGAAAGGAGATCAGAAGAAGAAAGGTAACACAACTAATTTCAGTTCGTCTTTCCATCCAGTCTCCCTTCTCTGTTTCCAGGAATTTTTATATCGTGCAGGCGGGTGCCATTTGTTTTCAAACCCTTTAATTTGGCACATTATTCTGTCTTTTCATGACTCTCCATGATTTGACTGTTCACCATCCACATCAACAATTGGTTTTCTATTCAAATAGCTGGTAAGCCCATTCAATGCATTCTCACCCACTCTGCAACAGGCATGTCTGTTTATTATCTCCCACCCATTTTCCTTCTGCCCCTTTAAAATGCCAGTTTATTTTTCAGTTTTCAGCTCTGATGAAGCCTGCAGGTCCAAAGTGTCAATCTTGGCAAAGATGCTCCGTGCTTCTGGCATTTTCTGTTTTTATTCATCGACACAATATTGCCTCAATAGCAGAACAATCATTGTAATCTTTTCTATGTGACTTTGTTTGAAGACAGGATAATTGCTTTCACGTTAGTTACAATACTTGGGGAAAGTTTATTTTGAAAGAAAATTTATTTGAATACTGTTTCCCATGGAACCAATGTTATTGCTTCCAGCTCATAGATGGCGGTAATTCACTTTTTATTGGCCAGACAAGGCAATGTCAATCACTGATTCTGAGTCCAAATAAATCTACACTGTGCAATTTATTAAAGTGCTACCAACAAATACAGTGAATAGCTTAGAAGAAAACGGCCAGTTCTTGCTACCTGGTTCAATATTTCTCTCTCTGTCTGTCTTCTGTCACACAGAATGAAAGTAGTATGATGATTTGTTTTAGACTGGTGATTTGAAAGGCACAAATACAAGTTTAAAAATTTAAAAGTAATTTTTCAGTTTGTACAGTTTGTGAAGCAGAATGCTTTTTTTCAAGTTGCTGGCTTGTTTAGAAAAAAAAGACATTATACAGTGCCTTTTGACCAAGTAAATATTTTGATATCATTGGTGTTGTGTTGCAGGCAACCAATTTGAATGCAGTAAGCTCTTACAAACAGCACTAATGGCCACATGTGACCAGAGTTTGTAGCATAAGTTTTAATCAGCTATAATTCTCCTATTCTTCTTTAAATCATGCCAGGTATATTCTATATCTGAAGCAAAAGAAGGCACTTTTGGCACTGCTGTAATCTTCAGTACTCAACTGCTAGGTTCTTGTGCTTGAATCTCTCAGGAGTGGAACTTGAAACTACAGTCCTCTGACTCATAAGTGACTGTACCTACCCACTGAGATGTATGCAGTGCCAATTTGTGGGTCACAACTGATCCACTCCTCTGCCTCTTACTGCACACTGCACAAGAACTGACTGCAAGTGAATCACTGATGAAATTATTTTCACTGAAGGAAAGAGAGAACTTGGCTTTAGCTCATACCTTTTATGACTTATCAGTGCTCCAAGGTGATCAACGATTAAATTATCATTCCTGTCTGTAATAACTGTTGTTATGTAAGGTGCTTGGACATTTGACACACAGCAGGTCCCGTAATGGTTCAGGTCATAACTGGAAGTGGTTTGGTTTGTGTTCCCAGCTGTGCTTTGGATATTGCTACTGCTTGTTTTGTATCTATCTGAACAACTTTTCAGGTGAAGGATGCTCGCTATGACGATCAATGGTGACCTGAAGGGTCAGCCTTGGTGGCATGGTGCCAGGAGCAGCCGTACTATCATTCAGAGGTTGTGTAATGAGCTTATTTAATGCAGATGCAAATTACTAAAAGCATAGACGTGAAGGGCTAAATTGCACACCCGTGCTATAAAGATCCTATAACTCTGTCTTCAACTAAATTGAACTTTTACACTTGTCTGCATTTTGATTAGGTTAAAATTCCCAACTAATGTGTTGGGCTTTGTTATAGCCTAGTCTCAGTGCAGAGAACCATGTTGTCAATGTTTTGTTTTTGAGTACAGCCGAAGTCCTGATGAAATGTGTATTGTAGAATTGGGAGTGATCACAAACTCTAACCTCAGAGCACAAAGGACAGAACATTAAAGCTCACTTGTTTAACTCTGAGGGTTAACTGTCATTTTCTGAAGTCACGTCAATTAATGACGTTTTTTACAATGTTGCACCAATGGAAATTTTCCTCTTTTGTTGCGGGCAACAGATGTAGATATTTTCCACCAATCTGTTAAATCATGCCAGGTATATTCTATATCTGAAGCAAAAGAAGGCACTTTTGGCACTGCTGTAATCTTTGGTACTCAACTGCTGGGTTCTTGCGCTTGAATCTCTCAGGAGTGGAACTTGAAACTACAGTCCTCTGACTCACAAGTGACTGTACCTACCCACTGAGATGTATGCAGTGCTGACATGCTGATGCATGTCTGGGACAGGTGGGACTTGAACCAGAGGTAGGGACACTATCACCATACCATGGCCACAGCTGACACTGGATTTGAAGAGCAAATGTAATAATTTTTTTAACATTTGATGACATTCACATTTGAAGAACATGAGTTAATTGCAGCAAGATCATTGAATATCTCCAGTTAATAGATCTTATAATTCAAAGCTACACAAATAGGAAATATATGAATATTGATTCACTTCTGATGTTCTCAGCAGGCAGCTCTCATGCCATGCAACTTTAATTTCACTGTTCCGTTTGGGGTGTCCATTTTAACTCTTTCAACATAAACAGGTGTATACATATCTGCAAACAATGAGTAGATAAAAATCATGCAAATATCAAACATTTCTCTATTGATAGCATTATCTCCATTGGATGATTAGCATTGTAGGTTGTGGTGGCATTGTTCACATCTGTTGTTGTATATCAAAATCAGAGAAGAAGGATGATCTTAAGGAAATGGATTGTTTTCAAGGTGGTCCCCATTCCTATGGAAATTTTAATTTCTACTTTTAAGAATAGTGGTTTGAACCAAAATAAAGTCAACGCTGATTAATGTGCTTGAGCTGACAAAGATGCAATAAACACAGTACATTTCATGCATATTCTTGAGTCTGATCTTGTTTGGCCATTTAAATAACATCAGGAAAAGGGAACATGTTATCACAGGTGCTGACAAGAAATGGGGTTGAAGCAGTTTCAACCCTGTAATTAAGAATTAAGCAGAAATAAGGTCATCAAAAGATTGGTAAGTATGATAACATTTTCCCGAATTATGTGGTTATGCAATTGATACTTGTTTCATACTTTGAACAAATATACAAACCTACGAAATAGCAGCAGGAATTACACTATTCACCCCTTGAGCTTGTTTCACCATTTTATAAGATCATGGCTGATCTGATTGTGGTCTCAAATCCATTTTCCTATCTACTCTCTCCAAGAGGCTTAATTTCTCTTGGTAATAAAAGATCTATCCAATTCAGCTTTAAAGAATATTTAATAATCCTGTCTCTATTGGTTTCTAGGAAGGAATGAACCATCTGTGAAAAAAGAAGTTCTCCTCTTTGCAGTCTTGAATGGAACTGTGTCTCCTAGTTATAGTATCTCCCTCAAGAGAAAGTTTGATTTTGGCATGCACCCTGTCAGATTTCCTCAGGATCTTATATTTTTCACTGGGACTATCTTCAATTTTTCTAAACTGTATTGGGTTCATTCACAACCTGTTCATTCTTTCTTCAAATGACAAACCCTTCATCCCACTAGTGAATTGACTGAACTTTCTCTGAACTGTTTCAAATACAATTATATCCTTTTTCAAATAAGGAGACCAAAACTATCTCCACTAGTGCTGATGTCTGAGCAAGGCCTTTTGGAGTTGCAGTAAAGCTTCCTGACTTTTTCTTCCATTTCCTGACAATAAACACCTTCATTCCATTTTCCCTCTTAATTACTTGCTGTATTTGTGTACAGGTTATTTGTGAATTTTTGACCAGAATACCCAGATCTCTCTGTATCTCAACGTTCTTCAATATCTCTCCACTTAAATAATATACTGCTTTTCTATTCTTCCTGTCAAAGTGGACAGGTTTACCATTTCCCACAGTCTTTTCTATTTTCCAAATTCTTTCTCACTCATTTAACTTACCTATTTCCCTTAGCAGATTCTCTGCAGCCTTTTGCAAACTTACTTCCCTAATAATGTGGTGTCACAATTAGGTTAGCTGCCATATGTTCAAACCCTACCTCTAGGTCAATGATATACATCATAAATAGTTGAGGTACCAGCACAGATCCCTGTTACACTTCAGCTTGCAAACCAAAAATGACCCTTTATGACTCTCTCCTTTCTGTCAGATAATCAATTGTGTATCGGTGTTCACAAAGTTCACTGTGTACCAAGATCTGTTATTTTCTGAAGTAAAGTCTGATGTGCTTCATCAAATGTGTTTTGAGTAACCAAATACAACACATCTACAGGTTCCCTCGATACATATTGCTTCTTACTTTCTGAAAGAACGCATGTAAATTAGTCAAACATGATTTCCCTTTTAAAAAACCATGCTGACTTTGCAAAATTGCATGAACAAATGGCCTTCCCTTAGATAGTCTTTACTCATTTAAACAAGTGTAAGATAAAACAAGAGAACTTAGTGTTTAAATATGTGGAGGCATATGGTACAGAGGCAAGACAAACTGCTAAAGATCCTGATTTAAATGAGTATGTTGAGTAAGCTGATCTCAGTTGGCTTGCTATGGGCATCCTAAAGTCAAGCGAACACGACAAGAGGGGAAATCAATCAAGGTTCTGAGCCTGTATCATTATTCATGGATATCTGTTGGAAGATGCAATTATTCAGAAAAGATTCAGATTCTGTCTGTTGTTCTCATACCTCCCCTACATTCATGGAAGTAAAAAGCTGACAGTCATTGAATTTGTTAACATCTGGAAAATGGATCATTTGGTGGGGAGAATGAGAATCACTTCTGTCATCATCAAAGTTGATCACAGCATGGTCCTTTACCATCAAAAGAAAATATGAAATTCACTCGTTTTCAGGGACAAGGCCAAGACAATGTCTGAAATGGAGATGGGGTGTACCACAGTGATATGAAAACCTGGCTGAGCCTGTGAACTTGGTCTTGCCTGTAAATGCATTATGAGGGAGGTAGTGCTGCGTTATGCATCAAGTGATAAAATTCTTCTACTTCATCAACCTCAGAAGAAATACTTACAACTTGTCTCATGAACTGCAAACAAAGTGAACTTACAACCGTTGCACCTTCAATAAGAATGAATTCTATTTGTACCTTGGGATATTCATCAAGTCACAAAGCCTGAACCCCACTTTCTATTGATTTTGAACTAAACAGTTCCTTTGTATCACAATGATTACTTGTCAATTCAAATCTGGCAAGTTGCAAAGTGTTTGCATTTGCAGCCATAATTATTAATTCTAATCATAGAGGAACATGGCTGAATGATGCAACGCAGTGATTCCTTCAGCAGCCCCGAGTAACCCCACACTCCTCTGCCTTTTCCATGTAGTCCTGAAAATGTTTCCACTTCAGGCTTTCTCAATTTTAACTTTTGTTAATATTGCATCTGTGAGCAGATGATAACTGCCAATTTTTATTTTCTCATGTCACCTCTGCTGTCTTGCCAACCTTGTTAAATCTGTATCCGCTGTTCACCACCTTCTGCTCCTGGAAATAGCTCCTTGTTATTCACTCCGTCACAATCTTTCCTGATTTTTGAACACTTCTATCCATTCTCCCTTAACCTCATGGAGACCAACTGCAATTTCCATTGTCTCTTCACATAACCAAAGTCATTCATCTCAACTGCCATTCTGCTAAATCTTTTCTGCATTCTTCTTAAAGTCTTCCAAAAGTGTGCTGCCAAAAATTAGGTGCACTTCATCAGATGAGGCTTAAGCAGTTCTTTATAGAGCTTGACAGTTCAGTTCATACTTTGTACTTCTATTATTAAAGCCACAGATACTGTATTTCCTTTTAACAACACTAGGAATTTGTCCTGTTACCTTCAAAGACTTGTATCAATGTTGCTCTGATCTCTCAGTTCCTGCTCATCCTTTCATATTGTTCTATTTAATTTCATTGTCTATTCTCATCCTTCTTGCCAAAAGGATGCACTCTACATTTCTTGCATTTGAATTTCATCCATCACAGCCTTACTAAAAGGCGGTGAGAACACGTGCAGAAATGTGTCAGAATAGAATTTAGTGTTCCAATTACAGGGCTGGATGAACAGGGTAGGCCAATGAACTAAGGAGAGCAAAGTAAGAATAAAATATACGTGCAGAGGGAAATGCAATATTTTAAAATATTAAGCACAAATGATCATGGTCAACAAAAGGTAATGGAGTGTAAATTTAACTGCATATAAAATGTGCATTAAATCTTATTAAATTGTCAGTTAATTTGTAGCTACGTATGTTATTTACTCTGTAATTCACACATTTCAGATTTCCATTACCATTTGATGAACTATGATTCTGTGCAATGGGAGACATTTTCATTTTTTTTCATGTTCTACTGTCTAGTTTTAAATGAGATCTCTACCCACAAAGTGGTGGTGACATTTCTCTGCACTTGATGAGAGTTATACAGCCTGTGCAAAAGAAAATGCACATAGGTATACATAATGATAAATTTTGTCTTCTGTTGTTGAAAACAAGAAAGTGCCAACAATAATGTTTCTCCATCTTCCTTTAGCTGATATGATGGCTTTGACCTTTCCAGTTCAATTGATGGTTGACCAGATACCAAGATGGAGAATAAGAGAATAGTCTATCAATCAGGACTGTACATTTGGTGCGTTATTTATGTATTTGTTTTCTTTTTGAGGATATCTCTCTATTGTTTCCCAGGACTCAGACTGTAGTCAAGGAGATAAGTTCTTCAGGCAGTCACCTGCTGGGCTGAATGCAACAAAACCTCATGGCTGATTATTATTATACAATACAGCATAGGAACCGACCATACAGTATTTTAAAATCAATGCATACCTCCTTCACCTTACGGCATCTCACCCGACCAAGACATAATTTTTCTTCCTTGCTCTCTAACATACTTGTCTAACTTTGCCTTTACATGCACCATCAATATTCAGCTCGATCCACTCCATGTGATGGTGAGTTCCACAGACCTTGCCTTCAGTCAACATGGTTCTTGTGAATTCCAGATTGGCTTTACTCGTGGTTGTCTTAGATACACAGCTGTTGATCTGTGATATCACATCTCCTATAATCATCAAGAATTCGATAAAATCATCTCTCAGTTTTTGGTTAATAAAAGAAAATGGTCCCGGCCCGTTCACTCTTTAACTTAAACCTCTCAATTCTGGTAGCATACTTAGAAATGACTCCTACACTCTTCAATGCCTCAATAGACAATAGGTGCAGGAGTAGGCCATTTGGCCCTTTGAGCCAGCACCACCATTCATTATGATCATCATCCACAATCAATATCCTGTTCCTGCCTTATCCCCATAACCCTTGATTCCACTATCTGTAAGAGCTCTATCCATCCCTTTCTTGAAAGTATCCAGAGACTTGGCCTCCACTGCCTTCTGGGGCAGAGCATTCCATATATCCACCACTCTCTGGGTGAAGAGGTTTTCCTCAACTCTGTTCTAAATGGCCTACCCCTTATTTTTAAACTATGTCCTCTGGTTCTGGACTCACCCATCAGTGAAAACATGCTTCCTGCCTCCAGAGTGTCCAATTCATTAATAATCTTATACGTCTCAATCAGATCCCGTCTCATCCTTCTAAACTCAAGTGTATACAAGCCCAGTCGCTCCAATATTTCAACATATGATAGTCCCGCCATTCTGGGAATTAACCTCATGATTCTATGCTACACTCCCTCGATAGCAACAATATCCTTCCTCAAATATGAAGACCTAAACTGCACACAATATTCCAGGTGTGGTTTCACCAGGGCCCCGTACAGCTGCAGAAGGACCTCTTTGCTCCTCTACTCAATTTCTCTTGTAATGAAGGCCAGCATGCCATTAGCTTTCTTCACTGTCTACTGTACCTGCCTCTTTCTCCTTTGGATAATACAGAGATCAATATGACACATATTGCTCAATATGTGGGCCGACCAGTCTTTTAACATAATCTCTTTGCTAGTAAATTTTATCCGACTAGCAATGAATCACAGTGCTTTGTACTGGTGTTGACTTGGTCATCCAGATTGTGGCTCAGTAATGAATTTGAACACAGGAGGGTCAGGAATATTGGTACTGGATAGTTAAATATGTTTTCAACAACTAAATATCCTTGAGGGCTTCCTGATTAGGTGAAAGACTCCATCTGCCCATTGTGTTTCAGCTGTAACACCTAAAAGATACTTTTGCTGTGCACCTGTGGTATTTTCTATTTCCAAACCAGCTTTTCTTGTGCTTCCCTTCAAGCCCAATTGCCACTTGCTTAATTGGTGGCAATTCTGTTCTGCCCATTCAGAATTGAATTAAGACAGTGAAACAGGAAAGGCAGGGACTAATTGAAGTGGCCATGCATGCCTTCTACAATATCTCTGGCCTTGTGATGTGAAATGGCTATTGCAACAGATGTTTCTATGCTGGCTCCCTATTTCTCAAAGATCAAAACAGTTTATAGCGATTGTAATAAGACCATAAGACATAGGAGTGGAAGTGAGGCCATTCGACCCATCAAGTCTACTCCACCATTTAAATCATGGCTGATGGGCATTTCAACACCACTTCCCTGCACTCTCCCCGTAGCCCTTGATTCCTTCTGAGATCAAGAATTTGTTGATCTCTGCCTTGACGGCATCCAACGTCCCGGCCTCCACTACAATCTGCGGCAATGAATTCCACAAGCCCACCACTCTCTGGATGAAGAAATGTCATCTCATTTCAGTTTTAAATTTACCCCCTCTAATTTTAAAGCTGTGCCCATAGGTCCTAGTCTCCCCGCCTAACGGAAAAAACTTCCTCGCGTCCACCCCTTCAGCCCAGCTGGAGCTCCAAAAATCTGAGTTCCCTGATTGGGGCTGTTAATCTGGTACAATCAGGGAGCCCTAGCTGACAGATAAAAGGAGGCGTGTCAGAGATTATGATATTCTGGGTGCTGACTCTGACAAGGACTTTCCATGTGTAAATAAAGAGTGAATTGATGATGGGATGATGGTGACTGTGAAGTTATTTCAGCTAATTTTCATTGACATTGTGAACACGTTGGCATAAAACAACTTTGAACAGCAGTGCAAAGAAAATCAAATTCAAAATAACAGAGATTGGTTGTTAGCAATGTGGGCTGAATGAGGCTGCAGGATAGACCAATAAACAGTGTTACGGTGGAATCACTTTTCTTAGCTGTCATTGGAAACCATTGAGTTCACTGAGGATTTTTGAAAGGGAGTTTTTCAGTGGCAGAAAAATAATCCCAAACCTGTTAAATACAATTTTTCCTTGTTCATCCATGGGATGTGGGTGTCACTGCCTGGACCATCATTTGTTGCTTATCTGCAGATGGCATTGAGAAAGGTAGTCATGGTGAGCTGTCTTATTGAACTGCTGAAGTCAGTTTACTCCAGGAGTCCCCCACCATGCTGTTTGGGAGTGTGTTGCAGGATTTTGACCCAGCGGTACTGAAAGATTGGTGATACCCCAAATATTTAATCAGCCGGTGCATCCTTTCAGAAAATGCATTCATTTAGCACTTTCATATGAGAAAGGTTAGATGAGATAGAAGAAGTCACAGAAGAAATAGTCAAAAGAACATTACCTCATTGCTTTATTTAAGTGGAGCCTTACCATTTTAATTTTCAATGTTAAATTCCCTCTAAGATACGGAAATTTCAAGAGCCTGTGGTCTTTTATTGTGAATTTTTACCAACGGGTGCATCTTACCTGTTACATATCCTTCTTTGCCAACTCCCCAACCCCCACTATCTCACCTTTCACCTCTGCAACCATGCAACAGACTTTGGCCTGGATTAATCTTTAGAACTTGTGGACGACATCTGGATGTGGATGTGCTGCCTTCAATTCCGATAAATCCTCTTTTCGCTGGAAGAGCAATGGCAGAATATTGAATCTCACAGAAGGATAAATCAACTTGAGCAGGCCATTTGGGCTCATCTTTAAGCTTAAACATACCTGACTTGCTCTTGCAAGGGCCTTGACCCAGGCTGAAGCTGCCAGCTGGGAGCTTTAAAATATGTAGTGCTCGGCTACTTTGATTGACAGGCCATTTGGTATTGGTTAGGAAAAGGCTTTGCTGCCTGGTCATGCTGTTTCAATGGAGTTGAAGTTGACATTTTTGCCAGGGATGTTGTTATGTTAGTATGAAGTTCTGCCAATTGGCAGAGTATCATTTGTCTCGCCATTAGTTCTCAGCTCACAGTTTGATAGTTTTAAAAGGAATTAGAGAATTAAACCTGTGTCGATCAACTATAAACTTATTTTTGTAGGAGATCAGATACTTCAGATTTAAAGGCAGTGAATAGATTTCTTGATTGGGACTATTTTTTGCTTACCAAGAATGTTGGTGTGAGAAATACTGGACAGTTTTTTTTAATCCACCCCAGATCCTGAGCTATGCAGTGATTCTTCCACATTTACAGAGAAGGTTTCCTTCAACATTATGAAGCCGATACATGAATTGCATATCATTAGCAACACCATTTGTGTGTGCTCATTTGACTTTGCTAGCTTGTTCACTAATGCACCTCTTCACGAAGTCATGGGCATTCAGAGCACATCATGGGTGAGTGACAATGGAGATGGCATGTTGTGTGAGCAGGTCAAGTGGCGTGGTCAAGTTAGAATGGAGGGACTGTGGGTGAGGTGGCAAGAGTTGGTACGGAGAGGACATGATGGATGAGGAGATGAGAGGGTGAACAATTTCTGTAACAATTGGGACAAGCCCCAAGGAACAGATGTCGGAGTGTTGGCCACCCAATATTGACATTCACCGCCCCCATGACTGCTGAGAATCTGCTTCCAGGACCAGTGGGTCTGACTCAGTCTTGCCCCAGTTCTCCCCCATGCAAAGATTACATCCCACATGCCCCTTAAACCAAAGCCTGACTTATCACCTTGTTCAGTAGTGAAAATCATCCTCTTGATTTTAACAACAAAGGTAAAACATTGATCGTATAGTGCCTTGATGTTGAGAAGCATCAAGCATTGTTCAAGTTTAAAAGAAAAGCCTACTATAAAAGGTTGACATTTAAATATTTATATGGAAGAAGAGAAGAAATGGACTACATTTTGAAAAGTATTAAAAATAACAATTCTTTTGGCATTAATCAAATCAATTGAGAGCAATGGTTTTGAAAGGCAGGGATTGTGTAAATGAACAGAGCAATAAACATTTGCATTATTTGCTGTCCTTCCTCTATTTTATTTGTCCATTTTCTTTTGCAAACATTGTACGCTTGCCAGAAATTTTGAATAATGTGATCTATGCAACATTTTTGACTGATAAATAAATATACCTGAATAAAACATGGAAGTCTCTTTTCTTTGGTGATAATTTTAGAGATGGCATCTGCGACTTCTTACAAATTAATGTCCTAATTTCCTTTTAGTTTGAAATGCCGTAAAGCTGTGGAAAAGGTTATGGTAATTTTTCAGGAGAATATCAGTGACAAGAGATTTCAGCTCTGCCTTACTCATCTTTACCGTTGCACAGGAGTTATGATTGGGGCTAGTTTCTGTGACAGAATACCATCAGAGGCATTGTGGCGAATGTGGATCAGCATAAATTATCCCATGTGCACAGTATTGAGCAAACGGAGGCTGTAAAACAAACATTTTTTTAAAATATCCAGCACAGGAAAAAGCTGCTAATGACAGATGAATATCAGTGTTGTAAAACAAAATGTTTGATGTGACACAGCAGGTACTGCAGCATTCTGTGCAACACAGTGATTGAGTGTGAGTTCCTCTAATTTTCCATCTGGTTAGGACTCTGCAGTCTGATCAGAGCATGATGCTAAAATGTACCTCAAGGGAAGGATGGATTATGAAATGTCATCTTTATACACTGTTAGCGACTGGTTACGGAGTGATCTGGCAAAAACCTGGAAGCCTGGTGTATGGTTTGAAAGATCACCGAAAAGGATTGTTTATAAGCCTTGAGCAGAAATGCGAAAAAAAATTTCCAGGGCAATCAATGTTATAGATAGGCCTTTAACTAAACAGGAATGGTCATATTTCTGATGTGGTTCAGTACAGGATTGATTGCACCAAGTTGAATTATTTCTCTGACCTTGAATCAGTGGGGTGAATAATTCTTCAGTTCATTAATAATTGACACAACACTGAGATACATATTTTTATCATGAACAGTGCAATATTGTATCACGTATTAGCTTTGCTGTGCTGAAATTAAGTTTTGCAAAAGGAATTTCTTTTAAGTTTATTAACAGCATTCTTAGAGGACAGGGGCGCCTCATGAATGCATGTTTATGAGCCATATTAAATAGCGTGGATTCAACCCGTTTGTAATTAGCCATAACATTTCCAGAAATTTGCAGCAGAGGTATTGCTACATCACAGTTTGCTGGTCATTATTTGAGCTGAAAGCTGAAATTAGCACTAAAAATGAATCAAAACTGCATAACAGCTTCTGTGAGGTTCATAGCATACATTGTGAAAGACAGATATCCTTACGTAAAATTGTTATCAAAGTGATGGAATGGCAAAACATATCCACTGGTTACTGACCTTGGAACATTGATCAGATTTTTTTAAGTCAGTTTGTTCGGACACTTTATGACACATTATTTTGGCAGGTGCAATTTCATCTCACCAGTACTGTACCATCAGGATCCTATTGATTAGAATATTTCCTTGCATGTAAGTCTATTGTCTTTGATGTAAACAATGTCTTAGATACAGCATGATGTGAATAAAGGAGTACTAACCCTTGTGAAATTTCATTTATATTAGTTTTACAATTAATTTTTAAAGTAAAAGCAGTGATTTGCTCTCTAAACTTATTTTTGTAAATTACTACCAATTGAAAATAATTAGAATAAGCTGATGTACATGAGGCTTTCCACAAGTTTTAAGTTATAAACAGCCTCATCACAAACTGGTAAAGTAGTTGGATATCCAAGTTAACATACCAAGTGTTATCAAAATGCTCTTTGTTATACCGTATGTTGTTATTCAACTATTTCCAGCATGTTGATCTGAGCTAGTAAGTAAACATTACAATATAATTAAGCCTCTTGGTCACGTCCATTTCAAACCTGGTATGAAATCCTTTGTTACTTTAATGAAAGCATAGATAGAAGTGACAAAAATACAGCTGCTTACTTGGGAATGATAAGGCAATGACAATAATCCCACCCCTGACTTGGGGAAGCATCTAATGTATGCTTTTCTTTTCTTTATCCTTACATTCTGCCTTTGTCACTATTTTCTTACTTTCCGTAGCTCAGCAACTTATTTTTAAGACTTCATTTGGGTCTTTCACTGTGTCAACTTTGATCCCACTGTTCCAGTGATTTGACATTTATAGATTTAAACCAAACTTTACATGCAGAATAAATAATGCTTTGACTTTAATACAGCAACAATCCTGATTTGAATTTCAGTGAAAAGAACCAATTAATCAAATTTCCATTCATTGATTTTTGTGAGCAATACAACATACTAGAATGATAGGATGTATTGGCGTTCTTCACTCCTACTCTGCCAATGCCCCTCTGAACCAACTAAGACAAATTGCTTGTCACATCTGCCCTGGAGCTTGATATGCAGTGTACTCTTTATTTTCCAGTTTCTATGTGGGTCTTATGCACTGTGATGTCGCAGCTGCCAATTCCATCAAATCACTCAGAAATGTTCTTGTTTTCCTACTCGCTAATCTATTTTCATCACCCTTGAGCTCATAATAACACAGACGCCTTTCTTCTGGCTCCTGAATATCATGCTCCCAGTATGTAATTTTCCCTTTATTCTCTTATTGCTTTTGTCCTTCAGCTTGTTGACAATCTCATTTTGTATTATTGTCCAATTCATTTTTAGTGTGGCACAGTAACTCAAAAAAAGTTAATTCTTGCTCCATCATCCAGTGTCTGCTCTCACCTCTCAATCCACACGGACTTTCTACTTCTTTATCATCAGCTTAATTGTGTAATTTCTTCTAAAATTGATACATCCTGTTTTTGTGGCCTTGCTGTCCTCATTTACCCTCTTCAATGTTTTGGATGTTGAAAGCCTGACGAGACAAACACATTTCATCTGCTTGTCATATTTCAATATTTAGTGATTCTTTTGCAATTTTCTTTCTTTCTATCATTTTGAATTTAGCATTTTAACAATCTAGTGACATCCTGCAATTATTTGCCAAATAGGTTAATTGTCAACTTTGGACCAAAAGATCCAGGTTCAAGTTCCATCTGCCCAGAAGCTGTGTCATAGTGTGTCTGAACATGTTGATTAAAAATAATGTTTTAACTCTCAGTGGCGTCTCTTCATTATTGTGGAAAGGTAATTCAACAGCTATCCTTAAATTATCTATGAACCCATGGGCTGAATTATTACTGACTGCCTTTTTACTGAAAATGCCTTTGATTTAGGAAATGAGTTGCTTCCAAATTCCCAACTGCATGGAAACCCTATTGTTAAGAGATGGCAGTAGTGAGCTAGGTCAGGATCAACACAATTTTGTTTTCAATTTTCAAAGCATGAGGTGAAAGAATCATGGAAGGTTCAGAGCCAATTTGACAATGCACCCCCATCCCACCCTGCAAAAAAATGCACTTTCAGAAAGTTTTGCGAGTGTGGAGCTCAGTTGAACTTGAAATAGTGTTTAGCTGCAGCTGAATTTCTGAGCACAGATGTGACATTAAAATATGAGCTTACAAACATTTCAGGGATGATCGTGGTGGCCATTCCCTTCGGCAAAGAAAGAAAAGGATGTTGTAGTTAATGAGCATGTTTCGAAAAGTTATCATTAGAGGTGAAAAATTAGAAATTCAGTCATAAAGAAAATTTTTTTAAAATCCAAAGACTCAACTCAAAAACGAGCTGCTTTGCGGTTTCTTACATGACGAGTATTAATATAATCAGTTTAACAGTCATGATCTATTCAATTTGCAACATTATTTCACATGTAGGTGTTTATAGTATCATGCCACAACTAAAATTAAATCCAGAGTGTTTGCAATGACATTCTGAACCTCAACAAGTCATTTGACTGCAGAAGACAGATATGTTTGGCAGAAGCTCTTGCTGATTTGATGTGTTTGCACGAGCCATGGTTTGACTTGTACACATCATTTGCAGCATGGAGATCTCAAGTCTTTCAACTGGGAGAATGCCTGCCCTTAACACCAGTAGAAACATACTTTTGAGATGAATTTACCTTCTTGGTTTACAATTACTGTTGTATAATTCGAAGGCCATCTTGTATAAACATCTTCAAAGGAAACTGGTGCAGGGCATAAATAAGTTAATAATTATTTCTTGGAAAGCTGACAATTTAGCCTGAGATCTGTAAATATTACAAGGGCACCTGTGGTGCTTTGCTTATTAATGCACACAGGTTATATTGTGTAACCTTCTATGAAGTTTGTGAATTATTGGTTTAGGTTTACTGTGAAAGTAATGGTGAGGCTGTTAATGCTTACTGTTCATGATGAGCCAGAGTAACTGCAACTTTGGGCAAGTTACAGATGTGCAGTTGAACTAAAATTCCAAGATATAGTCTCTGCTACACCCTAAGCATTGCAAAAATTGTCTCTCAGACTGGCCTATGTTGAGATACATCAAACCATGTTAAGATCCCTTATTTGCTCTGCAGAATGTTAATCTTGTCCATTTCAGTCTAAATCACTTTTAACCACGTACCAAGTATTAATGATTGCCAACTACCTTCTCCAGCAGTAGCAATTAGCTGAAACGAATATAAATGCAAATCTCTTTCTTCAGGTTTTAATGATTGGAGTTTTGAAAAAATGCATTAAAATTCATCTACTTTACGTTTTGACTCACCTTTCACTTCATTTTTAAAAAATTTTGTGTTGAATTCACCTACTCAAAACGTTTAAGTTTGATTTTATCCCTTGTTGTTGCTTTCACATTACTTCAGTCTGACTGGTTACAGAAATGCACAGTTACTGGCCTTGTTGACTCTGGTCCGGATGCCCATTTTTCCTTTAAGTAAAGCTTCCCAGTTGCACTTTCAGTGCATTCCGTACGGTAATGTTAAAATCCAAAAATGTGCAAGGACAAGCTGAAAGTTCATGTTAGATGCTTTGCTCTGGCAATGCTTTTGTCAATTTATTTTCTTCCCACTTTTTCATATCTTAAAGCTTGCACAATGGCCAAAGCTATTGTTATGGAACGGTAAATCGCCTCACCCCTCTAAGAATGAAGCTAAAACATAAGCCCCAATCTATTATGGTCAGAGTAGGTGTTCCCCTTTAATTATTATCCCTGAAACACCCAGAGAAGCTTGCCCCATTGTAGAGTGGTTAAAATGAAGAAAATCCCTGATCTTGACTTTACAAAGAAAAAGAAACAATTAATTTATTTAACCCAATCAACAAATTGAAAGAAATACTAACGAATCAAGAATTCCCCCTTATACTACTAACTACTTCCTAACTTCCTTAATTGCCGAATTCAACTTGTCTTGCAAAAATGCTGCTTGGCGTTCTGTGCAACATGTTTCCATTTGGGCACTCGCTGTTCACCTGCATTTGTAAACCTCTAAGCGCAGACAAAGCAGAAGCTCTTAAAGGGACCATGACGGCCTTTTCCCCACGATCATTTTTAACCAACAAATTCGAACTTCTTGCCTTCCAATACTCCACTCAACTTTGTAACACCTCCCCCAACAGGGGGAGGCAATGGCCCAGTGGTATTATTGCTGGACTGTTCATCCTGAGACCCAGATGTTGTTCTGGGGACCCAGGTTCAGCGACTCCAGACCCATAGCAATGTGGTTGACTCTTAACTGCCCTCCTTGGCAATTTGGGATGGGTAATAGGTTCTGCCTAGCTAGTGATGCCCCCATACTGTAAAGGAATGAAGAACACTTCAGGAAAAAAAATGAACCATCATTATGAAGAGGTGGCTTTATTTTTTTCTAAATCTTAAGGTTGTTACCACAAAATACACAGATCAGCCCTATAAAGTTATTGCTTTCATACTAATTCTAAATATATATATAACATTGGATTGTACTGGTTTGATCTTATCTCCAAATTTTCTTTTAATCCTGCAATAATGCACCTGTAATAACATTTTCCATCCTACAACATGTACCATCTGCAAATTGTGAGCCTGTAACATAAAACTCCAAGGAAATGGTCTCATATTTCTGTCCTTAAATCTTTTCAAAAAAATGAGTGGATTGTGGTGTGTATACACAGCTGTCTTTGAAATATTGTTGGCAATATACACATTAAAATTTTTAAGGCCCATATGAAACCCAATAATTCTTTTTCAGTGGTGGAGTACTTTCTCTGATGAATATTGAGTCTCGTTGAGACGTAACCACTTGGTCTTTCAGTTCCCCCATCATTCTCCTCCATCAACACAGCTCCAAATCCTATTTTGCTGGTGTTGACTTTCACGGGTTTGAAGAAATTTTGTGTCGCTAAAACCGGTGCAGTAGTTTATACAGCTTTTAAATTCTCAAATCCCTCCTGGTAATGTTCAAACTACCAAAATTTTGTGTTCGCTAGTAAATCCATCAGCAGTGTCACCACGTGACTAACGTTCAGCACAAATTTCCAATAGAATCCACTCAGTCCCAAAAACCAAAACACCTCTTTTTTGAGGATGGTCTTGGAAATTCCTTGCTGGCTTTCATCTTTATGTTCCTCAATGTCATCCTTCAAACTCTGATGTTACGTCCTAAGAACCCCACTTCTGCCTTCGCAAATTCTGTTTTTACTCGGTTTATAATCAGTTTTCCCTCCTGTCATCCTTTCAAGAGCTCTGTCAAATGCATCATGTGATCTTTCCGTGAATGGCTAAAGATCATGATGTCATCCAGAAAGACAGCACAATTAGTCGATCCTGCCACAACTCTGTTCATAAGTTTTTAAAATGTGGCTGGTGCATTCTTTATACCAAAGGACTGTGAGAAACAGTACCTGCTGACAAATTCAGCCTGAGACAAAGCCTTGGAAACAAGACAATTTTATTCTGTACGATCTTGCAAGAAAGGGTGTCTGCTAGACAGGCACACACTACAAAGCATGTTAAACATTCTTATACAGTTTACAAGTTGCGGAATCATGCCTCCCTGGTCCCATTGGTCTTATCCTATCATTCCCCGTCCTGTCGGACAGCCCTTGTTTATTGTTCCCTTTTCTGCCGCTGAAGGCCCCATTCCCTTGTTTAGTGCAATCCTTATTTGGCTATCCTAAAGAGCACTAGACATGCTGTACGTGCGAATCATCAGGTTTGCAGAAATAAGCCTCTGCTACAACATCCTTATCTCTACCATGTCCTTGTCTGCAAAAAGAATGTTTCTGGTCATGCTAACTGCCATCTTTGCAGAACCTAATCTCTGGTTAATGATAAACTTCTGCTACAAAATCTTGTGAATTTCTGCTTCTGCAAGATCCCACTATTCATCCTTACCTGCTTGTGAATTTCTGCTTTTGCAAGATCCCACTATTCATCCTTACCTGCAGAAACAACATGTTTCATTTCTCACAATTCCCCCTTTTTTTCTTTTTCTCAAACTGTTGTTTCTGCACTAATTAAGCCCCTTTTTTAAATTCATTTCTCCATTCTCTGCCCTCTTACACTTGCTGGCATTGAGGTTCGCAATCTTGTCCACAGTTAACCCTTAAACCACTGTTTGTGATGTTCGTTTTTCGAACTCTAGAAGCATTCTTTGGCTCTCTCTTTGTTGCATACCATCTGCTGATTGTAAAAGCATCTGGTGATGTACTAGAGTTCGTTCCCCTAGAGACGTCATTAATTGGTTCAGTATCCATTTAAGGACATTAAACCCCACCACCAGACCCACTAATATCAATAATCCATAAATGGCCAAATTAACCAACCACTCTCCCCAACCAGGTAATCCCCAACTCTCCCAATCCCAGCCTTTTTCATTCCGGTATCGGTTACCGGCCTCCCTTATTTCGGCGATTTTGTCTCGTACGTGTTGGGAGATATCAGTAATATTATGGGAAACGTCAGGTATGTATGTACAACATTCTTCCCCAATTAGGACACAAGTACCAGCTTTCTCTGCCAAACTGTAATCTCGAGCCATCCTACTCTGGTGAATCGTTAGTCTGGCGGCAATCATTTCAGTCGTTATGGCCGCCACTTGGGATTGAGTCTCGGCCAACGCATCGGCAGTATTGTTGGCCAACTCCTCCAGGGAAGCCACCAGCTTTTGTGTTTCTCTTCCTGCTCGGGCAGTCTCATACATAGGTATCAAAGTCTAGAGGAAGCGATCCCCTTCGGTTACTTCTCGGGGTGTCCGCTTCCCTCCCTGCCCATTCTGAGTTATTTCTGGGGTTTTATCTAACAGCCTCAGATGGGGAATTAGGTAGGCGAGGTAGCAACAGTCACACCAGCCTTTCTGACTTTGAGGCAGTGTTAGATCAAAATCATAACATTCCTGCATTTCTACTCTTCCTATGCATTCGGTCACCCGAATATACCTTTCCCCGGGGATAAAGGGATAGGCCTCTAGGCCGCATATCCAATATGTCCTGTTCAATCTGTGGGGTACATTTGTGCCAGTAGCTTGGCTGGTGGCGACACAAGATGAGTTTCCTAACTGGAAGGGTGCGCTGTTGTTATGATTGCAGAAACAAGTAGTATTGACTACTCCTTTCAGTGGGGAAACCCTAAGGCCGTCGATAGCACCCGGGGTTTTCGGAGCCGGTCGTGGGAACCATCCCGCGAATTTATAATCACCCCTTTCAGATCTCCATTTTGTATCATTTGAGCCCAAGTCAAATTGTTGTGCCTCGTACACCTCTCTATTGGTAAATGGTACTACCGTGAGAGGGATTCCAGATTCTCCATGGTGTGGGATCGCAGCGCACACCCAACAGTTGGTACGCCCCATTACTCGAGCATAATTGTGACATAACGCGGTAAAATGATTTTTCCCAACCCCCTTGGCAACTAGCGCCAATATTATTGTAACAACATAAAGCTGCCTGCTCATTTCAGCTTCCCAACCCCCCTCCCCTACCTGTCAATTCCCTAACCCTTTAAGTACCCGGGAGGCGTGGGTTTGCGCAACACTTACAATTCAAAAAAGAATTTTAACCAATACTTAATAGTCTCTCATATCAGTTCAGTTCATTTTTTTTTGCTCAGTTTGACTTTCAGAGGGTTGTCTGGAGGATGAGCTTGCCACTCGGCTGGAGGCGAAGGGGCGTCCACCGGACCCTTAACACGATTGTGATGACTCCAACCTTTTTCAGCAGTTCGGACGGCTGTTTCAGTAGTCAGGAGAGTTAGGAACGGTCCCTCCCAGCTTGGGTGCAGTTTGTTATCTTTCCAGGTTTTGATCAGGACCCAATCACCCGGTCGTATCTGATGTACTGCGAACTCTAGTGGAGGTGACTGGGTCAACAGACCCTTCTTCCTAAGGACAGACAAAGAAGAACCGAGCGCCACAATATAGTTCTTTAAAAACTTATCATTGAACTCTACAGATGGTAATTCCCCTTTTCACCCCAGGAAAGGTAATCCAAACATCATTTCATAAGGAGAGAGGATATAGGGTATTGTCTAACCTCTCATCTTTTCGAGTCAGTGTGATTACCAACGGGGTGATAGTTAGGTGCCCTGTGTTATCAGCTCTCGCCCACACATCGGGGCTGATTTGTTGTTCTTCCCGACGCATTAACATAGCCATTGTTACAGCTACCGCACTATTCTCTACCCCAATTTTTAAGCCCAGCAATATAATCAAATCCCTACCAGTAAATTACTCCCAATGTTGGGGATGTATAGTAATTGTCCTATCACTTCCTTATCATCGTTTCTAATTAGGGTTGGCTCAAAAATAGGTACTGGCAATCCTTCGCCTTTTACTCCGGAAACTCTAAGATACTTATTAGTCAACTTAACACTAGTAGGTATAAAACTTAGGGATGACCGTGCCGCACCGGTGTCCACCAAGAATACTGCCTCCTCCCCTTCAGGTCCCACCTTTAAGTTTATCAAGGATTCCCGGTGGGCCTTAGGAGGAAGGAACCCCTGACTCCCCTAATCCTCATCGAGGGCCGTTAGGGAGACCGTTTCCCTTTCCCATGTTAACTCTGGGCATTCCCGCTTGAAATGTCCCACTCTTCCACAACGGTAACATCCTGCCTGTCGTCTCCCGTGTCTAGTGTCTGCCTCTTCGCTTTGTCTCTCTTTCTGCCTCCGTGTTCCCTGTTCAAATCTCTCCTTCTTTGTTACTTCGTTAATGGTGGCGACCATCATTTTTGCTTTTTGTTTCTGCCTTTAGTCCTCCCTTTTTACATATACCTTCTGCTCCTCTCATAGTAATTCCTCCATCTGTCTCTCACTCCATCCCTCCATTTTCTGTAATTTCGTTTGTATGTCTGGCCACGATTTAGTTACAAACTGGACCTTTAAGAGTCCCTGAGCTACCGGATCATCGGGATCCATCCCCGAATACTTCCTCGTGGCCTCCTTGAGCCTTTGAAGAAATGTAGAAGGAGTTTCATCCTTCTCCTGTCGTACTTCGAAGGCTTTAGCAAAATTCTGCAATCTGGGTGCTGCCTCTTTAATTCCCAATATTACCATTTCCCTCAGATCCCACATTGATTCTCTATCGTTTGTTCTATTATTATTGTCCCAATGAGGATCGGCATTCAGGAATTTCTGATCTGCCGGGACTACGTTTAGTCCTGCTGGGTGCCTTTCTTTCTCCACTCCTGTAAGGCTGCCCTTCTAATCATACCTCGTTCTTCCCCCGAAAATAGAGTTCTTAGAATTGCCATCACTTCTCCCCAGGTATATAAATTGGGTCCTAGGAATTGATCTAACTGTTCTGCCAGTCCAACCGGATCCTCTATTAAAGTTTTCATTTCTTTCTTAAAGATCCTAACTTCACTACTGGTTAAGGGAGCGTTCACATACCCAATTTCACCATCCCCAATCAGGACCTCCCTTAAAGAGTATAAGTTTTCCTTTTCCTTTGCTTCTGCCCCTTCTCTACGTGTGGCAGATCGTGTAATTCTGGGCCCCCTAGGTTCCGTGTCTTTTACCTCAGTGTCTGGCTCTTTTTCAGGTGCTGGGGTTTGTTCTGGGGCTGTGGGCTGGTTGTAGGGAGGTGGCAAACATGTTAGGGGATCCCATTGTGGCTTCTCTTGTTCTTCCTTTCCCTGCCCTCCCCCTGATCTTTCTGTAGTCATAGGATATAGCCCTACCTTCGCACCACCTATCCAACAAGCCGCATAGTCTGACTCTTGTTGACTAAATGGTTCTTTCCGATTGACATATATATTTAATTCTTGACACAACCAATCCTCATCGGACCCACATTTGGGCCAAAAATATTAGGTACCTTAATGCTTTCTTTAGACCAAACAAAACAACAATAATTTATCATTATGGTCTTATCTTTCTACCGCGTCCGGGAGCTGGATTCCCAACTGCTCAACATTCTTGCAAAAGGGCTGTCGGACGGAATATATTCCATTTTGTCATTCTTTACAGATTGTTCGCTACTCAGGCAACTCCCCTTGCCTCCCATTGTTGCTAATTTAATTAATCTTGTCGAGATCCGGTGTCGCCTTCTTCCACAACCGTCTCAGAGTCCTGACCTTCGCGTGGGGGATTTCCCTTCTTAACAACCGGCCTAAGTCTGGGTGCTCGAATCAGGCAGACACCTTACTCGCCCAATTAATCAGGCCAATTATATACTTTTTCTGTTTCGCCAATTCCCCGTACTGTCCGTACGTCCCGACCACCAAGGCAATACTTAAATGTCAGTTTTCTTACCTTGGTCCGTGCAGGGAGTTACCTGGTCGTTATAACTCTTCCCCGTACTTCCCGTACGTCCCCGCAGCAATACCTGCAGCAAATACCGCTGCTCCCCCAGTCGCCCGAACAGATCTTTAAGACCTTTCCTGACCCGGGTCTTGTGCACAAGAGTTACCCGACCAGACCCGCCGTGTCTACCCGTCTTGTTTCCAGGGTCTCCCAGTCCGGATCGCACTCGCCCAAACAGCAAACAAGGGAGTTGGAGATCGCCAAAATCGGCGAGGCCGCCTTCCCCGTCATCCCAAGAGTGTCGAGCGGTCGGAGTGTCGGATCCCGGACGAGCCCCCAATTGTGAGAAACAGTGCCTGCTGACAAATTCAGCCTGAGACAAAGCCTTGGAAACAAGACAATTTTATTCTGTACGATCTTGCAAGAAAGGGTGTCTGCTAGACAGGCACACACTACAAAGCATGTTAAACATTCTTATACAGTTTACAAGTTGCGGAATCACGCCTCCCTGGTCCCATTGGTCTTATCCTATCATTCCCCCTCCTGTCGGACAGCCCTTGTTTATTGTTCCCTTTTCTGCCGCTGAAGGCCCCATTCCCTTGTTTAGTGCAATCCTTATTTGGCTATCCTAAAGAGCACTAGACATGCTGCATGTGCGAATCATCAGGTTTGCAGAAATAAGCCTCTGCTACAACATCCTTATCTCTACCATGTCCTTGTCTGCAGAAAGAATGTTTCTGGTCGTGCTAACTGCCATCTTTGCAGAACCTAATTTCTGGTTAATGATAAACTTCTGCTACAAAATCTTGTGAATTTCTGCTTCTGCAAGATCCCACTATTCATCCTTACCTGCTTGTGAATTTCTGCTTTTGCAAGATCCCACTATTCATCCTTACCTGCAGAAACAACATGTTTCATTTCTCACAGGGCATTATTTTAAGTTGATACACCCCATTTGAGGTACAAACGCAGAAACCTTTTTCGTTCTCTGTGACAAAGATACTTGCCAGTAAACACGGATTAAGTCTAACTTGGTGAAATAAGTGGCTTATCCAACATTTTCCACACAGACATCTAGCCTTCGATTGGGTATTTGTGTGATATACTTATGGTGTTGACCTTCCAATAATCCATGTGAAACCATCAAGTGCCATCAGACTTCGGAACCTACATGATCGGCGAAGTCCACTCACTTTGATGCAGCTCGATGCTGCAAGAAGACATCGCTTCCACTTCCTTCTGTACCTGGGTGGCTTCAAGAGGATTAAGCCTGTAGGTGTGATTTTTTTTTGGAGCAGCATTCCCTACTTCAATCTCATACATTAGAGTACTAGTCCTCCCTATTCTATTCTCACATACGTCCTCATATTTCTGCAACAAACCTTTCAATTCAGTCTGTTCCTGAGACAGATAGCTCGATATTCTATCCGAGTTTCTAAGGACTTGTTCATTTTTTAAACTTATTTCGAGGCACATCAAAATCAAATGATTCGGATTCTGATTCCTCACTCCGAGGGGCAGTAGCTAATACCGGTTTCTCTGGTTCCCTTTTCATAGGTGCCTTTTTATTACTTCCTGTGGCTTTCCTACCATTTGACAAGTGTCATAGTTCTGGCAAAATTCAACCATATCCTTATGCAATCCAGGCCAATAAAAGTGTTTTTGTATTTTAGCCTGAATCTTCCTCACTCCTAAATTACCTCCGACTGGTAATTTGTGTGCGACTTGTAATATTTCCCATCCGTGTGCTACAGGCAGTACAATCTGGTGCATTTCTGCCCATTTCTCTCTGCACTAACGTGCCAAGGTCTCCATTTTCGTCTTGGGAATCTATCCATGAGATAATAACACTTGGGAATACATTCTGATTCCTTTTCAGAATAGGAGTTATAATGTAGATCTTTTATTGTCTCATCTTTTGCTGTAATCTTTCAGAACTAAACACCTCTGCCTGATCCTCCACCTGTTCAGGTTTTCCTTAACCATTGCATTAACAGGGTGACAGTTAACTGAGCCTCAACTCCTTCATCTTTCTCTTTGGTTTTCCTCTCTAAACTGTGACTGTGGGATCTTGTCATCACACAGTCTGGAAAAATTCCAGGATATTTTTCATTTTACTCCTCAGTTCCCTGGTTTTCTTTTGGCTTCTCCATTGCAGGAGGCGTAACTCCCACTTTTGATCCTGTTTGGTCATTTCCAAGAATAAACTGTATTCCTGGAATTGATTGGGCTTTCCAACCTGCTGTTATACAAGGGAATGCTAAATCTCTGTCCATCTATACCATAGATTACTGTACTCTCAAGTAACATTTCAGAAGGATTGCAAATATTTTCATCTCTTATGATTAGAGACTGACCAGGTTCTGTATTACTCAATATTAGAATTTCTTTACCTTCTCCCCCTATTCTTCGTGGGTGAACCTTACCTACAGAGGTGAAGTTTTGTAGAGATCAGGCACTGTCTCAATATCCAGCCTGTGACTAGGCTGTGCGCTCTCCTGCAGCTCCTCGACTCCTTTTAAGATTTCCTTCACTACCTCAACTAACTCTAACTTTTTCCCAGTATGTTTCTTCACCCACCAGCACTGTCACTTCATGTGTCACGTTTTCCCAGTGCCTTTCTGAAACCATCGTCACTGTGACTTTATGTGTCCCAAGCCATTCCAGTGAAAACGCCTGAGGCCTCTTGGGTTTCTTTTTTTCACCAGTGATAAACTATTCCTAGTGTTGTTTTCATTGGAGGATGCCCCTTTTCCCCAATTTCTATCACCCATATAATGAAACTACTGTCAGAAACTCAATTATGATTTATGCACTAACACATATTCTTCTGCCAACTCTGCTGCTCTTCTGAGCAGGTCACTGGGCCCGAAATATTAACTCTGATTTTTTTCTTCACAGATGCTGCCAGATCTGCTGAGACTTTCCAACAACTTATGTTTTTGTTCCTGATTTACAGCAGTAAAGTTCTTTTGGTTTTTGTCATTCTGACCTGGTTCCTTACTTATGTTTCTGAACCATTGTCTGCATGCTTCTGGTACCAATTCACAGGGCCTCAAAATAGCCTGTTTAACCTCTTCATATTCTCTTGGCACCTCATCTGACAGTAATGCAAACACCTGACTAGCCCTGCCTACTGACTTGGCCTGAATTAACATTAGCCAAAGTCTCTGGCCAATTCATCTGCTTAGCCTGTTTTTCAAAAGAAATGAAAAGGGCTTCTAAATATTTTTATTATCTAAATAAATATTCGGATTTTGGTCATGTTTGACATGTTTGTGTATATCCCTTTTCTGTCTTTGGCTACGATGGTTTTGCACATCATCACTCTTCATTGAACCTATCTTTTACCTTCATCTCAATCCATTTAAATTGACTTTCCTGTTCAATTTGCAACTTCTGAAGTTTAAAGTCTCTTTCTTTTTGCTCAGCTCAGAACCTTCTCTCGTTTTCTTGATCTCTTTCCTCTTCTTGTAACCATAATACAAACTCTCTTTCCTTCCTTTCATTCTCTAACTCCAGTTGTTTCATTTGCAGTTTAATTTTTCTAACTCCACACACTTACCTGTTTCTGTGATACACCTAAGTGCTTGACCAACTCCATGACAATTTCAGATTTCCTTTTATCCCTCATTAAACCCAAATTTAACTTGTTTGCTAATTTTAAAAGTATATCTTTCTTTGTCTTTCTAAACTTTCTTGGAAAATTTGGGAAGGATTTTCAAATCCCAGAACCTCTTTAGCAGTGATAATGGGAACTGCAGATGCTGGAGATTCCAAGATAATAAAATGTGAGGCTGGATGAACACAGCAGGCCAAGCAGCATCTGATGAAGGGTCTAGGCCCGAAACGTCAGCTTTTGTGCTCCTGAGATGCTGCTTGGCCTGCTGTGTTCATCCAGCCTCACATTTTATTACCTCTTTAGCAGTGTTAGGAGCCATTTCCCACTCTTTTAAATTGACATACCACAGGTAACTGAAATGAAACTGATTTTTCTCACCTAGGTTTTCTTTCAAGATCGAGGACATTAATCCCCAAGTCTGTTTAAATCTGTCCAAATCCTTTCAGAACCCAGACTCAAACAGTCCAGATCTAGGAGTCAAATCATCCAAATTCCATACTCAATCTGTCCAAATCCAGACTTGAGCCCCAATTTTGTTAAGGTGATTTTAATAGCTGAACCCCTCTGATAATTAAACTAAAACACAAGCCCCATTAGGGGTTCCCCTCTAATAATTATCCCCCCCCCCCCAAACACCCAGAGAATCTTGCCTTTCCCCTCATAATCAATCGAAACAGTGGTTTTAAAAAAAAGTCCCTGATCTCCACTTTACAAGTAACAAGAAACAATTTATTTATTTAACCCAACATGAACAAATTAACAGAATTACTAACAAACTGACAATTCCCCCTTATACTACTAACTACTTTCTAATTGGTCTAAATTCTACCAGAACACTGTTCAAAAAAACATAAGTCCCACTTAATAAACCCAATTAACATGAGAACAATGATTAATAACTTAATCTCTCCAAATTCGCACAGACTGTCTTCTGGAATATTCTGGTACCTTTGACGAATTAGATGGGTTTTCTCTGAGAGCTGAATGAAGCTAACTCTGGCAGATGGCTCTCTCTGATTTTCCAAATGCCCTCCTCTTATATATCGATAACGAAATAATCAGATTCTTACAAAATGATTTGCCTACACTGTCAGATTTAAATTCAGTTGACTTTCTGTATCTAGGTGCTTGTTTTAATTCAATTTGCCAAATTCAAATTTCTTGTCTTGGGAAAAAGTGCTGCTTGGCTGTTCTACACAAAATGTTTCCATTTGGGCACTTTCTGTGTACGCCTGCACAACCTTAGAAAAAGCACAAGCTCTTAAAGGGACCATGGCACTCTGTTCCCCACCATCAATTTTACCAACAAATTCTAACTTCCCGCCTTCCAATTCATGAATTTTCCACCTAACTTCATAACCCTATGGGTTACTATGAGCTCACAAGACTATGGAAATATTGATGCTGCGGTCAGCCCATTATCACTTAGGAAATGTGATTGACCACATTTTCCTGCCTGAGATTTTCCTGAAATGGAAAGGTTGTGAATCTGGGAGTCTTGGACTCGAGCTTGTGTGTGAGCTGCAGGATGTGCAGCGTTAATCGTTATGTCAGGTGAGTACCTAATCCCTTTGCACATTGTAGGTACTGATACGAGGGCAGTGCAAGCACCATAAACTTGGCAAGTAGATACTCCTGTGTTTTCATCTCTGTCACAATCTCATGTAATACAATTCTCTGTCAATACAATCTTTCTCTTCACATGATGGTTTGAAGTCTCAAATGCATTCCATCCCAATCATCGATCTTGACTGGGCAGGACAGCAGTTTTCAGTATCCAAAGCTGTAGGCAATGATCTTCTAAGTGGTAGTGAATAATAAAGTCCAAAGATGAACATTTCAATGCCAAAGTGAAACATTTGAGAGAGTAGGGAATTTAATCACTGAGCATGTGTTCTGTCACAGGGACAGACACTAGCATTATTTAGATAGCATCAGACAGCATAGAGGAAGATTATTCAGTCCATCATCCCTGTTTTAGCCCTCAAAGATGTGTCCAATTATTCTCACTTCCTTAACCAATACTGTGGTTCTGAAAAGTATTCCTTGTCAACCATATACCTGATTTCCTTTCAAAATTTAGTTGAATCTGTTTCCATCACCACTTCAGGCAATAATGTCTGAATTGCAACAACTTACTGTGTAAAAACATTGCTCCTCGTCTCCCCATATTCGTTTTCTTTGCAACAATTTAAATCTTTATTCTCTGGTTACTAACTCTCCTGACAGGGAGAACAATTTTCTCAAAACTCACTATACCTGTTTGTAATTTTGAGCATGTCCATTAAATTTTTACCTAACCTTCCTGACTCTGAGAAGAATCTTGCTTCGTGCCTCTCTCTCCAAAAATGTGAAACCCCTCATCTCCAGTAGCATTTGACACACAACTTCCTGTTGCTGCATGACTCATTGTGAACTTCATTTTGCAAAATAAATGTGAATGCTGATGAGACAGGGGAACAAATTAATGAGGAGTGATGTTTGATTCCACAGCTCCCAATGTTATAAATCATTTTCTGTTGTACAAAATTAGATCAGATTTATACTAAAATGTGACACAATGACATTTACCAATAATTGATTGCCTCCTTTCATGAGTAACAAATTAGATATTTTCTTTTTACTAAATTGAACATTGTTTTTTCAACTTACAGTCTTAGCTTTTTGTTCTCATCGACCTCATTACATTTTCATCATTCTGGCTTTTGCAGAAAGAAAATAAATTGTTCTCCAAACACTAATTTGGATGACAATTTTATGAAAAACTGTTATGCAGTAGAGCTATGCACAGAAATAGCTTAAATGATGACATTTATATTTGAAAGAGAAAAACAAGTCAAAGAAACAAAACATTAATTAGATCACCACTGATTTAGACAGTTGTGCAACTTGTAACTCTCCACAAAAACTGAATTGAACAGCGTTTAGCTGACAATGAGCTTTTGAAAGCAACCCTCTCTTTCTCTTAGCCATGGAAAAAGAAAGCAGTGACTTGGGGCCTGGGTAGAAAAAAATAAATGAATCCTGGACTGGCATATCTGGCTGTGAAGATGTGTGGTTGATTGATATTAAAAATTCTGTAACAGGAGGTATCATGTATATTTCATGCATATCTCACAAGCAATTCTGGTTAGACTCAGCTATACAGAACTGGTCAGTTGTTTATATCATTACACCATTGCTGTGGTGCTCCATCAAACCTGTCCTTAGTTTGGTCCACTTTGGAAGCTTAAACTTATGGCCAGTCCATGAATTTTTCAGTTACATGGAGATGTTGTTGAAGCTGGACTCATTCACCTGAAAGCTGAAAAGTTTGAACGTAGATTTGTTAGTGGTTAGGCACAATCATAAATGATTTCTGTGGAGTCTTCAGATGAAACTGTCTCCAATGGCACAAGGCTCAGCCTCTCTTTCTCTTCAACGTGAGGAAAATATTGTTTACATGATGAGTTGTATTCTGTGATATACTGCTGCATAGGGGGCTGGGATCAAGTTGTTACTTTCAAAGGAGAATTTGATAAATGTGACCATGATAAATATATAAGGCTGAATGAACAGATCTGGGAGGTGCGAACAATTTTATGGCTCTTTCCAAGGGCCAGTGCATGCACAATAACCCAAACGATCTGCTCCTATGATTTGTCAGTCTACGATCCTTTGAATACAGTGATATCATCAAGGCATACAGCATGGAAACAGACCCTTTGGTCCAACCAGTCCAGGCCAAACATAGTCCCAAACTAAACTAGTCCCAACTGCCTGGTCCTGGCCCATAGCTCTCCAAACCTTTCCTATTCATGTACTCATCATGCGAAAAGATATAAAAACCAAAAGAACTGTGCGTGCTGTAAATCAAGAATAAAAACGGAAGTTGCTGGCAAAGCTCAGCAGGCATGGCTGCACCTGTGAACAAAAATCAGAGTTAATGTTTCAGGTCCGGTGACTCTTCCTCAGAACTGATAGTAGCTCAGAAAACTTTGTTTCATTTGCAGAAGATAAAGAAGGGTAGGAAGTGAACAACAGGTGGGGATAGAGCCCAAAGACAGTAGACCAGTGGACAGACAAAGGAGTTGATATTTATCAGACTGGGAGGATGAATAGCTGTTAATGGGGTCTGCTAGCGACTGACAATTAGCCATGAGTAATGGCAGACTATGTGATAACAAGATATGGTGTGTGGGGTAGGGGGCTAGGTCATGGGAGAGTTCAGGCCCTAAAATTACTGAATTCAATATTGAGTCTGGAATGCTGCAGTGTTCCCAAGTGGAAAATGAGGTGCTGTTCTTCCAGCTTGCACTGTGCGTCACCGGAGCACTGCAGCAAGCCTGAGACAGAGGTATTGGCCAGGGAACAAGGTGCTGTGTTAAAGTGGCAAGCAGCTGGAAGCTCAGGGTCTTTTTTGCAATCAGAATGTAAATGTTCTGCAAAACAGTCACCCTGTTTATGCTTTGTTTCCCCAATGTAGAGCAGATAACATTGTAAGCAGCAGACTAGGCCTGGGAAGTGCAGATAAAGTGTTATTTCTCCTGGAAGGTATTTGTGGGCCCTTAGATACTGGGGAGGAAGAGCTAAGTGGGCAGGTGTTGCACCTTCACCGGTTGCAGGGGAAGGTGCCGTGGGGCTTTGGGGGATTGCTGGAAGTGAAGGAAGAGTGGACCAGGGTGTCCTGGAGGTAACAGTCCCTGTGAAAGCAGACAATGGATGAGAGGGGAATATGTGTCTGGTGGTGACATCTCACCAGAGGTGGCAGAAATGGTGTCTGATAATATTCTGGACGTGGATGCTGGTGGGATGGTAATTAAGGATGGTTGGTAAGCATACAGGTTTAGTGTCTAACGACAAAACATTGATTATTATTTTCAGCAGCAATCAGATTATGTAATATAAAGCAGGTAATTTTCCGTGAGCACTTTGGTACATCTTGAGGCCATGACATGTGCGAGTAATGCAAATATTCCTTTCTTGATCATGCAGCCTGAGCCAGAACGACAATTCTTAACTTTTCACCCTTGTTCATTTCTGTCCAAGAATCAGAAATGTTATTGATTAAATGGAGATGAGAAAAAAATGTGGCTTATTTCTTCACACTGAGATGAAATCTTAGATGAAATCCCTCCCAATGCAAAGATTGGTTACAGACTGAATGATCTAAAGTTCCAAGATTAAAATTAATTTGAAGGGATTGGGTAATAATTTAGTCAATCTTCATTCAGAAACAATTTATAAGGGCTGTAATTCATGCTTGGACCTTAAATCTATGGACATCAGGAAAAAATTCTAGCCTCAAAATGTCTTCCTAAAATCTGGAATTTTGTCTCACACCATTTGTGTGAGCATTGCTGTAAATGTGCATTTTTGCTTCTTTATTATCACAACAATCAAATACTACACAATTGGCAAGAATGTTCTTTAAAATAACCTTTCAAAGAAGTGGTTTGAAATTTGCCTTTCAAGAGGGATTTCTTGGGTGTTTGAGGCAACTTAGTATGGAGCTGGAAGAACATTACAGGCCAGGCAACATTAGAGGAGCAGGAAAGTTAATGTTCCAGGTTGGGACCCTTCTTCGGAAATGGATCTTGACCCAGAACATCAACTTTCATGTTCCCCTGATGCTGCCTGGCCTACAATGTTCCTCCAGTTCCATTCTGTGTTGTCTGTGACTTCAGCATCTGCAGTTCTTGTTATCTCTTCCTTGCGTGTCTCATGGCCACCTACAGTGACAAATAAAAACTGCAGTTCCTCCTGGCAAGAAGATTGGCAATCTTGTAACAGTGATCCTTGAATGTTGCTTTAAGGTATGAGCAATTCTACCAGGGTACATGGACTTCTTGATAATAATTTAATAGAGGAATGTATAGGTTTTATGGTAAATGGCCTACAAAAACCTAAATGTCCTAATTTCCTGATCAAACCTTGAGTGATCACAGTGTGCATGCATAACAACATAACTAAGTTTAATTTTAAAAGAATACTCCTGCTGTCTATGCTGCCAGGAACAGCAATAGCTCACAGCTGGACTGCCATGACCCAACAGAACAGGACAATGTTTTGAAATGAGTCAATTTTATGGAAGGTGCCCTCATGGCTCAGTGGTTGTGCTTTGAACAGTGGCTTTACTCCAGGGCTTGAGCACACTGATGCCTCCCTGTATCACAAAGGGAATGCTTGCTGTCAGCGGGACCATCTTTTGAATCAGTTGTGAATAATTCCTCTCTCCTCTCTCACATGGATGGGAAACATCACCTGCATAATTGAAAAAGAGGAGTGAGGGTTTCCTGGTCAATATTTATTTTGAAACAACATGATTGTGACTGATTATCTGCCCATTTATCTCATTGCTATTTGTGCTTTCTGGCAGTGTCATTAGCTGGAAGGGAAACCTGTTTCTGACTATTTCTGACCATATATGAATGGGTTCTTCCAGATCACTATCATCCATTTTATATGACTATCCAAGTTAATTTTCATTTTTCTGAGCCTGGACATTTTAGACAGAGGAATTTCTTGTCTCCAGCGTGAAGCATGATCCATAAGATGATAAGACTGTAAGAAATAGGAACAAGAGTTGACCATTTGACCCCTCAAGCCTGCTCTGCCATTCAATATGATCATGGCTAATCTGACATTCCTCATATCCACTTTCCTGCCCACCATAATCGTTGATTCACCTACTGATCAAGAATCTTTCACAACTTTAAATATGCACAAGAACTCTGCTCCCACAGCTCTCTGTGGCAAGGAGTTTCAAAGACAGACAACCCACTGATAGAAGAAATTCCTCCCCATCCCAGTCTTAAATTGGTGTTCCTTCATTCTGAGATGATGTCTTCTGATCTTAGCCTCTGCCATAAGGGGAAACATCTCTCAGCATTTAGCCTGTCCAGCTCCTTCAGAATCCACTCTGTTTCAAAGAGATCACTTCTCATTCTTTTAACCACCAGTGAGTTGAATGACAATCTGTTTAGTTTTCGCTCGTAAGATAATCCGTACATGCCAGGGAACATCCTAATCAACCTTTTCTGAAATACCTCGAACAAAACAACATCTTTCTTGAAATAAGGGTACATAACTGCTCACAGTACTCCAGGTGTGGCCTCACCTGCAGTTTGTACAGTTATAGCAAGCCTTCCGCTCTCTTCAACTTCAATCCTGTTGAAAAAACAGTCAACATTCTTTTAACCTTCCTGATTATCTGCTGTACTTGTGTGCTCACTTTCCAAATTTCATGCAAAAATATCCTCAACTCCTTTGTGTTGCAACTTTCTGCAGTTTCTGTACATTTAAATAATGATATATCTTAAATACTGGCTTCGTTTGCTCTGCAAAAGAACTTGTGTGACATGATTACAGTTTCATAAAGCTATGCAGACTTTGCTTGATTAGATTATGATCTTCCAAATGTTCTGCAATTACTTCCTTAATAATTGATCCAAGAACAGATGTTAGACTAATCCGTCTACTTTTACGCACCTTTTGCCTCCCTGCCCTTTTGAATAGGGGCGTCCCATTGGCACCTTCCCATTCCTCTGGTACTTTTTCAGAATCCAGCCATTTCTTTGAAGGTTACAACACTCCAGATTTGGAAAAGATAGCTGAGGAGATTATGGAAACATTGGTAGTGATCTTTCAGGAATTACTGGAGTCATGGAGGAATCCAGATAATTGGGAAATGGCTTTTGTAGCACCTCTGTTTAAGAAGGAAGGAAAGCGGAAGACAGATAACAATTGGTCATTAAGTTTGATCTCAGTTCTGGATAAGATTTTAGAATATGTTAATAAGGATGACATTGCAGAGATAAAAAATAGAAGGTAAAGTGAAGCTGAACCAGCATAGCCTCATCAATGTGAGGTCATGCCTGTTCTTCGAGGAGGTACAGCAAAGCATTGTCAATGGGAAGTCATGTCTGTTCTTTGAGGCGGTGACGAGCAAGTTCAACAAAAGAGACCCAGTGAATGTGATCTTTGTGGATTTCCATCTTTGACCAGATGCCACTCAGGAGGCTCTAAATAAGATGGTGTTAGGGACATGGTAATGGCATGAATAGAGGATTGGCTGACTAGCAGAAGGCAGACAGGAGTGATAGAGGGATGTTTTGCATGATCACAGTTGGTGACTAGTGAAGTTCTGCAGGAGTCAGTGTTGGAACCACAACTATTCATGTTATACATTAATGATCTGGACGAAGGAACTGAGAGCATTGTTGCTTAGTTTACACAAAAAGGTGGAGGGACAGGTCATGTTGAGGAAGTGGGGAGGCTGCAGAAAGACTTGGGCAGGCTGGGAGAGTGGGCAAAGAAGTGGCAGATGGAATACAATGTGGGAAAATGTGAGGTCATATACTTTAGCACAAAGAGTAGAGAAGCTGAATGTTATTTAACTGGAGAAAGATTGCAGAAAAGTATAGCACAGAGGGATTTTGGAATTCATTGCGCACCTGTGTCAAAAATCTAGCATCCAAGTTCTATGGGTAATGGGGAGATAAGTGGATTGTGGTCTCCATTTCAAAGGAAATGGAATAAAAAATTAGGGAGGCTTTGCTAAAACTAAACAAGGCACTTGTCAGAGCACAGAAGGAAAATTGCAGTTTTGGGCCTCTTATTGAATAAAAGATAGACAGGCATGAAAGGCAGTTCAGCGGTTGTTCACAGGACTGTTACTGGCTGTGGAGTGACTGTCTTTGAGGAGAGGTTAAGTTGATTGGGCCTGTACTTGTTAGAGTTTAGAAGAACGAGAGGTGACCTTTTTTCAGACTTACAGGTAAGGAGACTCAAAAGGGGATATGTGGCAGATTGTTTTCCCCAAGGGAGAGTCTAGGACCAGAATAAAGAATCGTGCAATTAAGACAGTGATGAGCAGAGGGTTGTGAACCTGTGGAATTCTGTACTGCAGAGTGCTGTCGAGGCTGTGTCTTAAGAATATATTCAAAGCCGAGGTAGACAGATTTGTAACCAGTGATGGAGTGAAGTCTTGGGGGAAAAGGCAAGAAAATGGAATTGAGGATGATCAGATCAGTCATGTTCGCATTGAATGGTGGAGCAGACTCAATGGACTGATTAACCTATTCCTGTTCCCACACCTTATGATCTTAAATAGATGTCACTGGGGAGTGAAGAAATGGCTTGCAGGTAAAGAGACTGCAACAGCTACAAGTAGCTAACAAGGAGATTTCCAGCATGCTGAGACAGCATGGGAAAAAGAGTGCCAATTTAGAATGAAAGGAGGAAGCACATGTCAAGTCCTGGGTAGAAGAGAGGTTAAATTATGGATCTGGGATCCTGAAGACTTGTTTCATGATCTGGACTCATGAGTTCAGATTCCACATTTGGCAGCTGGGTAATTTAAATTCAATTGAATTAGTCTGAAATGAAAATAGCTCTTGACAGCAATAAAACTACTGGATTGTCATAAAAACACCATCTGGTCCAATCATGTCTTTTAGTGAAGGAAGTCTGTTGTTCTTCCTATTCTACTTTAAATGTGACTCCAGACTGAACAAAACGTGTTGGGAGTTGAAGACCACCTGCTTGAATAGAATAACAAGAAAGAGATGACCTCCAGTGTATGGGGAGGGTTGGAAGTGGGAGAGAATCTCTGTGTAGGACTTGAGTTTTTAATGGGGTGTGTCATATTTCTGGAGGACCATCCATTACTGCCTTGTGAATGGTGCAGAGTGCTGCCACCAATGATTTTCTTAACAGCAAGATGTAGTTAACGAAATGATTTCAATCGATATGTGTTGCAGTGATTAATATTTTTCATTCACTTGTAGAATATAAGTGTCAATAGCTGGCCAGCAATCATTGCCCATCTGTGGTTGCCCTTGAGAAGTTCAGTGGTAAGTTGGTCTCTTGAACCCTGCTGCCCATGTGCTGTAGATAGACCCACAATGCCCTGAACAAATTCTAGGATTTTGACCCAGTGACAGTGAAGGAACTGTTGATATTATTTTCAAGTCAGGAAGGTGAGTGGCTGGGAAGGGAATTTACAGGTGGTTATATTCTCATATATCCTTGCCCTTCTACATGGAAGTGAACATGGGTTTGGAAAGTGCTGTCTGAGGGTCTTTAGTGAATTTCTGCAGTGCATCTTCTAGATAGTACACACAGGTGCTACTGAGCATCAGTGGCAGTGAGAGTGCATGTTTGTGGATGTGATGCCAGTCAAGCAGGCTATTTTAACCTGGATGGTGTCAGGCTTCTTGATTGTTGTTGGAGCTGCACATATCCAGGCAAGTAGAGAGTATTCCATCACACTTCTGACTTGTACCTTGTAGATGGTTGACAGGCTTTGGGGAGTCAAGAGGTGAGTTACTTGCTAGAGTATTCCTAGCCTCAGACCTGCTCTTTTAGCCACTGTATTTATGTGATGAATCCAGGTGAGTATCTGATCAGTGGTAACTCCTGGGATGTTGATGGTGGGAGATTCAGACACAGTAAGGCCATTGAATGTCAAGCGTGGTTAGATTGTTTCCTGTTGGAGATGGTCATTGCCCGGCAATTGTGTAGCACAAATGCTAATTGACACTTGCCAGGTGAAGCCTGGATATTGTCAAAATTTTGTTGCATTTGAACATGGGCTGTTTTGTTCGTGTTTGAATCGAGGCTGTAATAAGGCCAGGAGCCGAGTGGCCTTCATGGAACCCAAACTGGGTATCATTGCGTAGGTTATTGCTGAGCACGTCCTGCTTGATAGCACTGTTGATGATACCTTGCGTCACTTTACTGATGATCAAGGGTAGGATGATGGGGTGGTAATTAGCCAGATTGGATTTGCCCTGCTTTTTGTGTACAGGATATACCCGGGCATTGTTGGGTGGATGCCAGCATTGTTACTGTACTGGAGCAGCTTGGTTAAAGATTCTGGAGCAGAAATCTTTGGTACCATCGTTGGAATGTTTTCCAGGCCCACAGCCTTTGCAGTATCCAGTGCCTCCATCCATTTCTTGATATCACATGGGGTAAGTTGATTTGGCTGAAGACTGATATCTGTGATGCTTGAAAACACTGGAGGAAGATGAAATGGATCAGCCACTTAGCACTTCTGACTAAAGATTGTTACAAATTCTTCAGCCTTATCTTTTGCACTGATGTGCTGAGCTCTTCCAACAATGTGGATGAGAATATTTGCAGAGGTGTCTCCTCCAATCAGTTGTTTAATTGTTCACCACTACTCACGCCCGGATCGACAGGTCTGCTTCAATCTGATCTGTTTTTGTGGGATCGCTTAGCCCTGTCTATGACTTGCTGTTTGTGCTATTTGGCATCCAAGAACTCCTATTTAGTAACTTCGTCAAGTTGACACCTCATTTTTAGGTATGCCTGATGCTACTCCTGAAATGTCCTACTGAATTCTCCATTGAATTAGGGTGGAAACCTGCCTTGATGCTGGTTGCATGGGCAATGTGCTGGGCTGTGAGGTTACAGATTTTGTTGGAATATAATTCTGCTGCTGTTGATGGCTCACAGCACCACATGGATCCCCATTTTCACCCTTGTCACCTTCAGTGCTTCCTCCAACTGTTCTTCAATATGAGGGGCTCTGATTCATCAGCTAGGGGAGAGACTAAGTAGTAACATGGCAGGAGGTTTTCTTGCCCTTTTCTAACCTGATGCCATGAGGTTCCATGAGGTAATTAGGCATAATTGAAAAACTGTCAGGAACCAGAGATGACACATTGATCTCCAATGAAGCCTTGTGCTTCACTGTATGTTCTTACAGAAAGACTGTCTGATATAAGTTCTGTAATTTATATTTTAATATCATCAATTTTTGATTTGGATTTTTGAATTTGAACTAGTGGCATGTGGGCTTTCTGTGAGTATGTAGATGTCCAGTAATTAACTTGCAAGTACTTCAGGAGCCATGGTGATTTCTTTTAAAACTTAGTCTAAGAAAAGGAGTTGCCTAATGGCTTAACGAGTAATTTTTTTTTTGTTTATGATAGAGATTTTTATGATGGAGCTAGAGAAAGAGTTGTCCATTTGGCTGCAATTTGGAGAATGAGGAATTGATTTATTTTTCTTTAGATTAGCAGAAGCACCCAAAGCTTGGGGAAAAAAATGTTTAGTTTTAGTTTCAGTTTGGACAGTTCTGCAAGGATTTTACATGAAGCTAGATGAGTAAAGCAGCTACTGCTGAGAAAGGGAGAAGGTAGTTTAAAATTGTTAAAAATAGATTGTCTCAGAATCGAATTCAAATTGCAAACCAGAGTATTTGGTTAAATTCTTGAAGGAGTTACTTAAGCTGAGAAAGTTTATGCCCTGTCATTTAATGAAACAAGGAAGAGGCTGTCAGATTTTCATGAAACGAGTGGAAGCAACAGTTAATGCAAATCTGATGAGATAGAGATGGGAATTCTCTCAGATATTTGAATACTGCAGTGGAATGCTGTTGGAATTTGTGATCTTGTATTTTTGCTATGGATTTTGAAATCATTAAATGTGTGTTATATATGGAAACAGGTTGGTTCATTCTACTTTATCTTGTGTTCTTTGAGGCAATGAACTTCTGTTCTATTGTTAAACCTAAAATTGCTTCATTATTGTTTGCTTTTCAACATTAAAACCAAACTAAAACAAATCTGATCTATAAAGCCAGAATTCATACTGGGATCTGAGTTTCCCAATAATAACATCAACTGAGATCAAAACAACTGTATGTCATCATCAGACTGGTGCACCTTTCTGTAGTTTCAACATTTTTTTTTCTGAACCATTACCTTTTACACTAGTTTGAAACTCGTGTGTACTGCATTCAAAGGGGCTGCTTACATTGGTGATATTGAATTCCAAATTACATTGGACTAAAGATGTAAAATCTCTTTCTCTGTCCTTATGTGCTGCCAGATTTGCTACATTTCTTCAGCATTGTCTGTTTCAACTTCAGTTCTCCAACGTCACGAAGACTTTGCTTTCATTTTCCATGGTGATTTAGTGCACTCACGTAGTGATTATGGTAACTTTTGGAAAACTAACTATCTACCTTGTCTCTTAGAAATGTAAATGTCACTTCATTTTTCTTTATTATGTATAAAAATGCTTCAACAAAATCCATCATTCAAATGCAAAAATTCAAACTTGTCTGACTGACTCTGCCCGAGGTGATTCCACTATTCTTACATTAAGCACTGTATGACCTTCAAATTTTTTTTAACCAGGTACTAATTTTGAGCAGGTTGGGAATGGTGGCGTGAGCATCAAGCTGATACCAATATCATCAAATTGAGTCAATTTTAAGATCAGTGCCCTGGACCTAGAATTCATCTGTTCGTTCATGAACGCTCAGCCTGGAGGCAGGTCCTTGGATCATTAACTGCTGATGCTTCAGCCTGGGATGTGTCTCATGGCAGTTTATTTCTATCAGTGCTGGTTTATCACTGCATTACATTTTTGGCCAGGGAAAAGAGGCAAATGTTAACCTCTCTTCACTGGATCATCTGTGTTTTTCCACAGTGAAGGAACTTTGAAGAACTGGATTGGGGAAGCAAATTTAGATCTGAACAAATTTCCTCACTGCCTGCATTTGTAGTGGGAATGATGTCTGTAAGTGGGTTCTGGCAGGGGGGCAGGAGGTGCCTGTCTCACATCTGAAGTGTTTCCTTTTGCAACGCTGCTCACCTTTGGCCTCAGTGGTTTCATTCAAATCAGGTAGGAGCTGATCACCCACCCCATGCAGACAAGGTTTGGTTTTATGATCCAGAATTTTAATTTTGCCCTTTATGCTGTAATATTTTTGCCCCTGCCTTAATTGGGAGGGCAATCCATTTGTTCCAATGTGACAGGAGACATCAATTATGTCCAAGTGAACATTCACATTACCTTTTCGATGGTTTGTTCTCCGGAGAGGAAGGAACCAATTCCCCAGGCCAGGAAAGAGTCTTTGCCTCTCCCTTCCATTACTGGCAGGCCAGAGGTCTTACTGCCTCTGGTGCTAACTTAATACCTTTCATTCCTCTGAGTTTTTGGTCAATCTTCATGGTTTTTGCTGTCCTTTAAAGTCATCCTGCCAGTTTTGAGCAGGAGACAGTGATGGATTATAATGGAGAGGCCTTAGAATTCAAATGATCTTGAACCTCCATCATCCCCCTAATATTCCCACAATTGAAATCAAAACGATAATGTCAAAAGTAGCATCCGTCCATTTCTTGCAACATTGTTTTTGAACTTGGCTTCACCTCATACTCATCATTCATTGACAACTTGAAACATTCTTGTGTGCATACTTTCAAATTGCCAACCTAACATGGCTCGAGACAGGGAATTCATTCCCATTTTAATAGGAACATTGGATTAAAGAGAATGACTGCGGGTATGCTGCTGTGTATTTAATGGAAAACTGCTATTTCACTGGAACAGTTTATACTTGGATTTGTGCCTAATAGACAAGTGTTCGGACAACATTATAATGATGTGATCTATTGCTGGATTAATACAGTCAAGTAGGCTACATAATTACAGTACACATGGCATTGTACAATGCATTTTGTAGTTCATTAGATCTTGCAAATCCTCCTATATTGCCAAACAAATTAGGAACTCATCAAGGTTCCTTTGACAGCATCTTCCGAACCTCTGAGCTATTCCACTTCTACAGAATGACAATGACAACAGATGCAAGGAACACTGCTCCTGGCAAATTTGCCTTCAAGCCATGTGCCGCTATTCCTTTTCTCACTGTCGTCAGGTTAAAATTCTGGGCGTTCACCTGTTCAAAATATAAGCTCACCACCACTACTTAATAACATAAAGAAACGGCAATAAAAGATGGCCTTGGCAATGATGCTCACATTCCATGAATGAATAAGTTTAAAAGGAAACTCTGTGCAGCAAGTATAACCTTCAGCTCCACAATTGTACATTAAAGTTCTAAAGTGGCCATCTAACTCACATTTTAGTTTTATGTGTTTCTTGTTTGACACTTACACAAAGATCACTGAAGAATGGGACCAAAGCATTGTTATGAGCAAGTTTAAGAGATTGCAAACAAGTCAATTTCTATACTATTCCCAGAATTGTATTTTAGCCTTGTCAAAAGCAGGGAACCATTAGTACTAACAAGAGAACTGATAAGATATGTGACTGCTTTTTTCTCCAAGCAACAATAATATAATGCATTCAAAATAGTCTGTTGATTGTGAAAGAAAGAATAAAAGGAAGAAAACAAAACAGCTTTCTCAAACGCAAGAATTAGTCACTCTTGTGAGTCAATAAGTGCAGAGTAAGGACTTGGAGTCAGCATTGTGATAATGGTCAGATATTGTGTTAGTTCACTGCTGTTGACTGAAAAATACAGGCAACAGATATCATTGAGAACTCCTCTGCTTTTCTTCAATTCATTGGACCACTATCCAGTAAACTAGATGAAAAATCCAAATGAAAGGAACAGTCGTCTGCAACTTCTCATCGGTTGCATTATGAGATTTGCATCTACGCTTAACAGAGTTTTTTTTAACATTATCTTAGAAAGTTCTCCACCTGAATTGTATAAGTACAGCTCCCGGGAGCATACAGGGGAAGCAAAGACCTATTATAAAATGGTATACTTGATGCATCATTCTGCAAAAGATGAAAACTGGAACTCTCTCCAGTGTGACTCCTGAAGCAGCTTCTTGAAACAAGCCTGAAAGACCTTGTGATCTGTGGTCAGTGGAATAAAATGTTGCAGATATCCGATCATACTTTCCAAACTTATTGATACATTACACATGAGGAATAGGATGTGAGCGCAGTGAATGCACCACATAATGCCCCGCATTGTAATGATAAACATTTGAGTTTATCATCATTCATCATTGCCTAGTACGAGGAATTTCAGCTCTGCTAAATATCAGTGTAATCCTTCTGCATAATTTTTGATGAGGACAATGTCTCACCCACGGGAGGTCCTTTCAAATCCTTAAAACTCCAGTCCAGAATGCTGCAAAATCTTTTGAGAATTGCAATTCAGTTTCCAGAATGCAAGAACTTGTATTGATGCAACACGTAGGAGCCCAATACTGCACCTTTTCTGCATCATTCAGAATCCAGATGTTTCCAGTTGAAAGCACTAACTTTACATGTGCAGCAGTTGTGTGTGTCAGTTAAGGAGATTGCAAACTATTTTAGGTCAAGCTAACTTTGTCAGCTAAGTAAAATTAAAACAAAAATGATCGAATGTGGATCACTCTCAGCTGACCGTGTATCTCGGCATGCAACCAATGTAATCTAGTAAAGTGCCCATCATTAATTTATGATGCTCAACTCCAGTTGTTATCATTGATTTGAAAAAGGTAAAACAAGGCTTGAAACAAGAGGATCTGGGTAATAATGGAAATTTCAGGCTGAAATCAAGTGCTTCACGGCTATTATAATTTTAATGAATTTGCTGGTCTCTGACACATACATGCTTCCATTCTCCAAAAGACGCAATTTTTTGTAAGCGTAAGTCTCATTTAGCGAAATGAGTGTTAACTTATCCAATAAAGGTGCTTCTTTAGTTTGGTATTATGTTGCATTGAGAAACTCTGGGCAGGCCAACATCTCAGGAAATGCAGTAGGTAGCAGCCACACTCACAGTATGTTCAAGACACTGGCATGTGACATATACCACCTTTCTGCAGCATCATGGCACATCCCTGACCCACTTACAGTAAGGTTCTACGCTGCCATGCTGCATTTCAGAGCACACTGTTGCAAAGTTGCTGCAAAGACATCTTCTGTTCAGGAACCTATCTTTCTCTGTCATTAAAACATTCAGTGACTTGGCCCTCACAGCCTTCTGTGGCAATAAATCCCATGGATTTAACCCACTTTGGCTGAAGAAATCCTTCTTCATCTCAGTTCTAAAGGGTCACCCTAACACTCTGAGGCAGTGTCCTTGGGTCCTAGTCTCTTCTACTTGTGGAAGCATGTTCTCCGTGTCAACTCTCCCCAGGTATCTCAGTTTTCTGTAAGTTACAATCCAATCCCACTTTTTCTTTCTAAACTCCACCAAGTACATAACCAGAGCCATCAACCACTCCTTATATGACATGCCCTTAATTCCTAGGATACTCCTGGAAACTTCCTGTGGACCCCTCCAAGGTCAACACATCTTTCCATCGACATTGAGTCCAGAACTTCCTAGAATATTCCCAGAGCCTTATGCAGCCTCAGTAGCACATTGCTCCCCTGTATTCTTCCCCTGGTGAAATGAATGCTAACATCGAATTTGCTTTCCTAACTGCCAATTGAACCTGCATGTTAACATTAAGGTAATCCTGAGAAAGGTCTCCGAAGATCTTTGATGCTTCAGATTTTTGAAATCTTTCATCATTTAAAATATCGTCTATGCCTCTATTCTTTCGACTAAAGTGCATAACCTCACACCATCCCACATTGATTTGCATGTGCCACTTCTTTGCCCACTTTCACAGCCTTGCCAAGTCCTTCTGCAGCCTCACCACTTCCTTAACATTCCCTGTCCCTCCACCTATTTGTGTGCCATCTGCAAACTTAGTAATAATGCCCTCAGCTTTGTTTCCCATCAACTGAATGCAGCTATTCACGAAACCTTCAATCATTCTCTCACTGTTGTCACTTCATTGTGAGCATTAGAGTTGACATCAACTCAGCTTTTTAAGCTGACAGTGGTATTAATGATAACAAAAGTGTGGAGCTGGATGAACACAGCAGGCCAAGCAGCATCTCAGGAGCACAAAAGCTGATGTTTCGGGCCTAAACCCTTCATCAGAGAGGGGGATGGGGAGAGGGAACTGGAATAAATAGGGAGAGAGGGGGAGGCGGACCGAAGATGGAGAGAAAGGAAGAGAGGTAGAGAGGTGAGTATAGGTGAGGAGGTAGGGAGGGGATCGGTCAGTCCAGGGAAGATGGACAGGTCAAGGAGGCGGGATGAGGTGGTAGGTAGGAAATGGAGATGTGGCTTGAGGTGGGAGGAAGGGATGGGCGAGAGGAAGAACAGGTTAGGGAGGCAGAGACAGGCTGGGCTGGTTTTGGGATGCAGTGGGGGGAGGGGAAGAACTGGGCTGGTTTTGGGATGCAGTGGGGGAAGGGGAGATTTTGAAGCTTGTGATGTCCCCTATTCCCAATTCCTCCGCCTCCGCCGCATCTGCTCCCAGGATGAGGCATTCCATTCCCGCACATCCCAGATGTCCACGTTCTTCAAGGACCGCAACTTTCCCCCCGCAGTGGCCGAGAACGCCCTTGACCGCGTCTCCTGCATTTCCCGCAACACATCCCTCACACCCCGCCCCCGCCACAACCACCCCCAGAGGATCCCCCTCATTCTCACATACCACCCCACCAACCTCCGAATACAACGTATCATCCTCTGACACTTCTGCCATCTACAATCCAACCCCACCACCCAAGCTATTTTTCCATCCCCACCCTGGTCTGCCTTCTGGACAGACCACTCTCTCCGTGACTCCCTTGTCCGCTCCACACTCCCTTCCAACCCCGCCACACCCAGCACCTTCCCCTGCAACTGCAGGAAGTGCTACATTTGCCCCCACACCACCTCCCTCACCCCCATCCCAGGCCCCAAGATGACTTTCCATATCAAGCAGATGTTCACCTGCACATCTGCCAATGTGGTATATTGTATCCATTGCACCCGGTGTGGCTTCTTCTACATTGGGGAAACCAAGCGGAGGCTTGGAGACCGCTTTGCAGAACACCTCTGCTCAGTTCGCAACAAACAACTGCACCTCCTAGTCGCGAACCATTTCAACTCCCCCTCCCATTCCTCAGATGACATGTCCATCATGGGCCTCCTGCAGTGCCACAATTATGCCACCTGAAGGTTGCAGGAACAGCAACTCATATTCCGCTTGGGAACCCTGCAGCCCAATAGTATCAATGTGGACTTCACAAGCTTCAAAATCTCCCCTTGCCCTACTGCATCCCAAAACCAGCCCAGTTCTTCCCCTTCCCTCACTGCATCACAAAACCAGCCCAGCCTGTCTCTGCTTCCCTAACCTGTTCTTCATCTCACCCATCCCTTCCTCCCACCTCAAGTCACATCTCCATTTCCTATCTACCACCTCATCCCACCTCCTTGACCTGTCCATCTTCCCTGGACTGACCTATCCCCTCCCTACCTCCTCACCTATGCTCTCCTCTCTACTTATCTTGCTTTCTCTCCATCTTCGGTCCGCCTCCCCCTCTCCCTATTTATTTCAGAACCCTCTCCCTATCCTCCTTTTCTGATGAAGGATCTAGGCCTGAAACATCAGCTTTTGTGCTCCTGAGATGCTGCTTGGCCTGCTGTGTTCATCTAGCTCCACACTTTGTTATCTTTGATTCTCCAGCATCTGCAGTTCCCATTATCAGTGATATTAATGATCTGGTGAGAAATTTCTTCGCAATGCAGGAAGGTAAGTTGTTTCTCACCACTTCATTGACATACGATTTGAGAGCATTGGTTTTGGGTTAGCATGCATTTTGGATGAATTTTTAGAATGTGCAGAGTAAATATCAAATCTCCACTGGTCTTATGTGTTGCCTTACTGCCATGACACCTGCAGCTCTTTTGACAAATTGCAGGAACCCAAGACATTGTCATATGTAAACTCCAGGCAGTGCACTCATTGTCCATTTGAATATTATTAATCACCAGCGTGGAAAGAGAAGTTGTCATTGACCTAACTATGTTTTTCTCTCCAATAATGCTGTATGAACCGTCAAGAATTTCCAGCACTTCCTGTTTTTATTTCAAATTTCGAGCAAATGAATTATTTTACATATTGAATTTCTTCAGGAAGACAATTAGTAACAAATAGGTGGGTGCCACGGCATGGTCTGTGCTTAATGTGGATTCCCATTGCAGTTTACCAATCAACATTTTATCTGTGGCATCTCTGCCTTATAATCAAACTGTTGTGTTGAAGTTGTCTGTGTTTCAAAAGCACTTCCTTTGTTATAAATTTTTAAACGATGTTGAGAGATATAGATAAGGTAGATAGGAATAAATATTTCATCTTGATGGAAGGGTTAGTGATTGGGGGAAGAGATTTAAGGTAAGGGGCTGAAGGGTTAGAGATGACGTGATTAGAAATGTCAAAACCGGAAGATGATGGATCTCTGGAACTCAAAATTTCAAGATGCCCATCGGGGTAGCAGAAGCCCTCATGTAAGAACTATTTGAATATGCACTTGGATTGCCAAGGCATTCAAGGCTATGGACCAAGTACTGGAAAATGGGATTAGAATAATGAGATAGTTGTTTTTGACCAGCATGGAAGTGATGGGCTGAATGACCATTTTCTGTGCTATGGATCTCTGACTCTGTGACACCAAAGAAATTTGTGAAAGAACAATTCTCTTCATCCTTTTGCCTGCGTGTCTTTACTTTTCACAGTCAGAGCATGTGTCTGTTTGACTGGCATTGGACAATGATTTTTAATTAAAGCAGACCATGCAATGACATGACATGACTACCTTCTGAAAAAATGAAATGGTCACCTTTCGAAGGCCATATTAATTCTTAGAATCATTCATAAGTTTTGGCATTATGTTGATCAGCAGAAAATATGGACAAATTTTCCATTTTTATTTCTCTTCAAACTTAAAAATGATTCATCAAGCTTCAAGAGGACCTTTAGATGAACCTGCCTGCCATTCAAGACAGGACTCGGTGTGCCAATCTGATCTGGCGATCAAAAGGCAACGAATCGTGGGAATAAATGAGAGGGATCAATCAGAGCAGGATATCTGTTAAGAAGTGGGCTTTATTTGTCATAGAATAAGAGGGGAGCCAATGTGTATTTTATCTGCCTATGCAGTTAAAATTGGAAGAGAATATTTGCCTGATGTTATTAAATGGCTTTTACTGTAAGTCATTACTCTAAACTAGCCAGACAGGACAATCTTTCGGCACACTGTTGTTCATTAAAACCCTCTACCAAGGCAAGTTCCGAAGACATAAACAATTTTTTTTTTGCTTTGAACCAGGAAGTTTCATTTTGCGTGGCAGCAAAAAAGGACTGCCTTTGCTTTCCATTTTGAAAGTTTGGCACTGGCTCAAAATGTGTGCAGTTAAATATAACAGATGGTACACAGCAAGCTGCAGTTTCAACATCTGTCTACTGAGTATTTGCAGCAGTTATCAGCAATGAGAAATGTTAGAGAACCACTCTGTCAGGCTCCTGCCCACCCTATTTGACCCCCATGTTGACCACGCTTGGTGGACGTGCATGCCTATTTTTTGAGCAGCTGCATTTGAATGTGCTGACAATGTCAGTTTGGCTTTGCTGGAGTAACTTTGTTTCTTTGCCAGTGCATCATGTGGTCAGTTTTCAGTGCAGGACCTGAGACCAAGCATGTCACATGAATCAGTTTGGGCCTGAAAGAGTTAAGTGATGTCACAACATACACTCCAGCCATCAGGATAAAGGACTGTTCCTGAACAGAGCTTACCAGTGCTGCAGCAACCTTCAAATTGCTTCAGTGATTAATCTTAGTGCAAACGTATGCAGCTCAAGTAGGCATGTGAATTTACTCTTAAGTTAAGCTGATATCTCACAGAAGTAATCATGCATTTTAACGTGATAGGAACAGCACTTATGTAATAAACTATATACTGTTCATTAAAATTATGTCGACATTCTGATTCAGAGCTTGAGTGGGCATCCTTCTTCACAGGCTAATGCCAGCAAAAGGGATTGGTGGTGGGAATTCCACTTAAAATATCACAGATAATATCTGACAATGTGAGCAGATGACAGCATTGAGGCCAATTATGACAAGCAGAGGTGGGACCTGTTCCCCATTGTCTGAAAAGTTGACAGTTCAAAGTCTGAACAAGCATCATGGTATCATCTTTCAGATGATCAATCAAGTTGCAGTTTCATCTCCTTGTTTAAGCTGGAACGGGGAAGTATTCAACAGACAGCCTAAAATATTTAACAGAGGCACCTGTCTCTTGCGAATGAGATGGCTATCACCACTGGTTCCACCGTTGTTAAAAGTGGGAGTATGAAGTTTCAAGGAAAGTTGCTTCTGAGTTTGACATTTTTAAAGTTTAATATTTTTACCTGACTCAAACTCACAATTTTTGGGCAGTGAGGATGGAGGTGAGTGTTAAAACTGCACCAGTGAATCTACAGAAACCATGACCTTCTGGCAGACTTCACAGTTGTTCTTTCAAAAGGAAATGTGACCAACATTCTGCCCTTCATTCGGACTGCCAAGTCACTGCAATTTCTCGCACCATGAGCCAAACCGTACTTTTAATATTACATTGGCCCAGGAAACTTCAGCAAGGGACTGGGCCTTACTGAATATTGAACTGCAATTTCAACAGATATTTTCTTTAATTTGGCATGCTTTGGCAGCTCATGCTGTCTCCAGCCAAGACTATTGGGAGCTGAACATCTTGTTCCATGATTTTGCAATACTGCTGTTTTTAATCCAACTAGTACTTGTCATGAAATGTTGCAGATGGCAGGTAAGATTGAGAAAATGGCCAGGGTAAGACACAGAATATGGGACATAATTGACAAATTAGTAACAGAGTATGATACTGGACAAATCTTCAGAGATCAGCATTCCGAACAGCCATTCCTTCATGAGATCGAGATTCACTGCTTTATCACTCCCCAAGACCTTACTCCCTATCCCTGGTATATTCCCACACAATTGTTGAAGGTGTCCTGCCTTCAGTGTAGTTGACTTCACACCCTATTTGCATTGTATAGGCTCTTCTACATTGGGGAGACCAAGTGCACACTTGGTGACCACTTTACTCAGTCCATAAGCATGTGCTCAATCTTCCAGTCATTTGCTATTTCAATACACCCTCTGCTGCAGTGCAACAGTGAAGCCAATACAAGCTTCCGATTAGGCACTTCTATAGGTTCTCTGGACTCAACATTGAGTTGAACAACTTCAGACCATGAATACTGTCCTCTATTTTGATTCTGTTCACCTCCACCCTCAGGTGTCAGGCTGTCTCATGTTCTAATGTCACAAGCAAAAATAGTTGCTGGCAGCATCTATGAAGTAAAAAACAGAGTTAATGTTTTGGGTCCAGTTCTCAGGAAGGGTCACCAGACTTGCAGTGTTATCTCTGACTTTTCCTTCACAGGTGCTGCCAGACCTGATGAGCTTTTCCAGCAGCTTTGTTTTTGTTCCTGATTTACAGCATCCACAGTTCTGTTGTTTTTTTTATCTTGATCTAATGTGCTTTCTGACAGAACTGACCTTTACACTTCAGGTGAACCTTCCTTTAGAAACAAAGAGATTGAGAGATTGTTTGCTGGTTTTCGGAATCACAAGGGATTAGGTAGAGTAGATAGAGATTAAATCTTCCCATTGTGGATTGATTGAGAACCAGAGATTACCAATACATGGTGAGTGGCAAAAGAACCATAAGGTGGCGGGAGGAAACTTTTTTGAAATGCCGCAAGTGGCTAGAATTTTAAAAACATCGTCTGAGAATAAGATGGAGGCAGATGTAATTTATGTCTTCAAAAAGGAATTAGGTAATCTACCGATAAGGGAACATTTGTGTGGGTGGGTGGGACAAGTTGAGTTCTGCTCGCGATGATATGTGTGACCGTCTTTTGTGCTGTAACCATTCTGTGATGTGATGGTTGCATGAATACCTAGATCAACACTTGGCTTCCATTCAGTACTTCCCTTCTTACATAGCTTGGTTGAGATCAGGAACTCAAAATTTGCAACGTTACAGTGAAAAACAGAGACCATCCTGTTGTACAGGGCCAACATTTATATGTATGTATTAATACAAACAAAAAGTGCTGAGGAAACTCAGTTGGTCCGTCAGCATCTGTGCACCGAGAAACAGAATGAATGTTTCAAGTCCATTACGACTGTCCTTGAGTCAAAAGCTTAGTTCCGAAGGAGAACCAATGGAACTCGAAGTGTTAATTCTGTTTCTCTCTCCATAGGTGCTGCCAGACCTGCTGAATTTCTCCAGAGTACTGGTTTTATTTCAGGCCTCCACTATCAACAGTATTTTTCCTTTTTATTCCAGAAATTATATGTTTTGTCTCTTTTTGACCCATCTTGACTGAATTTCAAAAGCAATGACTACTTTCAAAAGTGTGTTGATGCACTGTTTTACTTTGTTCCTTTGGCAGTAATTGCAGGTGTAAGATCCTTGCATGTGCAGTTCCTTTGGAAGGGGAAGAAAATCTTGACTTGTTCACTTGCTGTGCTGCACAGGGTAAAATTCAATTTTCCCATACAGATGAGAAAGGATGAATGCTGTGTCTTAGTTCATCCATCCACAAATACCCTGCAGTTCTCCCATCACAATAAACTCTGTAACTGTCAAATTTTCCCTGAGATTGTTGATAAAGTGGGGACAAATTTTGTCTCTGGCATGCAGTAATCGTGACATTATTATATTATACTGTTTAATAATATCACAAAAACAAAAACCTTTGAATTCCCCCAGCTTGCAACATTGCAATGAGGTATCTCTGTGCTGCTGTCAGCTGTGGCTCAGTTTGGAACACTTGTACCTAGTTGAGTCGAAAGGTTGTGGGTTCAAGCCCCGTTGACAGGACTTGAGCATAAAGATCGAGGCTGATGGAGTAATGCACTGTTTGAGAGTGCTGTCTTTTGAATGAGGTACTAGTGGCCTAAATCTTCCAGTTAGGATCAGAAGTAGAAAGAAGAGACAAAAAAGAAATTAACTTATCTTTCAAAGAGTCCTGTATGCCAGAGCCCTCTCAGCTGAAATGGTCTTGTGCAGGATAGGAATCTGCTCAGCAGTAAAGTGGATCGATGTTGACATAACATCCTTTTTTCACAATTCTTTTTGTGTTCCAGGATGGACAGGTCCTGAAGCCAGCAGTTGTAATATGGAATGTGTGTAAGCTAACTGTAGGGAATGTGTGTCAGCAAACTGTAGGGAATCTAATCTAAGTAAGAGACGAGAAGACCCAATAGGTTTGGGATAGCAGATGGGAGATTGTGGTATCAGTTGAGTGGTAAGGGTGCCAGGTGAGTCAGAGTACCAGGTGGGTGAACTGAGGGGGGAGCTCAGTTGGTTGGGGTGGGGACCATGCCGGGTGGACAAGTAGGTGGGTTCTACGTGGTTATGAGGTTGGGGTGCCAAAAGAAATTCTCAAGAGATTAGGATCAATGCTTCTCTGATATGCATCAGAACTGGTGTTAGAAAAATTTGAATAAATTTTTTCTTTCTTTCATCAGACCTTGCTTTTGGTGGAAATAAATAAGAAAGATATTCACAGTGGAGAGGTCCAAATGGACAGGTGTATGCTGATAACAAGGTTGAACTCGTTTGCACTGTGCTTCCTGGAGCAGAGTCAAATAACCTGGTAACACACAAGTGTATTGCATCCACCCAGAATATGGATACAGGCTGAGTTTTAAGAGTAAAATCAATGGGGCACAAAATAATTTTTTTCAAGGGCTCTTCCTCAGAATGACATTTTGTCTTCTGGTGGCTACTTTCTGGTTTTCAAATGCAACTTTAACTTCTCTCTAACTTCTTTATTTGATGATGCAGCAATTAATTTCTGCATTTGTGTTAACATATGGAACATTTGAGGTCACACACTTGCAAAATTATAGATCATTAATCTTCCCAATAATTCCAACCGAGCATTAAATTAAAAGCCACACTAACAAGGAATGCATTAATTTCTTAGATGCTACAGTATTAAAATTGACATGAGACAACAGGGACATGTTAAATTTTATTGAAACAACTGACATACACTGCTACACACTAAAAGCCATCACACGAAGCACACCTCCTGGACTGATAAGGTTACAGCCTGGGCATCTTCACAAAGCTGGATTCTTCAATCTCAATCGTTATAATGGTTGAATCATTGAATCACACTGCACAGAAGGAGTTCATTTGTACCATCAGATTAGATTAGATTAGATTCTCTATAGTGTGGAAACAGGCCCTCCGGCCCAACAAGTTAGATAGAATGGATAAGGAGAGCCTTTTTCCTAGGATGGTGACGGCAAGCACGAGGGGGCATAGCTTTAAATTGAGGGGTGAAAGATATAGGACAGATGTTAGAGGTGGTTTCTTTACTCAGAGAGTAGTAAGAGAATGGAACACTTTGCCTGCAGCGGTCGTAGATTCGCCAACTTTAGGTACATTTAAGTCGTCATTGGATAAGCATATGGACGTACATGGAATAGTGTAGGTTAGATGGGCTTCAGATTGGTATGACAGGTCGGCACAACATTGAGGGCTGAAGGGCCTGTACTGTGCTGTAATGTTCTATGTTCTACGTTCTATAAGTCTACACCGGCCCTTGGAGCATCACATCCCCCTATAACCCACACACCTCTGAACACTTCAGGCAATTTTGCATTGCCGATCCACCTAGCCTCCACATTGTTGAACTGTGGGAGGAAACCGGAGCACCCAGAGGAAACCCACGCAGACACGGAGAGAATGTGCAAACTCTGCACAGACAGTTACCCAAGGCTATGTTACTTTTGGAGAGAAATTAATGCCACTTAAACCCACACTTTCTTTATATCTCTGCAATTCTTTTCTATTTTGCATATTTAGCCTCATTGATTTTGAAGCTGATATTGAATCTATGACCACTGCCCAATCAGGCAGCTCACTCCAAATCTGAAGCAAGTGCTGCCCAGAAAAGTAGTACTCATAGTATTTCTGGTTCATTTATGAATCAGCTCTCACCTGTGCCCTTCAGCCAATAGAAAGGGTTCCTGTTTATTTATGCTATCTAAACCCTTTATTATTTTAAATGTTTTGAGCAAGTCTCTTCATTGTTATGCTGCGGAAAGAGATCATCACTGGCTTCTTTTGTCTGTCTTTGTAATTGTAGTTCTTTGATCACTGGGGTTTTGTAAGCTCTTGCATATCCGCTGAAAAGACTCATACCTCTCATAAAATAAGAAGCCCCGAATTGGACACTGTACTCTAGCTGAGACTGAACTTATGTTTTATATTGGGTTGTCATAGCCTCCTGACTTATGTAAACTGCACCTCCATTTATTAAACAGTGAATCCAATATGTTATATGAACTGCTATCAAACATTTCTTGCCATCTTCAAAGATTTGGACACTGATGCATTCAATCTCTGTCATCATAAATCCTTCTTACACCTATATTGGCTTGTATGTATCTCCACACCCTTGCAGAACCTCACATTTTGCTCCATTGAATGTGGCACTGCTCATTCCAGTGGCCTGTTCACATCCTCTCGAAGTGTGTTTTCGTCTTCTTTTTGCATCATTGATGCTGATTCTGAAATAACTCTACACAGAACACAAGGCATTATTTAGACCCGTTAATTTATGTTTTGTACCTGCAACCCACTTCCAAAATTGTTCTATGTATTCTGATTCTTGGAACTGATTAGATGGGGTGATGGTTAGAAAGGCTGGTTGAAATGCTATGTCATGATGATTTTATTGGACAGGTTTCATTCAGGGCGTCATTGTCCTCTGTGGGAGGACAGCATGTCCAACATGGTTGGCTCACTTGGATAGATGGTCAATTCGTGATACGGAGTGACGCCAATACCATGGTCTCAATTCTGTCTGAGTTCTGCATGAGCTGCTATCCTTCTCAACCTGTGCCCTCGCCTGAGGAATGGTGACCCTGCTGTTAAACCACCCCTAATCATCTCTTTCTAATGAGAGAGCAGCCCTATGGTCTGACACGATTATGGTGACTTTTTACTTTAGATGGGAAATACGTCTGTATTTAATGCACTCGGCATCAGACCCCAGCTCACATGAATGAGAAGGAAGGACATATCACTGACGATAAAATTCCTAAAACAGTCATATAGTCGTAATTTAACCTTGGACTCCGCTGCAAGGTAGGATGAGATTAAGATTAAAAAACTCCTTGATAATTAACTGAAGGAAATGTGATGTGTCCGCAATGCACTGGGAGACAAATGTGCAATAAAATGGCACCCTGGTGAGTGATGTCAAGTTGTGGGGTTTCTTACTTTTAAGACTTTGAACTGCCGACTTTTCAGTAAGTCAGACAATTTACCATCCCCACAAAGAAATCTAAAATGAGGCTCCACAGTTAAGTTTGAACGTGCAATAGATGATCTGATGTGATCATCTTCAATAATGATGTTGCTGCAAACAAAATGAAGATTGTTCACTTATAGGATATTGTAAAAAGATATTGACATCAGTCCGATATAATAGACATGTCAGCTGGCTGCTGATACTGAATGTGCTGACATTGAATCTGAAGGGTGTGTTCCAATCTTTTAATAACCATTTTAATTTTGGGGGCTTGCAATGCAAGAAAGTGCATGTTGCATTTATCATAAAGCAATAGTCTGATTGAATAAAGTTGGCATCATTAACTTCCTGACTGTAGCTCTAGACATTTCATGTAATTTGGAGACTGCTTTATATTATGAATTTCCAAGAGGCATATGACATTATTTATAATTTTCTTGTAATGTCAATTTTTCATTGAGTGAAATTCTTTGCCAGTGAAAACACAGCATCTATAAAACTTATTAGCTTTCATTTCGCACAATTTATATTTCCTTTGTTATGCCATGTGATTTGAACGCAGAATAATATGAGGTTTGCAATGAAAATCTGTATATTTCTTCTGCAGTACCATCCGAGAAGTCACCATCCAACACACATTTCACACTGATCTGACCGGGTGAGGAAAGGTGAATCAGCTCCTGTCTTTTCTGTTTAAACAGCCTTTGTTGGCTGCAACAAGTGTTTAAATTTCTGTCCTAACAAGTAGCCATTAGCTCTCTCTAATGAAAATACAGTAAACATTGTGTCGCTGCATCCATAAGGAGCCAATTAGAATACTTTCATGAGTGAAAGAGAGCAATTTTACTCTCTGTTCATCCCAAGAAAAATAATAGCCATTTGACATAAAGCATATGTGAACATAGGTACAAACTTGAAAAGGGATAATGTTCTTGCTAAAGGAAGATCCAAGGAAAACACAACTTAAAGTTGAAATCCATCAAGTTTTAACCTGTTGAATAGTAATTCCAGTATCCACAGCGTATTGCTTTTATTCAGCTATTTAATTGATGTATCCTCAGCAGTAGTCAATATTTCAGTTAAGTTTTCAGTGTTCTGCTGTTACTTTTTTCATCACTTCCATTATTGGGCATGCTTCTTTCTTGAGACTCCAAGAGACCTTTCTTCCCTGATGCAGGCAGAAATTCATCTTACTCTGTTCAATGCAATTCTTTGAATTAGAATCCGACTCATGTCTTCCCACTTCTGATTTTAGTGTTTCCAAGCTTAATACTTGTTGGTCATTCATCTTTAGTATGTGAACTTATCACACAGATGTATATCAAAATACAGTGGGTTCTGCTATAACATGTGTTCCAGCAACGCGAATTGGCTATAATGAGACTGACAAATAGGAGAATGGTACTTCTAAAACGTGAACTTGTGTTGGCCATAAACCGTTTCCATTGGTGCACATCAACATCACATGATCATTTTATGGGCTTTGCCCTGAGTATGCACAATGAGTTAGCGCCGAAAGAGTCTCTGCACCTGTGTCACATGGGTATCGTGCTTTCTGTGAGACTGCAGTGACTCAGTTTTAGTTTGCAAATTCTGCTGTGTTACCCACAAAATGTGAGGACAAATGACAAGAATGTTAGCAAGAAGCATCCTCATGACAAAATTGCAGGCAGTGAATGTAGAAGCAATAACGCTGAAAGAGAAGCTAGATATTATAAAGTGTTTTGAGTCTAATAAGAGAACATGTGATGTAGTTCATGTAACTGGAATAAAGGAGTCTTCCTTATGTGCCATTAGAGACAATGCAGAAAAGATTAAAGCAAGCTCTGTTGTTGGAACAAGGCTGAGTGCTAGCAAATCCGTGAGATCACAGACAAAGGAACGTGAGGAGATAGAGTGGCTTCTAAGTTTGTGGATAGAAGATCAAATGGAAAAGCGATCTGGGACCACCCTTCTCACCATAAAAGAGAAAAGTTTATCAATTTATGAAGACCTAACAAAAAAAATCTGAAAACCCTGCAGATGTGTCTGCCTTTAGTCCCGGCAGTGGCTGGTTTGCTGGTTTTAAGAACAGCTATCTTTCAATAACACAAGGTTATGTGGCAAAACTGTTAGTGCAGATGAGGGGTATGCAATGTCATTTCCTCCCAAAATAAAAAAAATTGACCAAGAAGACTACAACTGAAATAAAATTTTCAATTTGGAGAGACTGATTTATATAAGAAGCAAATGGTATCAAGAAGATACATTTCTATGAATGAAGCACACGCTCCAGGCTATAAGGTGGGAAAGGGTCATATGACCCTGCTGCTGGATGCCAATGCCAGTGGAGACTTGAAGCTTAAGCCTGTGGTGTGCAGTCTGTGAACCCGTGAGCCTTGAAGGGTTACCTTAAGTCTCCTCCAGATGTCTATTTTAGGTCAAGCAAAAGAAACCAGATGACGGGACAATCTTTTTCTGTCCTTATTGTTGATGTTTTGGAAGATGTTGTTCGAAAGTATTGCAGGAAAAAAATTGGATATCAAGATTCTCCTCATTCTGGATAATGCACCAAGCCATCTTCTCAAAATTAGTGAACGTTCTGAAAACATCAAAGTTTCTACCTCCAAACACAACCTCTCTCTTTCAATCCATGGAACATGGTGTAATAGCAGCTTTTAAAGCTTTTTATGTAAGGCGCACATTTAACAGGCTGATTGCTGAGGGAGATAAGGACAGTGTTCTTCAATTCTGGAAGACCTTTAACATCAAGAATGCAATTGACTTATCAGAGAAGCCTAGGGTAATATCCATAAGGACTGCTTGTATGCAGTTTGGCGGAAGCTTCCCCCAGATTTTTTTTCAAGCTTTTAAAGGCTTTGATCAGTCAGAGATCCCAAGAATCAAAGAACGTTGTAACAAAGTGTGAAGCTGGATGAACACAGCAGGCCAAGCAGCATCTCAGGAGCACAAAAGCTGACGTTTCGGGCCTAGACCCTTCATCAGAGAGGGGGATCGGGAGAGGGTTCTGGAATAAATAGGGAGAGAGGGGGAGTTCTTCCTCCCACCTCAAGCCGCACCTCCATTTCCTACCTACTAACCTCATCCCGCCCCCTTGACCTGACCCATCCCCTCCGTACCTCCCCACCTATACTCTCCTCTCCACCTATCTTTTTTCTCTCCATCTTCGGTCCGTCTCCCCCTCTCTCCCTATTTATTCCAGAACCCTCACCCCATCCCCCTCTCTGATGAAGGGTCCAGGCCTGAAACGTCAGCTTTTGTGCTCCTGAGATGCTGCTTGGCCTGCTGTGTTCATCCAGCTTTACACTTTGTTATCTTGGATTCTCCAGCATCTGCAGTTCCCACTATCAAAGAACATTGTGTTTATCTTGCAAAGCAATTTGAATTTGAAGAAGTAGAGAGTGAGGATGTTGAAGAGCTGCTTGAGTCCCACTGTGAAAACCTCTGTACAGATTTGTTTTCTTTATTCATTCATTGGATGAGGGCATCACTGGCATGACAGCATTTATTGCCCATCCCTAATTAGCCAGAGAGCAGGTCAGAGTCAACCACATTGGGTGGGCTTGGAGTCCCATGTAGGACAGAGCAGGTAAAGATGGCAGTTTCCTTCCTTAAAGGACATTTGTGAACTAGATAGGCTTTCCAACAATAGACTCTTAATTCCAGATATTTATTGAATTCAAATTCCACCATCTGCTGTGGAGGGCTTCGAACCCAGATCCCCAGAATGTTAGCTGGGTCTCTGGATTAACAGTCCAGCAATAATACCACTAAGCCTTCACCTTCCCCTGATCTAAAACAACTTGTCACTGAGCGGGGAGTGGAAGCTGGAGATGAAGAAGAAGCCCAGGACGCAGCACCACTAGAGCTTTTCACTTCTGTTTTGTAGTCTGTCCCGAGGGAATTTGAGAAGCAGCTACAGCTCTTAGTGACAATGGTTACATTGCAGAACACAGCAGGGTAGCGGGGTTTGTGGAATAAGATCTTATTTGGCAACCTACGAACAGTTCCTTCATGAAAGAAGAAAAAGGGCAAAGCAGCAAAAACTGGATGTCTTTTTTCAGCTAACCCCCAAGAAACAGTCAGAAGTCAATGAACCACAGCCATTCACTTTCGGACTAGCTATTTTTTGCTCTAACCGTCCAACCACAACTGCACCTGAGGGTGATGACGATGATGGTGGTAATAATGATGACTCTCAGCCCCTGTATTAACAACGGGGTAATCCCAAAACCTCCTATCCCATCAAGTCATCTTGATTTCTTTTCAAGACAAGATATTAAATTTACTTGCATTTCATTATTAGATATGAATAAAATATTTATTCAAACTGTGTGATCCTTTGTGCTCAGCTTTTGAGTGATTTTGGGTGACAAAGTTGTGGTGGTTTGCCCCTAACCCTGCTTTTCCCATGGGTCCCGTTATTTCTATAGCGCAATTTTCTATAAATGCAGAAACACAACTATCGTGTGAATGTAGAACCCCCTGTAGGAGATGAGGGCTTCATCATGCCTAACTAGGTGAGCTAGTTTCAGTTTTATTTTGATGAAAATGTTAATTTCAGTTCAGACTATTTTGCCTTAACCACTTTGTTTTCATGAAGTTTAGATAACCTGTATCATCAGCCAATTTCTGCAGTCATTTTAAGCCAGTGTTTTACTCTTTTCTTTTGAACATTTCAGCCCATAAAAGTCTCATGTATTAAAAACAGATGATGAAATTCAAAAACTAATACTCCACATTTTATCACTGTTGTGATGACATACACAATCTAATAGCATCATGAACCCTCGGAGGTGAACTCACTTGAAAGATAGTCACTTGGAATGAGTGGTATGATGGTACAGTGCACAACGTCTCTGCCTCTGAGTCGGAACTTCGAAAGTCACACCAGGATGTGATGGTCCATAAATGTGTAATCATCCCACATCCAAAGAGATTGATGAATGATCTGTAAATCCTTCCACGGCATGCCAGTGGCAGGCAGTAAGAGGAGGTGGGATTCCTGGTCAGCCATGTGATGGGAAGAAAATTAGAGCCTTCATACAATTCATACATTAGTACTACAGCTCGTATGTATAAGTGCATGTTGCCAAAACAACTATGGATTCCTTTGTTAGTTGTAACACCCCACTTGGAATGACTGTGTCTGTGGACCCCCTTCCAGCTCAGAAAGCCCTTCTGTCCGTGTTACCTTTGTGCACGTATGCAAATCTTTTGAAAACTTGCTACTTTCATTTCATTGCATACATTTTCATCTGACTGCATCCACCATGGTTTCTTTCATAGCCCGAAAAACAGCTCTGTAGTTATTATTAGTAAACAGTAGATGGCCTCAACGAATGCTATAAAATGCTATTATTTGTTACATGTACTTGTTATTAGTTTAAGCTGCTCAATACATAACAGTGAACAGAGAATAGGTACGAAGCTGATCCAACCATGAATATGTTTCTCGCTATAAAGCATTCAAAACTGAACGCGACTATCAGATCCCACCCAATTTTTTAAAATTTGGTTCTTGCAATGAGGGTGCCACTGGAAAAACCACATTTGTTGCTCCTCCCCATTTGTCCTTGAACTAGGGACAGTTTGCTGTGGATCTGGAGTCGCTTGTTGGCCAGATGAGTGAGGGTGGCAGGCTTCCTTTCCTAAAGACAATTGGTGAACCAGATGGGGTTTTACAATGATTAATTCCTGGCCACCATAAATAAGACTAACTTTTAAATTTTAATATTTATTAATTGAAATAAAACTTCACTAACTGCCATGCTTGGATTGGAACCCATTTCTCCAGAGCATTAGCTGCTACTCTAGTGACATAATGACAATGCCATCATTTGTAACCTGTACCTGTCCTCAACTCTCCGAGATCTCTGCTTTTCCAATTCTGGCCTCCCGCATATCCCACTTCCATCATGTCACCATGAGACTTCCAGACCTGCTGCATTTCTCCAGCACTTTCTGTTTGTGTTTGTTTCAGATCTTCAGCTCCTGCAGTTGTTTGTTTCATTTACATGACATTTATCATCAATAGAACCACTGTTGATCCTAAGTCATAAGGACCTATCCTCAACCTCTCTGCCTTTTCACGTCACTGTCCTCCTTCATGAAGCTGCTTAAAACCAACCATTCTGACAAAAACTTTCTCTCCCAATATCACTTTGCGTGGCTCAGTGTTCAATTTTGTCAGACTATTGATTTTATTAAGTGTAAAATTAAATAAAGAGCTGTGGATGCGGGAAATGTGAAACTAAAACAGAAACTGTAAGAGCAGTGCAGCAGGTCTGACAACATCTGTAGAGAGAAAACAGAGTTATCATTTTAAGAACAGTGACCCTTCTTAACAAGGTCCTTGGGAAGTTCACTGAGTTAAACATGCTGTGTCAATGTAATTTGTTGTCTTTATTTATTGTGTTTAGCTCAGCTTTGCAAAACACTTATTGAGGATTGGCTGAAGCATTAAAAAAACCTTATCTTAAAGAGTAAGACATAGAACATAGAACATAGAACAATACAGCGCAGAACAGACCCTTTGGCCCTCGATGTTGTGCTGACCTGTGAACTAATCTAAGCCCCTCCCCTACACTATCCCAACATTATTCATATGCTTATGCAAGGACTGTTTAAATGCCCCTAATGTGGCTGAGTTAACTACATTGGCAGGCAGGGTGTTCCACGCCCTTACCACTCTCTGAGTAAAGAACCTGCCTCTGACATCTGTCTTAAATCTGCCACCCCTCAATTTGTAGCTATGCCCCCTTGTACAAGCTGAAGCCATCATCCTCGGAAAAAGACTCTCACTGTCCACCCTATCTAATCCTCTGATCATCTTGTATGTCTCTATTAAATCCCCTCTTAGCCTCCTTCTCTGCAATGAGAACAGACCCAAGTCCCTCAGCCTTTCTTCATAGGGCCTGCACTCCAGACCAGGCAACATCCTGGCAAATCTTCTCTGCACCTTTTCCAATGCTTCCACATCCTTCCCGTAATAGGGCGACCAGAACCGCACGCAATATTCCAAATGAGGCTGCACTAGTGTTTTGTACAGTTGCAGCATGACATCACGGTTCCGGAACTCAATCCCTCTCCCAATAAAACCTAAAACACTGTAAGCCTTCTTAACAACACTATCAACCTGGGTGGCAACTTTCAGGGATCTATGTACATGGACACCAAGATCCCTCTGCACATCTACACTACCAAGAATCTTCCATTGGCCTGGTATTCTGCCTTCCTATTATTCCTCCCAAAGTGAATCACCTCACATTTATCCGTATTAAAATCCACTTGCCACCTTTCGGCCCAATTCTGCAGTTTATCCAAGTCTCCCTGCAACTAGCAACATTCTTCCACACCGTCCACCACTCCACCGACTTTAGTGTCATCTGCAAACCTACTAACCCATCCTCCTATGCCTGCGTCCAAATCATTTATAAAAATGACAAAGAGAAGTGGTCCCAAAACAAATCCTTGAGGCACACCACTAGCAATCGGACTCCAGGCTGAATATTTTCCGTCAACCACCATTCGTTGCCTTCTTACAGAGAGCCAGTTTCTAATCCAAAAACATGTATCAGAATGCTTCAGTGTCTGCTCTACCTGCATGCTTTTTAAATTCTTCCAAGGCAGATATTTGTTGTCTTCGACAGATTGAACCATACAACTCAGAAAACCAAATGGGTTGCAAGAATTCTTCAGCTGTGCAGCTCACCATTTTTCTGTCACGTTTAACACAAGAAACAAGAAGTTCAGGGCCTTACTGAGTTTTGCGTATTCCATACTGAGGCCTGTACGACGCATATCACCAGAGATCCTTTACTACACCACTGTTTGAAGTGACTGCCTCTGCAGCACACTACACCCACCCAGAATGGAGATGATTGTGCAATTATTCTGTTAATCATCCCTGGAGGTGACTAGGAGTGATTATATTCCTGTCATTTCTAGTTTGTTTGTATCTTCTACTTTGTCCCTTTAACTTCAGATATAATGCTGCTCTTCATGGGAGACAGTTATGGTTTTGATTAGGATCTCTGTCTGCATTATGGAAATCTTTCTTAATTAATTCTGTTCACTGTCAGATAATCTGATCACTACTGTAACTTCCATCCAAATTCCTCCTTCATCTCATTTAAGTGTTACAGAAATGCAAAACCTTTTAATCAAAAGCAACAGTTAAAAAGTGTTTTTTTAATCCAGTCATGGAATGTGGGTGTCACTGAATAGACCAGTATTTATTGACCATTCCTAGTTGCCCCTTAGAAGGTGCTGGTGAGCTGCTTTCTTCAACCGTTGCTGTCCATTTGTTGTAGGTAGATTCACAATTCTGTTAAGCGGGGAATTGCAGAATTTTGACCTAACTACACTAAGGAATGGTGGCATATTTCCAAGTCAGGATGGTGAGTTGCCTTTAGATGAAAGTTAGCTGGATTGCTTGATTATGGAGGTCACAACTGAACTTGAGCTCTGATATCTCATCCACAATTCCACACTCCTTCAGCTTGATGGAGAAATGTAAGATCAATGATATATGGGGTATGATTGGAAATCCAATTACTCAGAGCTGGGTTGCTTATTTCTACCATCTACGGAGTCACACAAAGTTAGCTGCGAACATCAGAGGAGAGCTGCAGCAGCATTCAACATGAAACAATTTCAGCGTTGTGACATCTTTATAAGTAGGATCCGAAACTTCAGAGTGACTGGATCACCAGCAGTTAAAGTCACCATAGTCAATTGTCTTTAACCATGACATTTTGCAATTTCTAGGCCACCACTGAAAATACTGGAATCAAAGTCAGTCTGACGGTGCTGAGGAAGGCCATGCAGCAGTTCAAGCTTTCAAGCTCAGCTATCCAATAAAACACTCAGTCACCAACATCCCACCCCGTGCTTAAATACTGCCTGAGACTTTAGACTCCATCTCCTGAAACGGAAGATCTGAGGCAATAATGAAGTCAGGCAGTGTTCCTAATGTCTGTTATAATGCTGTCCATCATTCCTTTGAACTTTAAACTTCTTTGTAGGGCCCCCGTTACTCATCTTCTTTGATAATTTAAGAGCACCCCGCGCCCAAAGCAATGGGATTTTACAGATGTGGAGCTATTCCGTAACAAAAACCAAAAGAACTGCGGATGCTGTAAATCAGGACCAAAAACAAAGTTACTGGAAAATCTCAGCAGGTCTGGCAGCATCTGTGGAGGAGAAAACAGAGTTAATGTTTCAGGGCCGGTGACCCTTCCTCAGAACTGATGGTGGCTGGGAAAACGTCAGTTTGTATGCAGAAAATAAGGAGGTGGGTGGGGTAAGGAGAAAACGATAAGATAGATCCCAAAGAGAGAGAAAGACAGTTGGACAGACAAAGGAGCTGCTAACAATCAGGCTGGGAGGGTGAATAGTTGTTAATGGGGACTGTTAGTGACTAACAACAGGGGATGTGAAATGGCAGGCTCTGTGGTAACAAGGCCTGGTGTGTGGGGTGGGGTCTGGGACATGGAGTTTAGGCCCTAAAATTATTGAACTCAATATTGAGTCCAGAGGGCTGTAGGCTCCCCAAGCGGAAAATGAGGTGTTGTTCCTCCAGCTTGCGTTGGGCTTCACTGAAACACTGTTGCAACCTGGAGATAGAGATGTTGGCCAGAGAGCAGGGTGGTGCATTGAAGTGGCGGGCAACAGGTAGCTCAGGGTCTTTTTTGCAAGCAGAACGTAGATGTTCTGTGAAGCAGTCGCCAAGTCTACTTCCTTCACCCCCAACACCTCCCCACAACCCTACAGCACCTTCCCCTGTAACTGGCGAAGGTGCAACACCTGCCCATTTACCCCCTCCCTCCCTACTATCCAACGGCCTAAACATACCTTCCAGATGAAGCAACACTTCACCTGCACTTCCAAGAATCTAGTCTACAGCATTCACTGCTCACAATGTGGTCTCCACTACATTGGGGAAATGAAGAGTAGACTTTGCGACCACTTCACAGAATGTCTACGTTCTGCTCGCAAAAAAGACCCTGAACTACCTGTTGCCTGCCACTTCAATGCACCACCCTGCTCTTTGGCCAATATCTCTGTCTCCAGCTTGCAACAGTTTTCCAGTGAAGTCCAACGCAAGTTGGAGGAACAACATCTCATTTTCCGCTTTGGAACCCTACAGCCCTCTGGACTCAATATTGAGTTCAATAATTTTAGGGCCTAAACTCCATGTCTCAGACCCCCTACCCCACACACCAGGCCTTATTACCCTTTTGTTAGTCACTAACTATCCCCATTAACAACTATTCACCCTCCCAGCCTGATCGTTAGCAACTCCTTTGTCTGTCCAACTGTCCTTCTCTCTCTTTGGGCTCTATCTTATCATTTACTCCCTCCCCCACCCACCTCCCTATTTTGTGCATACAAACTGACATTTTCCCAGCCACCATCAGTTCTGAGGAAGGGTCACCGGCCCTGAAACATTAACTCTGTTTTCTCCTCCACAGATGCTGCCAGACCTGCTGAGCTTTTCCAGCAACTTTGTTTTTGGAGCTATTCCCTACTGTCCTGTAGCAGTCCACATCATTGAAATAAATGCTTGCTCTGAATTTGGTACTAAATTTATTTGAATGTACTGTTCATCCTTTCCAGGGTTGACTTTTACAAGGGTATGATTCTTGGCTTTTGATAGTCTTGTATTACCTTGCCAAAGCAGCCTTTCCCCTTGAGAGGGGAAGGAGACCTGGAGGGAAAAGGTAACATCACGTTTCATCCTGATACTGTGTATTCTTCTGGGGCAAACACAAAGAGGCAGCTGATAGTGAATCTTCCTCTTTTACATTCTTGGTGTCATTCAGTTACAATGTTGAAGAACAATTTACTTTCACATATTCAAGCTAATAAAACATTGTTTAGGCAGAATTAGTGAGGTGGTGCATTACAGTTTTGCGATACATGTGTTTTAGATTAATCTATTTTCCAAAAAGAAATGTGTTTCCCCCAAGGTAGGCAGCCTTGAAACAAGCAGCAGAAACGTCACTGTTCAAAAAACGTTAATCTGCAACGAGTGCAATATTTATGAACTTCTCAACATCAAAACATTGTTCATTCTTCTGTGATCCTGAGACATATTTGTGCTCAGTGCCACAGTCCTGGTTGATAAAATTTTATTCCATTTGGAATCCAGTCTGTTCCTGTAATATACCATCTACCAAATTTTAACAGTGTATTTTAAAATAAATGCATATATATGCAGTTTCCAAATCTTTGCAGACAGCTAAAAGCAACTGTCTTTCTCAGTTGAAAAGAAAAGCACATTGTAAATTACAGTATGTTTCAAAAGGATGCTGTGAAATTCCAAAAAACATAAGTATCTAATTCCAAGACACTATATTCAAAAATTCTATTTGCTCCTTTGCAAAAGGAACTTGGCAGTGCCATAGTAAGTTAAATCCTGTGTATTGTCCAATCTCTGGTTGTTGTGGGAGAAGTCAGGCAAGGCAAGTAACTTTCCCCAAAATTGCACAAGCTTAAACTTTTAATTTTAAGTTTTCTTTTTGTTGTTTGAGAAAAATGAATGAACAAGCTCCAGCTTTTTATTTGGAAACAAAGTAATCTTAGGGTATATCACATATTTGCAGAGGTTCAAGGATGCAGAATGTTTTGTGGGAATGCCTCATTTCTTTTTAATTCAGTCTTTTTAAGTACCTTTTTCAATATCCTACATTTTGGCATCAGCTTGGCTATGTTCTTTTCATTATGTTGTCTGGAATTTACAATTCTGCGTGTTTAATTTCTTTCCTTTTTTTGAATACATCAAAGTGATTTGGTTAAATTCCTCACTCAATAAATCTCCATGTGTGTTCACCTCACCTGGTCCAGACATCAAAAAGGATATTCAACTCTTTTTGCATCTGGTGGTTTATCATGCATGGCTATTTATAGTTGAGAAGCAATTTGTCTTGTTCATCCTGCATGAAGGAGACCACTTTGACTTTTAATTGAATTTCCAAACTCTTGTAACTCTGGGAATGCCACTAACACAGGTCAAAGAGAAGACCACAGCATCTCAGTTACCTTATGATGGCCATTTGCTATCACCCAAATCCTGACAACACATTGCCAAATTGAGACAATCAAACATTTTTCAAAAGCATTCATACGGTTAATAGCGCATATATTGAAGATGATACATGGCCAATATCCACTCTGAGGTATGTATGTGCAATTTCACTGAGTCCCAGTCATCAGTATGTGAAATTGTATGAGTTTTGGGTATGAGTGATGCAGTTTTGCTAAGGATGCAAATTGAGGCCTTCAGTACTGAAATGTAGAAATTTTTCGTTGATGAATGTTGTAAATTGAGCAGTGGATAAGGCCACAGGTGCAGTTGTTAGGATCGTCACTTTGACTCACGTTGACCACTTATGTTAGACCGAGAAACTACCTCCTGTATTGCTTTGGTGTTCTTAGAATTAATATCCTACTATTGGCTTGGACCACTGTTTCCTCCCAACACTTACTGAGGGGATATCTAAGAACTTCCTGTATGCCTCTTACCCCATGTCTCCACCTCATCCACCATGGCCTTTGAGAAAGCTTAGGTGGATGCTGCCCTGCACATTGAGTCAAATTGATAAAATGATTCCACATCATTTCTTGATAACGCTTCCAGCAGTTGTGATGCCAAGTGTTGCCAATTATTCTTAAGTCACACCATACCACTCATATGCTTCCTGCTGATCTATGCAACAATTTATCGTGTAGCCAGCAATCATTAAGATCAGCAGGCAGCACAAATCTACTAAAGCATCAGCACAGTAAGTGAGGGTAATTTAACTCCGAGACATTGGAGTTTGGCTGGCTAACAAGGAACAGAGAGTAAGTGTAAATGGGTCTTTTTCAGGATGGCAAGATGTAACAAGTCGTGAACTGCAGGGATCATTGGGACCTCAACTGCTGACAATTTGAATAATTGCTTGGAATGGTTGCTAAATTTGCCAATGACTCAAGGATAAATAGGTACATAAGTTGTGGAAATGACATGTAGGAACACTACAGTGGATTATAAACAGGTTTAAGTGACTCAGCAAAGATCTGGAAAATGGAGTATGATGTGGGACAATGTGAAATCGTTCATTTTTGGCATAAAGGTGAAACATATTATCTAAATGAGATTACTGAGCTCTGAAATGCAGAGAGATCTGGATGTCCTCGTGCATGAATTGCAGAAGGTTGATATGCAGGCACACCAAATAACCAGGAAAGCTCACAAAATGATATAATTTATTGCAAGACAAATTGAACACAGAAGTAGTGAAGTTATGCTTCAGTGACATAGGACACTGGGAAGACCACATCTAGAGTCCTGTGCACAGTTGTGGTCACCTTATTTGAGGAAGGATGTAAATATGTTGGAAGCAGTTTAGAGAATGTTTAATATCTGGGCAGCCTGTTTTACAAGGTGACTTGATTGAAGCATATGAGGCAGGAGTTTTGACAGGGTTGATGTGGAGAGGATGTTTGCTGTTATGGCAGTGTCTAAAACTCAGGACCACTGTTTTAAAAACAAGGGAGCATCAATTTAAGACTGAGCTGAGGTGAACGTTTTCCCTCTCAGTGTGTCATGAGGGCTGAATCTTGTTTTTATTTTGGTGAAGTGCAGCTTGCATTAAATTTTTGAGAAGGTTTCTGGCTGCACCTTAATGAATATGCATCATTATCTACCTACCCCACTCTCGTGGCATTCCTCACATCCGATTCTAGCCCTACGTTACTGCACACCATTCCCGAAACAGTTTGCCAATCAGCAGATATCTGCTGAAAGTCAAGCAAATTTGGCACCAACTTGAAAAGGCTGCTGTGCCCTTGCATTCTGAAGCTGCTCTGCTCTGTCAAGAATGTTTTCTGAAAATGCCTGATAAGAGGAAGGCTTTCTAGTAGGGACCTGGAAATGTTGGTCAAAGGGATGGTACAGAGAAGGACACACTGCCAATTCTTGGCGACCTGGATCAATGCCATGCCTGAAGTCTAGAGGAATGGACAGCAATGCCATAAGAAGGTCAGCGTCCTTCTGAACTCCATCAATAAGAGTGCCACATATTTTTCTCTACAATTTCACACTCGCTGCTACTGCTCCTCCTGCAACAGCTTATGCTCCACTTCTCTCACTCTTGCCTTCAAGATCTTCTCTCATTATCTCTCGCTCCCACCCCTCCCAAACATTGCCACCACTAACTGAATGCGGCTTCGTGCTGCCACCTCACTCCCTTGGAACATCTCACTATTGTTCCCCCAATTGCATGATCACTGCCAACTGTGCCATCTACTTTTCAAGTCACTCATTCCCTCCCTTTCTATTATTCCAAGAGAAGACAGCACACACTGGGGATAAGAGGTCCAGAATGGTTCAAGGGATGCCCGATGTTAAATGAGTCACCTCCAACAAGGTGAGTTTCCCGCCCCCATAGGTGCCCCACACCTCAGGAAGGGCATACTGGTGCTGGAGCATGTCCAGCAGAGATTCACACGGATGATTCCTGGAATGGTAGGTTTAATGTACGATGAACGGCTAAGGATCCTGGGATTGTATTCATTGGAGTTTAGAAGGTTGAGGGAAGATCTAATAGAAACTTACAAGATAATGAGTGGCTTAGAAAGGGTGGACGATGGGAAGTCGTTTCCGTTAGGCGGGGAGAGTAGGAGCCGTGGGCACAGCTTTAGAATTAGAGGGGGTCAATTTAAAACGGAAATGAGGAGACTTTATTCAGCCAGAGAGTGGTGGGCCTGTGGAATTCATTGCCATGGAGTGCAGTGGAGGCCGGGACATTCAAGGCAGAGATCGACAAATTCTTGATCTCACAAGGAATCAAGGGCTACGGGGAAAGTGCAGGGAAGTGGAGTTGAAATGCCCATCAGCCATGATTTAAATGGCGGAGTGGACCCGATGTGCTGAATGGCCTTACTTCCACTCCTATGTCTTATGGTCTTATGGTCTTATTTCTGTGGACCTGCCAAAATATCCATGTCCTCCCAACTGAGTAAGTACCATTCCACTTTATTACACTGCGACTCTCCTGTTAACCCTACTGTCTGCCTCATTCGTTGCACAATCTGTCCGAGGAGCGGCTGTGATACCTTCTTGCTTTTTTTATTCTTGCAGGTACCTCTAGGTACTGCTACCATCTCCAGCACCAATACAATGATATGGCTGGCTCACCCAGAAGCCACATATGTGAACTCTGAGAACAGAGTCTCAGAAGAACATCAGCAGGTCTGCTTCCTGCATTTCCCCCCATGCCCTACCAACTCACCAGTCCAGATATTGACAGCTAAGTGGGAATGTTTAGGTCAGAATTTGTGGAAGCATCACCTAGTGAGCTCGTCATTGTGACAGTTCTGTGACTGGCTGAGGAAGAAACATGCTAGATCACTAACCACTCAGAAAATAGCAAGCTGAGTACTAAAAAGCGGAGTTTGGCTGTTAACAAAATGTTTGACAAGCAATATTCTCCTTGACAGGCAACTGGCTGCTGTCTAGCAAGAAACTTGCCTTTTAGTCCAGAATTTTGTTAAAAGGTGCAGTAAGTTGCTCCTGACATCAAGATACAATTTCTTGTTCTGTAGCAAATCTTGCCCATATCACTCAGACTCTTATGAGATTCTACCCTGAGTATTTAAAACTTGCTTCTTGAAGAGTGGTGCAAGCAGGGACTTGGACTATTTCAAACGTGGGGTTCAATATAATCTCTGTGAAAGATTAGTCGCATTAGTCAAGAATGTGAAGTTGAGATTATAGTCAGGTAAGCCATGATCTTATTCAGCGACTGAGCAGGCTTCAGGGGCTGAGTGGCCTCTTCCTGTTCCTTATTTATAGGTTTGGCCACCAGTTTTGAGGAGTTATCCAATTTGGCCACAAAATTGTTGTGTATTATTGACATGGTGTAATTCAAATTATTTGTTAAAATTAGGTACCAGGGGTACTCTATGGCACAGAGATGTTTAATAGCAACGAGGTGACAAGTTTGCCAAACAATGCAAATCAGTTCAACATCATTGTCATGTTGGATTTTCAGGAGAAGAACACGAGTCAAAACATTGTGCAATACGTACCAATTTGAAATCACTTGGAGGTAAATGGTCATGGCTCAAACTGTGCTTCAATACATAAATATTTGGCAGACATATTTACACATTTAAGGGATTTCAACTTTCTCTCGATGTGGAATGTAGTCATCTTGAAGGCTGAACATTGCCCCATCCATCAGCAGCTACAACAGCCTGGGATTTGCCTGTATTGTATAATTCACCACAACATTCCATTGTAAACCCATCTGTTTCTTTTCACATCACAATCATTTCTTTCAAAAAAATTCTTCTCATCATAGATCACTGGTCACCGGGTGTTGTTTTCCTGGAAGCAGATTTTTTAAAAAAATTATAGATGAATAAAGTAGCAACATACTTTTTCCATTGCCCTACTGACTTCACAGATTGAATTATATCCCAAACATTGTTGCTTGATCAACTATTGCTGATAAATTTTGCTGTTTCATTTTCTAGTAATTGACTGTAACTGTCCTCTCTTCACCTTTGCAACTCTGAATTGAATTGTTGCATGATGTTGATCAGGTCTGATTCCTGGAATGCATATATGTGTTCGTCATGATACATTTGTTGTGTTCATCTCTCATCATAAGTTCTGCCCTTGCTTGAATTTAGCATAATGCCTTGACAGTTCCTCTGTCACACAGATTGTGTATGGTATTTAATGATGACATGCTGCATTTTAAGATGTGTGCAGTCTAAACTGTTTTCTATCATGTAAAAATGTTATGCTGTTTAACAGTAAAGATGTTGTTGATTTTAAATTCCATATGAAGGAACAAGCTTAAAGCTGATTGTTTATCATTAAATTGCACATTCCTGCATCATTCAGAACGGACAGAGCAGGAACAACATGATGGCATGCACAATATTGCACTACCATATCATGAATTTAGTGAACAGCAGATGAACCATCAAATGTGCTCATGTATTCCTAACAGTCATTTGGTTTGACAGAACTTGAGTATTGTTGAAAAAGACACGCGTTGCAAAATCTTTTATCTTGTGCTCATCAGGACAATTTGTAAGAATACCAATGTGAAAGGAATAACATTTTTACTCGCTTAGGAGAATAATGTGATTGGTTGGCAAGTGGAGTTAGATTAGTTTAGGCATTGCTTTGGAGAATGCTTCAATTATATGATGCCTGACAGTTAACTACTAAGATTGATTGATCTTGCATTCCACTGAGGAATAAACCAAAAAAAAGACCGTTTTTTTTCAGTTGAACTAATTACAGTATATGCATATTTTTCTTATGTCTGCAAAGAATAGGGGCTTGTGTGTTAATATTCATCACTTCCTGTGTACACAGGTATGCCACACCGTCAGACTGAGTGACAATCTTAAATTGATTATCTGTGTAAGTTCTGGAGCAGTCAGACTATCTCTCAAATGTTGCCCAGTTGCAGAATCATACCTAATGTGTGACACTGTATTTTGATTTTTGCAAGCACAGACTGGTTGGATAAGATCAGTACCTTGTCTGTTGTGAACAGCTGAAGAACCATGCTCGTTTGTATGATCCACCAGTCTTTGGGACATCCAGCCAATACACCTTGCATGTTACTGTCAGTGAAATTCACATACAGATTACTCTTCGCTGTTAATTATTAGCCATCAACTAACTGGTGCATTCTTCATGTCAATGTCTCCACCATTCAACATTAGCTTGCCATAGAATCAGCATCCTCTTCTCACACAGGGGAAAAAGAGTTGTACGCCTGAACATCTGTATTCTTGAGAATTATCCTGATGAGTGCAAATTGAAAAACCTCAATAAATTGCATAATTTTTCTGAAAGTATTACATATATCCCAAGCAAAGTAGAATTAGCAACATCAAATAAATTATTCTGAGCTCTTGAAATGCTGTATCTTACATCTGAGTGCAATTTCTTCTCCTCAGCATGCTGGGCTTAATGCAGTTTTCATAGAAATATGAATAGTAGATGTAGAAATTACGGATTCAATTTTCAATTTATTTAATGAAAGTGAACATTGGGTGGTTTTGGTAACAGATAACAGGCGGTTGATCTGAAATGCCAGCTTATGTCTTGGTAACAAGTTGAAAATCCATTCCAGTGTCTTCAGGAGCCTATCTTTTTAAGGAAACAACACAGAAAAACACCATCACCTGACTTTCAATATTTAATACTATTTAATGTTACACATATGTCTGAAAATACGAAAACATGAGCCATTATACCATAAGCCTTGTGGCAAAATCGGCTGGGATCAAATGTGTGATTAGATTCCTTTGCCCTGCTGTTCAGAGGAATTGAGTTTTAGTTCAAATGAAATTCAGAAGGATAGTTGGCACATTATAAAGATTGAGAGAAGCACATGTTGAAATAACCCCTACTGTTGCTCTGGTACATGACTGCATAAAGCAAGTATGCAACAGAACTAATCAGCCAGGAAACAAATCTCACAAATCCATCATGAAATAAACACAAAGCTTTGTGTTTTCCAGTTGCTTGTTTTTAGAAGTCATGCAGTCAATGCATTCCTTTGATACTGTAGGATCCATCCAATGGAAGCTTGCACCATTTTGCAATCAGTTGGCTGGCATCAAAAGTTTCAAAAGGAAGCGAAAGAGACCTAGGTAATGATATCTAAACTGGCCGATGATAAATTCATGATTGCCAACCAGCAAATGACATGCTGTAGAAGAAGTCCCGGCTATTGTACTATTCATTTAGGAATACCTTTCCCAAATTAGAATGCAAAAACAACTGCAATTCAGCTGAGATGCAAAACACTAGAGAAACAAAAAATGGTGGAGATCAGAGTGGGTCAGGCAGCATCCATGGAAAGAAAGCAAACAGACATTTTGAATCTCAGTGACTCTACATCAGAGTTGACGTGTATAAGATCATCGCTACAAGAAGTGAACAAACTGATGTTGCTGTTCTTGGCTCTCCACTTTAACTGGCTTATTCCCCCCTCCCACCCTCAACTTTTTCTTACTTTGAAGCCATGTTTTAGACCAAGATTGTTCATGTTAGACACTGCAACAGTTAAAGTGTTTTATTGAGTGTTTTATTCACTTGCAAGGAAAGGAACAGTCTAGTTAGTGTGTGGTACTTTATTGGTTTCAGCATCACAGAATGTAGCAAGGAAAACTTTCTGGATGTGAATTTGGAGCTTAAAGGAGGGAAATGGAAGTGACCATCATAGTATCAGTGAAAAATGGAATTTGAAAAGCATCTTTTGGAAGAAGAGAGAGTGAGGTTTAAGGTTAGAAATGAAAGTATTCTTGCATCTGACCCCAGTGGAAAGTGATTTCCATTTTTATTCTCAATGTAGGGAAACTGCAAAAGAATTTCTTTATCAACAAAGTGACGTTATATGTTTTCACTTCAACTGCAATTTCATTTTGTCAGAATTGTGAGCATCCTCAAAAGGTAGGAAAGTGGTGAGAAATTCAGTAAAGCAGTTTTGAAACAACATTGCAACCAACTACTGTTATGAGGTGTTTTCAACCACAGTAAGACATTCCTGAAATCTTGCGCCTAGGACCATTTTTGTTCACCTGTTCAAATGTCACAATCTTTGGCTCAGTGTTCGGTAATATTGAGAATATTGTAATGTTTTGCTATGTTGAAGGCACTGTATATATGCAAGTAATTTTAAAGTTGTGTCACACAAGGAAAATGTGTCAAGCCACTACATAACCAGAAAACTTGATGAGGTGACAAATAGGTGTTTGACGATCGATTTGCGTACAATGTTTTACTTCAAAGCTCATTTGCTCAGTTACATTTGTTTGCAATGCAGAGCAATGGCAGTCGCATGGGTTCATTTCCCACACTAGCTAAGAACACCATGAACAACTCTCCTTTTCAATCTCTCCCCTTCCCTGAGACATGGTGACCCTCAATTTAAACCACCAGCAGTTGTCTCTCCCTAACATGCAAGCAGACCTTTCCTCTGGCAGGATTAAGGCAATTTTACTATACTCAACTTCAAAGATTTGGGCAGATGAATTCTATGAATGGAAAAGAATGTAGATTATGATAAATAGTGAATTGCTAACTCCTAATGAACATGTTCAGGACTGTTGACAAAAACCCATTTCACTCCCCCCAAAACCCCAGGCACAAATGTTACAATTCTAAAGCCATGTCGAAATGTTTCAGTCTTAATGCTAGAGATGTATCTCCTGGTGAGATAATTATATAAAAAAGGGAGATTAAATTTTTAAGTTCCAGGCTCTTCATATAGTCAGCTAAGCTTCTTAGCCTGTGTACACAACTGCTGTTATACATGTAACAAGGTTCACGTATTTCAATGCTCCATTCCTTAGGACACATATATAATGCGTGTGTCCAAACTGATAAGTTATGCATCTGTGCTAATTCTAAATGTCTCTTGATTTTGTGGAAAAAGCAATGCTGACTGATCTCCACACCCTTCAGGCAGTTTGTTATCTGTGCAGTTGAAACTGTGATGGTATGCTTACCATATTCATTGAACTTGTTAGTACAGCTTGCGTTTGGTGAAGTAAAATGATTCTTATCATACCTGTCTCTGAGTTTTGTCAAGAACACCTAAACATGTCTTTTAGCAATGGAGATAAATTGTATTAAAGCTTGTCATATTAAAAATTGACATTATACATTTGAAACAATGCACCTAAAGAGTGAGGATGGTTTACAACTTCATCCCACATCATCTGCAAGCTTTTAGAACAAAATGAAAAGAAGGTACTTTTTGTCTTCTTTGTTAATATTTCTGCACCCCTGCTCTCATGCAGAGAATGAGTCGGACTGGGGCATATTTGGAATGACGCTGGCTGGCTGCCTGTATCCTGTTCAGGTAATTATTTCCCACAGGGAGGCGTTGTAGCTCAACATCTTATGTTGTCTAGACAGAAATCTTTCCAAAAATAGGTGACTGGAAAGTAATCAGAATTCAACCCTGGCTCATTCCTTACCTTTTGGCATTTTCCTGTGTTTGAAGCATTGAGGCCCATTGTAGAAGTCTTATTGACTTCCCAGTTAAAACTGAATAGGTAAAGATTCAATCCGATGTTTTATACCCACCATGGAAGAATAATTACCATTGAATCTCGGAATTCCTCAGATAACTGTTCTCAAATATGGATGTGCTCTATGAATTGTTGTGTCTGTCAAGAAATATTATTTTTCTTTAAGTTATGTTTTGCGTGCACCATCAGCATCAAATGTTTATGAATTGCATATGTGGCAGAGCTCCCAAAAACACTGAGCCAACAAGGCAACATTTTGTGTTTGCACAAAGGATAGCTGATGCTTACAGAAAGGAATGTTTTGCACGTCACATGTCCTGCATAACCAGTAAGCAATTTTAGGTCAGATATAGTGCAAGTTAGATACTTGGCAAAGCTGCATCTCCATTGACACTTTGCTGAGATCCCAGTCTCAAGCTGGAGCATTCGGAAGTCATAACATATTGTTTGCATTCTGATACAAAACATTCTTAATGTTTGGAATATTGCTTCCCTTTTCAATTTGCTTTTACATTGTAGAATTAGTTGTCAGCTTATTAGAATCCGTCAATGCTAAAATGTTGTCATGGCAAAGTCTTGAGGTGTAACCAATGTCGGTTTGCTATGGTAAAGCACAGTGGAATTAAAATTCTTTTTGGAAATGGCATAAGACTGGCAAGTGAATCAATGGCTCATTTGGTTCATCCCAATGTTTTCTCCATTGACTTGCCAAAGTAAAAATACAAATTCATTCTAGTGAATGCCTTTATCTGTACCTGTGACAATGCAAATGTTACACATGTGCATAGAATGCTGTTTTCATGTTCTTCTGCATTTAATTTGTTTTGGAAGACAATGTGACAATCTGCAGGTGCTGTGTACGTCATCATAAAGCACTTTAGTAGAAGTAGAAAATTCTTCAACTGGAAGCAAAAACAGTTTTGCATTTTTATGGACGCCTTATCATAGTAGAACATCACAAAATGCTTCACAGCAGAATTAGGACAAACTCTAGCACTGAGATAATGAATGAGGTATTGGGACAGCTCAAAAATTTAGATTTTCAACATACACTGGCAAGAAGAGAGAGAGCTAAAGAGGTAGAGAGGTTCGGGGAGGAAATTCAAGAACTAAAGACCCAGACAGCTGATTGCATTGTCGCCAATGGTGCAGTGCTAATCATTGGGAATATGCAACAGTACATACAAGATTCAGGCTGTTTAATGGATGACTTAGGCTGAGCCACCGCTGAGTGCATTGCATATGGCCGAGTCTTTTGGTACATTCGAATCCATTGTCTGCAGTTATACACCTCATTTATATATCAGATATCTGATATCTTGAATGCAAAACACATGGTGAATAATGAGTTCAAACTACACAAACAAAGCAGCAGAGATTGCCAAGGACTCCTCACTTCAATTACTGCCTTGTATCTCACTGAGATCCATTTTATTAAAACCATCTGCAGCTTAACATTCTATGCAATGTGTAAATTTATTATAAAGCTTGTTTGTATTGCTGGTTATCATTTTTTTGAGCAGAATCGCCAGACAAATGAAGCTTTTTAAATTATATTGATCAAGGGATTAGAAAATTAAAAGCGGTATCAGACATGACAAACCTGGAAATTAGCCTGTGGGAAATTAGCCTTATGGGTGGCACAGTGGTTCAGTGGTTAGCACTGTTACCTCACAGTGCCAGGGACCTGGACTCAATTCCCACCAAGGGTGACTGCTGGTGTGGAATTTGCACATTCTCCCCATGTCTGCGTGGTTTCCTCTGGGCGCTCCGGTTTCCTTCCCCAGTCCAAAGATGTGCGGGTCAGATGGATTGACCATGCTAAATTGCCCATATTGTCCAGTGTTGTACGTGTGAGATGGTTTAGCTATGGCAAATACTGGGATAGCATGGGCGGCTGGGGTGCTCTTTGGAGGATCAGTGTGGACTCAATCAGCCGAATGGAGTCTATAGGCGTTTTATGTAGGTGCACAAATGTAGGTTAAAAGTTCCATTAAAATAAATAAAGCAATGTTTCATAGTTGCATTTGAGGTTAACATCACAGAGATTTCTAGGCTATATAGTATCATGTGAAAGATGATAAGGTGATGTTTTCTTCTTTCTGATAAAGATTATAGAAAACAAAACCTGATATAAACAGCAGGTTCTGGCAAGGTATAAACTTACCCATTATGAGCAGTGGGTTCCTTCAATGTTTTATATTATGCTTATCATTACCAAGTTTTGGCGAATTACTTCAAAGTTTATATCAGGGAATAAGTGATCATGTTACAAAATTAACCCAAAACACATCAGGAACTTATAAGCACGAATTGAAATGAATTACTTGTGAGTTGTGACTTTAATGAAAGAAAGAAATCTCTTAGTATTTCAATCATACAGCCTTGTGTTACTCATGCACTCTTTAAGCAAACACTTCGCTGTTGCAGAAAGCAATGTTGTGGAACCCTAGCTCCTATTTATTACCAGTCTAATTGGACTGTAAGTGAGACATTTTGTGAAGTTATCTCCTCCACTTTGGTTGTGCTGATTCTGGAAGCTGCACATTCCTTGTAACTTTCGTGTTAAAGGTTTCATAATGCAACAGATAGCAATTCAACTCATACAAACATCTATAAGAACAAAGAGATTGAATAGGATTAAGAAAAAACTCTTTTGCACAGAATTACATAAAATTTACACTAGAGAAAAAGCCTGAACAGCTCTGCACTGGTGTCAATGCTGCGTAAAAGCCTCTGGTCACCTTACCTCATCTCACTCCATAAACATATCCTTCCATTCTTTTTATCTTTATCTTGCCTCCATTTCAACAAATTTGTGCTCTTCACCTTAGCCACTCATGAGATGTCACTTTCCAAGTTCTCATTACTGTTGATCCAATAAGCTTCTTGTTTCTTCAAGAGATAAAGAATATCACGGGGAAGATACACAAAATGATAACTATTTGAAATTTGGGCATCAGATTTTTCAGTACATTCTGCAAGCTTAAGGGAGACATCATGTTATCTGGTGACAATGGACAGTGGATTTTGTGGCTGATATTGATAACTGAGCTGCTGATACATAATGAATTTTTATATTTCTATTTCTGTAACTGAAAAATTAAATGCCAAACACAAATTATGGGCAACAGTTGTGCCATAATATATTTTGGCAATTAATGATATGTTCTGAATTTTTTTTCATTATTTACTCATGGGATGACAGTCTCACTCGCTAGGCTGGCATTTATTGCCCATCCCTCACTGCCCAATTCCACAGAGGACGGTTATGAGTCAACTACATTGCTGTTGGTCGGGAGTCATATGTAGGCCAGACCAAGTAAGGATAGCAGTTTCTTTCCTTAAAAGACGTTAGTGAACCAGATGTGTTGTCCTCTGACAATTAGTAATGGATTCATGGTCATCGTTAGACTCTTAATTCCAGCTATTTATTGGATTCAAATTCCACCATCTACCATAGCAGGATTTGAACCCAGGTCCCCAGAACATTACCTGGGTCTCTGGATTGACAGTCCAACAGTAATACCGTTAGGCCATTGCCTTCCCCTCAATATAAGCATGTACCCTCTGATTTCTAATAGTGTTACTTACAAGGTTGGGTGTTACAAAAGAAATCCTTTTCAGCTTATGCCTTTAGGGCCACTCCTTTTGTACCCCCTATGACAACATTGTCTTTGGATAGCCGAAAGCAATCTCAGAGTAATTGGAAGTGTCAGTTTAGATCAGGTGCTAGCAGCCTCATCTCCAAGTCACAAAAGTTCTGTCCTTAAGTGCCACTCGAGGACTTAAGCACAAAAATCAAGGTTGACACTCCAGCACAGCACAATACAGGGGGAATGCCGCATTATTGGAAGACCTGTTTTTTTGCTGAGATATTAAAAGAAGGTTGCAACCATTTTCTTGGGCAAATGATTTCATGCCACTTTTTCCAAGAAAATCAGGAGATTTATCCCCAAGGTCGAGGCGAATATTTATTCCATCATGATTCTAGATTATGTTCCTGTTACTTCAGTGGAACACTGCTGCTGGAGGTCCTGTTACACAGAGATACACAATTCAGGAAAGCATGCTCCCACCAAAGAATGCATTTCTCTTGGGTAGATTTATCATTTATGCATAGCAGCTGTTTGGAACAAACGACACTCGGTGGTATATTCTTCCAACTCCCAACATCCCCACCCCAAAACATAAATTACAAAGCCTTGTTGAATGCAAATAAGCTTCTGTGTCTCTCATATAACAACACTGACTAAAAGTTGAATATATGTGATTTCCTGTAAACTGCTTTGGGGTATTCTGCGGTTGTGAAAGATGCTGTATAAATGTCAGTCTTTCTGCCTTTGGTTTACAAATGGTTGGTCAGAAGTGATGTAAGTGGTATTGAGGTAAAATTGGCCTTTTGTATGGGTTTTCCACAGTGTGGCTACAAACTAATTGACTGACCCAGATTACTATTTGCAGAGCACATCACCTGAAGGCTTCAGTCTTGTGCTGTGTTGCACTCATGCATACCATGTGTTCTTCTTAAATTACAGCAGCACTGGAAGGACAAGAAGCACCAAGAGTAAATTCTGCTTCTGGTATGACTGACTGGAGCCAGATTTGCTTCACATTCTGGGGACTGGAGGTCACTTATGTCAAGTCACTGGATCTTGTCTTTTGTTTAAAAAAAGACAGAGGTCTCAATTGAAGAGATTTGCAACATGCTCCTGTTTATGCCTGAGTAAAAATGACACAGTTTCTGATAGACTGTCTGTTTCTATGACCAAGCTTGTGTGGGAGTTTTCGCACTTAAGAATAAATGCACTCAAAAGATTCCTCGCTGATGGCTCCTCCATTCTCAGATCTGAGTTATGTGTTTTGTTTCTTCATGGGCTTGACAGACCAATGAGGTTTGATTATTTATTTTTGGGGACACTGACAGTTGGAAGAGGGGTACTTATGATTGTGAATTTTTCCAGCTGCATTTTATCGTTGAAATGATAACTCGATACTAATGCATTCTTTTTTGGGAGCATGCTTCCTGAATTGAGGAATTTCTTTGCAATAGGACCTCCAGCAGCAGATGGCAATGGTGAGGGAGGGCAGCTGGAAAAGTTGAGTAGACTTTTACTGGAAAAAGAGGTATTTTTGGTGGAAGCAGGACTGATGGGATGGGATAGTAGATACACAAAGGATTCCACAGCCCAATGTAACCCACAATCTTTGTTCCATGGACGTACTATAAATAGTTCCTTGCTTACCTTCAATGTCCCTTCCTGTTTCTATTGAGTTGATACGAGTAGAACACAGAATACCTGCTTTGTGATCTTTGGGCCATGTGTTCAGATTCCTATGTTCCATCTCCATCTGCGTCCGAGCTAACACTATGTTTGCTGCTCTCACTGTGGACTCTAAAAGGCATTGTGAAGCTGGCCCCCAAACATTTCAGCTGGCTAAAAAGGAGCAAGTGGAACACTGAGAAGTCTCTCCAAGGATCTCAAGATTGATGTTTCCATTTTTAAAAGAGAAATCAAAATCTTTGAAAGCTGTGTAGTTTCTCCATATAAAATGAAGATGCGTGAGTCACACTAGATTCAATTTGAATCTTCAATTCAGGCATTATCTTACTTGACCACTGCAGCCAGATTGGGAATGCCGTAACTTTAGCTGATAACTTAAATGCTGTCATGAGCAGAGGAACATTTCTCTACATTTCACTGTATTTATGAAAAAAGAGCAAATAAGACTTTTGATGAAAAGGAAACCGCAAGACTTTGGTGATGGACTGATGTGGTGACTAGTTTTTTTATACAGATACTATGAACTGAATGCTCTCCTTCCATGTCAGAAGCTTGGATGATTCTAAATATGTTCTTCCTTGGTATTTATTTCTTTTCAGTGAAGTCAGTTTAATAAGGATGTTACCTTATTAGTTGAATGGTTGCAGTAAGAATAAAGAAATGCAGTAGGTTATGAAGGGAACTATCCATTAAATTCTCAAACCCCTGTTAGACGCAGTGAAGTGTTCCAGACCACAATGAGATGGAAAACATTAGAAACTGTTATGCATGTTTCACTACCTGCAGTAGAGAAATGGCATTTATTTTATAAATTCCAGATTAAAAACATAAAGCATGTGGCCTGTCAGACTGCACGGAATTCAGATTTGGCACTTCCCCTTGATCATTTCCCTTTGGAATTCTGGATGCTTTCAGAAAATCTTTCACAGTGAGCTGTGCCAAATTTTTGTCAAAACTGGTATTCTAGCTGATGAAAATCACCAAAAAAATAGATTCCAAAATATACTCTAAGAATCATTTTAATTGGAGAACATCATTATTTTGATAATATTGTTTTGTCTGCATTGTAACCCAATGCTTTTTGAGTCACTTGTATGTCATTATTGTTTGTAGAAGTTGGTGGCTCGTAATTATCCTGCTTATTTCTCTGAATTCTGTTTAACTTGTGCCATTATTGACAACTGTATATGGAAAGCAGAGACCTGTTATCAGTAAGAAGATTCTTTTTGAACTGTTCAATGATGAATGTAGGCGTCACTGGCCAAAGCAGCGTTTATTGCTTATCCCTCATTGCCTATGCAAAGGTGGCATTCTGAAACTCTGTAGGTCCTTGATGGTTAGGACATATACATTGCTGCTTGGAAGGAATTTTCAGGATTTGACCCAACAACAGTGAAGAAATGGCCACTAGTCAAGCTGATGCAGGTAGTATTGTTACCTTACTTGTTCTTCATGGTGACAGAGGTTATGTGTTTGGAAACTGCTGTCGGAAGATCCCTGGTGAGTTATTGCATTAATGATGCACACTGCTACTACTGTGTTCATGTGAAAAGTACTCGATGATGCCAATCAAGTGGGCCGCTTTGACCTGGATGGTGTGAACTTGTTAAGTGTTGTTGGAGCTGCACTCATTCAAGCAAGTTGGGAGTATTCAATCCCACTTGTGCCTTGTATATAGTGAACAGACTTTGGGGAGTCAGGAGGTGAGTTACTTGGTGCTGATTTCCTCGCCTCTGACCTGGTCCTTTAGTTATGTAGATAGTCTGGTTCAGTTTTTGATCAATATAAACCCTCAGGCAATTGATAGCAGGGGATGAATTGGCATATGAAGCAGTCTACTCTTCTTGTCTACTTGTATGAGAAAAATGGATTAAAATTTTGATTGCCTTTACACAGCTCTCTTTCTTGCTCAAAATGCAAATAGAAACTGAAAAGAAAATGCAGTTAAATGAACTTTACAATGATGAGGAAAAAGAGGAATGAGAGGTTGTAAACTGTAGCTATCCCATTAAGTTGAACTTTAAATCCCTGTTGATGCCTTACATTCAAAACAGCTGGCTGCTGTTCAGAGAGAACGCCAAGTCCATCATAAGGTCATTCATGAGCTCTGGCGGGCACTCTCCAGGGCAATCTTTATCCTGAATGAGGGTTGACATAACTGGTCCCAGTGGCACTTCAATTCATTGTTCCAAGATGGCATCTGGTATTAGCTACAGTCTAAACCAGCATTTCAATTCAAGACCCTTGGTCAAACACCTTGCAGCATATTTAGCCTGTGAATATACAGCTAAAAGGTGCCTTCCACCTCCTGAGTCTCCAGCAGGTTGAAGTATACAGGGCCTGAACAGTTTTGACCAGGTGGATATGTAAAGGACTCTTTCTCTTGAGAGTGAGTCCAGAACCCAGGGGAATGCTTTTCGGGAAGAGGTTAAGAGAATGGTTTTCTCTTAAGTGGTTGTAGAAGTGGTAGGGGGTTGATTCAATGTTTTTACGTATGATATAGATTCTTGTTGGGAAAGAGAGGCATAAACAGATGGAGGCATAAACATAAACAGATCAGCCATTATCTGATGGACAAAAAATTGCAACCACTCTGGCACAGTCGAGAAACCTGACTCTTTGAAAGCATCGTCCAATTTAGTCCCAGACTTCTTTTTTCCCCCACAAATCTGAAAATTAGTCTTCCTCAAGTGTATGCTCAATCCATTTGTCTTTTAGCTGAGAGCAATGATTTGGCAAGTAGTAGATATTTCTCCTTTAAGATGAGATTTTAATGTAGACAGTTGTTGGAATGAAGATGTTAACTGATGGAGAAAGGCATGAGGGAATTAAGGAAGGCAGTAGATGATCATTATCTGACATATGAAGGTGACAGCTGACAATATAGATAGATGGATAACTGAATTGTACTGAGAGACATGTCAACTTGCCCCTGATGTGAAATTTTGAACAGTGCAAACTCCGAAATGTTTATGAAAATATTCCACATTTAAAGGTGGAAATGTAGCAACAAATGGCAGAATTACACAATGCTCAGTAACCTTGCAAGATAAGAGAAATTGTGTAAATGATGCTCAGCATTCACATCAACTTAATAGTGTACTGATGAGTTTGATTCTTTCTGGTTTGTCAGTTATGACCTTAATAGATGTCCATATTACCAGAGGCAGCAGTGATTTTCTGGACTTGACCATATTTCATTACTTTTGCTTGAAATCCTAATGTTATTTGGTGGAGCCAGTGGACAATAATTCAAGTTATAGATTAAACTATAAAACACCTCTCTCCACTGTTTGCATCTTGCGGTTCAATGTCATCTGATGTGTACAAAGACATAGAAACAGGTGCAGTTTTGAAATATTTTCCTTTCTTTCTCTCCCTGGTCTTCATTGTCAGCCTCATGCCTGTCATCAAGCATATTACCCTAGTAAACATAGAACATGGACTGGATATGTTGAAGAACTGGTTCACCATTGCCTTTTCAAGGGGCAATGAAGGACAGAAAATAAATGCTGGCCTAGCCAGCAGTGCCCACATCAGTAATTTGGAATAAAGAAAAAGCATGGGCTCGACTCCTGCTTTCCAGTCTGCACATGCGAGGTATCATGATATAACCATCAGTTACCTGCCATCACAAACCAACTTGCACCCTCTGTGGGTTGAATGGAAATTCCCTTAAGTGGTGTTACTGTGATGGTAATTGAACAGGAGTGATAGGTGGCCATGCCAAAGCTTCCTGTCACAGGAAATATAACCTTCGTTTTTGTTTCAGCTCTTTCACAGCATGTGGGCTTCACTGGCCAAGCCAGCATTTATTTCCCACCTTTTATTGCACTGGAGATGGTGGTGGTCCTGTTACACGTTTTGACGAAGTGCATGTCCTTGGGGGTATAGAGACACTGACAATGCTTTTTAGGAAGGGAGTCAGGAGTTTAAGCGCAACAGTAAAGGGACAATTTCAAGACTGAATAGAGAGTGGCTTGGAGAGAATTTGCAGATTAGGATGTTCCCATGTGTCTCCTGCTCTTGTGGTCAGACTGTTCATGAATTTGGAAGGTGTTATTTGAGGAACTGTAGTGAATTACTGCAGTGCATCTCATAGATGGGACACACTGCTGCTACTAAGCATCAGTTGTGGAGGGATTTAGTATTTATGATTGGGCTGCCAGTCTTGGATGGTATGAAGCTTTTTCAGTGTTATTGGAGTTGTATTGATTCAGTTAAGTGGGGAATGTTCCATCACATTGTTGACTTATGCCTAATCAATGGTGAACAGGCTTTGTGGAGTCAGGAGGTCAGTTACTCATTGCAGGATTCCCAGCGTCTGACCTGCTCTTATAGCCACTGTATTTGTATGAATAGGTTTTGCTGCATTGAGACATGGACTGCTTCAGTATTTGAGGAGTTGTGAATGCTGCTGAACATTGTGCAACCATCAGTGAACATCCCTGTTTCTGACCTTATAGAACATAGAACATAGAACATAGAACAGTACAGCACAGAACAGGCCCTTCAGCCCACAATGTTGTGCCGACCATTGATCCTCATGTATGCACCCTCAAATTTCTGTGACCATATACATGTCCAGCAGTCTCTTAAATGACCCCAATGACCTTGCTTCCACAACTGCTGCTGGCAACGCATTCCATGCTCTCACAACTCTCTGCGTAAAGAACCTGCCTCTGACATCCCCTCTATACTTTCCACCAACCAGCTTAAAACTATGACCCCTCGTGCTAGACATTTCTGCCCTGGGAAATAGTCTCTGGCTATCAACTCTATCTATGCCTCTCATTATCTTGTATACCTCAATTAGGTACCCTCTCCTCCTCCTTTTCTCCAATGAAAAGAGACCAAGCTCAGTCAACCTCTCTTCATAAGATAAGCCCTCCAGTCCAGTCAGCATCCTGGTAAACCTCCTCTGAACCCTCTCCAAAGCATCCACATCTTTCCTGTAATAGGGCGCCCAGAACTGGACGCAGTATTCCAAGTGCGGTCTAACCAAAGTTTTATAGAGCTACAACAAGATCTCACGACTCTTAAACTCAATCCCCCTGTTAATGAAAGCCAAAACACCATATGCTTTCTTAACAACCCTGTCCACTTGGGTGGCCATTTTAAGGGATCTATGTATCTGCACACCAAGATCCCTCTGTTCCTCCACGCTGCCAAGAATCCTATCCTTAATCCTGTACTCAGCTTTCAAATTCGACCTTCCAAAATGCATCACCTCGCATTTATCCAGGTTGAACTCCATCTGCCACCTCTCAGCCCATCTCTGCATCCTGTCAATGTCCCGCTGCAGCCTACAACAGCCCTCTACACTGTCAACGACACCTCCGACCTTTGTGTCGTCTGCAAACTTGCTGACCCATCCTTCAATCCCCTCATCCAAGTCATTAATAAAAATTACAAACAGTAGAGGCCCAAGGACAGAGCCCTGTGGAACCCCACTCACCACTGACTTCCAGGCAGAATATTTTCCGTCTACTACCACTCGCTGTCTTCTGTTGGCCAGCCAATTCTGTATCCAGGCAGCTAAGTTCCCCTGTATCCCATTCCTCCTGACCTTCTGAATGAGCCTACCATGGGGAACCTTATCAAATGCCTTACTGAAGTCCATATACACCACATCCACAGCTCAACCCTCATCAACTTTTCTAGTCACATCCTCAAAAAACTCGATAAGGTTTGTAAGGCATGACCTACCCCTCACAAAGCCGTGTTGACTGTATTTGATCAAGCCATGCTCTTCCAGATGGTCATAAATCTTATCCCTCAGAATCCTTTCTAACACCTTGCAGACGACAGACGTGAGACTTACTGGTCTATAATTGCCGGGGATTTCCCTATTTATGATGGAGAGAACATCATTGATGTAGTATCTGAAGATAGTTGGGGTGAGAACACAACCATGAGGAACTCCTGCAGAGTTGTGCTGGAGCTAAGATGAATGTCAACTCACAACACAGTTATCTTCCTTTGTGTCAGGAATGATTCCAACCAGTGGAGAGATTTCCCCTTAATTACCATTGACTCCAATTTGGCAGGGTCTCTTTGATGCCACGCTTCATCAAATCATAGATCGTAGAATCCCTACAGTGTAGCAACAGGCCCTTTGGCCCAACAAGTCCACACTGAACCTCACAGCATCCGACCCAGACCCACCCCCCTATAACCCACCTAATCTACAATCCCTATGGGTAATTTGGCTTGGCCAATCCACCTAACCTGCACATCTTTGGACTGTGGGAGGAAACTGGAGCACCCGGAGGAAACCCACACAGACACGGGGAGAACGTGCAACTTCACAAAGACAGTTGCCCGAGGCTGGAATTGAACCCAGGTCCATGGAGCTATGAGGCAGTAGTACTAACCACTGAGCCACCGTGCTGCCCAAATGTGGCCTTGACAGCAAAGGTAGTCACTCTCTACTTCCCTCTGGATTTCAACTCTTTAATCCAAGTTTGAAACAAGGCTATAATGAAGTCAGGAACTGAATAGCCGTGGTGGAATCCAAACCGAGCATCAGTGAGCAGGTTAATGGTTTACAAATACTGCTTGATAGCACTGTTCTTGGCACCTTCCATCACTTCATGATAATCAAGGGTAGAACAATGGAGTGACAATTGACTGTGTTGGATTTGTCCTGCTTTTTATATTTCAGGCCTACGTGGTCGGTACATGCCAGTGTTGTAAATTACTTCATGAAGGATGTGTCGAGTTCTAGAGCAAGAGTCTTCTGTAATATTGCTGGATTATTGTCACAACACATGGGTTTTACAGCTAGCATCTTCTGGCATTTGTTGATATAATGAGGACCGAATCTAATTGGTTGAAGGTAGACACCTGCCAAGATAGATCATGCACTCAGTTGAAATTGGTTGCACATGTTACAGCCTTATCTTTTGCATTGATATGCTTGGTATTATTGTTTATGTTACAGTGTGATAACCTACATGATATACCCAAATCATCACTTTAGCATAGAACCTCGCAGAGCAGGCAGTTCTTTAGGTGATAGAGACAGAGAGACCATGAGAAAGAATATAAACCACTGAAAGGCAAGGCAACTTCAGCTGCTGCCCTGCACTTCCCTGTGAGGCTTTCTCATGCTGTACTGGCATGAATTGAGGGAGATGCATAACAAAGCCTATTTAATGTCCACCGTTAAATGTGATCAGATCTTAAAATAACGTCAGCCATTTGGTTGGTGGAACAGACTGGAGCAGCAACATGCTCTCATGATCTCCCGTCCGAAAAGTGATGGGGTAGCGCTAGACCACATCCAAGGGAATGAAGCCAGTCAAGCGGTTTAAGTTGCAGTGTTTTGGGATAATGACCATAATTCTGTTTCATTATGAAAATGGATAAACACAATCCAGAAATTAAGCTTCTCAATTGGGGAAGTACGATATCAATATCATTAGACAGCATCAGCAAATATAGACCGGGAGCAGCTGCTTGCAGGTAAGTCTATACTAGGAAAGTGAGTCTTTTAAAAGTATTCCGGTGAGAATTTAAGACCATTGTGTTTCTCTCAGAGTGAAGGGCAAGGGCAGCAAGTCCAAGGAACCCTAGATGTCATGGGATATCGAGAGTTTGCTAAAAGAAAATAAAGGCTTTTTCCAAATATTTTCAGAGTAAGAGAGGGGAATCTGATTGTAGTATGCAAAATTTTTGAGGGTCATTTACAGAGTAGATATTGAGAATTTCTCCCCCAGGGCAACAATGTCTCAGACCAGGGGTCAAAAGTTGAAGGCGAGGACCAACTTGTTTGGAAGCTTTTTCACCCAGAGGGTTGTAGATGTATGGAACATGCTGCTTGAGAGGGTGATGGAGACAAATAATCTCAAAACATTTAAGAAGCATCCAGATGAGTGCTTAAAATACCAGGACGTAATATGCTGTGGGCCAAGTGCAGATAAATGGGATCAGTGTAGTTTTGAGTTTGTTGGCAAGCATAGACATGGGCCTGAAGGGCCTGTTTCTATGCTCTATGATTCTATGACTAACAACAGTCAGGAGATAATGTCTGTGCTGTGCAGAACAAATAGTCTGTTGGGCCTCACAATGTCCAGGCACTGGGAGAGAAGGATGAGTTGAAAAGATTCGGATAGAAATCTCTGGTAGTGTTTATGAAATACAGATACAGAAGCCACTAAAAAGACATTGAACTCTGCATGCCACAGGCAGAAAGTGAAAGATCCTGCAAAAGTGAAAAGAAATGAGTCAGCCAGCAAAATTAAATAATCAAAACAGTGCATTGAAACTGAAATGAGCTTATAAATAACCAATGTTTCCAGAAGAATCAGGTTCAACAAATAAACAGTATAAAAGGAACTAGGAAAATCAACAGAAACCAATTGTTAAGACAATTTTTACTGCAGGAAATACTCACTGAGTGGTGTAAAAAGATTTCAAGGAAAGAATCAAAGGGACAGTGCTGGATTTTGTGAGCACATTTAGGTAACGGAGTATGGCTTCCAATCTTTCAATATTTTAGAAACCAACAGAATTAGCCATTTAGGGAATTGTGAAGATAATGACATCCTGTTATGTCCAGATGTAGTGAGTTCTCAAAAATACTTCTCGGCATTTCTATGTGCACCCTTTTATGCTTGGATCAAAAATTGCAATAAAAGCACAGAACTTGAACCCAAGAGAATTCTTGCTTAATCTTTTAAAATTGAGAAACTGAGTAGAAAATTCTAATTCCCTGATTTTTCACTCTCTGTATTTAGAATGTCTTAATTTTCTGTTTGGAACCTCCTAGGCCACCAATAATAATGAGCAAGGGTGGAGAGAAAATAAATCAGGATGCTGTAATTAGCTGATGCCAGCTCTCGGTTCAACAACTCATGCACTATCAGTTGTTTTACAAGGAGGATAATTGTCCTGATGAAGTGCTGCTCCAAATGCTGATGTATAACTACTTTAAAACCCATTATTTGCAGTTCTATAATTGTCCTGATCTTGGCAGTGAACATGATTTTCTATTTTCTTCTGGGGTTGATGCTGAATGCTTGTTTAGATTCAGTTCATGTGTAGGGAAGTTTTGAGTTACCTGTGAAGCACATACATTGGACTTTGTAACACTCCTGAAATGAGCAGGTGATTCTCAACAGATAGTGCAGCTGCCTGATGTAGCTCCCTTGTCTCTACGCAGCTTTGCCATCAAGCAGCTGGTATGTTTGACTCTGAAACACAATGACAATAACCTGACACCCCCAGTTTGGATTTTGATAAGTTGCTATCATTACAGCCACAAGTAACAGCAGATCTCCAGCAGTAGTTGAAGTGAAAAATGACTTACTGATGCAGAAATAATTGTCTTTGGCTACGCTAGTTTTTCAAAAATGATACTTTGGAATGGAATCTATCAAATGATATCCCCCACGTTATTCAACATTTGGAGCTCAGCATTGTCAGTGGAAAAAACGTCAGTGAAATTACTTAATATGATGTGATACTGCATGTGATAACTTCAGCTGTTTGATTATGCTTATTGTAATTCTAAACAATATGCCCATCGAATTGAATATTGTATTTTGCAAGATGTTAACTTTTTTGTTGTAAACAGATCAGTGGACTAGTCGAAGGACTATTTGTCTCAGTTAATGTAGGAATCAGAGTCCATTATTAAGTGTGTTTGTATGTTTTGTTCACAAAATACACATTAGCTTTGAAAATCTCTCTGTTGACTTGTTGCTTGGTGGGTGCAGTGCTTTGGAGTAGCAGCATGCAGTCATGTCAATTGATGAGATGTTGAGTTTGTAATCTGCCTGGTGCTCCACTTAGCTTTTTTCACAGTGGGCCAGAAAGGCCAATGGATGTTCTTGAAACACCAAAGAAGAGCTTGCTCCTGGAATAGAATGACCACTTGTTCTCCTATCCGTGGTTGTTCCATCATCTGAGCAGACATGAAAAGGAGAGAAAAATGAGGAAGATATTGGAAAATAGCTCTTCTCAATGAATGATCGCTTTCATTTATTTCTGTTCCATGGTCTCTGACAGTTCAGTTATGTCAGAGTGGTGAAGGAGAGAGGTCAGTGTAAAATCTCTAAAACCAGAGCTGAATGGTCTTAACTGCATGAAGAAAAGGTCTCTTGACTGTCAAGGAGCTTTGTGAGAAGGAACTCAACATACCATGATTAAGAAGAATTCTGGGCTGTTCTCTGCTCTTTGAGAATAAGGCTTAGAGTGACAGATCCTGATTCTTCTGAGCCCATCAGGACAAGTTGCAGAATTCACAGAATGATCTTGAAGGAAGTTGAGGAGAAAATGCTGTGGTGGATAGGATTGGTGAGAAGAGGAGTTTGAATGGGGAATAGGGCAGGCAGGAGAAAAAGAAACAGTTGCATCTTTGGGCACTTGCTGCCAGGATAATCGGTCAACATGTGGACAATGTCTGGAGTCCCATAATTCCCAAGTGGTCAGACACATATTTTTCAACATGGTGACAGATTTTCACATGTAAAAATTTCTCCCCACTTCACTTCAAGCAACAATGAAAGCAGCAAAATCATTTTTGTCACATAAGACCATAAGATAGTGGAGTAGAATTAGGCCATTCAGCCTATCGAGACTGCTCACCTGCTTGCTCATGTCTGACATATTTCTCAACCCCATTGTCTGGCCTTCTTGCCACAACATGAATGCTGGCACATTCATGAAGTCTGTTTCCTCATGTATAACAACACAAAACAAATAATTTCAAGAAGAAAATGTATTGCACAGCTTTTTTATTTGGAGCTGTCTGAAATGCCTCGGTCTGTTTAATAATACTTCCAGCAGCTGGAGAAGGAAATAATCGCAACTATAAATCAGTGATTCAGAAAGCTGGATTTCACTGTGCTTTAGGACCACACATCTTGTAACTCTCCCTCAGTTTGCAGTTATTCCTTTTGCTGATAACTCTCTTCCTGTGTTTAATAATCGCTTTCATTTTGCAATAACTAACATGTGGCATAGGAACTAGGAGATTTACTCTTCAGTTGCAAAAACTGCCCCATGACATACGTGGTTTCAACTAGTTCAGGAAGGCTGATTTCAGACAGTAACATACAGAAACTAGAATCCTTTCCTGTTGTTTTTCTCTAACGTTTATTGTGAGTTAAATGTATCAGTAGAGTTCCCAACTGCTGCCTGCCCCTCTGAAAATCTTGGTGAGTCAGAAGGAGAGTTTTTAATGACCTTCCTAATGATCTCAATGTGTCTAATTAGCAAGGCAAGTAACTTGTATTTTCCTGCACACCATTCCACAACGTCCCTCACTCTCTCTCTGGTCATCAATCTTCCAGCTTTGGGGTAGGATCATTACCACTGAGTTCAGCTAATACTCAGATTTGAAATTACTTTTTGCCATTTGAAATGCCTTGCCTCACAATGATTTTGTTTTGATCTAATCCATCACTTGTGGAGAGTAGAAGGAGGGAAGGAGTAAATAGAGTTAATAAACCACAATCCATTGCACACTATAACATAGTAAATGGTTTGTCTTTTGGGGTGCGTGTCAAACCTCAATTTAGGGACATAGAATAAGTTAATTGTTCTGATAGATCTAAAGTCGGGAAGAAATTAATTTGAATAAAATACAAAATAGGCAAAAGCTTCTGTATTTTTTTTAAGATCTATGCCCATTTTCCATGAGCATTCAGTTTGTAGGTAATAATCCAAAAAGAAAATGCTAGAACAAGCACTGTAAGTTTTCAGACAACTTTTGCTAGTGCAGAGCCTTCTCTAGCTATATGGCTGACATGATTTGTTTAAACAATCCATCCTGCAATCTTGGCATTTAACCAGCCCACAATCTATTTAATGTTTCATGCTCCATACAACTGGGTGTTATCGCTCAATTGAATGTAAAAGCAGAAAGCGCCACAAAAATGTAGAATCCAGTAGCAGTTAAGTCATGCAAAATATTTTATATCTTCAGATAATCTATGTACAATCACATTTCCGTCATGTTGGAGCAGACAAGGCAGCTAACTTTCTATTATCTCTTGTTATCTGCATCCAGAATATTGGGCAGAATTTGGAATTATGTTACCAGTTGCGTGCACAGCTCAAATAATTTCAGAAGCTCGTGAAGTATTTGTTATCCAATTAACATATTGCAGTTCTCTGCTATTTAACAAAGAACCATCAAGTAATGAATCAGTTCCATATGCTTCTAGAGTCCTCGCACATAATTCCGAAGACAAAGGGTCATGGTCAGAAAGTGTGAGGCATATTGCAACCGTAATTAAACACAGGGAAATGTGATTAGGACTGAGTCAGTCTAAATTAAACTGCATTGTTCATGTCACTTGCAGAAGACTCACCATGAAACACAGGCCAGAGGGAGTGCTATGATGTTGAATGTATAATTATTCATTTAGCTGAGGGAGCAACCTCTGAATTCAACTGCCTATGTGGCCCATATAGGTTAGGGGACACAAAAGATCTCAGATAAAAAATTAGATGCTGTCCCAATGTAGAACAAAGAACAAAGAAACCTACAGCACAGGAACAGGCCCTTTGGCCCTCCAAGTCTGCGCTGATCAAGATTCTCTGTCTAACCTGTCATCTATTTTCTAAGGGTCTGTGAGCATTTGCTCCCTGCCCATCCATGTACCTGTCCAAATATATCTTAAAAGACGCTAACGTGTCGGCGTCTACCACCTCCACTGGCAGTGCGTTCCAGGCACCCATCACCCTCTGTGTAAAGAACTTTCTGCGCATATCTCCCTTAAACTTTCCTCCTCTCACTTTGAATTCATGACCCCAAGTAATTGAGTCCCCCACTCTGGGAAAAAGCTTCTTGCTGTCCACCCTGTCTATACCCCACATGATTTTGTAGACCTCAATCAGGTCCCCCCTCAATCTACGTCTTTCTAATGAAAATAATCCTAATCTACTCAACCTCTCTTCATAACTAGCACCCTCCATACCAGGCAACATCCTGGTAAACCTCCTCTGCACCCTCTCCAAAGCATCCACATCCTTTTGGTAACGTGGCGACCAGAACTGCATACTGTACTCCAAATGTGGCCGAACCAAAGTCCTATACAACTGCAACATGACCTGCCAACTCTTGTACTCAATACCCCGCCCAATGAAGGAAAGCATGCCATATGCCTTTTTGAGCACCCTATTGACCTGCGTTGTCACCTTCAGGGAACAATGGACCTGAACACCCAGATCTCTCTGTTCATCAATTTTCCCTAGGACTTTTCCGAGTGTACTGACAACCACTTTCTCCTGAGCTGACCTGGCTTACGACAGTTTTGTGGTCACTGCTTACACCACTGGCTCTAACATCCAAAGCAAAATTCATTGTATTTTAAAGCAATTCATTAGATATAATATTCTTTGAGATATGTCTATGATAATTAACAACACAGTATAAATATTAGCCTTCCAAATGAAATTAATTTTCTGGAACTGGTGAGGTTTTATCAAGTCGATTTTCCCACCAAATTGCTGGCAAGGCCTCAGAGGAACATTCAGGCCACACAAGTGCAGGCAATGACCATCTCCAAGAGAATCTGACCATCATGCCTTGACATTCAATGGTATTTCCATTGCCAAATCTTAAACTATCAACATTCTGGGGACTTTTCATTGACCAGAAAGTGAACTGATCTAGCCAAATGAGGAATATATTGCTGAGCAGGTTAAAGCCTTGGAATTCTGCAGTGAGTAACTCACTTCCTGTCTCCCCAAAACCTGTCCACCATTTACAAGGCAGAAAACAGGATTATAATGGAATGTGCCCCAAGTGCCTGAATGATTGCAGCACCAAAAACACACAAGCAACTCAACACCATCCAAGCCAAAGCAACTCTGCTTGATTGGTACCTGATCCACCATTTTCAACATTCACTCCCTCCACTACTAATGCACATTGGTAGCAGTGTGTACCATCTAGCGACACACTGCAGCAACTTATCCAGGCTCCTTTTGTAGTATCTTCCAAACCTGTGACCATTACCATCTGCAAGGGACAGAATTAGCAGATATGTGGGAATACCATCAGCTTAAAGTTAGCTTCCAAGCCATATTCCATCCTGATTTGGACCTAATATAGCTGTTTCTTCATGATTGCTGCATCAAAATCTGGAGGCCCATTCCCAAGCTCTGTGGGTGTACGCACAAACCAAGGAGCAGTTAAGGAGACAGCTCATCTGCCACCTTCTTAAGGGAAGAATGTGATGGGCAATAAATATTGGCTGAACAGTGATGTTCATATCTAATGTGAATTTAAAGAAATAGTTTTGCATCCAGTTCTAAGCTCTACATTTCATAAGCTGATGGCAAATTCATAAAGAGGAGGTTTACTGGAATGATACAAGGGATGAAGTGTCTTTACGTATGCAAAGGGACTGGAGATGCTGCTTTAATTTTTTGGAAAAGAGTGGAGAATATTAAGAGGAGAATTCCTTTAAGAATTCAACTTTCCAAAGGACATTGATAGTGTACACAAGGGGAAGCAAGTAATTGCAAAACAGTGGTCACAGAATCAAAATGTTTGGCAAAAGGAGAAGGTGGGGCAAATTTTCTCTAATGCTGGAAGATTTTGTGAGCTGGAATTCACAAGATTCACAGACTCAATTATTACGTTCAAAGTGGACTTGGATGAAAAATGAAAGTTAAAAAAAGGTTCGCAGGGCTAAAGTCAAAGGGAGGAATAAGCCTAACAGCCACACTCTTTAAAAAGAATAATGTCCTGAATGATCTCCTGCCACACGGTAAGATTCTGTAATTTTTATGACTGATTTTTGCTTGATGATTGTGTAAGAAAATTTGTCGGAAAGGATTTGCGATGAAAAAAACAAAAGGACAAAATGCAAATAAATGTGTAAAGCATAATAATGAATAAACGTAACATCCTCAGGGCCTGCATTTTTCTGTCTGTTCCTACAAGACTTATTTGCTGGCAGCAATATTTCAAACCATGAAAGGTATCATTGCAGTAAATTCCAAACAAGAATTTGAAGGAAAGTACAATTTAGTAAAACAGCTATCTACAACCGTAAAATTCTGATTTGAAATTCCATCTCACTTGGACCTTATGCCTTATTCACATAGTGCGAGGAATGTTATTAAAAATGTTGTCTTTGCTATAGGTGGTTAGTAGGAGAAATTGCAAGCCAGTTGTATCAGCGTTTTGTTCAGTTAACAGCTAAAAACAAAATTTAAAAAAAAATACTAGGTGTAGAACTGGGTGCACAGCATTTTAAAAGCTTGTTTTAAACTCGCTTGTAGAACATGGGTATCGGTGGCTGGACCAACATTTATTGCTTGTAAAAACTGAAAGAACCATGGATGCTGTAAATCAGGAACAAAAACAAAGTTGCTGGAAAAGCACAGCAGGTCTGGCAGCATCTGTGAAGGAAGAAACAGAGTTAACCTTCCTGGCCCGGTGACCCTTCCTCAGAACTTCCTCATTCTTGTCCCTAGCTGCCATTCACAAGGTGGTGGTGAGTTGCGTTAAGTTGAACTGCTGCACTCTACACGCTGTAGGTTGATCCACAATGCCATTAGGTTGCAAATTTCAGGATTTTAACCAAGTGACAGTGAAAGAACATTGGAATATTTCCAAGTCAGGATGATAAGTGACTTGGAGGGGTACTTGTAGTTGGTGGTGTTCCAATGTGTCTGCTGCCATTGCCCTTTTAGACAGAAATTCTTGAGTGTATGGAAGGCACTGTCTAAGGATCTCCAGTAAATTTCATCCAGATCATACGCACTGTTGCTACTAAGTGTCTGTGGAGGATAGTGTGAATGCTCATGGATGTGATGCCAGTCAAGGGGGCACCAGAATGATATCAAGTATCTTGACTGTTGATGGAGCTGCATTCATCCAGGCAAGTGGGGAGTGTTCCATCACACTCCTGTGTTGTGTTGCGTAGCCAGTAGCTTTGAGGAATCAGGAGGTGAGTTATTTGCCGCAGTATTCATAGACTCTGACGTGCTGAAGTACTCACTGTGATGAATCCAGTTGAGTTTCTGGTCATTGCTAACCCCAAGGATACTGCCAGTGGCCGATTCAGTAATGGTAATATCACCAACTGCCAAGATTATCTGATATTGGAGACAGTCAGTGACCGGCATTAGTGTGGCGTGAATGCTATTTGCCATGTGTCAGCCCAAACCTTGATGTTGTCTAACTGTTATTGTATTTGAACATGCACTGCTCCAGTACCTGAGGAGTTGCAAATCGTGCTGAACATTGTGCAATCAGTAACTTTTCAGCTTTGATACTTGAACACATAATCCAAATGGTAACATTCCAGACTTTGTAATCTTTTATGGGATCACAAAACTGGCTTGATAAAGTAAGTAAATAGACTGGTTCTTGTCACCTCACCTTCTGTTCAGACAATCCAGCACTGTGTTCCATGTCTATAACATACAACATTGACAACCCTGCAGGATGGGTGTGCAGATCTTAAATTCCTGTCAAAACCAAGGCTAAAGAAGACAGAAAGAAAAGGTGTCAAAACTGATTGGTAACCAGCCACAAGAGGGCAAGCTAGCCTTTAAATTTACTCATTCAGAACAAGATGGCACAGAATGGAGCAATCACTCATGTTGATTTTGTGAAAGCAGTGGTTCTGGATGTTTTGACGCTGCAGGGAAAATAGACCCATCCCATTTAACCTCTCCCGATATCTCAAACCCTCCAAGCTTGGCAACATTCTTGCCTATCTTTTCTGAACCCTTTCAAGTTTCACAACATCCTTCCTATAGCAGAAAAACCAGAATTGCACACAGTACTCCAAAAGTGGCCAAACCAAAGTCCTGTTTAGTTGCAACATGACCTCCGAACTCCTCTACTCAATGCACTGACCAATAAAGGCAAGCAAACCAAATACCTTCTTCACTACCATGTCTACCTACCACTCCACTTTCAAGGAAGTTGCAGATTGTGTTGGACCATGATTCTGCTGCTGATGATGGCCCAGAGCACCTCAGAGATGCCCAGTCTCAAGATGTTAGTTCTGTTTGAAATCTCTCCCATTCAGCAAGGTAGCAATGCCACAGAACACAGTGGAGGGAATAATTACCCTTTTGATGAAGATGGTGACAAAGAGGTAGTGTTCCAGTCAACCCACCAGTAGGGACCAGGAATAGCAGCACTATCGACAATTAGATGAAGACTGAACTCCCTGTATTGAAGATGGCATTTTGACAGAGAAGCAAAGAGATACAGACATTCTGAAGTGCCAGCTGCTGTCAGCCACACCTCAACAGTCATTGGAAGTGACCAGAACCTTCAAAAGGTTCCTGGAACCCCAAGCTGCTAGAGTTGCATGTGAAATGCTTTGAATGAACACGAAGTGTAGGAATGCTAACACTTTAAGGGACCAAAGCTGAAGAGTTCATTGTCCTTCAATCAAGCATTGAACCTTGGCAAAGATTCAGAAATTTTTGTCCCCCGTATCAGAGAGATCTAGGATGGTGGAAGTACAAAAAGCTCTTCTGTTATGCAGGAAATCTCAATGCTTCAATACAGATTTATGAGCATTGAAACTTCAGAAAAGATGGATCATACCACAGCTCAGCCACACACAACATATACTTACAGCAATGTACCAACAACACTGAGATGAGCATGATGCATTCTGAGAAAGACTTCAAACCTCATAATGAGCACTCCAACTGAGAAATAGTTAATGATAAACCACCAGAGGAAAGATAACATAGTGTGGAGCTGGAGGAGCACAGTGGGCAGGCAGCATCAGAGGAGCAGGAAAATTGACGTTTCAGGTCAGGACCCTTCTTCAGAAATGGGGAAGGGGGAAGGGGCCTCTGAAATAAATAGAGAGGAGGGTTGGGTTTGGGGAAGGTAGGTGGGATGGTGATCGGTGAGTGCAGGTAGGCAGTGGTGGGGATTGGCCAGTGAGGTGGGAGGAGTGGACAGATAATAGAGAAGATGGACAGGTTGTGTCAGGTCAAGGAGTCAGGGATGAGAGGGAGGGTTGGTCATGGGATGAGGCTGGGGGTTGGGAGATTTTGAAACTAGTAAAGTCTACATTGAGACCATTGAGTTTTGTGGACTCCCAAGGCAGAATATGAGATGTTGTTCCTCCAGTTTCCACGCGGCGTCATTGTGACATTGGAGGAGGCCCAGGGAGTGGGAGGGCGATACGTCCATTCTGGGCCTCCTCCAGTGTCACTAAGACAGCACCCAGAAACTGGAAGGAGCAGCACATCATATTCCTTTTGTCCACCAGAGTTCATCAAAGTGTAACACACAAGTAGAGGAATATGTATTTAAGTCCAGTAACTTACCGTTTGAAGTGATCATTTTAAGTATTTGAGGTTTGTCTCTTCAAATTGTTTTTCCTTCATTGGCTTTCACTGCTGCTGCCTTTGAGTCTTCATACGTGCCACATGCAAAAATCCAGCTGTCATGAGAACTACCATCCCACTTCACCAATGTGTTCACCTTTCACAACTATAAAAAGGGATTACAAGGTGCCCAAGAATACTGTCAGAGGTTAATGGCTGAGATAATGCCTCAGACACAGCCTTCTTGATTGGGCAGTCAAGTCCGGGAAGAGAGTTAAATGTTAAAGTTTGAATGTTATCAGTTGACAACGATTCAGTGAAAGAACTCGGAAGGAACTGGGATGGGGAGGTAGGAGTAAGAAGTGGCTTAAAGCATTAAATGTACTTTACTCTATGAATAGCTCCTGAACATGAGCATAAGAAGTTACATCAAATATAAAACTGAAGACTGAGTCTGCCTGAACCAAAAGACGTCCACCATCGCAATCCCTTGAACAGAGTTATGCTCAATGAAACCTGTAGAACTTACTAAGATGCTCAGTTGATCTCCTCATGTTGGAGAGCTGTCTCATTCCAGGAATCAATCTGGTCAACTTCTGCAGGCTCCCAAACTGTACCAAACTGACAGTTACTTGATAGCATGCATCAACTCTTTCATTCACAAATGTCACTCAGTAAGGTTGCTGCAACATACACTTCTGACAAATTTTGTGAATGCATTTGCACAGCGAGAATGGGCCAGGCACAGCCTTCATGTGAACTTTCAGTTGCTCCTTTACATTATAATGTAATAGTAAAATGAATAGGTCCAAGCTTGAAAATTCTGTGGCACATTAATTAACAATGTCTCATCATTTGATTATGAAGTTGCAGTAATGACTGTAATCAATCTAAGCCCATGATTGCTTTTGGCAGTTGGAAGTATTGTCATAATAATTACTCATTTGTGTTCATAAGTCATTGTGGATCAATTAAGACATAACTTTTAGTCTGTGACATTTCAAGAACATGGAACTCTTCAGGTGTTGCTCTGAAGAAATATAATAATTTCATTATTTAATGGACAAAAATGCACTTAAAAGCTTGGCAGCACTAAAGGCAGAAGAATTATATCATCCAGATAGGATTCAGCATTGGTTTCTGAGGGAAGGAAGGTTAGAAATGGGGGAAACTATGTCTTTCATATTCATAATATATATATCAAAACATACATTTTTAGACTTTAGATTCCCAACTAATGGAGTATGGATGTGGGATATTTCTATGAAGGGTTTAAATATAATTCAGTCAGTCAGTATTTCTGGTGCCATTACCAAATTCAATATGTGCCAGGGAGTAGGAGACCCTTGTATGTTAATTGAAAATGGTTTGTATTGTATTGGGTTTAATTCCAAGGCTAAAATATTAAAGGCTGATGGCTTGTTTTTGGTTTTGGATAAACAAGGATTGATTTTAAATTAGGAAACCCAGTGATTCATCTTTTTACCCACTGTGACAAGGTTAGTGCTGCAACCTGAACAGTAGGCTTGAGAAACATAACTGGCTTCTCCCAACTGCAGAGTGCAATACACTGTCCACATATTTCATTGAGAGCATCATATCATAATGCAGGACTTCAGTAATAGAAAAGAATTCCATTCCATCAACGTGCAAGTCATTGGGATGGCATCTTCGTGTTCCGTGCCAGGTACTCTGGGAACTGCCGTGATGTCTAGATTCTTGAGAATTTTAATTTGGGTTATTTCAAGGGCCCGGTGCCTCACAAGTCTGGTAACTCAGTGATAATGGCAACTCTCTGTGTCCTTGGCAATGACTCCTTTCTATAATCCCTGACTGAGCTGAAGCACAGATATAACACTGTTCATTCTTCAACCAGTGTCATAATGGAGCAGTCAAGATGTGGTTCTGATGCTTGCATCAATCTTGGTTGGGGAAAATGGTGGCCTTAAAGTACATCCAGACAGAGTGTCCCACATAATTCTTGCATACTGCACTCTGCACAACTTAAACAGGCAAAGAGGGGATGTGATGGAAAAACTCAGAGAGAGGCAGCAATCTTCCAAGAAGGGAGATATAGACATTGTGCAGGAATAAACGTCATCATCTGCATGATCGAGTGCTGCAGTGTCAAGACAGGAGAAGAGAGCTGGATGTGGCGATCACTCACTAAGTTGTCAACTACTGCACCAGGCACACAGTTCACATCCCTGCATGTGGCTGTCGGAGTTTAAATTCAATTAATAAATCTTGAATTGAAAGATAGTCTTGGAACCTGTCAACACATCCCAGCTGGTTGGCTCAAGTCTTTTCAGAACAAAAATGGTCGTGCCAGAAACACCCATATTCCAGGAAAGAAGCATGTTTTAAAAAGTCCATCAGCAGTGGCATGAAGATTTTTGGAGGTAGTAATGCAGGACAAAATTTTTGGGCACTTGTTAATAATGTAGATATGTTGAAAACAAATTTAGAGATAATGGGAACTGCAGATGCTGGAGAATTCCAAGATAATAAAATGTGAGGCTGGATGAACACAGCAGGCCAAGCAGCATCTCAGGAGCACAAAGAGCACCTGAGATGCTGCTTAGCCTGCTGTGTTCATCCAGCCTCACATTGAAAACAAATTTAGTTTGATTAAATCAAGTTGAGTTTGTAAAGTAATAGCAAGCAATTGAAGGTAGCTGATTTGATTTAGACTTTCAAGCAGCATTTGCTAAAGTACCAAATAATAGACTTTAGAATGGAGTTGGTGTGATCATGCAGTGGGTGGAGTTATTAACACCACTGCTGTTTTTGATATAAATTTATGGTGAGGACCCGTATGCGGAGTAGAGTTTGCAGATCACATAAAACTCATATCAGTAGTAAAACAGAGAGAGACAATGTATTTTCAAACCTATTTGTTAATTGTTGATATTATGAAATTATGTGATTTCACTGTAGTTGTGATTGTTTGTGAATTTGATCCTTTTTAAGACACATCGATTATCTCAGATTGCCATGACCTCTTTGCCAGTGTTCAGGTAAGTGATTGTGTGTATGCCTTGTCCTATTGTATCCTCAGGTTTGCCAGCTCTCATTGGTAACCTGCAGTTTGTCCATTTTAATTAGCAACTCCAAACCTCTGACTTTAACACTTGACCTTCACCAACCATAGATGAATACCCAGGCTACCATAAACAGTCCCAGCCTCTAGCCTCTCACTGACAAAATTGAGCAATTTTATTGATAAGTGCGCAACTGAACCTGACATTGATATGGTAGGGAGTTCATCACTCAATAACATAACCATGAGATATGGTGGAAAAGTGGCGACATTTACTTTTTAATGTGACATATGGCTTTCAGGTTCCATCCAGTGTTGCCTTCAGCATTTTGGTGGACATGTTGTGATGTCAATCTGGTTGTTATGGACAGCAGTGTGAATTATTCCTCCTAAGACAATAAAATGCTGAAAAGATTGGCGAACAAGGAAGGCAATTAGTTATCACATTAAAGTTGTTAAAGATATTCGATTGTTTTGAAAATTGAACCGTGAGAATGTAACGAGAACCTTGCTTAGAATTAAAACAGATAATTTGTGATTGAACTTTATCATATGAAATACTGCTCATTTACAAAACTTCATGAAAATTGAGTAACTGATAGTCATTAATCAGTGTGTTTGTTGTTTTATTGAAACATGCAAAAAAAAGGTTGTATTTTAATAATACTTCATACAATGATTTTGTCAGAAAATATATTTTCCAGTATCAGGTTCAAGGCTTTCATATTCTCCTCTATCTAGTAATGTGACATGATTGCAAAGTTTTGCCACTTATTTAGCTTTATCACTTGGGCATGCATACCTTTGTCCCAAAAGGATCAGATATATGCCTCCAAAGGGAGGTTGAAATTTGTATGTCACTTCCACAGCAGGCAACTGATACTCAGCGACTGTTAAGTTTCAGTTTGAGACTGATCAACTTTTGTTCTTTAACGATATTGTGTAATATGTGACAAAGGTGGGCATTTGGAATTTGGTTGCCGTGATCTCATGTAATGGCACTCCAGACTTAAGGGCCTAAATGGTCTCCTCCGTTTTCCAGCTGCTTTTAATTTTCCTGCTGATTGACCAATAACTTCACCATTAAGATTGTTGTTACTGACATTTGCAACATCATACTGCATATTGCCATTTGTGAATTTGCGATTGACTTCTGATAATTGGGCTGAATTACCTGTATTTAACTTGTGATCTTTAATTAAAGGACAGGGCTCAGCATCTCTCTGAGACACATGAAGTTGTTGAGCTACTAATCAGCAAGGCTGCACCATCTCATGTTGTATTCTCGTCCAAATTAAGATCACTCATGTGTAGTAAAGGTTAATTTGATCCTGGCTCGCACCTGGACTGATTTAGGTGAGATGAGGTGAGGAGGTGTGGAAGCAGAAGCCAGTTTAAATGTTCAATGATCTCATCCACTTTGCATCAAAAGTGATCCAACTGAACATGATTGTAAAGGTCTGCAGGCCAAGTGTATTGACTGATTGTACCATTCAGAACCTTGCATTAAAACACAAGCAAATGGTTTCTGGCATCAGTTAGACAATTACATACTGTTGTTTAGAACACATCTTTGCAATGAGTATAGGGGATCCATGAGACAATACTTTCTTCCAGGGAATTTCACTACTTCATTTGAACATAGCAAAAAGTTAAGGCTGGTAACAATTATCTTGTCTAAATGTATGGCTTTGGACAGCTTTACAACCCTTACTTAATGATCCTCAAGAGAAAATGTCAGAATTTTAGTAAAGAGTTACCGTTCCTGATGGGCACTGTCATGGTATGCCATCAGTTTCACCCAATTAACCTTGTAGAAATGGAATTTTGGCCATCTGGTCTCGTGGCAACAAAGGCAGTGATTTTCTGCTCGGGTCCAAGAAAATAAAATCCACACTAATTTCATTTTATCGATTCAGCATCTACGTACTTGCCTGCTGAACATGTGTTACCTTCTTAAATTTTCTTTTGTTTTCCCTGCTAAATATTTGCATTAAATGAAGGACATTGATTGGGAATGGGAATGCTTTCAATTTATCATTTGAGGCTTTAGGCAGGGCAACATTTTTTTTCACATTGGTATGAAATTACAGTTTATTCCTAAGCTTGTGCTGCACCAAATGTTAACACAATTGTTTGTTGAAGCCTGTGCTATACTGATGAGGAGAGAATGTGATTCTGTCTTGAGTCTTTGTGGAAACTGCTGGGATGGAGCGAGAAATGTTCATTTGGCTCTGATGGCCTCTGGATTAGCAAAAAAAGCATTAGCCAGGTTTTCCCCACCTCTTCAAGATGTTGTGACGTAATACACAGAATTGAAGTTGTCTCATGATATTATATGTGGAAATTGAAATCATACTGAGGAGAAGCCAATGACATGTTTGTGAATAAAATGCAGAAACTATTGTGAATAGGCTGCCTCTTTTATGATTTTGACAGTGAACTCAGACAGCTAGTGCGCTGTGGCAGGCACGTTCCAGGATAGGATGTTTCTGTGAATCCTATATTTGTTTTGAGGTGATCAATTTGTTGTTTCTCTAAGAGAGGAGTTAGCCTTTGCATTTGATTTCCTGACAATAAGAGGAAACCCTCACCTTTCAGAACAGTCCAAAATTGAAAGTTTTATTTTCATCTTGAGATAATTTGTGTTTTAAATGGTCTAAAAGCTTCAAATTCTCACCTGGTCTCATCAGGGATTGAAGATAGCTCCTCACTAATGTTTATAAATTGGTTGCACAGTCATTTTTTTTTCCCATGAATTGCCCCATACCTCCTTTCTTGTTCTTTCTCTGTGCTCTGGAGTTCTCTTGTCAATTTTCAAATCCTTTTGTCTTTCATGAATTTTCTTCCACTACTGGAACATCATCACCTCCTCATATCCTTCCAAGTCGCACAGCATCTGACTTGAAATCATGTTCATTATGGGTATAGTATATTCCTGGAGCCCACTCCATCACAGGACTGTAGGCCAGCCTTCCCTGGAGCGACTGCAGCAGTTCAAAAGGGATTTAACATCACCTGAAAGAGTAGTTGGAGATGAACAGCTAATGCTAGTTTTCTCAGCATGCTCATACAACATAAGAGCATTTTAAAAACAACTTTTTTTAAAAATGGTTTCATTTTGTTTTCCAGTGTTCATTTGTTATCTTTTTCAACTTTTGATGCATGAGGGAGACTGTGATGCAGCGTTACTGCTAGTAAAAGCCTCATGTTAACTACATAAAGCCCAAGTTGGAACAACAACCTTTATTTCTGAACACATTAACATTAAGTCACAGTCTTACTTGCAGTTTTTATTTTGGTGCAATTGTGCCACTCATTACAATAATGCAAGTCACCAGTGTCACAATAGAAATTTGAGGCACATGACGCAGGATGACATTTCAGTGCAGGTCCTGATAGAAGTGGCACTGAAGGTAATGCTGTCATTTAGTCACCAAACTGAAGCCAGACAAAAACCCATGACACCTTTTTGAAGAACAGCAAGGGAGTTGACATCACTCCATAGAGGCTGGTATCCCGTCACCAAGCCACCCTTTATTTCCACATGGAAAGCCCTTGACACTGATGCAACTTCCTCAGAGTCAGATTTCTGAATGAGCAGAACCTCTAACACTCCTGTTCTTATCTGTCAGCCAGGGATCCTTGATTGGACCAGATTGATAGCCCCGATGAGGTAGCTCATATTCTATGAGTCTCACTTGAGTGACCTTGTTGCCATAATTGCAGAAGTATTGTCAACCATTAATCCTTAAATGATAAGTTTGCTGACTGATACAGTGTGGCTGGCTGGCTAATACTGGAACTAACTCCACTAGTTAAATGACTCTAACTATGTACGTTTTTAGCCTACCACAGAGAAGAACAACGTATCCTACTCCTAATGTTCAGATTTAAATCTGCTTTGCATCAAGTATAATCAGATTTCAGGGTAACTGTTGCAAGTTCAATTGCACTGGAAATGTGCCTTTCAGTCAGTGAAGATTATTTTTCTCAGTTCATGAGGTCATTAATGTGTTTGCTCCTAGCCAGTCCAGCCCACCTGCCTGACTCCAGAAGTTCTGCCAAATTTGCCAAGGGAAAATTTGCTTTTGCTGCAGTTATTATTGTCATCAGCTACTCAGGCTGGGGGAACAAAATAATGAAGGACACTAACGATTGGGATATATGACTGTAATTAATCTCAATGATTGCAATCAGAATACATGAAAAAAAAGACAACCTTGCCTTTGAAGTACAGATTTTATAACTTTGAATATCCCAAAGATTTTGCAAGCAATAAAATAACATTGAATCTATATCTTAATGTTGGAAGTGCTACAGTCAATTTGAGTACTGGAAGGACCCACAAGCGCTCAATGAGGTAAAAGATAATTTATTTGATTGCTTTTGCTTTAGTACTAATGTTGGCCAGGACATGGAAATGAAATCCCCTGCTCTTCAAATAATGTCACAGAATTATTCATGTCAACCAGCATAGGGAGACAATGCCTTGGTTTAATGTTCAACTCTCCACCACTGCAGAACTCCCTCAACTCTGAACTGAAGAGTCAGTGTCAATTTCCTGACCAAGTCTCTGGCCAGTGTTACAATTGCTGTCACTGAACTACTATCACAATAGCTCAAATTCCATATGTATGACGTTGAAAGCTTCATTTGGCAAAAACAATTGCCACTACCTCTAATTGTGATTTGTGTTTTTCAACAAGACTCTCTGTGTTGCCATGAGAATTGGCACAACTGATTTTGAATTCTGTAAACGTCTTGAAGATGATATGACTTTTTTTCTAGATACTTGTGAACTATATTGGCTGTGTGGTTTCTTAATGCATCCGTTATTTCTGTAATTGTGGTTTTAATCAACAAATCCAATTATTAGTATCAACTGTTTATTCTGACAGTGAGGTGCTTTCAGAATGAAAAGGAGTGAACAACAAATAATCCTTTCTATGTCCTGTGAAAGTCATCACTGTGGAAGAGTAATTCTTCATGCAGGAACACACTATTCCCAATTCTAAACATAATTGAAAACAATAGTTTACATTTTGAAGATTTCTTGACTGACGACAATCATTCTGCTCATTCTGTTCTTTTATAATTGGTAAAACTGCATCGTCTTATTGACACATATGATTTATATTTATCATGATGGTTTTGCAGGATTTCCTGTGAATTTTTAATTATTACAGTGAGTTATTATACACTGAATCACAATTTCTATTTCAATACTTAAGTATGTGTTGATTTCACAATGCGTTCTCAATCCATGTGTTTAATAAACAAGGAGCTAGAACAAATCTGTAGCCCAGAATTAAAACTTGATTCAGGGTATTTCAATCACCAAAGTCAGATGATTTACTATTAAAAGCATGTGGGCATTGCTGGCAAAAGCATCATTTTCTGACCATCCTGAGTTGGTCGTGAGAAACGGGGCCACTTTCCTGAATTCAATTGAATGACTTGAAAGGCTATTTTAAAGTCAACGACACTGAAGGGTATGGAGACACATAGAGGCCTGATGCTGCTTCTCAAAAGACCAGAAGAAATAGGAGCAAGAGTAGGCTATTTGGCCCCTCACAGCCTGCTCTGTTATTCAGCAGGCTGATCGAAACTTCCTCACATCCACCTCCTGCCCATTCCTCTTAAATCTTGATTCCCATACTGATCAAGAATCTGTCTAATTCTGTCTTATATATATATGTATATATATATATATATACACAAGGACTCTGCTCCCACAGCTTTTTGAGGCAAGGAGTTCCAGAGACACTCAAACTTCTGAGAAAAGAAATTCCTCCCCATCTCAGTCATAAATTTTTGCCCCTTTATTCTGAGAATGTGCCCTCTGATCTGAGACTCTCCAATGAGAGGAAACATCCTCTTCCCATTTACTCTGTCAAACCCTTTAAGAATTCAAAATGTTTCAATGAGATCGCCTCTCATTCTTTTAAATTCCAATGAACATGTTGGGCAAGTATGACAGATTTCCTTGCATGAAAGGACATTAGAAAACCTGCTAGGTTTTGACACATTTTGGTAGTTTCCTGGCCACACCAACTGAAATTAACCTTCTATGGCAGATTTTATTTTAAGTAGTGTGTAGAATGTGTTGGGACTTCAACTCAAGGGCTGAATTATCCCAGCCTCTGAACAACATGGGTAATGGATCGAAAGTTGGCGAAATATGGTGAGAGTTAAAAAAAGAGAAAAACAAATTGAAGCCACGTCAACACTCTGCTAATTTCTCCTTTCTATGATGAATGCAATTTTTAGACAGGAAAATGGATCTAATTTGTTGTCAGGATGTTTATGCCACAGTCAAGAAGTATATTTATTGTTCATCTTTGTTGGAACTGAGAAATTGGTCGTGGATCTTCACCTTGAAATTCTTTTCTATTCATTTGTGGGATGTGGTCATCGCTGCCTGTCCAGCATTTATTATCTGTTCCTAGTTGATCTTCAGAAGCTGATGGTGAACCTTCTTGAACCACTGCAGTCTACATGCTAAAGGTTGACCCAAATGTTGTTGGGGGTGGGTGGATGGGACGGAATTTCCAGGGTTTTGACCCAGCAGCAGTAAAAGAATGGCAATATATTTCCAAGTCAGGACGGTGAGTGGCTTGGAGGGAAACTTGCATCAATGGTGTTCTCGCAGTGGCACATCCGCAACGGTTGGAGGTTGGGAATTCCATGATTTTAAACCAGAGACATTAAAGGGACAGGATTGCTGTGCAGTTTGGAGGAGAATTTGAATCATGTTCCGAAGACTTTGCTAAAATTTGCCTCAATTAGTTGAGGACTCTTTTATGTTATCAATGCCAAAAGGAGGAAGCATAAATTTCTGTTTTGACTGATATCAAATTAGTGACCACAAATTTGTTCTATTAATTGTTAAACATAAAATTGTGACTGCCTCTTCCACTGAAGTCTTTTTATGATAAAAAATTTGAAAGATAAATATTTTTTGTTTTTTCTAAATCTCTATACCCTCTTTGGTCCTGTTAATTTTTCAGTCAAGGTGTGGAGCAGGCCGAATTTCTCATGAAACAGTATTGATGTTACTTCTTAGCAAGAGAATTATTCTAATGTATATAGAGTAGATTTACAGCAGAAGATGATAAGGATTCATTAACAGTGTGAATTTATAATGAGGAAAAGCCTCATAAGATTCCCCATTCCTATAAGTCTCCAAAACCTGGACTACGGTAAAGATCTGAGGAAGAAATTAGAAGTGTTTGAAATGTGGATGCTAAGTTGTATACTAGAAATCCCAGATGCATTCTGCAAGACAAGTGAAGTAGCACTTAATATTGCGAGAGCAAAGTGTAATAACTGGTGTCCAGAAAAGCCAATGTCAGTATTTTAGCAGTTTGATCAGAGACGAAAAGCTGCAGACATCCCTTATACAGGGTAAAGCAGAGGGCAGCAGAAAGACTGGCCATTTATGAAGGATTAGGAGTTGGTTGATTAAAGTCACAAAGTAGTTGTAGACGAGTTACAGTAGATGTGAGATGATGGCACAAGACAGCCACATGTGACACACCATGTCATAAGTTCTTCTGGCAGGAGTAGCCACAAGCAACGGCAGAAAAGTTTTATAATTACCTTTAATGAAATGTATCCATTGGTGTTGAATCAGCCAAGCCTTTATAGAAATGCTTTGATACGTGAACATGATTATTCATTCTGTTGTGCAACCCAGTACATTGACAAGGAAGAGAAAACCACAAATTCTCAAGGAAAAGAGAAGCTAGAAATTCACAGAATATCCAGAAGCCTCTGAAACCAAAGAGCCAGCACGTTGTTTTGAATGGAGATCTAATTGGAAGGTGCATAAAACATGCCAGAAATTTTTGACATTTTAAGTGTCAAGATAGTTAGATCACATGTTTATATGCTTACACATATTTCTGTCAGCTTTGAAACATTTAATATGCTCATTTCACAAAGATGAATCATAAATGAACACAAATCTGCAGGTATTTGTCAGTCTCTGCCAACTGGCCCTTATGGTGCAGTAGTAGTTATAGACATGGGCTCAATTTGTGAGGTGTGCAATAAAATGTTTGTACAGGTTCATCACAAAAATATCTGAGCCAACTGATGTATGTAAGTGACTTGCATTTTTTTCTTTATCCTAAATTGTGGTCTTCCTAACCTAGACATCTCTTGTGGCTGACAGCATGGCTAAGGAAGAGCACAGGAATCACTTAGAAAGACTTGACCATCATTTTTTAGCCTTTGATATAAAAAGACTTGTGTAGTCGAATGACCTCGCCCATTTCGGGGCTCCCTTTTCCTGCAACTTTGGACCCATTACCAAGTCCATCTTGGATAACCATCATGCCATTTAAAGAAAAAAAATACAGCTCTAAGAGTAAATAATTTGAAATTTTGTTGACTTGAGCAAGTGTGGCATGTAGAGAAGCATCTCTTTTTTTTCAATTTGGCTGTGCTTTGTTTCTGTTGACTATTGAAAGAGGATAGGTTCTAGTAGATTATTTAGAAATTGTCTGGAGTTGGAATATATTTCGTATCAATGTTGAGCACTATCAAGGAAAAACCTTCACAAAACTTGTTGGTTTTTCTGTGATTTGCAGTTTGATTCTCCATTCACACAATCTTGGTCCAGAACAATAATTTGAGGGACGAGAAATCATGACTGAAATGATTGATGTCAGTCTTTGTTCAATAAATAACTCCCTTGATAGTCTCTAAATCAAAAGACTCAAGTCCCCCATCCAGAACATTAGGCACCTAAAATGGGGAGATACTCATGTCCGGTACTGTGATAGAAAACTGCACAGCTGACTTTTGGATGAGATATCAAGCTGGGGCTGAAATTATCCTTTTTGAGTAGATATTACTAGTGATTCTCTTTAAAGAAAGGGCAGGGAATTCTCTCTGATACCCTGGACCTTGAGGATTTCTCAATCATGATCACGAAAATGTTAACACACAAATTACCAGGTTGTGATTAAAAAAATCAAATTTCTTTCTTTTTACTTTGCTTATTTCTTAATCATTTTAATTATGTTCCAGAAGCTGGGGGTCTATACTTTGCAACCAGCACACACTGCAGTGAGCCATAGCCTGCATTAGCACAGCACAATAGGAAATCAGCTCTGATAGATTATCCCACAGATTATTATTTCTTTGAAACTACAAGCCAGACATTTTTCCCTCATTGTTTTACATTAGAAATAAGTAAAGCACAGTTACCACAGGGCATAAACTGTTGAATGAAATGTTTTCCAGTGAGCAATTACAACTAAATTTGCAATTTTCAATAGGCTGCTTATACTGTATAATTAATAAAATGTGACTGATCTATTATTCCAGATTCTGTACAGACCAATCTGCAGCAAAAGAAAATGTTTGGCTCACTGTTATATCATTAAAAGCAGAAAAATAATTTTCTTTATTTCATTCTTCCCTGAATCCTCTGGTGAATCAGCAAGTCTATGACAATGGAGTCAGACTGCAACCAGCTCAGCTGGTTGAAATCACCTTTACATTCACACCATTGTTTTGAGATCATGCACAAAGCATTGGGACAGGTTTCATAGGGAGGAGCACACGTGTTGAGAGGAGGTGATGGTTTTCAAGCCAGTGAAATTGATACATGCAAGCATACAGTATGTATGCAAGTCATACAGACAAGTTGCATGAATTTAGCAAGTTCCTAATAGCAAAAACGCAATAGAGGGTATCAGTGTGATGGTAAAATTTTGTCTCTGTTTAGTGATTATTCTTCCCAACTATGTCACGGAAAGACACAGCAGTGACAAGTGGGTTGGTGAACATGAGTGCAAGAAGGATACTGTGTTGGTGACAGAGGAGTAGAGAACAGTATTTGACTCAGCCAGGCTGTTGTTTGAGTGTTGTATGTGAGCAACCCCCTCAACTTTGGCAGGAATCCCCAAACATTCATGAAGAAATATTTTTTGGCTCAGATAGGTTGTAAGTGCCTTGGTTGTGTCCTGATTTGATGCCCAGGTTGCAGCCAACTGCTCAGTCTGTTTTTATTCTTCCTGCTCTTTGGAGTAATTGACAAACTGAACACCCTGTCAGGTCAGTTCAGAGAGTAGTTAAAAAGCAGAACAATTAGTGCAGGTACCCAGGTAACGTGTAGGCCAGACCAGGTAAGAATGACAGGTTTCCATCCTGTGAATCAATCTCACAGTGTAAGCATTTTCCTGAAACTAGCTCTTCATTCCAACTTCACTGCTCCTTTGATTTTGGCTACCTAACTGCGTTCATTGCTGGATCAGTGATGAGGCCATCTATTTTTGTTAAAATATGGGTCTCATTGCCTGTTTTCCAGTTCAAGTTTGTAACAGATTGGTTGCTTTCCTGTGCTTTCTTATATGCTATCAGATAGTAAAGCCCTAAAATGATTTCCATGACCTTCCATTGTCACACATAAATAAAACAAGTAATTACTATTCTGCTCCATGCTGATGTTACATTACATAATGAGTGAAAAACATTGCTATGTATATGATAGTTATTTCATATTTCTTCAAACAGTTGAGCTGTTGAATTGTTCCAATAAAAGTGTTTGCTCAGAAAAATAGCCAAAAAAATTGGTGTGCTATGGGGAATTTGCAATTTTTTTGTTAACGTCTGCTGTAAAGAGAAAATACAATTGTGTGTGATATCACATTGCACAGTTGGTAGAATTTTCTTATGCTTTTTATCCCCCTATGCTTAATGAAAACCTGCTGTGCTGTCTGACACATTGAATAAGTGCCCTTTGCTTGCAGTCAGGCTTTGAAGTGTGTCTTGTGCAGCTTTAATTTTTTTAAAGAGGTCTAGGAATACATGCTTCAGCAAATTATTGTCTGCTATTAATTGTTGTGCCAGCAACAATTCATGTTTTTGTTGCTTTCTAGTTAATCAACTTAAAGAAAAAAAATCAATGATTTCAAGGCAGCCAATAAGATTTGCAAGTCTAATGTGCTCTGTTAGAGGGCAACAATGTGTGACCACAATTCCACAAAATAGAGTTCTTGCTCTCAGCCCTTGCTTCTCAACAGGGGAGGAGGGGGGAGAGCAGAAAGAATCATACATCCTTCTATGCTGATTCAAAACCTGTAAATCCTGAGATTCTGGGAGTAGATTTCAGCTTGCTGCTTCAGCAAAATTACATATGAACAATACAACCACTTATGTTAAGAACAGGAGGAAGCCATTCAAGCCCTTGAGTCTGCTCTACCATGCATTCAGAATGTGACTACTCTGATTGTAACCTCATATTTCACTCTCACCTATCGCTGATAACCTTTCACATCCTTGCTTAACAAGAAGCTTTCCATTTCTGCCGAAGAAATATTCAAGGGCTCCACTTCCACTGCCTTTCAGAAGAGAGTTCCAAAGCTTGATGACTCTCTGAGAGAAAGGATGTTGCCACATTACTGTTTTAAACTGGCAACGCCTGAGTTTTAAACAGTGACCCCCTTTGTGCTGTGCATAAGAGAAAACATTCTTTCTGAGTCTGGCCTGTGAAGGTTCCTCACAAACATGTATATTTCAATTGAATCCCTTCGTGCTGTTCTAAAAACCAGTGGATACAAGCCTTGCCTGTCCAAACCTTTCAACAAAAGACAATTCACCCCTCCTCCATTCCTGGTATTTGTGGAGAAAACCTCTGATCTGCCTCCCACACAGTTACATCTTCTTTAAATAAGGGAACCAATGCAGTGCGTAGTCCTTCAGATGTGATCTCATATTAATGTGCCAATGTTTAACTCCGTATTAATATAGCGTTAGAAACATACAAACTAGGAGCAGGAGTAGACTATTCAGTCTTTGAGCCCGCTGTGCCATTTTCAATATGATCATGGCTGATCCTCAATTTCAGTGCCATATTCTCAATTTCCATATGCACTGATGCCTTTAATATCTACAAAGAAAACTTTCTTGGATATACTTTGTGACTTGGCCTCCACAGCATTCTGTGAATCCCCCAGAGAATCCCACATGTTTATGACCCTAGGAGTGAAGAAATGATTCTTCATCTCAGTCCTAAAAGGCTGACGTGTTTCTTGAGATTGTGACTCCTGATTCTAGACTCGCCAATCAGGGAAAATATCCTCTCTGCATCCAGTTTGTCCAGCTCCATTAGAATTTGATACATGTTGTTACAAAGTTGGGTAGAGTACTTGTTTCATAGAATCCCTACAGTGTGGATACAGGCCCTTCAGCCCAACAAGTCCATGCTAACCCACAGAGCATCCCACCCAGACCCATTGTCCTATAACCCACCTAATCCCTGAACACTAGTGGCAATTTAGCATTGCCAATCCACCTAGCCTGCACATCTTTGGGCTGTGGGAGGAAACCGGAGCACCCAGATGAAACCCATGCAGACACGGGGAGAAGGTGCAAACTCTACACAGACAGTTGCCCAAGGGAGAAGTTGAACCTGGGTCCCTGGCACTGTGAAGCAGTGGTGCTAACCACTGAGCCACCCCTAGCGGATGGAAGGAAGCTAAAATGTATGGTTCCTTTGGAGTTTGGTGCTTCGCCTTACTTAGAAATTTTCTGTTTTAGAAAAAATGCTTCTGTGTTTGTGAGCAGCAGCTGAAGTTGCCTGCACAGAGGGCCTCAAAAAGTGAAAGAAGTGTATCAAAAATGCCTTACAGGTGGCAGGCCAAACAGCATTCTTGTTTTGATGTTGTGACAACGAGTTTGAATTCAGCCAAATAATTTAAACTAAGCATCTAGATACAGAAAGCCAATTGAATTTTAATCTGATGATGTTGACAACCTGAAACTAATCATCATATGAGAATCTGATTATGTCATTAAGGGTATGTAAGACGAGGGCATTTGGAAAATCAGGGAGAGCCAAGTGCCATCTGAAAGAGAGAGACAACTGCCACAGTTAACACCATTCACTTCTCAGAGAAAGCCCATCTAATCAATTTAAGGTAGCATGGTATTTTAGCTCAAAGTCCTCATTGAAGAAATTATAGAGATAATATATCCCTGACAGGAGAATTAACAGAAGAAAAATGTTTGTGAAGAGAGCGGAAATGACAGAATATTCCAGAAGACAGTCTGTGTAAACTTGGAGAGATTAATTTATGCTTTATTTCTTCTTATTAATTGGGGTGATATGAGTGAGACTTGTTTTTATTTGAACAACATTCCAGTAGAATTTAGACCAGTCATGGAGTAGTCGGTAGTCTTGGAGGGAATTGTCTGTTAGTAATTTTTTGTTAATTTGTTCAATCGTTGGGTTAAATAAATAAATTGTTACTTGTGTAGTGGAGATCAGGAATTTTCTTTCTTTTAACCTCTCGTTTAACAGATTATGTTGGGAAAGATAAGCTTCTCTAGCTGTTTCACGGCTAATTATTAGAGGGGAACCCCTACTCCAGGCATAACAGATTGGGGCTTGTGTTTTTGTTTAATTATCAGAGGGATTTGGCCATTTCCTTCATAACAATGTCAATCAGATCCACTATCATCCTTCTAAATTCTACTGAGCACAGGTGCAGTTGAACCAATTGAGCCATAGGGCAGTCCTGCCATCTCCAGTATCAATGTAATGAATCTCTGCTGCATTCTCTATAAAGCAAGTATATCTTTTCTTAGATAGGGAGATCAAAACTGCACACAGTACTTTTGGTATAATCTCACCAAGTCCCTGTATGTCTGCATGGCATCCCTATTTCTGAACTCAAATCCTTTTACAATAAAAATCAATGTTCCACTTGCCTTCCTAATGGCTCGCAGCACCTGTCTGTCTACTTTGATTGACTGGACTACAAGGAATACTCATGTATATCTACACTTCCATTATATCACCATTTAAATAATACTCTGCCTTCCTATTTTTGACACTGAAGTATACAACTCCATATTTAGTCATGTTATACTGCATCGACCTGATGTTTGCCTATTCACTCAACTTGTGGAAATAACCTAGAACCCACCTTGCATCCTCACAACTCACAATCCCTCCCAGTTTTATACTATAAATAAACTGAAATATTTTTAGCTCCCTCATCTCAGTTATTTACGTTTATCTTGAACAGCTAAGGCTCAAGCAGCTATCCTGGTGGTACCCACCACCCCCCACCCCACCCCCCACCCCACCCCCTGCTCACTGCCTGACATTTGGGAAAAAGATCTATTTATTCCCACTCTCTTTCCTGTCTGTCAATCAATTCTCAATTCATGCCAATATATTACCCGCTGTGTGCTTTGAATTTGACCACTCACCTCTAATGTTGGACTTTATTAAAATCCTTTGAATTTCAATAGACACCACATCCATATTCCCCTATTTATTCCACCAGATACATCCTCATTTTGTGCTTATTCTTAGCTGTTTATCATACGCAGACCAAACTTCTCATGTGCCACACGTCCTTCCACAATTATGTATTTTTTCCTGTTTGACACTATCACTAACCTTTCCAGTGGGAGGTGTATTATTCCAATATCATCCAAGGTGGCGTCTCCTAACAGGATCAAGTGTTCAATGTGATTTTGGAACCTCTTCCCACTTTGCATCTCTTCCCTCATATTTATGATATTTTTATCCTCGAGATATTTTCAGTTAAAAGAGTTATAAATATACAGCAAAACAGCAATGAGAAGCCCTTTCTGATTATTTACTCCCCAATAATGGGATGATGATAACAACTGCGAGACTTTTCTTGTTACCCTGACTGACAGCTGCAACCTTGGCATAAATTGATGTATGATTGTGAACTTTTCAAGAATATGTCTCCACAGTGTGATGTTTTCTTAGCTATGTTATTAAAAGGCAACATTGTTTTGGATCAGGAATCATTCAGTTGGCGGCTGGATCCTGGGTGAGTTGAAATTGACCAGCTCAATCTGCTGCCCTGTACCCCTTTGAATGCTTATGCATATTTCAATGTGACTTGTCCTGGGCAGAAACTTACTGGAGCAGGCATTCTATGTTAAGCAAAGCTGAGAAATTTTTGATGCAACACAATCAATGCATTTTACATTTTAAGTGTTTAATAATATTAACAGTAGGGCCTTGGGTAGTGTTGTGGAACAGAGGGACCTAAGGATTCAGGTAGATAATTCTTTGAAGTTTGCATCACATATGGACAGGATGGTTAAAAAGATGTTTGGCATGCTTGCCTTCATTGCTCAGTCCTTTGAGTGCAGGAGTTGGGAAGTCATGTCGAGATTATACAAGACATTGGTGAGGCCTCTTCTGGGATACTGAGTCCAATTCTGGTCACCCTGCTATAGGATGAATATTATTAAGCCGGAGAGGATTCAGAAGAGATTTATCAGGATGTTGCCGGGTATGGAAGCTTTGATTTGTAAAGAAAGGCTGGGACCTTTTTTCACTGGAGCATAGGAGGTTGAGAGGTGACCTTATGGAAATTTATAAAATAGTGAGGGGTACAGATAGAGTTAATGGTAATTGTCTTTTTCCTATGGTGGGGGATTTCCAGACGAGGGAACACGTTTTTAAGATGAGAGGAGAGAGATTTTAAAAAGACATGAGGGCTAATTTTTTTACACAGAGGCTGGTTCATGTGTGGAATGAACTTCAAAAGAAAGTGGTGGATGTGACTACAATTACAACATTTAAAAGACATTTGTATATGTACATGAATAGGAAAGGTCGGAGAGATTTGGGCCACGAGCAGACATGTGGGACTAATTTAGTTAAGGATTATGTTTGGCATGGACTGGTTGGAGCGAAGGGTCTGCTTCCATGCTGTATGATTCTGACTCTGACTATTGGCACCTTTATTGGCTGAAGGTCAGTCAAGTTTCAGATGTAGAGCCATCTGCTGTGATGACATGCAAAACCATCCTGCCTCATTGTTACCAACATGCACAACCATTGCACGTTGGGGTTCATCCAGCCAGTATAAGGATGTCTTGCAGCAACAACCCTGCTCCAAGTCACTAAACTTCCTCCAGTAAATAGTAACAACAGTACTATACAGTGTACAACATCAATGCATTTCCATAGTGAGGTGTGTTTCTTTTCTTTCTGTGTTTGTGCTCAATGTTGCATTTGCATGTTGTGTCTTCACATTTTATCGAAAAACAACTTTTATCGCTGCAAGATTAAACGTTTCTTTAGACTGGAGTTCTACAAAGTTAGGTAGTCAGTATTTGCTTGTGACTTCTGTAAAGTTATGGCATTTTTGTTCCAACATGTTATACCCAGTAGAAAGTAACTGTGGCTAAATTTTGAGATCACATCTGTGAAGTAAACATTGCACATATGTGAGGTAAGTATTCGATGGTGCTTTTGCTTACCTATGTGGGAAGATAGCCAGAACCATTTTTACCTCCCACTTTAATGCTGTGTACATTTGTTTCCTCTTCAGCTGTGTCGAATTGAATGGTTTAAAATGAATATCTCCTTTCCTTCAAATGTCAAACAGAGGATTAAACAACTCTTAACATTTTTGTTCACGACATATGCAATTCATTATTATCAAATTACCCAAAAACCAGTTGCTCTGAAAAAAATGTGGATCCACTTAATATGGACATCACTTGATGGAGCAAATGCTTCCATGTGCATACAGGCTGGCATTCTGAGGTAAAGGTCTAGTTGTGAAATTACATGATTTCAGGAATGAATTTTGCTTAACTCTTTTGCAGGTTGACCAAATAGTTCTGTAACTTCCTTCCACTGTCATGTCACTAAAAAGCAAGGTTGTAATTTGCATTTAAATCTCTCAAAAATGGTGTTTTATATACAAACCAGCTTTCTCCATTCTGTTTCCAACCCAAGCTGAGATGTGACTCCAGATACCAATCAAGAAGCCACTCTTGGATTTAAAGGGCTTTTTGGCTATGTGAGGAATCACCTCCGCTGAATTATGCAGGGCAATGACAGAACTTGGGTGGGTTTTTTTAAAAATCTGCCCTGATGTCTCAACACAGGAGAGAGATCAAATTTTGGTCCTCCCTCATCTGAAAAGGATAGTTAATTTGCTACAATGGTTCAGTTCTCCTTCCCTTCCAACAGTGTAGTCATTACAGGCCTAAAAGGCAAATAATCTCCTCTAACAGATCCCAGTTCTACATGATAACATCCTGGCTGGAGACTAACCCAGAGCAAGACAAGGTGGTCATGCCTAACTTCTTGGCCTTCTGCTCATAGTTCTTGATTTGAAGGTCATTTGGCTGAAATTCCAGTGCAGTTATCATTCTGTGCTACTGTTCTCGCAGATAGATCAATATTATAAAGATAAGATTTCAAAATATGAAGGCTAAGTTCAAACTTTGAACCAATTTATTTTCAAAAAGCAGGTCTAATTACAAGGAACTACAAAGGAAGCAGCTCTTTAATCTGAGCAATTATCCAAACTGTTTGAAATAAGTGAAATAAAATCAAGTGAAGGCAATACTTCTCCAGATACTTTGCCACAGCAGAAAGCTATGTTCACAGTGCACGTAGATCGAAAACAGGACACATGTACATCTTTAAGCTGTGTGTCTATAGTCATAATTTTCAGAACTTTAAGTAAACTTTAAGATAACAAATTTAAACAGATGAAAATAAATCCGTTTGATACAGAAACACCGTCGTACCATTGCTTTACTGAGAGCAGGTAAATCTGTAACAGGAATCATAAATGATTATAAATGCACAGAAGACTAAACATAGGAAATGAAAAAGCTGCTGATATTTGAGTGTAATTTACAAACTATTGTTCCAGTATAAAATTCGTCATGTAGCAAACACCAACAGCAATGAAGCTCTACTTAAAAAAGCTTGTAACTGAAAACCTTCCTAACATATGTCCTCAAATCTACAAAGAACAAAACTTAGTTCTCACTGAACCTTTTCCTAATTTGTCCATTACACAAGGTTCGTTTTTTCCAAATTACTTGTTAATTCTAAGTGAACATTCGAGCTGTTCAAAGCTGTCAGTCTGTAAAGCTGCAGTGCCAGAAGGAGATGGGAGTCTTTGGAAATAGTTCAAGTTCAATACCACATTGTGTTTGATGAGTCTTTTAAGAAGTTTTTATCTTGCAATTATATTGAAGGAGAAAGTGATGGTCAGATGTTAATTGTAATCTGCAACATTGAGCATTTACAGGTCAGCAATTTGGGCAAAAGCCAAGTGGTTTTTTTGGCAAATTTGTGTGTACCCCCAACTTTCAGCAGACCTGAAATTTCCAGGATAACCAATCACGCATATAATCTGACCAAGTGCTCACTGAATACAGTACTCAGTTTTTTTCTCCTCATGTGGTTCTTCAAAGATCATTTGAAAATCAGAGATGTGGGGTCATAAAGGCTAAAGAGTTTCTGTGAGATTCCAGATTTTAAATTTAAATTCAATCCACTCACACCTTTGAAGGGCCTTAGTAGTGACTTCCTTCTTAAAGGCAAAGGCAAAGTCACCACAGTCTCAGAGGATTATAGAGAGAGACAACTGGTGGTGATGCCCTTTCTATCTGTCTGAACATTGTTGGATGCTATTTAATTAGCAGAAAAAAACATAGATTTTATCCAAATATCTCCCTTGAAAATTTCTTTCCCTTTCTCTGGCTTAATAGTCTATGCTATTATACTGATAAACAGAAATAAGTAAAAAATGATTTTCATTACACACAGGATCTAAATAAAAGAGGAAAATCATGGTTCAAAAGGGACATCCTATTTTATGGAAAAAAGAATCAGTAATGTTTCCATTAAAAATGCATGTGCAAGTTCAACCGCTGTTGATTGATTAAAGACAAGGAAGAACATCATTTGAAGACACCCTGGAATGTGGGACAGACATGAGTCTTCATTTTCTTCACAGCTTTTTTGATTTCCTTGCTCTTTTTGTCCCACCTGTGAATAACTGTCAGGAGGTTCTGTTTGTTCACCTTCCGACCCATAATGAGGAAGTTACTGTTGAGATTGTCTAGCTGGTGGCAAGGGCAGTCTGCCCCATTCTTAATGTACAAGGTCAGCTTCTTCAGGTCCTTTTTCTTGAGTGGTCCCAGTTTCAGAGGCTTTTTCTTTTTCTGTGGTATGATTTTCCGATCTCCATTCTCCTTCTTCACTTCTTTGATCTTCATTTTGAGAGCTTGAATAAAACAGCACAGTTATTAATTAAAGGCATCAAGAACTGAGACCTTTTATGAATAATGGACAACAATTTTCCTCATCTCTCTCCCTCCCATAGCCCAAGACTGTACAAGAGATTGTTCTGGGCTACGTTTTATGGATTAACTCCTGACAACATACACATTGAACAACTTCAATCCTGCAAATGTGGATGTGATTTCGCCAGAAGAAACCCTAAAGTATTAAATCAGCTTTCTTTCTCACACATTCTCTATGCCATGCTCTCTAACTCTGCCTCATACATCTTGGAGAAGGAAACCATGTCAATTTTATCAGATATCATTTTCCATCCCTTTTCGTCTGGACAGACTGAATACACAATTGATTTTAGTTTGAAAGTAAAATATAACACAGCTCACTATGGTTGAACTTGTTTGGGATTCAAGTGAATTGAAACTGAAGTTTGTCCATGGGTTCCTAAGCTACAAGAATAGATGTCAGACCTCAGGTGTCCAAAGAAACTGGTAAATAGAAGCAAATGTCTGGAAATACTCAGCATATCAAACATCATTTGTGGAGGCAGATACACTTGATGCTTCGGGTTGAAGTCTCCTCAACAAATGCTCCCTGGCATGTTGAATATTTTCACTATTTCCTTGCTTTTATTTCACCTCTCTAACATCTTGGAGTATTTTTGCTTCTGACAGTTTGGTTCTGTTACATTCCGAGATGGAGAAGAAGATAAAAAGCCAAAGCCATGAGATTATGTCTTGTGAATCTGAGCTGGTGCATGACTCTGCCATGTATTCCTTGTCATTTGTTTTGTGGAACATGAATTATCATTTGTATTTTCTTTCAAAGGCATTCAGAACTTCGTTTTCCAATGTGTCATACTTTTCATGTGCCACTTTAATATCACCAGATACCAGTTTTATTAAAATAAAAAGCTGACTACCTTTGTCAAACAGCAACTGGCAAACAGAAACCTTTCAATTCCACAACATGAGGAGGTTCCAGATTGCTTGACAACCAAAGTCCAATAAAATGTTGGAGTCAATTCGACGAGTATAAGTTTCAGCCATTATCAAGGATTGAATTAGTGTTCTCTTGTTGGTGCTGCTGGTTGAGAAGATCATATGAGCCATGACCCCAGTTGACTTCTCAGTCAGTGAAAAGACACATCTTTGCTGGAAGACACCAAATCATCATCAGGAGGACATAGTGCAACAATTCATCACAGTGAACTGGCATTTTAAAAATTACTTTTGCAGATATTATTTCCTCAGTGAAATGCCCAGCAGTTGATAGATCCATAGGGAATGAATAATGACTTGGAGCACCACTGAGCCCAAAACACTGGGGAGGTTAATTAACATTGGCGAAATAGTCATTCACTTAAAAGACTTCAGAATTCTTCTAATTTCACTGAAGTTTATGTCATTGCCAGGACTCTGAATTTACAGCTACATCTTTTCTCAAAATATGGAATAAAAATGGATCCAAAAAATTCCCTTTCCCTAAGAATATTGATCAAAAATATAACAATCAATATTTATAGGTATTGAACTTTTTCATAATGTTGATTGATATGACTCTAAATTCCAGCAGCTGATAGGTTACGTTTGAATTTTCAAAATGCACTTTCAAGGACTTTTTTATTTACATTTCTTTCATGCACTGATCAACTGAAAAAATATCATTTGGTGTGAAATGCTTATGAAGTTAATACAAATGAAGGCTGTCCAGACCAAGAAATGATACTTTTCTCATGTTCTAAGTATTGAAGGCAAGGTTGGCATTTCATTTCCCATCCCTTGCTGTTCTGTGGGTTTCTTAAACTTCTTATAAAAATAGACACAATACAGTCGTGTGGTTGGTCTTGTGCTTGGTTAGCTCCCCAATTCCTGAAATTGTGACCCATTCCCTCCTTCACATTTATTTGTATGGTTGCAAAAAGTCATTTCAAAATGTGTCATTCATGCATTTAGTTGTCTGCGGGTTCAGTTTTGACACAATTTCTTCCAAAACTGCTCCTGTCTTACTGGAAAGTCAATCATCCATGAACAGCTGTATTAGCTCAGTACCAAAATTTCAAATGTTATCTTTATATTTTCTCAATATCATTTATGAAAGCAAAAGAAAATTTTCATGCAAGCAGTGAAGCAATTGCATTCATGGATTACTTATCATTGATCATGCTCTCTTCATTTCAAAATAAGCCAATACATTGATGCTTTGGATTTCTCATTCGGCCATCTTCATTATTAAAAAAAAAGCTGCCGTATTCTTTGCACAAATAGACACAGAGAACTTCTTTGCATGAATTCCTCAGAGCCACATTCGGGTCCAGTTACCTTCAACGGCTTCATTAATGAACTTAGATAACCTTACACCGAGAAAATTCACAGAAGTAATAAGAATGTCACACAAGTGCCTGACAAAAGCATTTCCCATAAGTTAATGGCCTGGAATGTTGAAACAAACACAGGACAACACTGGAAAAATGCAAACTCTATATTTTGCTTTCATTGCAGTCAACTTTCGCCTTCTGAAAGGCAGGTAGGTAAGAGCAACAAATACTGGCTTTGCCACTAACACCTATGTCTCAAGAATGAGTAAAAAGACATGCTGAGTTCAAGCTGAATACCTTAGATCAAGATGGAGTCTGCAGCCAACCACCCTTATTTGTCATATTTTCGATATTTGTTCCATTTATTCTGAACTCAGTTGATGCCACAATCTAAGAACATAGGAACGGGAGTAGGTCATTCAGGCCCTTGAGCATGTGTTGCTATTGAATGAGATCATGGCTGATCTGTGGCCTACCTCGATAAACCCGCCTTGAGCCATATCCCTTTTTAGCTTTGCTGAACAAAAATGTATCTACCTCATATTTAAAATTATCAACTGATCCAGCATCCATTGCTATCTGTGGAAGAGAATTCCAAATGTCTATCATCCTTTATGTGCCAAAGTACTTCCCAACATCTCTCCTCATCAGTCTGCTCCTAATTCTCAGTTTATACCTACTAGTTTCAGAATCCCCAACCAGTTAAAATAGTTTATCTTTATCACGCCTGTGTTTTGTATTGGATCTTGTTGCAAGTTGGCTGTGATCTCCAGAAGTGTCAAATTTCTCTTGGAATATTGGCTACTATTCAGGTTTTAATGTACAAACGTTTTGCTTGACTCTTTAACAGTCGGAAAGGCTGACGTGTAGAAATATTAACATGTTGTCAGAATTGTCTATGTTTGCCATGATTGGATGATTTCACAACTGTTTTATTGGCTGACATTTTTGGATATGTTAAGTTTGTGGATTCTCCCTCATAGTTTGCCTGAAGGCTTTTCAACTGCAAATAAGTGAACCCCTTGGGGATTCGTTGTATGACTTGCACTCATAATTCAGCCATTGTTGGCTAATACATTCAATCTTGTGATGCAATGCCTTTCTTTGCCAGTTGTAAAGCAAAAAGACTCATTCCCCAAATGAATGATGTTTGATTGTCAGACAATAGACAATAGGTACTGGAGTAGGCCATTCGGCCCTTCGAACCAGCACCACCATTCATTATGATCATGGCTGATCATCCACAATCAGTATCCTGTTCCTGCCTTATCCCCATAACCCTTGATTCCACTATCTTTAAGAGCTCTGTCTATCTCTTTCTTGAAAGCATCCAGAGAGTTGGCCTCCACTGCCTTCTGGGGCAGAGTATTCCATATATCCACCACTCTCTGGGTGAAGAAGTTTTTCCTCAACTCTGTTCTAAATGGCCTACCCCTTATTTTTAAACAGTGTCCTCTGGTCCTGGACTCACCCATCAACAGCATTGTCCCCCATTTTCAATGTTTTTATATTTGCTATTGAGAAATGTACAAGGAAAATGATTTTAAAATGTGATTTTTAATATCCCTGTGCTTTTTGCCCTGGTGATGGAGCTCCAATTCCTGGCAGCCTCCAGGTACATCATATAGGGTTGGCAACCATAATTACAAGGTAGATGCCTAATGTGCCATGGTTTTGACCGTACTGAAAGTGAAGACTGAAGGCAGACATGGAGTTGGCGGAAGTGTTGTAAAGAGTCTCTGTGCCTTCCTGACATACAGAGCAATTGTCCAGCATTATGCAGTTCTGATTTTCAATAGCATGTGTGCTTATTGATGTAAAATGATGGGAATCAACCTGATCCTTCCCATAACAGAATTACTTATGTATTGGAGAGTAGAATGCACTTTAAATCCAGGTTAAAACAAAGCAAAGGTCATCATCAGACAGGGCTAACAAATAACAAATTAAATTTGGTTTCCATCAGTGAAGTATGGTGATAAAATATCAACAAAGATTGCCAATGCTCAGCGTTTTTGGAATTAGGACGACCTGTGGGTATCATGTGATAAGTTGCTGAAATATTTTCAGTTTGTAACAACAATATGTATGTTTTTCATGCCTTATATTGTAAAACACTTCACAGGACAGTTATTAAACAAGATTTCACACTGAGCCAAATGAGGAGATATTAGGACAAATGGCCAAAAGCTTGGTCGAACAGTTATCTTTGAACAAGCGTCTGAGAATATGAGAGAGAAGTGGAGTGGCAAAGAGATTTTGGGAGGAGGTGTCATAGCTTCCGTCAGAGATTGCCAAGGGCATCATTACCAATGGTGGGATGAATCATCAACAGAACCTCTACTTTTTTAGCCAGGCACCCTACTCTCCAGCTCAAAGGGCTTTCTTAGTAATGCAATCCATTGAAGTATACCAAGATCACAATGGGTCGATAATTGCTGTAGTTTTCCTGAAATGAAAATGTGTAAACTAAGGTGCTGTCTGTATATTTCTGTGATTGTGGAACAGTTGCCAAATGTTCCGTCAAAAGAACAGGAAGTTTGGTTTGTATCCTGACACTATTTCTCCATCAACTAGCACCATCTCAAAACAATGAAAGCTTTGTTGATCTGCTTTCCTTTCTATGAGATGGGATTGTGTGCTAACTGGCCCCATTTGCCCATGAACCAATAGCCATTGCACCAAAAGTAATTTATGGTTATGATCTGCTCTTCCAGATGTTTTAAGGTGCCAGAAAAATGAGAGTTAGCTCTTTCTTAATTGGCACTGTTGTTTTGGTTCATTTTGGTCTACTCTCTCCTCACCGACCCACTACAGTTGCTGTGCAGACATTATATTCCAGTGGCTATCAATTATCAGAGCAGACTAATTAAATGGTGCCATTACCACAGCATATTTTGCAAAAATATGCTCCCACTGGGGAAACTTGCTCACTGGGAGTTCAAAACTGGATTAATTTTAATGTATAGAAAATCACAGAGTGGGTTTCTTGTGGATGCTTTTGCAGTTATAGACATTATGCTTGGAGAACCACGGCTCCCCTATTAAAGCATAATTTTCTAAAACCAGCCTTTCAGCCTTCAACCTTATAATGAATTAATGTCTCTTACACTCAATAATTCCTTCTAGGAACTGAGATATTAATTTCCCAGTATTGTTGTCATTTCAGGTAGTACAATCATACCAGTGAAGATATTTTTGAGCCTTAACCCTGAAAGTAGAGGTTACTAGTTTGACCTTCAGTTGAAGTACATGTCAACTTTGGGGGATCCTGCAACTAAAGGATTTGGAGAAGGTGGAAGAGAAATATTACTCGATTTGTACCAGGGATACAGACTTCAAGTGACCTGGCAAAGCCAAAGACTAGGAATATTTACCTTCAAGCAGAGAAGATTAAGGAGGGATTAACAGGCATTTTCAAAATCATGGAAGTGTTAGGGACCTGCTAAAGATGATGCCTTTGATGCCGCACTGGCAAAAATGTTGATGATCAAAGAAACTAGATATAAATTTATTGGCAGAAAAGCGAGAGGAGAAATGAGGTGACATACATTTCCTGAGCAACTTGTGTTAAATGGGAATGCACCAGATGCAAGGACAAAGAAGGAAAGGATGACCCAAAATCAATTGGCATCTGACAGTAGATATCTCTTTGCTGGTTAGCAGATGCTGGACTAACAGCAGAGAATGGTGTATTTTGTCCACCTCATACATCTGTAGACACTGGAGATACTATCTCTGAGAAGTTCGCCGTTATATTTATGGTGTGGCATCTGCCCTGCCCAATATATCGATGCTAGATTTCATTGTTGAAGGAGCCTTGACTTTCACAGCATAATCACTGTTGTCATCGACACAGGCAACATTAAGTGACAGTCAGGCAATGTGAATCTCTTGCTCTAACTTGGAACATTATGTGTTCAAATTCTCCCCCAGACACTTAAGGATAGAGTCCATGCTGAGACTTAGTGCAGTCCTGAAAGCAAGCAGCACTGTTGGATATGACTTTTTTTTCAAAAATTATAAAATTAGCGGGTTATTCAATTAAATAGTTTCTGCAGGCTTTGCAAAGCAGCTGTCATTTTATCTACTTAACAACAGCAATGAATACTCATTCACAGCCCTGCTCTGGGTGTGAATCATTTTGGTCCAATTACTGTCAAGAAAGGTACTTTATCAATCCTGTGTATATTTGACTAATTGTACATTGTAACTGCAAGCTATTTAGGCTAAAATTGCTTTTTAACAAGTGACTAGCTCCTGGATCCACCACTTCTGTCGACAATCACTTTGTCGGTACTTGTGCATCCCATTTAATAGACTTCATGCAGAAAAATAAAAAGGGAATTATTTGTAATTACTGTGAATGCTCATTTACGTTAAACACTTGCTCTTCTGTCTACTTTTGTGGATTTTGCATGCAATTTAATTGTGAAGCAGTTAGTACTTGTGGTGTCTTTGGAGACAACTGACTTGGAAGAGTTAGTGAGCACAGAACTCCAAGGACTGAATTAATCTCAAAAGAGCTGTAATCATTGAGCAGATTATGCTTCGGCTTCATTGTGGCCTCGATGGTGCCTTGCAAAATAGATTCCTTTCAGCTAACAAGGCACCACCAGGCATTTGCTATTGAAAGACAAAAAAGTTTTCAAATTGACAGAGTGGAGAATTAAAACAAAGTACAGACTGCTGAGAAAAAAACTGATCATATTTCTGTTTAGTTCTTAGGACACAGGCTGTAATCACCTCTCATGCTGTGGATTCATTTGAAAATGTCTTATGGGTGCTTTTTGTTTATGTACTTGGGATGAGCATGAGTGCACACAGAAAATCACTATGCTTCCTGGAGTATTCCAGTGTTCCACTATCCCATGTTTGCCCACAGAAATTCAACAAATCAAGAAATGCACATGTTGATTGAGCATATATTTCAAAATATGTCTTTGATCTGTAAGTAATGGTGCGTATTTCGAACACTGCGCCAAGTAAATTCTTGTTAGAATCAATTGCTTCATACTAACCATGTAAAATTGTTAGGTGATCAACACTTTAGAGAAATGGCAAGACAGGACAGTCAAATAGCTGCCTGCCAGAATGTGAGTCGCTCATTCTGCAGTGCCTTGGTTTCACCTCCTCATCATGTACCTTTGATCCCAAACACTTCACCACTCTGTGATCACGACCGTGGCCTCTTGGTCTCTGCTGTTATTTCGCTCCCCATCCTGACTCAAAAGCAAGCTCCATCCTTGGGAAATATATTGATGTTCATTATAGTTTCTGTACTATGGGCAATTTTTTTCTCACCACTCAGGTCAACAATGGATCACCCTAACCCTTGTGGTTCACCCACAAGTTCATTGAGTTTGTAAACTCAAGTGTCTTCAAGGACAATTTTAGCTTCAGTACCTAACTTTGGAAATTATGCAGCATATTATTGAGATAGAACACATCTGGAGTCCTGGATGTCTCCTTAGCTAGGAAGGATAATATGGCATTAGAAATAGTTTAGAAAAGATACACTCACCCCATTAGTGGGATGGGGTTATCTTCTGAGGAAAGATTGGATCGGTTGAGCCTGTATTCTTTGGAATTCATAAGAATGGGAGATGATGTTATTAAAGCATATGAGATCCTGAGGGGAGTTATAGGGTGGTAGCCAAGAGAATGTGCCCCCATGTGAAAGAGCCTGGGAACACATTACAATTGAAGAGATAATAAAATGTGAGGCTGGATGAACACAGCAGCATCTCAGGAGCACAAAAGCTGACGTTTCGGGCCTAGACCCTTCATCAGAGAGGGGGATGGGGTGAGGGTTCTGGAATAAATAGGGAGAGAGGGGGAGGCGGACCGAAGATGGAAAGAAAAGAAGATAGGTGGAGAGGAGAGTATAGGTGGGGACGTAGGGAGGGGATAGGTCAGTCCAGGGAAGATGGACAGGTCAAGGAGGTGGGATGAAGACAGTAGGTAGGAGATGGAGGTGCGGCTTGGGTGGGAGGAAGGGATGGGTGAGAGGAAGAACAGGTTAGGGAGGCAGAGACAGGCTGGACTGGTTTTGGGATGCAGTGGGTGGAGGGGAAGAGCTGGGCTGGTTGTGTGGTGCAGTGGGGGGATGGGACGAGCTGGGCTGGTTTTGGGATGCGGTGGGGGAAGGGGAGATTTTGAAGCTGGTGAAGTCCACATTGATACCATTGAGCTGCAGGGTTCCCAAGCGGAATATGAGTTGCTGTTCCTGCAACCTTCGGGTGGCATCATTGTGGCACTGCAGGAGGCCCATGGTGGACATGTCATCTAAAGAATGGGAGGGGGAGTGGAAATGGTTTGCGACTGGGAGGTGCAGTTGTTTATTGCGAACTGAGCGGAGGTGTTCTGCAAAGCGGTCCCCAAGCCTCCGCTTGGTTTCCCCAATGTAGAGGTAGCCACACCAGGTACAATGGATACAGTATACCACATTGGCAGATGTGCAGGTGAACCTCTGCTTAATATGGAAAGTCATCTTGGGGCCTGGGATAGAGGTGAGGGAGGAGGTGTGGGGACAAGTGTAGCATTTCCTGCGGTTGCAGGGGAAGGTGCTGGGTGTGGTGGGGTTGAAGGGCCGTGTGGAGCGAACAGGGGAGTCACGGAGAGAGTGGTCTCTCCGGAAAGCAGACAAGGGTGGGGTGGAAAAATGTCTTGGGTGGTGGGGTCAGATTGTAGATGGCGGAAGTGTTGGAGGATGATGCGTTGTATCCAGAGGTTGGTGGGGTGGTGTGTGAGAACAAGGGGGATCCTCTTTGGGCGGTTGTGGCGGGGGCGGGGTGTGAGGGATGTGTTGCGGGAAATGCGGGAGACGCGGTCAAGGGCGTTCTCGACCGCTGTGGGGAGAAAGTTGCGGTCCTTGAAGAACTTGGACATCTGGGATGTGCGGGAGTGGAATGCCTCATCCTGGGAGCAGATGCGGCAGAGGCGGAGGAATTGGGAATAGGGGATGGAATTTTTGCAGGACGGTGGGTGGGAGGAGATGTATTCTAGGTAGCTGTGGGAGTCAGTGGGCTTGAAATGGACATCAGTTACATGCTGGTTGCCTGAGATGGAGACTGAGAGGTCCAGGAAGGTGAGGGATGTGTTGCAGATGGCCCAGGTGAACTGAAGGTTGGGGTGGAAGGTGTTGGTGAAGTGGATGAACTGTTCGAGCTCCTCTGGGGAGCAAGAGGCGGTGCCGATACAGTCATCAATGTAACAGAGGAAGAGGTGGGGTTTGGGGCCTGTGTAGGTGCGGAAGAGGGACTGTTCCACGTAACCTACAAAGAGGCAGGCATAGCTGGGGCCCACGCGGGCGTCCATGGCCACCCACTTTGTCTGTAGGAAGTGGGAGGAATCGAAAGACAAGTTGTTGAGGGTGAGGACGAGTTCGGCTAGGCGGATGAGGGCGTCGGTGGAGGGGGACAGGTCGGGCCTGCGGGACAGGAAGAAGCGGAGGACCTTGAGGCCATCTGCATGTTGAATACAGGTGTATAGGGACTGGACGTCATGGTGAAAATGAGGTGTTGGGGGCCAGGGAATTGGAAGTTCTGGAGGAGGTGGAGGGCGTGGGTGGTGTCACGGACGTAGGTAGGGAGTTCCTGGACCAAGGGGAGAAAATGGAGTCCAGATAGGTGGAGATGAGTTCGGTGGGGCAGGAACAGGCTGAGACAATGGGTCGACCAGGGCAGGCAGGTTTGTGGATTTTGGGAAGGAGATAGAAACGGGCCGTGCGGGGTTGGGGAACAATGAGGTTGGAGGCTGTGGGTGGGAGGTCCCCTGAGGTGATGAGGTCATGAATGGTGTTGGAGATGATGGTTTGGTTCTCGGTGGTGGGGCAAGATCAAGGGGGCGGTAGGAGGAGGTGTCGGAGAGTTGGCGTTTGGCCTCGGAGATGTAGAGGTCAGTGCGCCATACTACCACTGAGCCACCCTTGTCTGCGGGTTTGATGGTGAGGTTGGGGTTGGAGCGGAGGGAGCGTGGGCTGCCCGTTCTGTGGGGGAGAGGTTGGAGTGGGTGAGAGGGGTGGAGAGGTTGAGGCGGTTAATGTCTTGATGGCAGTTGGAGATGAAGAGGTCGAGGGAGGGTAGGAGGCCTGGGGGTGGTGTCCAGGAGGAGGACTTGTGTTGGAAGCAGGCGAAGAGGTCAGTGGAGGGAGGGTTAGGTTTCTGGTTGAAGAAGTAAGCATGGAGGCGAAGGCGACGGAAAAACTGCTCTATGTCCAACCGTGACTGGTATTCGTTGATGTGTGGTTGTAGGGGGACAAAGGTGAGCCCCTTGCTTAGGACTGACCATTCGTCCTCAGTCAGTGGGAGGTCTGGGGGGATGGTGAAGAACTTCCGCCATCTATAATCTGACCCCACCACCCAAGACATTTTTCCACCCCACCCTAGTCTGCTTTCCGGAGAGACCACTCTCTCCGTGACTCCCTTGATCGCTCCACACTGCCCTCCAACCCCACCACACCCGGCACCTTCCCCTGCAACCGCAGGAAATGCTACACTTGTCCCCACATCTCCTCCCTCACCCCTATCCCAGGCCCCAAGATGACTTTCCATATTAAGCAGAGGTTCACCTGCACATCTGCCAATGTGGTATACTGTATCCATTGTACCCGGTGTGGCTTCCTCTACATTGGGGAAACCAAGCGGAGGCTTGGGGACCGCTTTGCAGAACACCTCCGCTCAGTTCGCAATAAACAACTGCACCTCCCAGTCGCAAACCATTTCCACTCCCCCTCCCATTCTTTAGATGACATGTCCATCATGGGCCTCCTGCAGTGCCACAATGATGCCACCCGAAGGTTGCAGGAGCAACTCATATTCCGCTTGGGAACCCTGCAGCCCAATGGTATCAATGTGGACTTCACCAGCTTCAATATCTCCCCTTCCCCCACCGCATCCCAAAACCAGCTCAGTTCGTCCTATCCCCCCACTGCACCACACAACCAGCCCAGCTCTTCCCCTCCACCCACTGCATCCCAAAACCAGTCCAGCCTGTCTTTGCCTCCCTAACCTGTTCTCCCTCTAACCCATCCCTTCCTCCCACCCCCAAGCCGCACCTCCATCTCCTACCTACTGTCCTCATCCCACCTCCTTGACCTGTCCGTCTTCCCTGGACTGACCTATCCCCTCTCTACCTCCCCACCTATACTCTCTCCACCTATCTTCTTTTCTCTCCATCTTTGGCCCGCCTCCCCCCTCTCCCTATTTATTCCAGAACCCTCACCCCATCCCCCTCTCTGATGAAGGGTCTAGGCCCGAAACGTCAGCTTTTGTGCTCCTGAGATGCTGCTGGGCCTGCTGTGTTCATCCAGCCTCACATTTTATTATCTTGGATTGTCCAGCATCTGCAGTTCCCATTATCACTGATACAATTGAAGAGGTTTCCAGTTAAGATGGAGATGAAGAGATCTTTCTTCAATTGGAGGGTACTTCGTCTGAAAAATTGACTTCCACAGATCGCAGTGGAGACATGGCTAATGAATATATTTTAGCCTGAGGTAGATAGATTTTTGACTGACAGGGGGGTCAAAGGCTTAGGGGGTAGCCAGGAAAGTGGAGCTCAGAGCACAATCAGATCAACCTTACCAAATGGCAGAGCAGGCTCAAGTGGCCGAATGGCTACTCCTAGTCCTAATTTATATGTACATAAATAAACACAAGTTTTGATGTTTGATTGATTACAAATTACGAATACATTTTGACTATAATTCAAGAGTATGTTCAGTCAAACCATGTGTGATGCAAAACTGCAAGAGTGCAAAGGCAATCAGATCACACTTTCACCAACTAATGGCATGTTAGAAACCTTGATTCATTTTCAAAGATGTACATTTTTTGATCTTGAAGCATTTTCTTAATAGTTGTTCCAGATATATGTTTTAAGTGGGAAGTGACGGCCTAGTGATGGCCTGGTTAATCCAGAGATCCAGATAATGTTCTGGAGATCTGAGTTCGAATTCTGCCACAGCAGATGGTGGAATTTGAATTCCATAAGTATCTGTAATTAAGAATCCAATGATGACCATTAATCAATTGTCAGGAAAAAGCCCATCTGATTCACTAAGGTACTTTCGAGAAGGAAACAATCATCCTTACCTGATCTGGTCTATATGTGACTCCAGACCCACAGCAATGTGGTTGACTCTTAACTGCCCTCTGGGAAATTAGGGATAGGCAATAAATGCAGCCAAACTAGTGATGCCCTCATCCCGTGAATTAAAAAAAAGTAAGACTTCTGAAAGTTGACTTGCAACTTCATCTAATGTGAACTTTGCTGCATTTCAAATTCATTCTGAACCTTCAGTTGGATAACTTTTCCATGTATTCTGTTGTATTGGTGGAAGGAGCAGACATTTATGATGTTTTTCAGTTGTGGAAGGCAAGTGTGATAAATACAGTATTGGAAAAATACAGCTGACTGGGAATGTATCTCAACACCAGTAAATATTCAACTTGATACTAAACGTGGGTTTCAAGCTCAAGGAGTCAGTTGAACTCCAACAATCACAATGGGATGTCAAAAATATGCACGTCAATGCTTTGGTCTCAAATTACTCATAAACTATACTTCTTCCAATTCTCTGAACTGTACATACTCTGACAAGTTTTGTGGACTTTATACTGACATTGCTGATATTTAACAAATATATAAAGGAAAGATCATCAAGCTCTATCCCACTTCTGTCACCTCTGCATCACACTGTGATATTCACGTGTATAGGTCTGGATATCAGAGTTCAACTCTTCGCATCAACAGATCAGTTAATTTGCAAAAGGATACCACAATTCTGAAACCAAGGGCTTCAACTGATCTGCAAAGAAATAGTCCACATCAGCAACAACTTGCATTTGGCTCATGCTTTTAATGAAATGGAGTGCCCCTAGGGCACAGACATCATTTGATAAAAACTGACAGCATGCCAATGAATAGTTGACCAAATGCTTGATCAAAACAAACAGGATTTATGGAGGTGGAGAAGGGTAGGAATTAGAGGCCATTACATTTTGTATCCAAACTGTAACCTCAATAACTGTTTTAATGCCCACTTGATATCACCTCTGCTCGTGCGAACATGTAGATTTTGTGGAAACATTTGCAAAGCAAAAAGCAAACACTTCTAGACCCTCTGTCTGCAACCACTTATATTTCTTGTCCTTTGACTTCTTTACTTTATAATAAAACACAGCTGTGCACCTCATTGCAAATTGTCCAAGTTACTTGAAAGGTATCAGCTGTGGGGGAAGCGTTTGTGTTTAAATCATGACTTCGATAAATGCGTGGAAAAACAAACAGAAAGGAATTATTAGCAGGGCATCTTCATGAAAAATAGTTGGCAAAACTTTTTTTTTATGAGCAACATACTTGCTATACTTTTAAGACTTGTCAGGTGAACTTGTGCTACTAACCACAAATTATAACTCTCTCACAACCACAAAGATAAAGTATTTTGCTGTGTAGTTTGAATTCCATGTTTGTCTGATATAAATTAGCTGCAATCTCTTATGTCCCTGTATTGCTTTTTGGAATCCAGAAATAATTACTGATTGTAAACAGTACCATTTTCTGTTCCTTGCTATTTTTGAATGAACTAAATAACCTCTGGTTTTAATCTTTTCCACAAAATCTACATGTTCGCACGAGCAGAGGTGATATCAAGTGTGCATTAAAACAGTTATTGAGGTTACAGTTTGGATACAAAATGTAATGGCCTCTAATTCCTACCCTTCTCCACCTCTTTCTTCCTTCATTTAGACCCTCCATAAATCCTGTTTGTTTTGATCAAGCATTTGGTCAACTGGTTGTGCTCTTTCAGGGCAACTTGGATGCTCAAGCTTTGAGTAAAATAATAGCATTATTATAATTTTGACTTTTTAGAATTTTAGCAATACATCAAGCCATGTTTTAAGGATTGAAGTGTTTAGCATTGTGGATTTTCCTCAAGTGCATTAATCAAACCACAGAGAATGGGGAGCAAATTTCTGTCATATACACGAATCTGACTCTGAAGCAAATCTAAAGCAGCCTACCACAGAAGTCTTGTGGGGAGAAACGTCATAGTTTCTCAATCACATTGGCATGCAAGCACTAGTTCTACACCAAGTGCTGCATTGCAGATCATTTTTTTTATCAGAATGAATTGGCTTACATGTTAATTTAAGGAGTACAAGCTTTTGCTGCTCATTCCCGTAATTATTTTCCATCCCCAACTTCCTTCCCGTCAAGCACATCCTCTTGAATCCTGCAAGAACTTGCTCTTGTGATCTTACTATGATGGGGTACCAGAGATAGCAAATGTTGACGAGTTGTTGTTAGGGCCAAACAAAATTTATTCCATCATCAGACAATTTCCAGCAGACACCCCTGCGTAGCAGTCTGGAGATGGAAAGAACCCTGTCTGATATTTTGTCTTTCTAATCCAAAAGTACATTCATGGTCCCGGAGGTATGGATCAAATAAAGATGGTGCATTAAAGTTGAATTCTTCGTGGTGTATTTCTTGATAGCTACACTAACCAAAACTCTTTTTCCATGCTTTGGCATGCAGGAAAAGAGATGTGGGAGTGCTTTTAGGTTAGTGACTGAGTTATAAGCTGGACCTGCTGACAAAAATTTTATCCCCAAGTTCTGGGATTGCTATTGGAAATTTTATCTGTTTTAAACTACTGAAGAGTTCACATAAAACTGATGCTTGGCAGTGACAAATTCCAAACCTTTGGACCCAAAAACCGCAGTAAAATTGTATTTCAGAAATCTTTTTATTCTGAGCTATCAGTATACAATAAAATGGTTAACAAGAAGCTGGAGTGCAAAAATGCCTTTTCTAATCTGTTCAGTGAAATAGAATTTCTTGTAGTGCAATGATTTAACTAATAGGATAGAACAAATTGAGCTCATTGCAAACTGGACCAGTGTGAAAACAAAATAGAACTTCCCTCCTTCCTACTTTGTGACATGATGCCAGATGGAAATACTTGGAAGTATTAATGGGAACACAAATATCAGACTTAATTTCTGTGGCAGTGCGTCAGCTGGCAAGCTTAAGAGCTACACAACATTCACAGCACAGAAACAGGCCTTTTGCTACATGACATTTTTTTTTAGTGTTGCACAGGAGACTTGTCCCAATATTAATTCATCGCAGCCTATCAGCAAATCCTTTTATTTCTTTCTCCCCATGAACTTATCTGGCATCCTTTATTTTAGCCTCTCCACAATTATGAATTTCATATTCTCACCATTTCAAGTAAAGATGTTAAATTCAAACTTGTACATCTCTGAAAGCACAATATCCGGATGACTGTTGATTGTTTTCCTATTATGGTCTGAAACGTCATCTGAATCAATAGTATGTTGATCAACAGAATCAACAGAACCCATTTGTTCCTCAACATAATTGTGCTTGGATATACCAAAGGACATTTCTTACAAATCTTGATGATTATATATTTTATTTCCTCTTCTATCTGAAAGTGAACTCAGTTGTAGTCAAGACAGGAGACTAATCCTCTCTCAGATCAATGATCTGAAAATTTTGATGTTTCGTAAATGTATTTTAGATATTCAGCTTGCTCACAAATTTACCTCATTAACTTGGACTGCTGTTAGAGCTGCTTGGATACTGACCATTTGAAAAGTACTGTAGGCCTTATATAGGTGGGTGGCCCAGGAAGTTTTGCCAGAATTATTTATTGAGTAGGATTTTACTACATGGAACACACACACAATTTATTTCAATTTTTATGTGAATAGCAGAACATTATTACAGTGCTACACACATTTAGTAACCTGGAACACTGCTTTGCACTTTTTGTGCTTGATATTTAGACTTTTTTTGCCTCCAAATACTTCCTTGGGCAGTAATGTGCTAGGTAAATTAAGAATAGCCAAAGAAGATGTTCTACAACTTTAGCTAAGAGGGAAATATCTCATCATAACCAAGAAGGTCATGCCAGATCCACACCAGAGAGGTTCAGTGTTGTGTTGTGCTAAGAGAGTGCTGTATTAAGTCTTGTCTCCAATAACCATAATTTCAAAACAATCCCTGACCCATATGATGGTAGATAAACATGATAGCACTATTTGAACAGGAATAGGAAGAATTCTTCTGTTGTCCTGTCTAATTTGCTTCAACCAAATAAGTAGAATCAGAAACTGGTCATTCATCTCACCTAACTTTTCTGCAATCTTGGCGTGAGAATATTGATTATTGCATTGACCTGTGCTGTAGCAATGACTTAACATCTAACAGTGCTTTTGGATTTCCCAATGATGTGGAAGTTACCAGATAAATGCAAGCTTTTATTTTCATCCATTGTCTTCAAACTCTTTTATTTTATTAAACCCTCTCTTTACTAAACATGATTTGCTTTCAATAATACAACAAGGTTTTTTTCTTACAAGTCTTGATTATAATCTATGTCATATTTATGTAAATGAATGAATTTAAAACAAATGTTCTAGCTGGGACATGATCTCTTAAAAACGTACCTTCTTCAAATATATTATTTTCATCAACACCTACTCTGATTTCATCAAAGGTTGAAAGTAGTTTTCTAAATTTCAATTACAAAGAAGTAAAAGTGGAGATTGCATATCAAGCAGCAAATGGAAATACAATCATGGGTGTTTCATAAACTTTTAACAATAATAGAATGCTGCAATTTGTCAGTCACCACCCTCAAATTATAGTTTCATAGAATCATTACAGCGAAGAAACGGGCCATTTAGCTTGACAAGTATGCACAGAACCCCCAAACAGCATCCCGCTCAGACTCAACCCTGTCCCCATAACGCTATACTTACTATGGCCATTCCACCTAACCCGCGTAAGGAAAGCATCACAAATATATGTAGACATGGGGAAAATGTACAAAACCCTCACAGACAGCCATGGAATTGAACCTAAGTCTGTGGTGCTGCAAGGCAGTAGCACACCATGCCATTTCAGTAGATAGCGCTTGAGGGTATGCAAAGAGGGGTCTTTTCAGCGGTGCACTGTGGTGGTAGCCAGATAGGCAACTATTTCAGAAATCTTTGTCTGTTGTCCTCTTGAATGAAGAACTGAGACTGAGACAACTGCTCACATTAACAAACTTAGATTTCTCTTCCACTGCTGCAAATTGATTAGTCTCCACTAGTCTGATTTCTTGGCAATGCCAGGAATAATGTGTTTCATAGCCATACAAGTCTATCTCACTATATTTATTTGGAGGCAAATACAATACCCTGATCCTGCCCCAACATTTCATCCTTTTGAGGTACATCTGCAACCCACTCTTCTCACAAATTTCTGACTGTCTGGAGCAGAGGGCTGAGATCATAAAATAGCCTCCTCCCAGATCCCATCCTGAGCTGTGAAGGTCTGCACAAAAGCAATTCAGAAGTAGCTAGTCTCTCAAATTTGCTTTCTCTCCAAAAAATGTCAATTCCCCATTCTGTGTCTCTAAACACTGATGCTAAAATTAGGATCACATTGATGTGGCAGATTAAGGAGAGGAGCTGAGACCCTAAATATTCCAACAGCACCATCATCATTTCACCTTATCTCTGAGTTATAGGAATTATAACTAATGAACAAGTAAGTAACTTAGTGAAAACCGTCTTACTGCAGCATGTGAAAGTCATAGTTAAGGCATGATTTAATTTTAAAAACTTAGACCAAATGGCATAATTATGCAATTTCTGGAGCCTGTTGTGATAATATCCAATGAGTCATGACATACTTATTATGCAACCATAAGTTATAATTGCAAAAGTGTGCAATAGGTGTGATGCAATGTTTGGTCAATGTGACTTTGACTTTGTGACCATGTCAAATTCTCAAACAGAAAACAAATAGCAAGATAGTTCTTCAATTCTTAAGAACCGGATTGCTGTACATCCACAGGGGGCATTCTTTGTGTCAAATTGCATCATTGAATGATTCCCTTCGAGAAATGGGGTGATTTCAACAAAGTGATAGATGATTTGAGGTTAGTGTCTTGTAAACAGTTTCAAATTACATTTTGTTTTTCCACCTGCATCATGCACCGTAAAAGTATTTCTTGGTAAACTAAGGACGAGATAGAAAACAGATTTTAAGGCAAAGAGGGGATATGAGATAGGATTGGCAGAAAAGGTTAAGGATAAACCAAAGATTTTCTGCAAATACATTAAGAGCAAGAGGGTAACAAGAGAGACGGTAGGTCCTTTTAAAGATCAAGGTGGTTGTCATCATGTTAAACCCCAGGAGATGGGAGAGATACTAAATGAATATTTTGTGTCAGTTTTTACTGTGGAGAAAGAAATGGAGTCTACAGAATGCAGAGAAATAAACTTTTTGATGTTTTAAAAACATTTCATATTACGGAAGAGGAATTTGGGAGGTCTTAGAGAATATAAAGGTGCTTAAATCTCTGGGATCTGATCTAATGTATCCCAGAATGTTGTGGGTAGTGTGGGAGGAAATTACGAGACCCCTTGCGGAAATATGTGCATCATCTACAGGTGAGGTACCTTATGGCTGGAGGTTGGCTGATGTTGTACCTTTATTTAGGAAAGGTTACATGTAGAAACTGGGAAACTCTCGGCCTGTGAGTCTGACTTCAGTTGTGGGTAAATTATTGGAGTTGATTATAAAAGATTGGATTTTACGGACACTTAGACAGGCAAAAATTGATCAGGAATGGTCAGCATGATTTTGTGTGAAGAAAATCATGTCTCACAAATTTGATTGCGTTTTTTGAGGGAGTTACCAAAATGATTGCTGATGACAGAACAGTAGACATTGTTTATATGGATTTTAGTAAGCCTTTGACAAGGTTCCGCATAGTAATAATTAGTAAAGTTAGGTCACATAGGATTCAGGGTGAGCTTGCCAATTGGATACATAATTGGCTTAATGGCAGGAGACAAAGAGTAATGGTGGAGGGTTACTTTTTGGACTGGAACCTGTGACCAGCAGAGTTCCACAGGGATTGGTTCTGGGTCCTCTTTTGTTTATTGTTTATATAAATGATCTGCATGAGAATATAGAAGGCTTTTGGTTACTAAGTTTGCAGATGACACCAAAATTGACGGCATTGAATACAATGAAGAAGGTTTTCCTAAGATTACAAAGGGAGCTTGATTAAATAAATCAATTGGCTGAAAAGTGGCAGATGCAGTTCAATCTGGATAAATGCAAGGTATTGCATTTTGGTACAACAAACAAGGGTAGGGCTTCTGCAGTCAATGATAGGCCATGGGTAATGTTGTAGAACAGAGGGACCTAGGGGTACAGATACATAATTCTTTAAAGCTTGCATCACATATTGACAGGATGGTTAAAAAGGCATTTGGAATGCTTGCCATCATTGCTCAGTCCTTTGAATACAGGAGTTGGGACATTATGTTGAGAGTACAGGACATTGGTGAGGCCTCTTCAGGAATATTGTGTTCAGTTCTGGTTGTCTAGTTATAGGAAGGATACCATCAAGCTGGGAAGGTTTCAGAAGAAATTTACCAGGATGTTGCCAGGTATGGAAGGTTTGAGTTATAAAGAAGGGCTGATAGGCTGGGACTTTTTTTGCCGGAGTATCGAAGGTTGAGGTATCACCTGACGGAAGTTTACAAAATAATGAGAGGTATAGACAGAGTTGATAGTACCTGTCTTTTACCTAAGATGGGGAATTTCAAGACTAGGGGGCACATTTTTAAGTTGAAAGGACAGAGATGTCAAAAAAGACATAAGAGACAAATATTTTGCACAGAGAGTGTTTCACGTATGGAATGAATTTCCTGAGGAAGTGGTAGATGCAGGTACAATTACAACATTTAAAAGATATTTGGATAAGTACATGAATAGGAAAGGTTTGGAGGGATACAGTCCAGGATCAGGTGGATGGGACTAGTTTAGTTTAGGTTTATGTTTGGTATGAACTGGTTGGACCGAAGGGTCTGTTTCCGTGCTTATGACTCTATGACTCTTTTAGATAATGGAGAGCAAACACAATGCACAGGCTGCAAAATGTACAAATAAACACAGCTGTATAGTTAACAGTTCAAGTGCACCAGTTTCATTTCAAATTTTATTTCTGCTTCATGTCAGTCAGTCTAATCCCCCATTAATTCGTTTTCAGAAACAAACATCTCAGTTTGAGTCCCACCCTAGGGCTTGATTGTTTAACAGATTAATATCTGTATGTTGAATTAGGCAGCAAAATATTTGCAGGGATTTATGATGAAACTACAGGTTAGCAAAAACACCAGTTTCCACTTTTCCCTTTTGCAGCCTTGCCCTGTCCAGGAGCCAGATGCTGTACTGGAGAAGATTTGGCCTCAAATTTCGTTTTAAGAAGTCTACCAACCACCAAATAAGCAAATCATCCATTCAGCTAATTATCAACTTTGATCACCAGGGCAGTGTGACAAGAACAAAAGGTCAAGACGACGGTGCTCAAGAGAGGGGACTAAATCAAAGTGGGTTTACATAGAAGCCCTATAGAATGGAAACAGGCCATTCCACCCATTAGATTCATACTGACCCTCTAGAGAGCAACCCACCAAGACCCACTCCATAATCTATCCCCACATTTCCCAAAGCTAATCCACCTAGCCTGCTCATCCCTGTACACTACGGACAATTTAGCATGGCCAATCCACCTGGCCTGCATAATGTTGGGCTATCAAAGGATGCTGGAGCACCTGGATAAACCACACCCCCCCCCACCCCCCGCAGACAGGGGGAGAATGTGCAGACAGCACACAGACAGTTGCTTGAGGGTGTAATCAAACCTGGGTCCCTGGCACTGTGAAGTAGCAGTGCTAAACACTGAGCCACGGTGTGAGGAAATGGTACAACTCAGCCATCACAGTGCCCAAATAACTTAGCCCTCAATATTTCTGATCAAGCTGTTCAGACATGCTATGAAACATCTCTGGGCTTGAAACCTGGCCTTCTGGTCCAGAGGTAGGGGCATAAGCACTTGCACCACAACAGCCCACAAGACGTCAGCTATTAAATGCAAAGCACGTTGAGCATTACCTGCTCTTGATCAACTCCAGACTGTTTTTGTCTGATTCTTAAAGGGACCTACGTTTCTAGCACTGACGTTGATGGCCATGGAAGCTGCATTTGTAACCTAGCCAAACAGTCTGTGAATTCTTAAGAGGAGGAGCCTCTCAAAAGTTCTCACCCCCAGACAAATGGGAGGATTAGTGATAGGGAGAGCATTGAGCTGTAATACCAACTATCAATTTGAAATAAAAATAATGGCTGACTCACATGATCAAACAACATTGTGTTGACCCCACATAACATGGGAAAGCAAAAGGAAATCTATGCGGAGCTTGTGTATAGTCTCTATATCATTCGTGTCAGCTGTCAAAAAGAACACCTCAGATTATTCTCCATTAGCAATGTAAACCATACACATAGAAATAGCATAGTGGGATTAATCTGTATTATTACAGAATGTAAATGTATTAAATGCAAGCATTGGCTGCCATTTATTTGATTTGACTCTCCAACGCAGCTCTGGAAGCAAAAAAAAATGAAATGCAATATCAATTTTATTTTACTCATTGTCAATGTCATTAATGTCATGAAATATCATCACAGAGCCACATTGCTGCAGAAAGAAGGCAGCGTTATCTCGTCAAATATCAAATTAGTGCCTCAGTTCAGTCCATCCTGAATGTACCAGCAGTGATGCAGGACTTTAGTAACAGGGTAGAAGGAGGTTAAGCAGGATCTGTGTCAGTGATGACCCAGTGGTAGCATTCCACCTCAATTCAGAGTCAGAAGGTTGTAATTCATATGCTACTTGAAAGGCTTCAGCTCAAAGGATCTCTAGAACAGTGATGACGGAATTCTACATTGTTGACCACGTCATCTTTGCACTAAGACATAACTCCAGAGATCTTCTGTCTCATCTGTGTGTAAAAGATCCCATGACATGATTTCCAAGGTTAGGTGGACTTTTCCCCACTGTTCTGGTCAACATTTTTCATTCAACCATGCATAATTAAAACAGATTATTTTTAATATATGTAAGCATGCTGCTGTGCTTCATACATTATAACATTGACTGCACTTCAAAAGCGTTCAACTAACTATAAAGCAATTTGGGATGTCCTGAGGTCTTAAAAGTTTCTGTATTTTCTTTATAGCTGGCAACCCAGTCAAACTTTGAAGTAAAATAATAATAGTTAATCCCACTGAACGCTAACCTATTCAACTTCATAAGTAAATTTATGATCTTTGGGTGATGAAGTGTTAGTGTGTGTTTGATGTTTGAGCATGAATGAAGAGACAACTGAAATCATAACTTCCTCATTAAATTAAGTGGCAGGCAAGGAGATTTCCTGCAAACGAGTTCAGCCTTTATGGGCTAATACTCTTGCTGAGCAATTTCAAGGCTGAAGTTTCACTTACACTTGCTGAAAATGAATTGTGAATGAAGTGTAAGTTTTAGCTTGTCCCTGCTTTCAGGCAGGAGAGTCACAATAATGAATGCTTTCTCTTCTGAGAACAAAATTTAGGTGAGAAACTTGACATGTGGAAAATTGGAGCCAAGGAACCACATCCTAGCACCCTTTATGGAATGAATTGCCTGAGTCTGATGAATCTGAGTTTATGCCTATGTATCTGGAACATAAAAATATTGAATTTATAAATTGCTCCGGAAAGGAAAAATAAATTATTTTACAAATTACTAGGCTAGACCACTGCAGTAAAGCGTTTGTGTGACTTTCGCACTGTCAGTCAGTATTGAGAGTATTCCTGAATCAGCATGATGATGTTGGAACAGAATTTGTGATCTTAGTCATTTCTAGCTGACAACGTCAAGTGTTGCACAACCATGAAGTTGGATAGAGAACTGGAAGATTAACCTTTTTTTCAGTAAGTGAAGGTACCTGTCAGGTGTTATTTTGCAATAGAAATGCCATCAAATCTGCTCCTTGCATGGCCTAACTGGATATTGATGACTCAGTAGTTAAGTATGAGTCAGCTCCACTTCTGGAACTACACTCATTGAGGATTTCATCTCCAAACTGTGTTATGATCAGGATGGGGCAGGGGGAGGGCGCAAAAAACTGATTCCTTTCTTTGTCTCAGTCCCTACTGGTCACAAAAAATGTAGAATTAAAAATGAGGTGAAACTGACAATTATATCTGACACTGTGTATAGTTCAGGATCAGAATCAAGTCAGCCATGTCCCTTAAGTAATAAATAACTAACTAGTTTATTGCAAACAGAACTTCATGAAGCACAACATGTAAAGATTTTTAGCAACTGTGAAACTGCAATAAGATACAGTAATCCCTCCCATAAGATAACACATGCACATAACCTCACAGCCCTGGAAAATTACATAACATTCTACACAACATTAAATTCCTTCAACTGAGTAAAGTTACGTTCAGGAGATAAGAGATCAGTTTCCTCAACTGGTCTGCAGCTGGAATTACTTTGCTTTCCAGCTCTTGGCACCAGGGTTTTCTTGACAGGCTATAGTTGGTTGAATTCTCTTTTCCAGTAGAAGGTAGTGCTGATTCAAAATTCTCCTTTTGGAACCAATCTTTTTGGTGATGAAGCCTTCCAATGTGTCTTCAATTCACAAACTTGAGGAGGGTTTCAATGATTTGGAGAGAGAGGCAAAAACTGTTGCTCCTGAAGGAAGAGATAACAAGGTGTAGAGCTGGATGAACACAGCAGGCCAAGCAACATCAGAGGAGCATCTGATTTCTGAAGAAGGGTCCAAACTCAAAATGTCAGCTTTCCTGCTCCTTTAATGCTGTCTTCATCCAGCTCTACACCTTGTTATCTCAGATTCTCCAGCATCGGTAGTTCCTACTATCGCGGCTCCTGAAGGAAGTTGCCTCGGACTATCCGTGTTCCAATCCAACAGATTTATTCCATCCACAAATTGGGTCAGGTGACCCCTCTGGGAAAGCAGTGCGGACTTAAGTAGCCACAGTCATGAAGTTTATGTTCATGTACGTGCCACATTTTTCTCTGCTGCAATCAGAATCTTTCACTTTGTCAAGTATCATTTCCAAAAGATCCATGAGACACACCTGTGTCTGGTCAGTGATATTCTATATTGATAGTTCACATATCATAATTTGATAACAGCTACCATGTTGACCCTGAATGCTGGACCAACCCATTGGAAATACTCTTTATTAAGCAAGTTCCTGGTCACTATTGAAAAATCTTGAGTGAAGCTAGCAACCAACAGATGGCATTGCTCATGGCATAGTCACTGAACGAATAAAAAACATATTCCAATTGTATCTCAAAATAATGGTATTAAGTAGCAAGTTGAGGCAACTGACGGAACATCCCTTTCATTGGATATCTTTTAATTCATGGAATTGACAGTAAATTAATTTCTTGTTCAGAGAAGGTCACACTTATTTTAAATATCCTATGAAGTCAGAAGTTCGGTCATATTTTGACAGAATGATTTTCTTTCTGTTCAGTACTGCCTTTCATTCAGAATGAAATATCATCTCGCTATGTTATCACAATAATACATCATCCCAATTGGCTATCTCATGAGCAAGAATATGGTCTGCAAACTGAAATATTAAGGACAGAGGGCCCTGGCTCATTTCTGAGTTAGTGCTACGTAAGCTGATGCTGTTGCCAGTTAACTGCCCTGACAAATTGATTCCGTTCGCAAGTACTGACATACATAATGTTGGTACTTCCGATCAAGAGAAACTAGTTATCAATCTTGCACTTTTGGTCAGGAGAAACACTTCAATCATCTTGTCTGTTCTGTTGGATTGTCAAAGTCTCCCAAATGTCAAATATATTGGTAGGTTGAGCACTGTTTCAAAAGACTATATTCTTCATTCTGAAGTTTTTACATATTTGTGGATAACAAAGTATGCCAAAATTTTTGGTTGTTGTTTACGTAAATTAATTGGGTGCCCAAGAACTCATTTTCATTGAATGCTGACTGTAACTTACTTGGCAATGGCAGCTGCTTAAAATAGTGAGTTACAATTATGCAGACAAAAAGATTTGAATATTTTATCACAACATCATGTGTCATGAGCTGCGGTTAGCTAGGATTGGGCAAAAGACATTCACTGGTCTTCAAAGCTGGAAGCATAAGGCCATCCTTGATTCCTACAACTTATGACTGTCCAGCAATCCTTGCATGTGGAGTTAGTTCAGAGTTGATCTCAGGTCTGGCTGTGATGGTACAGTTGTCATCATCCAAAGATTCACTAATACTGGCCTGCCTCGTGTGAGGATCGGCACTTGAGCTATGTATTGTATAGCACCAGGGGTTGTGAAATAATGTGATAGTGAAGAATCTGAGGGGAGGAGTGAACATAAAGAGCACAAACACATGGAAGTGAGTGGAACACCACTCAATCTTCAAGAGCAATGCAGCTGATAAGAATCCAGTTGTGTGATTCAAATGTTTACATTTTGTTCTCCAGTGTTCTTTTTAACAGCTATTCATGACAATAAAGTTTGTATTTCAACACAGAAAAGGAACAATTTAGTCAACCAGATTGCAGATACTTTCAGTCATCACTTCCTGTGCTCCACAGCCTCTTTCAAATGGTCAGCTAAATGTCCCATATACTGCTGTCAACTTCCTTCTGCAACCCAAACTGCCCTACTCCCTGCTTAAAAAAAGAACAGTTTTATTTCTGTAAATATGAACTGGCAGTGGAGGTATGGGAAATCAGAGAATGCGTGTATCAAGAGTCTCTAAAGAATTTCTAAAGGTCCCGTTACGGAGGTTAGTGAAACAAATTAGGCCACATTGGATGGGAATAATATACTGACATGGATTGAAGATGGGTTAACAAATGAAAACAGATTTGAAATAAACAGGTCATTCACAGGTTGGCGGGCTGTACAACCAGTGGGGTCCCATGGAGCTTGGATCCCAGCTGTTCACAATCTCTGTCAATGATTTGCATGCAGGGATTAACTGTAATACTTACAAGTTTGCAGATGACACAGACTGGAAGAGAATGTGTTTTGTGAAAATAATGCAAAGAGATTCAAGAGAATTGAAAGGGCAAAAATAAAGCAGAAGAAATATAATATGGGTTCATGGGGAGGTGCAGAGATTTTCTTCAATGCAAGAGGTTGGATAAACCTGACATCTCATGAATTACGTCCAAAGGACCCAGGTGTCCTTTTTCATTAGTCACTGAAAGCTCAGATGCAAGTATAGCAAGCAATTAGGAAGGCATATGGTTTGCTTGTTTTTATTAAAAGAAGATTTGAGTGAAGGGGTAAAGGCACCTTGCTTCTAGGGCCACAATCACACTTCTAAGGTACAAGCCATTTAGGATTGAGTTCAGGAATTTCTTCACTCATAACCCTAACCCTAACCCTAACCCTATTGCAGGTGAATATTTGAAAATCACTGCACCAGAGGTTTGTCGAAGCTCAATCATTGAGCTTGATCCAGACTGACATTGACAGATTTCATATCAAGTGATATGAGGATAGTGTGGGAATGTGATGCACATGGTAGATGATCAGGTATGATCTAGAATGATGGAGCATACTTGAGGGGCTGAATGGCCTACTCCTGCTCCTATATTCTCAAAATATTTCCAAAAAAGGGAAAAAGATATCCTACTCATATTTCAATTCATAGGTATTTGCCTTCTAATTTTCTTGATGTCTGTGATATTAGTGTTTGAAGGACATAAGTAGACCACAACTTCCTTCGAAATAAATAGTTTATTTAAAACTTAACCTTGTCACTTGAATGTGTGCCTGGTCAAGCTGAATTTAATTCAGCTTTGTTCTTTCCCCTCACAGTTCTATTACTTATTTTTGAAAATGCTCACTTCTTTTATTCAAATGCCTTTTCAAACTGGTGTCCAGAAGCATGCAGGCTGAGTTGCTTCAGTAACTGAATACTTACTTAACAAATTCTTTTCACTGTATCTTGGTACTTGTGACAATGATAAATAAAACCAAATCAAATTAAATCAGTGGGTGGAGTTGGTTCATCGTGCAGTCATGCCAAATGAAAACTTCTTTTATTTTATGGAATTGTGTTTAAAAGATCAACCATAAATGCTCTCATTTTGTGCAAAAGGCGTGAAAGGGATTTACCAAAATTTACAAATTATCCCCTGCCTGAAGTCCATACTATTCCGTTCCTCACTTTTAATGCACACAGAGTATTCAGATAAATTGGTTAGCTCCAGGCAACATAATAACTTCTCACTGCAACAGAACCAAAGTCAAACTGTGCAAGTTTCAACCAGTCAAATGCTTATCCTTGTATGAACATTAATGTCTCACTGTACATAAAGTAAATGCAGCATGAGACATTGCCAAAATACCTCTACCTTTGTCATCTGGATAGCAACTAAAACAAAGATCAAATTTCTTACCAATGAGACATGTTACAGCCAGAACGGATTGTCCTGTTGTAAATCAAAATGGGCCTCCAACAAATCTCAGCCTGCTTGTATTGTATTAATTAATCAGTTCCACATTGACAGCTCTGGATGGTTTGTGGTATTATGTGGAATAAGTTGAAACAATGAAGCAATCTTGATCTTATGACTAAAGCAAAGAACGTTATTGAAAACAAGACAGCATTCAACTGTTGACATTATCCTCCTTTGATAACCAGTGTTAAGGCATGTAATTCCATGACTTCCTCTCTGCAGAGGAGGAGGGGTGTGTGTGTGTGTGTGTGTGTGTGTGTGTGTGTGTGTGTGTGTGTGTGTGTGCGCGCGCACGTGTGTGTGTGTGTGTGTGTGTGTGTGTGTGTGCGCGCGCACGTGTCAGTCACTGCAGACCTGGGCATAATGTGTTCACTCAAGTCAGAACTCCTAAATAACATTAATCAGAAGGTGTGGCATCAGATCCCAAACTCCCAAGTGTCTAAATTCCAGGTAACGATTCCCAAACTCTCAAACCCTGCCCCTACCCTCATCCCACAGTTCATGAGATCCAAAGCAAATTTTATCATGCATCAAATGAACCAAGAAAAAGAATGGTAAAGAATGTTGAAGTTTCAGAGAGTTTGCTTTGTGGCGTCAGCAGTATTCTTTTGGGCTGGATGACGCAAAGCATGACGGGAGCAGCAAAGTTTTGTCGCTCTGGCTTTTTTGATTGGTACCATTCCTGAAAAAGGCTGCCTGAAATATTTGGAGCTTTCCTCTTGCATCAACTCCCAAGCTAAATTTGCATGGGAGCAGCTCAACAGAAGTATTGCACAAATGTGGACTGATCTGAGAGCAACATCGTTTCCATTATTTGTAGTGAACTACATGTGTGCTCTCACTGTTTCAACCCAGTTTTTCATGTCAGAGTTTGTCCTTTTTAGGGAAGTGAAAGCAGGGTATAAATCAGGTTTTTGTTTTGACTTGGAAGAGCGAATCAGCTAAGTTGCTTCCAAGTGGGCAAAATACTGATGATGCAATGGATGTTTTTTTGAAGAACTTCAGCCTTAACTTCTGAAGACAGCCTCACTTTCGAAAACAGACATTCACTTTTCTTTAAAAACAAAATACTGCAAGTGCTAGAAGCCTGAAATAAATGACATTTATGCTGAAGAAACCCGACAGGTCTGGCAGCGTTTGGAGAGAGAGGAACAAGATTAATGTTTTGAACATTCCGCAGAAATCAAACCAGCTTCAAAATGTTAACTCTATTTCTCTTCACAGATGCTTCCAAACCTGTTGATTTTTGTCAGTGTTCTCCATGTTTTCTTCATTTTTCTCTAAATTGCTGCCTTGCCATCAGATAATATTAGGAAGGATTAAACTGTTAAATCAGTGGCAGCTTGTAATAGTTGAAAGGAGTTTGTTCTAATCTGTGTACTTCTTACACTTGTGGCTGGATGAAGCCACTGATGGTCTCTTTTCACTGCTCATTCAATTGTGAAACAGCAGCAATTGTCTAGGAAGGGAAATGGTTATATGTTCAATGTCAGGTCATGTCACGGGCAGTGTTAAATTGGAAAGTTATCTTTCCTCTCATTGCAAAGGATTGCCAAGCCATTTAGCAGACTTTGTGTGACAAGGCTCCTGGTTTAGAAAACAAAACTGTTCATGCTCACAATGGATGTTTGCCTGAATGTCATTAATTTTTGATACTGAAGCTAAGACCTTTTGTTTATATGCAAGAATGTTGTACTTGGAGTGGTGTGGCAAGAATGTTTTGGTTGACTTCAGATCTCCTGCACAATCAGTTGTTCCTAGACCTAGGTGAAATTGTAAGCATTCCCTTGGAATACAGAGCTATTTGCAGACTGAGCACAGCTCACACAGAGCAGGACAAGCTGTTGGAAGAGGAAAGATGAGTAAAGGTCTCAGCAGAAAGCTGCATTTGCCCAGGATATTCAGGAAACAATTCTTCCAGCTAAACCCGATGGTGGTGAGCCATCTATTGATTGATTGATTGATTGATTGTCATGTGCACCAAAGCTTTGTTTACAAGCAGTACAGGCAGATCATAGTAAGCAAGGATGTATAGATCAGAGGTTGTAAAAAGACTGAGACAGAGGCATACAGCTTACAATTCACAGGGCATGCAATAGGCAAGATCAATGTTAGCAAGATCAGTACTACTTGAGGTTACAGAGTCCATTCATGAATCTAATAACAGCTGGGTAAAGCTGTTCCTGAAACTGCTGGTGCGTGTGTTCAAGCTTCTGTATCTTCTGCCTGATAGAAGAGATTGTGGGAGATCATTATTTGGGGGCAACGGGTCTTTAATGATGTTGGCAGCATTTCCGCGGTAGTGAGCCACGTAAATGGAGTCCATGGATGGGAGGTTGTCTTTTATGACAGTCTGGGCTGTGCACACCACCTTCTGTAGTTTCTGTAGTCCTGGACAGAGCAGTTGCCATACCATACCCACACAGTGTGCTTTCACTGGTGCATCTCTAGAAACTGTTGAGGGTCCTTATTGACATGCCAAATTTCCTGAGCAACCTGAGGAAGAAGAAGTGTTGTTGTGCCTTCTTGACCATCGCATCTACGTGGAAAGCCTAGGACACGTTGTTGGCTATTGTCACTCTGAGGAACCTGATGCTGTTGCCATATCAATCTCAGTTCTGTTGATTTAGATGGGGCTATTGTTCACTAAAGACATCCTCACTGAAATCTGCGAACTGTAATCTTAAAGTAGGGAACACATTACCAGTTGATGACATGATGACCCTGGGTAGCTGACTCCTTCCCGACTGGAGCTGCATATATTTGCGACATCTCACAGCTTACCATCCACTGTTTTTGACAGGAAATCACTGAGGCTCTCCAAAGAATGACAGCAAGCTGGATTTCATTCCCTCTTGCTGAAGAGAAGGCACAGTGAGCCCACTGCTTTGCTCAGAATGCAGGCTTCTGCATGGTGGAATGAGCATTAATAAGCCTGGTTCTTTATGGGTACAAGTCAACTTCATACTATATCCAAATTGAAATAATTCAACTCCTGCAGTTTCCAGCTGTTGAGTGACCACAAGTGAAGAAACATTAAGGTCAATGCCCAGTATCTTGTCAATGTGAATATTCCTTTTTGATCCAGCTGTCCGCTGTGCCATCTACATTTGAAACGCCACAGCAGTATGACACTGCAAAAGCTATCTGCTGCTTATGATGACATCTGTGATCATCAAACCTTTTGCAGCACTGCATCCAGATCCTTGGGACTTGGTTCTTCACATTGAGTTCCATAGCTATGCATCCTTTGTGCCTTCTGAGCTCATTTCTGAAGGATATTTTGGCTCTCAACAGATATAGGGCATTTCTTCTTCTTTCTATCTCCTTCCGCAAGGCCTCATTTTCAGTTATTCAAAAAGCTTGGCACCTGTGCTGACTCCCGTGTTGTATGATCCTTCATTATTTTGCAGATTAGAATCACTTCTGTGTAACTACTAGCAGCAGCTCCAACCACACTGCACCTGCCCTTTGAAAGGGTAGTTTCATGCAGTACAGCCTATCCTGAAGTGCCAAACACTCATGATGTTGGTCAAATGCATCACCAGGGACCACTCAACAGTACAGTTAGTGCTGGTAGAAACTGAACTCATAGAAACAAGCTGGCAGTGCCAAACTAGTATGCTGCCTACACTGCAATAAATTGCCTGAGTTAATCACCCCCATTTTTGGGCACTGTTGAACTTAGCCCCTGCAATCTCTCCTTGTGTTGCCATTTGTACAGTACATTTATGTTTCACATCTGTTTGTTGTTTTACGAATAAAGCTTGGATCTAACTCAACAAGAACAGCCAAGGAACCCCACATCGGTGATGTTTCAAAGTAACATGAAACTTACCTTCTCAGATGCCCACTGCCTATAACTCAGAGCAGTCATCATTTGCCTGTGACAAATGATGAGAGCAGTTTGTAGACCATTATGTCATCCACAGATGACTTGCAAAGATGTCAACACAACAAAAAGAACCAGAATTAGGATTAATTGTTGCAACTGAACAAGGGAGAAGTTACATTCCTGTAACTTGCATCATGACTCAGTTGATTTTTATGCTTAATGAAATTCCTTCCTGCAATAGGAATAACTGGCATTTTCCTTGACACAACTCGTGAGATCATAATTTGGAACAATAATCTGTTCTTTTAGTAGGAACATAGGATGAGTAAAGTAATAAGTGCTTTGCTCCATCTCTTCCTTGTAGCTGTGACAATGTCTTGCTGTGATGATTAATCCATTAAGCTTTGAGAACTTACTGCAGTTCCGAATGGAGGAAGTTGCAGCAGAATTTCTCTGTCTCAAATTTGTTCAACATTTCTCTGTCGCCACAGCTAACAGAGCAAGTCATAATGTACACAAACCCTAAACTGGAGATGCATCAGGCCAGGTTATGATGGGAAAACACTGATGAGTGCACATGTTTGTTTAAAATGCAACAATTGGAAAGGGCCTTTACATGACCATCCAGCTACAATTAAGTACAAAAATCAAGCTGTCGCAGTCCACGTTTTCATGTTCCTCTGTGAGCTTCAGGTGGAGTTGCAATGTCGACTCACCAGAATGATACTCAGGTTGTATGAATTAATTGTTTACCCAGAGAAATAAGTGACATTTAATTACCCTTTTTAAGCATTGAAAATCCTTTGTAACCTTCTACTTTATGTCAAATATAAAGCACAGAAAGAGGATGGTGTGTTGATCCCATGGTGTATTTAGACTCCACCTCACCTTGCTGCCTGTCTAACTGTTTTTAGTCATTTTCCTGCAACCCCTCCATTCCTTTGTGCTTCTATGCATTAATCTTCAACTAGGACAATTTTCTTTGATAACGTGTCAGCAAAATGATGTTCCTGCAAAGTACTAGCTACAAATACAGACAGCTAACAGACTACCAGATAAATCTTGGGATATAAGAGTTTTATAGCCTGTTGGGGTTACCATGGAGCTACAACTTTCATTACTCTGTACATCAATGTAATGGGCAGCCACTTTGTTTGGCAACTTCACTAATTTTGTTTTCATTTGAGAATTACTGAACTTTACTTTTGAACTTGGTGATATTTCAGTTTACACATTTGCATTTTTCCTGAAATAACTCCACAGAGGCCAGTATCCTGTCACCAAGTCACCCTTTATTTGCATGTGGAAAGATCTTGACCATGGGACAGCCTTGTCAGAGTCAACTCCCAGAGTGTCAGGATGTCTGTCAGCCAGGGCTTCCTGATTTTACCATTTTAACAGCCCCAGTCAGTGAACTCATATTCTGTGAGGTCTACCTGGCTAACCTTGTTATAATTACTACAATTACTGTGTAAGAACAGAGAAGACTATCATTCTATTTCATCAAATTAGAACATAGAACATAGAACATTACAGCACAGTACAGGCCCTTCGGCCCTTGATGTTGCGGCGACCTAAGAAACCAATCTGAAGCCCATTTAACTTACACTATTCCGTTATCATCCATATGTTTATCCAATGACCATTTAAATGCCCTTAAAGTTGGCGAGTCTACTACTGTTGCAGGCAGGGCATTCCACGCCCTTACTACTCTGAGTAAAGAACCTACCTCTGACATTTGTCTATATGTATCACCCCTCAATTTATAGCTATGTCTCCTCGTGCTAGCCATCACCATCTGAGGAAAAAGGTTCTTACTGTCCACCCTGACTAATCCTCTGATCATCTTGTATGTCTCTATTAAGTCACCTCTTAACCTTCTTCTCTCTAATGAAAACAGCCTCAAGTCCCTCAGTCTTTCCCCCAAGACCTTCCCTCCATACAGGCAACATCCTGGTAAATCTCAACAAGTCTTCACATTTATTTTGAAGCCTCCAAGCACATCTCTTTCAGAGCTATCAGCACACATCTCTTCCTGAAATACTTGCATCCCTGCAGGAGAATCACATTGAGTTGCTTCTGCCAACTCATGTATCAACTATCTACAATACATGCCAACTAGTTCCATGAGATTAAATTGGAAAGTCAAAATTCCATGTACTGCCTGCAGGAATATGAGGCAGAAATTACATAATTTCGAGAGTAAAACATGAAATTGAGAAATGTGAACAGTGAGTTCCCTCAGCTATATCATTATTTTGCACTGTGCTTCTTGAAACCCTCATCATACAGACTGGATGCAGGGAAGATATGTCCCTTTGACTGAGATATCTAGAACAAGGGGTCACGGTCTGAGATTCATGTATAGGCCAATTTAGATTGGGATGAGGATAAATCTTCTCATTCAGGCAATGGTAAATCTGAGGAATTCTCTCCCACAGAAGGCTGCAGAGGCCAAGGCACTGAATATACTTAAGAAAACAAAAGATCAATTTGTAGAGGGTAGTGATATCAGGAGTATGTGCAGAGTGCAGGAATATGACATTGAGGCAGAAGATCAGTCACGATCTGGTTGATTGGCTGAACAGGCTTGATGGGCCAAATAACTTATTCCAACTCCTTGTCTCTACCCATGTGATCAACAACCTATACTAGCTCGAGGTTAAGCAACAAATTGATTTTAAATTTCTTATCCTTGTTGTGGATCACTTCACAGCCTCATGTGTCTCTCTCCTTCTTGAATCTCCCCATGGCCTGCCCACCTTCTGAGATACCTATGCTCATTTAATTTGGCCTCCTATGAGTTTCATGGTTTATTTCAGGGTGCCAACTCTGGCTGCACAAATTCCAGGTTATGTTGGTAGAAATGGCATCACGGAAAGCCACCTCTTGGCTTCAGCAGGTGCCAGTACATCCTCTGTTGCAAAAAATCTAAGAGAAGAAATCAGTTTAAAGACAGGGCTATACCCTGCAAATGGGCACTCCATTGCAATCTGCTGGCCTAAAATGGCAAGCTTTTCCACTGAATCCGGCAACAAATTGGACTTCTAAGTAGCAATCTTTCCATTGAACTGATGCTGTGTGCATGGCTGTACATGAAGCTGAGAGGACTTGTTCCACACAGTGTGAACTGCCATGTAGGAGTACTGAAAAATAACATGTACCAAAGAAATTCAGGGGGATGTGGTGACAATAGCGGTAATATCTTTGGAGTGGTGATCCAGAATCCTAGTTTAATATTCTGGGGCATAGATTCTAATTCCACATGGCAGATGGTGGAATTTGCAATCAATAAAAATCTGACAGAAAAGGCTAACCGAAAAAGCTAAGAGAATCCCACTATCATCCTTTTGGGAAGGAAATCTTGTGTCTTTACCTGGCCTGGTCATGATGATATTCTCACCTACATGCGCAGGATGGATGCTCACAAACAAGAAACGAGGTAAATTCCAAACTCTTGGAATGCATTTATTGACTGGCAGAAAATACTGATTCTACTTATCTCCCTATGAACTCTATTTTTAACTGCTGCACCAGTTGTCGGTGTGATTTCAGCTGCTGAGGTTCTAAGGTCTGGAATTCTCTACATTTCTAACTGACTTTCCAGTTTTGATTGTCTGACCTGATATCTCCTTTTGTGGCTCAATGTCACACTTTGTGATGAAAGTTTCTGTGAAGCATGTTTTATTAGATTAAAGCCATTGTCTCAGTTTCAAGTGTTGTTGGGGTGATAGCGAGGGGGAGCAATGCCAATGTTGAATTCGAAACAAAATAATCAGACAATATGAGAGAGAAAGAAAAAGAGACTTTGGAAGTGTGGTTGCTATTGTTTGGTCAGCACTTCAGCAGCCAATTTACACACAGTAAGCTGCCGGAAATAGCAATGTGATCATGAACCATGTGCTCAACATGCATTGATCATTGTTTGTCTGATACTAATAGATCCAGTAAACAAGGAACCTTGTATCTTCTCTAAGAAACTGAGAAGACAGTGAGATTGCAGTGTCGAATATCTGAAAACAAGTTAAGATTTCAGGCAAAGTTAGAAAAATATCCAGTTGAGATGTTTGTTGCGTCAGCCAAATCTTCGTTCTTCATCGTACTCCAGGCTAGAGAACAGCTCTCACAAGTGGAGCAGTTCCCTCAAGCCTCAAGAATGAAAAAGAACAGGAGTCACAATTAAAAATGCCAGTTCCTCTTTTTTTCTAGACAACGGCTGACCCAGAGGGAAGAAGGGAAAAAAAGAGTTCTTGGAAACAAATGTGATATACTGGACCTTCATCTTGAAGTATACAAGACAAGTCAAACCAGTGTGTCTCCTTTTCTGGATTCATTGATTCCTTTTCTTCTCACTGTGCTCTGGTACCTTGTCTGAATGTGCATGCTTCAGTTTTGAACTTAGACAGGTATCAAAGGAGTTTGTTTAACTGTGGAAGCTTAACTGCCTAACCACTGTTGTCTGCTTATGTGTGCTTAATGTGTAGTAACATCAGTAAGCACAGACCCAGCCCGAGTCTGTGATATTGTAGCTGTGTAAATAGTTAGTCTTATAAATAAACTTTAAGACTTCTGACTCAAGAAGAACCCAAGTGTCATGGTGTATATTACAAAGGTGAATGGAAAACCATAAATGGTGCCAGCTTTAGAACCACTTATAATACAGAATGAGGCCATTCAGCCCATGTCAGCTCATAGAAACAGCAATGTCATTTCTAATGAAGAGGAGTCCTGTTTCATAATGCAAGCAAGGCCAGGGAGAAGAGAAGTACACAATATCAGGGCCCAAGCACAATTCTTTTGTCTTTTCCTTTACCAGCAGCAGCACCTATCTGTCAAGTAGCTGGCTCATGCCTTAACCTGCTTGAACATGAATGCAAGATGGGCTCCTCAGTCTGTTCAAAGTTCTAGCACTTGAGATCTGCTTGTCCTGGAGTGTAAACCCATGTAGCCAGGATATATTGTGCGTGATGAGATCTACCCTACTGCACAGGTATCGCGATTCACCAAAGGAGTCACATCAAGATGGCAGAGTGGGCTAGGGAGGCCAGGACGAGAGGCAGTTGTAGCAACGGTGAGGCTCAAACCAGTTGAGTGTTGGACAAAACAAGGAGGAAGCAGGTCTTGACACGTTCACAGCCGTTCCATACTCCTCTTCAGTGATGTGAATCTCCAAATGTACAGCAATGGCGCAGTGGGGCAGTGCATGAGTAAATCAGAGAGAAAGTGAGATAGAGAATCCTGAGGTTAGGAGTGAGACATACACACAAACATATTTACCTACAATGTCAGGATAGACAAACAGCCCAGGTTGAAATGAAGGAAATGAAGCCCTCTCCCAGTCCACACTTGTATATCATTATGACCAAGGTGGATACACAGTCATTGTTAGTTAAATCCATCTTAACAGCTCAGCCTCCAGTTTCTTCCCTGGTGATCAGGACTTGGGACCATGTCTGGATCATTCTCTCTTTCTCTTGCACTGTTTTGTTTTAGGAAAATTTCAAAGAAGGTTGACTAAATTAGCCCTGCTGTTTGACACAATTGAACGATTCATTACCAATTATTAATATGTTATTTTTGAACTGATTTCATACCTTACGTGGTAAATTAAATTCATGTCAATGTTGTGCCAAACCAGATGTCCAGCTGGTGCTGCTGCGTTTCTTGCTGATTGGAAAAATTATGACTGCTTTTTGAAAATTGACCAAACAGATTTTTTTGCCCCATTAGAAATGGAAAGAGTTCAAAATATTGGGATGACAGGTCACATTTGTACACAGAGATACAGTGACCAGGGACCCTCCATCAGATCATGAGCCTAAAACACTAATTCTGTTTTTCTCTCCATGAATGCTACCTGGTCAAATCTCCAGCATCTGCAGTAGTTCTTCTATTTTGTGTTCCATGTTGGACATTTCTAATTCTGTTTAGTTTTGCTTTAAATTGAAAAAAATATTTATCCATCATTGCATGGTGTAATTTTTCTGTTCTTGAGTCCCACTTGTGTGACTAGAAATAGCACTCTATTGCAGGTGAGCTGATTGGTTCTAATCTACCAGAAGGGTTTGCCATTTTGAAGCTCACAAGTAAGATCTAATATAATGCACCAATCGAATATGGCACTCTTAGTTTAAAATGCTCTCATTTGTCTGTGGGATTGTTGTTTGTGGTGGGTGTGAGCTTCAAGTCTTCTGCAGAGGACCAGGTTCAAAGAAATGAAAATAGGTGCATGATACGATTGACCAAGTTGTGTGTAATTGTCTGACAAAGCAACATTGCTAAAGTCTACAATACTGAAATCTGAGAATTCTCGGGGCTCCATTATTAGAGGCAGACAGTACAAAAGCAAAGAGGTTTGGTTAAATTGATAAAACAGTTCAACCCCACTGTATCTCTGATTCCCAATATTGGGCACCCATAGGATATGAGGGGTGGGTTAAAAATTAAGTGGATGGTTTGGGATAATTTCAGATCTGGAAATCAGAGAAGCACCAGGACCTTGGTTTTTCTTCCTGGCCCTGTATGGTGCACCTCCTTTTCCCAGGACATATGCAACAGGGACATGACCAAAGGCATATCAATGAGGGGATGCGCCTGGTGGTGAAGTTCAATTGATAGGCCAATGGTAAAACAGAATTCACCCAGTGACAATGTGCAGTGCACTCAACATTTTATTGATTCATTTTAATCATTAGGCAACTGACTGAATTTTGTGTTGTCTAACTCTGGCACTCAACTGCACTCAATCCTGTCCTGTAAAGATCGATACTCTGCTACATAACCTCAGTGAACTTGGCCTAATATAATCACTTAAAGTCCACAGTGATATCAGTGATTCACTCTTGCTGTGCTTTTAATAAACTACATACTTTATTATTTATAGTACAATTATTTATTCTCTAGATAATGGAATAAAAATGCAACTTCAGGGAGGACAAAAATGACAAAATTGGATCAATCATCCATTGTAAATTTCACTCACTTGGTTTCTCTACTGCTGTCATTGGGCAGGAAAATTTGCCTGATGTACATAAATACATACCTATGCCAAAGTCAGATTTCACCTAAAAATATATATTTATTGCTCAAAAATGAGCATTGGATGTAGATTTCATAACAAAATGGAAAAGCATTCTGCATCTCCAAGCAAAAATGATGGTTCAGAAGCATTTCTCTGCTGCAATCTCCTTCTCCCAATTTCTGTGGTTTTCTTAATTAGAATTGTCCCCTGGCAAAAGTAACATTGCCAATTTATCCAGACCTCTGAACGATTTCACAATAGTTATGGAGTAATGGGCAGGGGAGAGCCATTTACAAAAAAAAATTAAAAAGGGGCAGTGAGATTCATCTGAAATAGTGCTAAATTAATGTTTCTGCAATATGAGAAAAATTTTGGATGCAAATTGAACTGCAAGTGGATAGAAAACAGTTGCATGCTGTGATAGAAAGAATTAAACAGCAATATTATGCAAGTTATTCATTGCAAAACGGCAATTTATTACATCACTGAAGCTAGTGTATGGGTTTATTTAAGTCCAAAGTGACGAAAGCAGTTGGTTTTAATACAGCTGGACATTTACGTAACTTCACCTGACCATTTACAAGCCTATCAGAATGGAGTTAGGGTTTTTCAGATCACACCCCAGACACAGTCTACTTCTCTGAACGTAAATGGCCTATTCTCTGAACCATTCACAAATATCTAGACATATTCTGTTATTGAGGCAGAATGAAACAAGCTGTTAAATTCAATCAGCTTGAGCAGTAAACTCTGACTTGCAAGTCAATGCTGTGGCCATGTGATTTAATCATCTCAAACAATCATCCTGGAATGAGGGTTTCCCAGCTTGCTCTGACTCTTCGTGGCAACTGGCTAACTTGTGCATGAAGATAATGTGAAACTGTAAACTAGCTCTTTGCGTTTTAAGGTTCTGCTGCTTTTCCATAGAGACCAAAAAGACCTCAAGTGGGCAACAGTAGGAAGAGCATTTGCAATCTTGTTGACTCCCTCTCCAGCCATCCGAAAAGCTTGTACCCTACATCTCTATGACCAACCAAATGAATTTTTAACATTGAGCAACTAGTTGCTGACTCTGGAACAAAGGAGAGATCATCCATCAACGTTTTCAATCATTCTGCTGCATAATCCAGAAGATTGCCTAAATCATCATGGAAATATCCAAATCATCAGTCCACAGGTTGGCTTTCTTTTGGGACCCTGACACAATTTAACCCACCTCCCTCATTGTAATGGGTGTGTGTGCAGTGTCGAGTAAGATTATAAGACATTGGAGCAGAAGTTAGACCATTCAGCCTGTCGAGTCTGCTCCACCATTCAATCATGGCTGATATGTTTCTCAACTGATTCTCCCAATTTTCTCCTCATAACCCTTGATCCCCTTGACAATCAAGAACCTAGCTATCTCTGTCTTGAATATATTCAATGACCTGGTCTCCACAGCCTTCTAAGGCAGAAAGTTCCACATATTCACCACTCTCTGGCTGAAGAAGTTTCTCCTTATCTCCAATCTAAAAGATATTCCCTTTACTCTCAGGCTGTGCCCTCAGGTCCTAGTCTCTCCTCCAAAGGAAACATCTTCCCAACATTCACTCTGTCCAGGCCATTCAGTATTCTGTAAGTTTCAATTAGCTGTCCCTTCATCCTTCTAAACTCCATCGAGTATAAACCCAGAGACCTCAAACGTTCCTCATATGTTAAGCGTTACATTTCTGTGCCCATTCTCCTGAACCTCCTCTAATCCCGTTCCAGAGGCAGTACATCTTTGCTGAGACCTGGGGCCAAAACTGCACACCATAATCCAAATATGGCCTGACTAGAGCCTTAAGGAGCCTCAGAAATACATCCCTGCTTTGAGATTCAAGTCCTCTCAAAACAAATGCCAACATTACATTTGCCTTACAAGCTGATTGAATTTAATAGCTTGTTTCCTTCTGACTCAACCTGCAAGTTTACCTTGAGAGAATCCGGGACTAGAGCTCCCAAGTCTCTTTGCACTATAGATTTCTAAATTTCCTTCCTATTTAGAAAATAGACCATGCTTTTCTTCTTCTTCCAAAGTGCATGACCTCACACTTTCCCACATTGTACTCCATCTGCCGCTTCTTTCCCCACTCTCCTAACCTGTTCCAAATCTTTCTGCAGCTTCCCCACCTCCTCAATGCTACCTCTCCTTCTACCTATCTTTGTATCATCTGCAAAGTTGGCCAGAATGCCCTCAGTTCTTTCATCTAGATCGTTAATGTATAAAGTGAAAATCTGAGGACCCAATACTCACCCTTGTGGAACACCACTTGTCACCAGCTGCTATCCTGAGAAAGACCCTTTTATCCTCATTCTCTGCTTTCTGTCAGACAGCCAACCTTCTATCTATGCTTGCACTTCACCTCTAACACCATGACCCATGATGTTACTGAGCAGCCTCCTGTGCAACATCTTGTCAAAGTCCTCCTGAAAGCCCAGGCAGATAACATCCATCCGCTCTCCTTGGTCTAATCTGCTCGTTACTTCCTCAAAGAGTTCTGGCAGATTCATCAGGCATGACCTCCCCTTGATGAAACCATGCTGACTTTTACATACATTTCCAAATATTCAGAAATCTCATCTTTCACAATAGACTCTAAAATCTTACCCATGACCGAGGTTAAGCTAATCTGCCTGTAATTTTCTGTCTTTTGCCTTACTCACTTTTTAAACAGAGGTGTCACATTCACAACTTTCCAGTCTTCTGGGACCCTCCTTGACTCGAGCAATTCCTGAAAGATCACCACTAACACCTTCACTATCTCTTCTGCTAGTTCCGTAGGAACTCTGCGATGTGGTCCATCTGGTCCAGGTGATTTATCCACTTTCATGCCATTCAGTTTTTCTAGCACCTTATCCTTGGCGATGTCCACCATACTCAGGCCTGCCCCCCTGTCTCTATTGAATTTTTTTGGATATTACTCGTGTCTTCCACCACGAAGACTGATGCGAAGTGATTATTCAGTTCCTCGGCAATTTCCTCGTTCCCCACTACTATCTCTCCACCATCATTTTCCAGTGGTCCAATGTCCACTTTTGGCTCCCTTTGATCCTTTACATATCTAAGAAGAAACTCTTCTCGTCGTCTTTTATTACTGGCTCGCTTACCTTCATATTTAATCTTCTCCCTCCTTATTTCTTTTTTTTTGTTGCCTGTGTTGAGTTTTGTACTTTCCCATTCCTCTGGTTCTTACTGCCCTTCACCTCCTTTTATGTTTTCTCTTTTGCTTTTATGCTGTCCATGACTTTTCCTATCAGCCGTGGTTGTCTCCTCCTCCCTTTTGTATGCTTCTTTTTCGTGGGGATGAATTTTTGCTGTGTCTCCCAAATTACTTCCAGTAACCCCTGCCATTGCTGCTCCACTGTCTTTCCTGCTAGGTTCCTCTCCCAGTCAATTATGTCCAGCTCCTCACTTGTGCCTCTGTAGTTGCCTTTATTCTGTTATAATACTGTTACATCTGATTCTATGTTCTTCCTCTCAAACTTAAGAGTAAGTTCAATCATTTTATGATCACTGCCTCCTAAGGGTTCCTTCGCCTCAAGCTTCCTTATCAAGTCTGCCTCATTGCACAACACTAAATCCAGTATTGCATCTTCTCTCATGGGCTCCTCCATAAGCTGCTCCAAAGAGCCATCTCATAGATATTCCACAAATCCCTTTTCTCACAATTCACTACCAACCTGATTTTCTCAGTCCACCTGCACGTTGAAATCCCTCATAATCACTGTAACTTTGCCTCTCTTACACACCTTTTCTACCACCTGGTGTATCTTACAATAAATAGCATTTCCTTTTCTTCTGGAACGGACAAAAATAAACTACCTTTGTGCCTTTTATACTCCGCACTTCAAAGTATTTAAAAGCCAGTAGCTGTGGTCAATTGGCAGGAGGAAAGAATTGACAGCCGTTTTATGACTCCTCACCTGGACTGGATAACAGATGATGAGGAGACAAAGATGATTGATTTGTTGATGCCTCTTCACTTTTACTTTCCCAAAGTAAAACAAAATTCGGCGTTCCTGAAATAGTCATTAACTGAAACCTTTTGGAAAATATTCAGTTCAGTTTTTCACCCAGCCAACAGAGGTAACTCTTACTACAAGGATGTGAATTTTTAAAAAATGTTTCCTTAAATTTCCACCCATGGTTGCTTTCTTCATGCTCCACAAACAGTGATTCATGCTGGGATTTGATTCTACAGATGTTATTCACACTCTGTTGCCTGCCAGATATTCTCCACATTGAACGATCAGTTGGTTTAGACAGTATTCAGCATTCATTTGGTGCTTCACAACCAAGTCCAGTCATGTCCTCACTTGGCATCCACAAAGTGGTATATGACAGCAAGGAGGTGCTGGATATTCATCAGGAAAGAAGATTGATCCTTCTGTGGTATGGACTTGAAAACTTTGATGAGTCTAATTGTCCAGGCAGGTGAATGATCATTTGTAAAAACAAAGTATTCAATTCAGCAGTGGAGGTTTATGCAATCTCTTCACACAGTCAAATACTAAATAATCCCTCCCACCCACTCTGTCTCAAAGACATAACCAATTAATTACATATTTCAAAGGGTAATTTCCTGCACAGCAGCAAGTGATTCCTTTTTCTTGTGGTTTGTTGACACCAGAGAACAACTCGTTCACTATTTTAATTAAGTGATATAAAAGATGGGAATAGGAATTTGCAGCAATGGCACACGGAAAGGAGATACAGCTGCATTGTGCCACCGGGCTTAGGGTTGGTTTGAAAATCACTTCCTTGTATTTTGAACAAGGACATCAACAAATGTAAATAAACCAGATGAAGCTCAGATAGCAGATATAGAAATTTCATATTTACTGGTTTGCTGCCAATGAAGCAAAGAACCTTTTCAACCCAATTGAGTTTGATGTAATATCCAACTCAAGTCTCTGCAAGCAAGTGAGGTTGTCTGCCAATTTTTATTTTGGTGTGTCCCTTTAAAGCGTGACTGAAAATATAAAATAATAATAAAAAGGCCGTTAGAGTGAATTATAAACTCCTTACAAAACTTAGTTCTTGAAATGGCCAAGGTAGTGAACTGTTGTACTCGAGGTACTTTTAGACTCCCTCCATCGCACATGAAATCTGGAATCATTTTTCAGTACCTTTGAAATAAATTTTGTCCTGTTGTCTGAAACACTTACAAGTCTGCAAAGTAATGGTGTCAGAAATCTTGATTTTTGATAATATTGGGCTACTTAGCTACTGCTTTGGAAACTGTTGTGTACAGGTGCTGCCTTTTCCGCACTATTTCACCAAGAGTACATGATAACAATCTCTGCTGGTTTTTCCTTTTTCTGAATCAACAAACGATAACATTCTGTATGTTTGGAAAGGTCATCATGATCTTTGTTCCCAGTGAAGAGAAGCAGTCAAGTCCACACACAATCAGCAATGATTGATGGCTTTATTTTTCTCACTTTTCAACCATCGATTCATCAGTTGGCATCTGACCTTCTTATGCCAAGGCTTGCCACTGCTGATAATCCCCAAGCGAGCATTCCAGAGATGTTATGCTCTTTTGTTTATTATTTCACCTTTCTTGTAGGATTAGCAAAGTTTACATTCAGGTTAGCTACTATAGTCAGCAATGTTATTTCTCAATTTGGCAAGCAAACAATAAAGTCCCTCCACGCTATGGCTAACAGGCTCGAAACACTGGGGTGAATCTTCCTTTACTTTGTGTAAGTGTCCATTTGGTGGGTGAATTCATGGACAGATTCTCTCCACAAGAGCTGGTGGCTTTTCACAGGCGATCGTCCAAAATATAACTCATTGACTAGTGGTCCCACCCCTCACGTCCGGAGCAGGCTTCATTCTACCGCTCACTGTAGCTGGAAGAACTCGCCTCTGCCAGAATATCCTGGAACAGACCAGCATTGCTGCTTGCCAGCACTGTTTTTAAAAACGCCATTGTGCTCCCAGACAAGTGCTGTCAGTCCACACTTCCCCATCACATTTACCGACATCAGCACCAGGTGTGGCACATGAGGGGAAATCGAAAGTGGAACACTCACTTTATGGACAGGGACCTGCAGGTTCTGATGGATGGGGTGATGAAGAGAAGGGATGGTTTCTTCCTCCAGAACTGGCAGAGGAGGTTTCAGCTGTCTGGAGGAATGCCCAGCAGTTGAGGTAAAGGGTCACTGACCTTCTCCATTCAGCCAGGGAAAAGCGACTATCATCTGTCTGCTGCCTGCCTCTTGCTCAATGTCTGCTATTGCATCAAACTCCCATCAAGACTTGTGATCCACCACTCTCACACAACGTCGTCACTCATTTACTCTTACTCTCCTCCTCCCATTCCCAGCAATCCCTTCCCTCCCATCCCCCAAAAGCCCTGCATGGCCACAGTAATGTGAAGTCACTCAAATGGGAATCTTCACCACCATGGGTGGCATACTGGTTAGCACTGCTGCTTTACAATGTCAGGAGTCTCGGGTTCAATTCCAGCCTCAGGCGACTGTGTGTGGAATTTGCTCATCCTCCCCTTGTCTGTGTGGGATTCTTCCTGCACAGATGAGAGATGTTCAGCGTAGGTGGATTGACCATGCAAAACTGTCCAGAGACGTGCAGGCTCGTTGGATTAGACATGGTAAATACAGGGACATGGTGGAGGTTAGAATCTGGGTGAGATGTTCGCCGGAGTTGGGGTGGATTTGATAGCGTGCTTCCATTCTGTGGGGATTCAATGGTAAATCAAGCCCCTTATCAGTGAATGCTTTCCTCAGTCTGGACTGGCACTAGTGGCTTTGCCACTCCCTTTATCTTACTCAATCCTTCTCTCAGACCAGTAGAAAACAGGAGCAAGGATTGTGTCCTGCAAAGTTCAGTGTTGGGGTCACAGCTGTTCACTTTTTATATTAATGATCTGGATGAAGGGACTGGGGGCATTCTGGCAAAGTTTGCCAAACATACAAAGATAGGTGGACAGGCAGGTAGTACTGAGGAGGTGGGGAAGCTGCAGAAAGATTTAGACAGTTTAGGAGAGTGGTCCAGGAAATGGCTGATGAAATTCAATGTGAGCAAATGTGAAGTTTTGCACTTTGGAAAAAAGAATACAGGCGTGGACTATTTTCTAAATGGTGAGAAAATTCGTAAAGCAGAAGTACAAAGGGATCTGGGAGTGTTGGTCCAGGATTCTCTAAAAGTTAACTTGCAGGTAGAATCTGTGATTAAGAAAGCGAATGTAATGTTGTCGTTTACCTCAAGAGGGTTGAAGCAGCGATATAAAAGCAGCGATGTGCTTCTGAGACTTTATAAAGCTCTAGTTAGGCCCCATTTAGAATACTATGTCCAATTTTGGGCCCCACACCTCCAGAAGGACATACTAGCCCTGCAGCGTGTCCAGCGGAGATTCACATGAATGATCCCTGGAATGGTAGGTTTAATGTATGATGAATGGCTAAGGATCCTGGGATTGTACTCATTAGAGTTTAGAAGGTTGAGGGGAGATCTAATAGAAACTTACAAGATAATGTATGACTTAGAAGGGGTGGACGCTGGGAAGTTGTTTCTGTTAGGCAGGGAGACTAGGACCCGTGGGCACAGCCTTAAAATTAGAGGGGGTAAATTTAAAACTGAAATGAGGAGACATTTCTTCAGCCAGAGAGTGGTGGGCTTGTGGAATTCATTGCCACAGAGTGCAGTGGAGGCTGGGACGTTAGATGCCTTCCTGGCAGAGATCGACAAATTCTTGATCTCACAAGGAATCAAGGGCTACGGGGAGAGTGCAGGGAAGTGGAGTTGAAAGGCCCATCAGCCATGATTTAAATGGCGGAGTGGACTTGATGGGCTGAATGGCCTTACTTCCACTCCTATGTCTTATGATGTTATGGTCTTATGGTAGGGCACCTGACATTCAGTGCCACACCCCCAGTCAGGAGAAGATCCTGACTGTAACCATCCCAAGAAGCTGACTGACTGTGCCCAAGCTTCTGACCTTGTTTTGGAATCTGCTCTTGACTTCCTGTGCTGGGACCCCAAATGGAAGGGTATCTTCCTTGACTTGACTGAGACCTGCTGACAACCATGACAGGCTTCTTAGATTTGTGTCTGCACTGAATGGCAAGACAGGACAGAAGTCCTGTTAGCCTGGTAGCAATGGATGTGCTACAAATAGGCAAGCAAGGCAGGGATGCTGTGCATATCAAATAAGGTCAAGGTGAACAAGCACAAGAGAGCATGTGAGACACCCGCAGCTTTAAAGTCCTGGATCATCCTGTAATATACTGGAGGGATGCCATGAGGATCCTAAGAGACTGCGAGACGTTGGATGCTAGCACCCATGATGGGGAATAGGTGCTGCTAGTCCCTGGAATGTTTCTGAGCTGTCGTTGCCGTGTGTCCAAGATGACAGGCTGGAGGAGCAAGTGGTGAGCTTGAGTAACCAGGCTCTGAGTTTCATGTTTGGAATTTTCAGCTTCCAGTTTCCTCAGATGTTAGGATAGGAAGTTGCACATTAATGTGGAATGATGTGCAATTAGTGAGAAAAATCACGAGCAATAAACAAGCAATGAATAATAGGCATCTTGCCTATGTTCCAAAATGCTGTTGGAAAATGTGACTTTTTTTTGCCAAACTCTCTCTTTCTGATTTCACCCCTTCTTTCTGAGCCAGGTCCCTTCCTCCCTAGAAGATACTGACCTTTATCGGTGTTCAGGATGAATGGCTGTTGTTCCTATCCAAGTGGTGATCAACTGCTAAATGCATCAGAACTGTTCCAAAGAATAGATATTGGACTCAGAGTTCAAACGTGCACAGATGCTGCCAGAGCTGTTGAGTTTTTCCTGTCCTTTCTGTTTGTATTCCATCTTTCCATTGGTTGCACAAACATTTCAACTGTTGATTAAGGATCAGGAGTGGGGGTTTGGGAGGTGAGTTTCCCAAATCCCTGACTATCACTGGCTTTCACTTATTGACCCAGAGATCTGAAGCACCCTAAGCATTCCTTTGGGGTTAACAAATTGAGAGTCTTGCTGTGAAGTTTGGGATCTTCAAAGCCAATGCAACAATATACCAAACCATAAAAAGACCCTTGTCACTATTCCATTTCTCCCCCAAAACATCCACATTCATCTGAAGGAACCATTCCAGTTTCCACTTTTCTGCAACCACTTTGTTCCCACTTTGGCCTGCAACATTCTTCACGTGAGACCCTGTATATTCTACTGTATGCTTATTTTCCTCCTCTGACACAAGTACTTCAAGATTGATTCTTCCTCAAATCCTGTGAAAGATACTCTTTACACACCTCACTTGTTCTCATCTGCAGGAACTTTACAAAGAGGCAAACTCCAGGTACTCCCTGCCCTGCAGGGGCAATCTTGTCCCCTCACATTCATCTCTTCAGTTCCCTACTGTCAGACATTTGCCCTCTCTTTTTGAACTTCCCATCTCTGAAATATTCCCATGCTTGTTAAACAAGGGATAATTCATTTTCAAAAATCAGTCAGTTTAGGTGTGGAGAGCAAAATAAAATTTAAATCTGCTTCAAAATGTTCAGCTAATTTACAAGAGGGCAATTCTGACAAACAATTTACGATCTATTTTTAGTGACAGAAACAAAGCATGCTATGACAGTACAGCATGATGCTGAAAGGATTCGAAAGCTGAATGTGTCTCTGGCATAGTCACATTGAACTATTCTGGCATTAATAAGGGCTGGGGATTCTGAACCATGAAAAGTTGCTTCTTGCGCAGCGTGGGCAATGAGTAGCAGAGTCATTGTGAGGAGACAGTTATATTCAAAGTCTAGCTTTTGGAACAAAAGCAAAGCTGCTGAAAAAGCTCAGCAGGTGTGGCAGCATCTGTGAAGGAAGTGAGAATTAACCTTTCAGGTCCAGTGACTTCCTCAGAACTGAACCCGTTCTGAGGAAGGGTCACCGGATCATAAACGTTAACTCTTTTTTTTCCTTCACAGATGCTGCTACGTCTGCTGAGCTTTTCCAGCAACTTTGTTTTTGTTCCTGATTTACAGCATCCGCAATTCTTTTGGATTTTATCTGACTTTTGGAATGCTGAAATGAAAACTCACCGGTACAAAAAACATCTTTTTGATGGCATGTATTATTTAAATCATGTGGAGCAGTACTACAGAAGGAAGATTTCTCAACAGATCCTTTTGAAGTTTGTCATTTGTCCAGTTGATGTTTAAGAATCAAAACTGCTCATATTTACATTAGCGCAATGAAAATAAGCATTGAATCATCAATACACAATGCCAACAAAGCAGCAGTTTGCAGCTCTATATATGAACATTTACATCATTTTTAGCACCCTGATGATTAAAAGTTCACATTCCAAATGAACCTGTTCTTTAAAATTGAGGTAGTTGACATCAACTATATATTTCCTCACTTTAATGCTAATTGCCTGTGTTTCATTCATAATTGAGTTGCTGTGTATGTGTAGTGCTTCGAAATGCAGAATGGCCACCTTATTAGTTATGAGTTCTTCACATTATGTGTGAACTCCAACTTGGAGATGGATCCGGGATATGGGAGATGTAAGTCTGAGTTGACCAATGGATCTAAGGTCATTTCAGGGACCACACAACTGTTGTTTCACTTGGTCAAGTCAAGACCAGGACTTTTGAGCACCATACTGTCTCCATGTAACAGAACATGTTTGTGAAATGGATCTCACAAAATTGTTGTAGGACTCAGGTGTTGAAACTTACCATGCTCCATGGTTGGATAAGCAAAATATTTGTCCTTTTCTTGGTCCTGTGCCACGTACTCAGGCTGTCAAGCTGGGGGAGTAGAATTAACATGCACAGGAAAAATAAAAACCTGCTGTGCAACCCCACCAAGTTAATGGACTGCATCTCTACAGTTTGTTAATCTGCCACAAGGGGTTGATGTTCTCTTGCCCTTCCTTTGAGCTCTTTCAGCCTAATTTGGTTCTCAACTCTCACTGATTAAAATAAAAATTTCAAATGAAGAAGAAATGTTACTGATAACTTGATCAAGTAAACTGTGCTATACTCTGACTGACATTTTGATGAGACACTGCAAACAGCACGAGAGAAGAGCTGTCTCCTGAATTTGGCAGCTACTTAGGTACGGTGCAGAAGCAGATTGGTGAGCACTAATAAGTTTTTCTCATACTCTAACTGTAACAAATATGTTTTAAAGTTGCCAAATGATAGCTCAGCTCAGTCAAGTGTAGTGTACATTGTGTAGTATGTGTGAAATTATGGAATGCCATGTGTCCCAGACAGTCACATCTGAAGATCTGTCCCCAGCTGCACAAGCTTGGAACATTGGATTTCAAGCTTGACCAGCGACTGGATTCACTGCTGTGTATCTATGTGGATGGTATATTTAGAAAAGTGGTCACACCACAGGTTAGGCAGCGAGGGACTGAGTAACCATCAGGTAGGCATTGCTGGAGTCCCTTGAGTATAATCATGCTTGCAAATTGATATTTAATTTTGGAAAATGGTGAGGGCAATCCCATTGTCTGAGAACATCAATGTGACTCCAGGATGGTATGTTGCCTATTTGGTGCCAGGTAAAAGTTATTATAGGCCATTCTTCTAGGGGTAGATGATCATCCATAAGTCATGGCTCATGCTGGCACCAACGACTTAGGTAGGAATGGGGATGAAGATCTCAAAATTACTTCTAACCCCACTTTTGGTGCACTTAGAGAAATGAGTAACGAATAACTGCTCTGGGGAGGGTTTAAACTAGATTGGCAGGCAAATGGAGCATTCAGAGCAGAGAACAAGAGGAAGACAATTTCTTGGAAGAGATAGTAGGAACTGCAGATGCGGGAGAATCCGAGATAACAAGGTGTAGAGCTGGATGAACACAGCAGGCCAAGCAGCATCAGAGGTGCAGGAAAGCTGACGTTTTGGACCTAGACACTTCTTCAGAAATGGAGGAGGGGAAAGGGGTTCTGAAATAAATAGGGAGAGAGGGGGAGGCAGATAGAAGATGGATATAGGAGATGATAGGTGGAGAGGAGACAGACAGGTCAAAGAGGTGGGGATAGAGCTGGTAAAGGTGAGTGTAGGTGGGGAGGTAGAGAGGAGATAGGTCAGTCCAGGGAGGACGGACAGGTCAAGGGAGCGGGATGAGGTTGGTACGTAGGAGATGGGGGTGGGGCTTGAGGCGGAAGGAGGGGATAGGTGGGAGGAAGGACAGGTTAGGGAGGCGGGGACGAGCTGGGGCTGGGTTTGGGATGAGTTTCTTAACAAGTTTCCTCTAAAAGGGGAAGCAGAGGCTAAATAATACATCGTGCAAAGGATGAGTAGTATTAATAGTTGCATGCAAGGTGCATAGCGTATAAAGTCAATGAGCTGAGGTCACAGAGAGATATATGACTGCATTATATGAGTATTTTAATGGAATTTTGGCTTAAAAAGGGGAAAAGACAGAAGATCAACATTTCTGGGGATAGAGTTTTCAGCCAACATAAAGAAGAAAGCAAATGAGAGTGCTATTATTGGTCAAAACATCAAATCCAGCTGTAAGAAAGGATAATATTTTAAATGAAGCATCAAATGAAGCCACATGGGTAGAGTTCAGAAACAAAAAATGGGGGCAACCACACTGTTAGTTGTGGATTACAGACCCTAAGTAGTAGAAAGGCATTAGCGAAGCAAATACATGAGCACATCTCTGAGTTCAAAAACAAGAAGGCAATAATAGCTGGGGACTTCCCAAAATATCAGCTGAGATCGAAATACCGTGAAAGGCACAGTGAACTTCAAATTCTTAGACTGCATTCAGGAGACTTTCTTAATCAATATGCAACGAGTCCAATCAGAAAGAACACCAGTGGGTGACAATTTTGGAAATCATGATCATAATACAATTGGATGTAGCATCATTATGGAAAAGTATGAAGGTAGAACAAGAGTAAAAATTTTAAATTGGTTTATGAAAACTTTATCAAGCTGAGAGATGATCTGTCAAAAATGGACTAGAATGCAACAACTTGAAACAAATTCAGTGACAAATCAGTGACAGGCATTCGAAAATGAAATTTTACAGGCACAATGTAGACATATCTCCCCCCAAAAGAAAAAGTGGTCCTGCCAATTTTTGGAGAAGTGAAGTGAACAGGTGGAGTGAAAAGGGAAGTTAGGAAAGCAAAAAGAGAATGCAAAAAAGTATCGGCCTTTAAAATTCAGGAAAATTCAAAGACATTTTATTAGTCCATTAAGAGAAAGATGATTAAGGAAAGGATAGAGCCAACCAGAGATGTAACATGGTAACTGAGAGTCATAGAGTCATACAATTCGGAAACAGACCCTTCGGCCCAACCAGTCCATGCTGACCATAATCGTAAATTAAACTAACCCCACCTGCCTGTGCTTGGCACATAACCTTCTAAATATTTCTTATCGATGTACTAATTTAAATGTCTTTTAAACGTTGTAACTGTAACTGTATCCACCACTTCCTCTGGAAGTTCATTCCAGACATGAACCACTACATGTGTAAAAAAGTTGCCCCTCATGACTTTTTAAAATCTTTCTCCTCTCACCTGAAAAATATGCCCCAGTCTTGAAATCCCCCAGCCTAGGAAAAAGACGCCTGCCATTCACCTTATCTATATGCCTCATGATTTTCTAAACCTCTAAAAGGTCACCCCGCAACCTCCTACGCCCCTGAGAAAAAAAATCCCAGCCTCTCCTCATAACTCAAACTCTCCATTCCCAGCAACAGACTGGTAAATCTTTTCTGAACCCTCTCCAGCTTAATAATATCCTTCCTATAATAGGGTGACCAGAACTGGACACAATACTCTGGAAGAGGCTTCACCAATGTCTTCTCAACATGATGTCCCAACTTGTACACCAAATGTCTAGGCCATGAAGGCAAGCATGCTGAACTCCTTCTCAACCACCTGGTTAACATGTTACTTTAAAGAACTTTAAAGAACTCCTAGGTTTCTCTGTTCTCCAACACCACTCAAGGCCCTTCTTTTAATTGTATAAGTCCTGCCCTCATTTGTTTTATCAAAATGCATTTATCCAAATTAAATTCCATTTGCCACTCCTCAGCCTATGACCCAATTGATCAAGACCTCTTCTTAATCTTAGATAATATTACACTTGCACTGTACATGGATGTTGAAAATGTGCGCCATTTTCTTAATGAACACTTTGTCTCTGTTTTCACAAAGGAAAGGAATGCGTAAACATTCTTGTGGAGTGGAGTAACATGAAATATCAGCTTAAAGACCGTACTGGAAAAGGAAATATTGGAGGAATAGACCTCCTTGAAAGTGAAAGTGACTACATCACCAGGAAAAGATGAATTGTATCCTGGGTTGCTAAACGAGGCAAGGAAGGAATTAATGGATGCTCTGAAGATCATTTTTCAATCCTCACTCGAGATAGAGGTGAGGTACCAGTGGACCGAAGGTTTGCAAAAGTTGCACTGTTACTCAAAAGGGTGTGAAAGATAGGCTAAATAATTGCAGGCTGGTCAGTTTGGCCCTGATTACACTTTGAATGCACTTCACTGCTGTCAGGTACCTTGTGACATCCCAAGATTTCTGTCTGCACTGCATAAAATAAAGCTGTTGTGGGGTACTATCCCTTTCTTCCTTATTTTGTTCATATTTACTTTCCTGGCCAGAGTCAGCTGCTAGTAAAAATTCCCGAGCAGTTGACATGAATTTTTTTTCCCACGAAGGTGAAAAACAGGGAAATTGATTTATTCCATTGCATCAGGGAGTTGATATTTCAATCGACATATTTAATTAAAAACCATCGGCAGCACAAATCCTTTTGCAGGTAGTGGGGATAAATGTTGGTTGTGATAGTAAGAATGAAACCCTTAAGTATTGAATTCATATCAATTGATATTTTAGGGTTTCACTGTATAAAAAGCCCTCACTTGCTGTGCAAAACTTTGCTTCGTTTGGTGATTCAATATCCTTCTGCAGTCTTACATCTTAACCTGTGCCATTCCTTGCTGTGCCATAAATTAGTTTACCAGTGTAATTGCTCTCAACAGACGATGTTAAAGCAATGCAGCAATGGTCAGGCTACTTCACTCTACGTTACTGTTCAGAGAATTTTACTCCTGATAACTACAAATTGATGGTCTGGTATCAGGACTTTGAGCGTTCATTAAAAAGCAATATCACACTGACATTTTTACTCTCTCACTATCTCCTGCTCTCTGCCGATAACATTTTTACATTAGAATGAAAACTATTGTGATTGCTCAGGAACGGTGAAATAGAAAAACAAGGTGCTTTTCTCTGGTCAGTATTTTGCTTCAATATTGTATTTCATTTCATTCCTCAAGACTGAACAGCTTCAATGCAGAGATTTGTACTGCATTTCTACACTGGAGATCACACACTGACTAGATTTTCTCTGAAAATTGTTTGGGATAAGGGTAGGAAATGACAATGCAACCAGTTCTCTGAGGAGCTGAGATACCAGATGGAATTTTTCTGTTTTTGCCTTAATGGGAGAGGAGGGGAGTCAAAATTCTCAAAGCTCTTTTCTTCACCAGTAATGCTTTTATAAAACTGTTAGTTTTAATTATTCTACATGACTTGAAAACTCATAAACAAGATGTGCAAGTGATTCTGTTGCTTCATCTCATAGAGTGTGGGAGTGCTTGGGTATGGAATAAAGAAGAGGGAAAGTTGGACTGTTTGTTGAAAGGTTAGGATTTATGCTGAATTCATTGCATCTGGTGACAGTTATGGCTGTTAGAGAAACCCACAAAGTAGCTTAGCTGCAGTTTAGAACAAAACAATGTAAAGCAAAGGAGGATTATGGTGGTATTTAAAGTGCAATTGTAGCATATTTTCAATTAGCTTGTCATCTAATGATCAAGGATCAACCATTGAAAAAGAAGCTTTGCGCTCTTGGCTGAAGTGAGATGGGGCACAACACCACCACCCCTTCAAAATCCCTGTGAGCTTCGCTTCAGATAAAGATGAAAAAATTTCCTTCAGCTTATGTTGAATTGAAAAATGAAATGCTGATGTTACTTCCAACAGTACTATCATGTACTAAACTGACCAAATCATTAGAATGTGCAAATGCGTTGTCAGGTTTAGGCAAAATCATCACTGAATATGTTGCCTCTGTCATTCTCACTCAACATGTTAACTAGAGCAAGTCAACCTGTTATAGCTTATAGAAACCTTAAACCTTAAAAATTTACAGTCCAACTGAATATCCAGATGAAAAGCTGCACCATAATATTAAAGAGGCAACTTGTTGAAAACATCACAAATCTTATAATCCTCATTACTATTCTGCAAGAAATTGTATAAAATATTACAGCACTGAAACAGACCATTTAGTCCAATGGGTCTATACTTTAACATATACACAAGATGAAATACAAAAGCTAAAACATTTTTTTAAAGAAAAATTAATATGCTTTGCCCACTTGCCACAGGGTTATTGCAATTGGAAAACAATTCTCTGGCACTCTAACTAGTACAGTTGGCAGCTAAAATTTGCAAAGTACGTTGATAAATTAAGTGAGTGGTCGGATTGGAGTATACAGATTCTGTAGAATCACAGAAGTATTATGTTACAGAAGGTGACCATTTGGCCCATCCGGTCTGCACTGGCTCTCCAAATAAGCTTTTTGACTTAATAGCATGTTCCTGCCTTTTCCCCAGATGCTAGTGTTGTTTCTGTTCAAATAAACATCCAGTGACCTCTTGAATGCTCCCTTTTAACTTGCCTCTGTCACACTTCCAGATCCAAATACTCATTGCATGAAAATGTTTTATCTCACATCACATTTGCCACTTTTGCTGAACACTTTAGATCTGTGCCCTCTTGATTTGATCTTTGTATAAACAGGAACAATTCTCCCCTATCTGTTCAATCCAACACCCTCACAATTTTGAAAATTTTCATCAAATCTCCTCTTAGCCTCTTTACTCCAAGGTGAATAAGTCCAAACTGTGCAATCTATCCTTGTAACTTAAGTTTCTCATCATTGTTACTATTCTTGTGAATCTTTTCTGCACTCTCCCTGATGTGTTCACACACTTCCTATAGCATGTCATTCAGGATTGCACATCGTTACGGTGCTGAGGTCCCACAAATATCATCTATGGTTTCACCATTACTTCCTTGCTCTTTTACTCAATGGCCCGATTAGTAAAGAGGACACTGTGTGCTTTATTGTCCGCTGTCTTCATTTTGCCCTGCCTCTTTGAATAATCTGTGCATGTGTACACCTTGGTCCTTCTGCTCCTGCACCCTATTAGGAACTGTACCTTTTTTAAAATTTTGTCAGTCCATGCTCTTCCTATCAAAATGCAACACCTCACACTTGTCCAAACTCCATCTGCCATCTCCACTGACCTATCTATGCCTTTTTGAAATTCCAAAATAATCTCTTGGTAGTTTATAACACTTCCAACATTCATATCATCTGCAATCTTTGAAATTGTCAGCTTAGATTAAGTGCTGAAGTCTCTGAAGTGGGACTTGAATTCACAGTTCTCTGACTGGAAGACAGAAGGGAGCCATGGTGGAAGCATTGAAACTGACTGTAAAGTGGGGAGGAATATGTGATATATGTATAGACAGTCACTCAGGAATGGAATGTTGGCAGATTTTCCCCTCCCCTTCCTTAACTGGGAATGCTATTGCCAAACATGGTGGCACGGTGGCCTAGTACTTTGCAGTGTTGCCTCACAGTGCCAGGGAGCAGGGTCCAATCTCAGCCTCAGGCGAGTTTGTGTGGAGCTTGCATATTTTCCCTGTGTCTGACTGGGTTTCCTCTGGGTGCTCTGATTTCCTCCCACAGTCCAAAGGTGTAATGGCCATGTCAAATTGCCCAAAGTGTCCAGGAATGTGCAGGCTAAGTGAGTTAACCAAAGGAAGGTAGAGTTTCAGGGATAAGGTAGGAGGGTGGGTCTGCATGGTGTGCTCTTTGGATGATTGGATAATGGGCCGAATAGCCTGCTTCCACATCGCTAGGATTCCATGATTCAATGAAATGTATCCTAATTGTTGACAAGTGAAATCAGCTGAGGCAACAAGATGCCTTTTCTTGAAAAAAAAGCCCTCAAGTTTTGTTCAAAGAATACCTAGCAGCTGCAGTTCAGCTGGAATGGAATGAAGCCTTCCTGAAAATTTGTGCCTTGCATGCACCTTGAAGTGATTTCTGTTCTGCCTCCTGACTCAATGTTACTTTACCCCTTGAGAAATAAATTCATTTCTTTTATCAGTTCTTAGCCTTCTGGCACCAAAATTCATGAAGAGCATGTTTCAAAAATAAAACACAAAACATTTGCAATCACCCTTGAGGAACACTTTTACTAAAAAAAATTGGCAACAAAATAATAACATGAAAGATTTTTAGGGTAATATATACAGGCGGTGTTACTCTGTATGGATCTCTAATAGGAGAATACATTACCACATTTAGCTTGTTGCATTCAGGACTACATTTACAAGGCAGTAACCATCATATTGCATGATAAATATTTAAGGATTTAATAGACTTGCCCCTCTGGCACAGGTCTCCTTGATTTCACTTTGGAGTATTTAAGGGGCCGAGGGCAAGGGTTCGCTGTAAGGATGTTGAATTCTACTTCCAATAAAACTGTAGAATAAAAAAAACACTCGATGCAGGAGTTTGTGCTAAACTGGAAGATTGCACATGCAAAGCTATCAGCTCCTCGAAGAAGAGACTTGAGTTATGTCAGAGCAGGAAAGAATAATCCAGGTTGAATAAATGTTCAAGATTATAGAATTTTGTCAGAAGAGATAAGAAAAAAAACACTGGAGATGGAAAATGTCAAGATCTGTTTCCTCAACCGACCAAGTAAAACTTTGCACCCATTATCTGAAAGCTATACACTTAGCTGCAAAGACAGCCTTATCAATATCTTCCTCCTCTGAAACTAAGTTATAAATTGGCTGAAATTCTGCTGTGTGGTGTGAACCAGCAGCGTTTTCACAAGTTCTTCAGCAAAAAAAACTTCACCTGATACTTTAACTGAAGACTTTGCGCTTCTGTGAAAATTTTTCAGCCAGAATATTTTATCTAAACTTGTGAAGCACATCACCTGCTCATATCAAGAAACACAGTTTATACCCTGAAACACTGTACGCCATTGTCTTTTACCCATCTGTTTAACTCCAAAGGAAATATGCAGATTACCACAGGCACTGTGTCTCCCCATCTTATCTCTGTTTTGCTGAAAATCTGTTCCTGATAAAGATTGTTTAATGTACAGGATGTTGAAAATTGCATTATACTGAGTCACAGAACTCATAAGTCACACAATATTTTCTTGGCTGAGCACAGCTGCTTAAATGCTACTGATGCCATCACTTCCAGCGTCCTACCAACACAGTCAGTTGTACTAAAACGCGATAGTTGCGTTCCTACACAATATCACATGATAGAAAATCACACTATAGGAATAATGGGGCCTATGGGAAATGCAGGATTGGGGCAGATCACCAAAAAAATCACTCAAAATTGCTCAAAAATCATTCAAAAGCTAACATGAAGGATAGCACCATTTGAATAAATGTTTTACTTACATCTAATTATGAAAGAAAAGTAAATTTAACACCTTATCTTGAAAAAAAATCAAGATGACTTGATGTTTCTTGGAGGTTGGCTTCAAAAAGACATCCAGATTTTGTTACTTTGCTGTTTTTCTTCTTTCGTGAAGAAGCTATCAATAGGATATCATATAAGATCTTATTCCATGAAGGGCTACCCTGCTGTGTTCTGCAATGTAATTGTTGTCCCCTGCTGCAACTGCTTCTCAATTTCCCTCAGGACAGAATACAAAACAGAAGTGGAAAGCTCTAGTGGGGCTGCATCCTGGACTTCTTCTTCTTCGTCTCCAGCTTCCTCTTCCCCCTCAGTGACAAGTTGTTATGGAACAACTGTAGAGAGGTCTTCACAGTGGTGGGTCAAGTAGAGAGGTCAAGGAGCTCTTCAACATCCTCACTCTCCGCTTCTTCAAATCCAACTTGCTTTGCAAAATCAACACAATATTCTTTGATTCTTGGGATCTCCTCTGATGGGTCAAAGCCTTTAAAATCTTGAAAAAATTCTGGGAGAAGCTTCCGTCAAACTGCATGCAAGCAGTCCTTACTGATATCACCTCAGGCCTCTATGATAATGTCAATTTCATTCCTGATGTGAAAGGTCTTCCAAAATTGAAGAACATTGTCCTTATTCCCCTCCGTGGCTGCAATCAGCCTGTTAAACATGCGCCTTAAGCAATAAGCTTAAAATGCTGCTACTGCACCATGGTCCATGTGGTGAATGAGAGAGTTTGTGTTTGGGGTAGAAATAGCACACTGATGTTTTCACAAAGCTCACTAATTGTGGGAGGATGGTTTGACGCATTACCCGGCATGAGGAGAAACTTGAAATCCAAATTTTTTCTCCTGCAAAACTTGCTAAAAACATCTTCCAAAACATCCATAATAAGGTCAGAAAAGAACATAATCTCTTTTGCTTGACCTAAAGTAGATGCCTAGAATGGACTTAAGATAACCTTTCAAGGCTTGCGGGTTAGCAGAATGGTACATTACCACGGACTGAAACTTTAAATCTCCACTGGCATTGGCACCCAGCAGCACAGTCATTTGATCCTTTGCTACCTTAAAGCCTGGAGCATGTGCTTGATTCATAGAAATGTAGCTTCTTGTTGGCATTTGCTTCCAGTATAAATTTGACTCATCCAAGTTGAAAATTTGATCTAAGTTGTAGCCTTCTTCGTCAATTAAGCTTTTTTTGCTATGTGACTAAACGGCATTGCCTGCCCCTCATCTGCCCTGGCAGTTTCGCCATGTAACTTTCTGTTATGAAAAGCATAATGGTTCGTAAAACCAGTCGCCACTATCAGCACTAAAGGCAGGCACATCTGCAGGATTTTCTTTTTTTTTGTTAGGTCTTCATAAATAGATAAGGCTTTCTCTTTTATGGTGAAAAAATGTGGTACCAGATCACTTTTTTATTTGATCTTCTATCCACATACTTAGAAGTCACTCCATCACCTCAAGTTCCTTTTTCTGTGACCTCACAGATTTGCTAGCACTCAGGCTTGTTCCATCAATACAGCTTGCTTTAATCTTTTGTGCATTGTCTCTAATGGTGTGTCCTTTATTTCTGTGACATGAACTCTATCACATGTTCTCTCATTCCACTCAAAATGCTTTATAACATCCAGCTTCTCTTCCAGTGTTATATCCTTTCTTTTATTTTCACCACCTGCAATGTTGTCACCAGGATACTTCTTGCTAACACTTTTGTCACATTGTCCTTGCATTTTTGTGGGTAACATGGCAAAACAATTATGTGATGCTGGCGTGGTGACTCGTTTGGTGCTAACATTGGGCATGCTCAGGACAAATCGTGTGAAACGATCATATGGTGTCGATGCGTACTCCTCTGCGCACTTATAGCCAACACAAGTGCACATTTTAGAAAAAGCGTTCTCCTATTCGTCAGTTGCATTATAGCCAATTCGCGTTGCCAGAGCACACGTTGTGGCAGAACCGAATGTACTCAGATTCCATCCCTCTCAGTTATTTGCTGCAGATGAATTGGCTTTCTCATAAGTTAAACAATAAGCCCTGTATCCTATCAATTTCTGTGGTCACTTAGCTACACATGCTGAGCTGCAGTCCCTTAAGTATGATCATGATGAAAATCCCTTCAAGTTCTCATGTCCTGTGTTGTTACAAGCAAGTACATAAGTTTAGATTTGGGCCTGCCCAAGAAAAGATTTGTGTTTTCTATTAATTCTGCTGTCATACTTGAGCCACAATTAAAGACTTGCTAAAGTTGCCATGCTATTTGTAAGAACTCCAAGGGTGAGAGGAAAGATTCATCCACTTGGTTACAATCACAATGCACTGAGTAACTGAAAATTTCATGAAAATGGCAGAGTAGTATGTGCTCGTTATTTTGCCCATCCCATGTTAATTAACAATTTAAGAGCTTGTGACTCTAATTGAGGTACAATTCCATTAGCAATGTCCTTCTCGGCCTCCTCCAAGCGGTTTGCATGTTTGTTACCTTGGCTGTTTAACCATGAGGACACCATAATCAAGTTTCAGTCTGTTCACAACACATTTGCACACCTCCCTTTCCCAGGAGAACTCAAACTAAAATGATCAGGAGCAGCAAAGTTAGCTGAATGCTCTTCCCACCAGCTTAATGAATGGGAATTTGGCCAGTCCCATCAGTCAGCAGAGAATTGGTGCTGTCAAATCTTGAGATGATAGAAATATGGAAAAGGTGCTTAAAACTGCATTCAATATATTTCACATCTGGCCCAAAATCATCGTACATTGATTTAACATTAGTTCCTGCTTTGTGTTCAAGGCTTCCACAGTGTCAGGATCCCAAATCCCATCTATCCTTTTCATCACTTTTTCCATCTGTACTCTGTCTTTAGCACACTGTGTGTTACTTTGACTACATATTTCTGTTGATTTACTGCAAACAAGATACTTCCATTCATAGAATGAGTGAATGATCCTTTCCCCTGTGCCAACTCTTCAGTGGAGTTATCGGTTAGTCCAAGAACAGTCTCCCATTGTCCTGAAATTTTTTCCCTTCAAACCTTTCTCCAATTCCCTTTGAAATATAGCAGGAATATACATATAAGATGGGAGGCATTTCCAGTGCATTTACTGCAAAATAACCATGCTCCAAAGCTACATCATCCTGTCATCTCCAATCACTTTACAAGTCATTTGCTATATCACAAAATATTTCATTTTTCAGAACAAGCTTGAGCCTCTCAGCCTGGTCAGTATATTTTTGAACAGGAAGGTGCCAGGGGAGGTTTTATGAATTAATAAAGGCCCGACATTCTATCCAGTCATATTACATGAATGATTCTGTCATCTACTTCCAACACAATATCCACAGAGACACATAATGGATACATATATCTGACCTCTATAAAGCAGAATGATATTGATGAGTAGAAATAGCCCTGAGCATCACTTGAAATCTATTTGCCACTTATTTACTGATAAAGGAAGTTTCCCTCCCAGCTACGCACCATTCTAACTCAGAACTTTATTACTGTCATTCACTGGTATAATATATTGTTGCAAGCTCACCTTTGGATCTGATAAGGGTGTGGATTGTCTGGTTCAGCTTCATGCAGTTGTCAGGAGAAGTATGGAGATAGTAGCTTGGGTTGATGTTTGTGGAAAGGGAACAGAGTTTTTGAAAGGAGGGTGGAGTTTGTAAAGGAGACCTACGAAAACATTAGAGGGCATCTCTGATCATTCACTTCTGAATATTACACAAATAGCCTGAAAATTTGGAGAGAGTGAAAGGTTTAAGAAAGGTAATGATAAAAAAGAGCTGAATATCATTAGTGTTTCTTTTTCTGTTGCCAACCAAATTGAGAGGACAAAGAGTAGATCTTTGGGGAACATCAAATCAAACAATTCATGAAGGACAAGAGAAGGTATTGCTGTTGATTCTTCAGTTGTGACCGGATGGAGAACAGTGTTAGCTGTCCCACCCCTCTGGACCACATTTCAGGGTATTCCTCTGGTCACCTGTGTCAGAGGATGCAAACTTGGGCAAGTCTGAGGAGGAATTGTTTCCATTTATCGCTCGGACAGGATGCCATTTGTGTCTTATTTGCTAAGAACAATGATGGGGTGGAAACCTGGTTGGAAGGTTTACGATGGTTTCTCGCAAAGAAAAAAATATCCAGAAACGCAGATTTGTCAAAGTGCTCCTTCTGTCTGTAGATTTTACCTGATGATGATTCTGGATTCCATGCACTGTTCTCATAAGATTCCTTCACCTTCCCTGAGATTGCATACAGCTCAGGTCACATTGTTCCCAATGAAATGTGGAATCTCAGGGTTTAATGGCCATAGCTCCCCTCAATTGTTTGTTTGCCAAGAGGCATTTGAATGATTTGCTCAATTTGCACAGTCAGCTTCAATTCCAAGCTGAAGAATTACAAGCGTGTATTTCATCAACTAGTCAAAAAGGTATGACTGTGTACTTTTTGTTTTCACCTTTGTAAACAGAAACAAATATTCATTTCTCTACAATCCACATTTCAAAACTTTTTAGGTTGCTCAATTAAGAAGGCATTTTCTGTAGCTGTTTAATTCCACTTGAAAATCAAATGAAAGCTTCAAAGTCTCAGATGATAGGGTCTGACCTTCTTTAGGGTTATACAAGTCTCCTGTGATTATGTCTGCGGGGGAAATGACCGTGGAACTCTTCACAGAAGTGACCAAAATCCCTGTGAAGTGTTCCATGGTCGTTGCTGGTAAATATTTAGATGAATATCTTCTTCTGCTGATAAGGATTGTCCAGGCAGTTGGGGCAGAGTTGGAAATGAGATAGCATTTGCTAACATAAGAGGGGCAGGAAAAGAACATATGGTAAGCCTCAATCCACCATTCTGTTTGATTAGAGCTGCTCTTGGGGTTCAACTGTATTTTCCTGCCTGCTCACCAGAATCCTCAATTCTGTGAGAAACGAAAAATCTCTCTGTCTCGGTCTTAAACACATTCAAAAGTGGAACATCCACAACTCTCAGAATAGAGTTCCAAAAGTTCGCAATCATTTGAGAGAAGCAATGCCTCATCTCTGTCCTTAATGATTGGTCCCTTACCCTGAAACTGTGTCCCCTTGTCCTGTATTCCCCCTCCATCCAGGGAGGCCACACTTCAGTATAATATCCAAGTTATTCAAGAGTATGAAGAGGATGGACAGTGAGATCACCTCTCATTCTTGTCAACTACAGAGAATGTAGACCCATTTCATTGAGCCTGTCATCATATAACAATTCTCTTTGCTGCACTGCCTTCAACACAAATATATCCTTTCTGGAAAGTGGAGTCTAAATGATAAACTATGATGAATTTTAGTTTGGTCACTGTTCAGTGTCTGAATTCAATAGTGGCACATTCACTATCATTTTATCTGACTGTAAATATGCTTCATCACATGCCAGACTGATGAACAGATATAGAACACTTGGAGACTTCCACGCAGCGACATTCTGACACTGGGGGACTGAAAGAAATTATTTCAAGCAACTTACCTGTTGGTAATCCCTTAACAGCAGTCTGCTATTATTTACAGATTTTGTAACAACATCCAGTTAGCTTTAAATCATACAAGTCAATAGTCCCATTGTCCTGAATCATTATGTCTTCCTTTCAATTTCACTAACATCTGAAAATTACAAATCAAACTAAAAGGCTGACAGACAGGGACATATTACTACAAGATGTTGATCAATGCTGCTTAACAAGTTGAAACATTCATCCCATCCCAGTAATCCAAACAATGTTAAAAAGCTTCTGATCCATGGCATACTGCCTGAAATGCCTCTCTAGTTAGGTTCCTGCTTTCTTAATGAATGATGGATGTGAAATTGGGTTCATTCATAAAGCATCATTGTGCAGAATGCAGTTCTCACAATGTGTAAAGTGCTAGTTCCATACATGGGAAGCTTCGAGGCACGTACTGACATGAGTCAAAAAGGGTGAGGCCTATCTGTTTAGAAAGACACGGGACGTGAACGCATTTGACATTTCACAGGGGTTACTCACATTGACCTTGGATTTGTACCTACATTCCTCATCACTGGGGATTGACGTGGGCAGAACACAAGAAATTTGCCTGAACAAAACTAAACAGTCATTCGGTTGTGCAGAATCTGAGTGTTACTGATAAAAGGCAGGTTTTGCCAAACCTTTCCATTCTGTACACAGAAGGACATTTTGAATGAATACACATTCAAGAGGAAACCCAACATTGATACTGAACAAGAGAAAAATGCTGATTGGTTGGCAAGTGGAGTCTCATTGGTACAGGTGGAGGTTTCGTTTTTGGTAACATGAAAGATATATAGCTAGAGCTTCCATGATGAAAGGAAAAGAAGATGACTTTGCTGTAAATCATTTGCAGTAATATCACAGATACACCCATGAGAAAATCAGGACAAATTCATAAAAAGACCTGCAAACTTTATTTACTGAGTATCGATAACTTTTGTCGGCATTTGATTATTAGGGCGACTTTTCCCACCTCTGCCCAGCAGCAGCAACTTAAATTACAGCATGTTAAATAGATAATATTGCTCCAAAGCACTTCACAGTTGGAGTCAGACCCAAACAGGAGCAGGAGTGAGATTAAATGACATTGACCAATATGTCACAGAGTAATGTGCACCATTTGTTGGTGCTTTTATGACCTTATTGACATCGCTGTCCCTTGATGGCCTAATATCTGAGTGTATTCATCCAATATAAGCTGTTATTTTAATTAAAATCATCTCCTTGTCGCAGCATTCCCCGAAGCTGCGTGACCTCAGATGTAATTCTGAGATGTGCCCTGTCTTCTCACAGGGATACAATAACATTATAAAATGTGAGCACTCAACAAAACAACACAAAGCGAAAATAATAGCATGATTTCTTCTCAAGAAAAATCATTTTAGTCAGGTTTTTGGACAGAGACTGTTGCATTTTCGGGATCATACATTTTGAGCATGAAAATGAAAGAAAATTCAAGAGGGTCTGCTAATGCATGCAAATATTAGTTACTTATGTATCCTTTGATAGGATATATTGATAGCCGGTTCAAACAAATGTGAATCTGTCCTCACATGATATTGAACCAAAAAGGGAGTGAGAAAACATGTTCCTTGCCCGAATCTCCTGCTTTCCAGTGTATTCCAAGCAGACCTTCTAGTATATCAGTGAAGTGGCTATCCTGGATGTACAGCTTGGGGAATTGGAATTCTATGCTCCATCAATCCTGGCCACTGCATATCCCTGATTTCCCTCACCCCACCATTTGCAACCATATCTGTAATACTTGGGCTTCAAACTCTTAAATTCTCCTTTCAAATCTCTCTCTGCTCCTTCAAACAACTTCTTTTTATCTTCCTCAGCTGCCTATTTATCTGTGTGTCAAATCCTATCTGATAGCATTCCTGTGTGCTGCTCTGATAATGTTTTAATGTGTTAAAGGCATTAACTAGATGCGAGTTTTTGTTTATAGATTCTGACATCCAATCATTGCTATGGCAAGTAAAGGCCATTCAATAATCATTAGGAGCAGAACCCATCCCCCACCACCACGCAGCTGATTTCCCATATCTCCCCAGCCTCCCAATCTCTCTTCCAACAATAGATGAATCTGCTGCATTCTGCATACATCCCTGGATCAGGGCTGCAACATCCTTGGTTTGAATCATTTAGGACAAGACCAAGTGGTGTCTTTATCTGTTAAACCACTGAGGAGTTACAAGTTGACAATGCAAGATGAGCAAATATGAGACAAACAGTCTAACAAAGGGCAAAATGAATATAAGGTACTGCTTAAGAGCAAGAAAATGTATTTTAATTGTTGTTCCAAACTGATTCTTATCAGCATTTTAATGCTTAATATTTGTTCCTTGAATCCATGTTGCAAAGAACAGTTAGAATGTCATTAGCATAAACTTGATATTGTAAATTTGAACAGTTTAGGCACACCCTGAGAGGTTTAAATATAACTCATTGTAACTAATTCTGCTTAAGCACTGAGCTTAGCATGAGCAGGAGCTAAGCAGCAGAATCTGCATCAACAGTGCCACCTCAGGCCGGTCAATGAGATCTACAGCCAATGTACATGAGAAACTCCAACAGAGCAACTATCAAAATGTGTTCAGGCTCTGGGCAATGAAATGCATTCCCTTCTCACACGCTCTTGCACAGCCTTCCACCCTAATTTCATTGTGGATTTGTATCCACCCAGTGCATCTGGGCTAAGTACATGATTTGAAGGGAACAGGTGCTACAACATTGTCACAATGCAGTATTCAAGGCCAGTTATCATTTCAGGGGTAGAGCTGAAGGTAACAAGGTGTGGAGCTGGATGAACACAGCAGGCTATGCAGCATCTTAGAAGCAGGAAAGCTGATGTTTCGGGCCTAGACGCTTGATCATCTGGATGAAAGGTCTCGGTCCGAAACGTCAGCTTTCCTGCTCCTAAAATGCTGCTTGGCGTGCTGTGTTCATCCAGCTCCACACCTTGTTATCTCAGATTCTCGAACATCTGCAGTTCCTATTATCTCTGTAGAACTGAGGAGACATGTGCTGCCAGACTCTGGATGCTTTGTCACAGCAAGCACTGCATACAAATTTTAAGACAGAAAGATAACTGAAGAACTCAAATCTTCAATTGTGAAAAAGTTACAGGCTCACTTATGAGCCATTCTTTCTAATCTGCAATCCTGTGCTGACTCTAGTGGACACTTGTGAGTGTGTAACAGCACTGTTTTTTGAGTCTGAAGGCCTTGGCTCCCTGCTGCTTGGAAATCAGATCAATGTCTCACCCAGAAGGAAAAAACAACAAGATTGCAAATGATGTCTGCTGGTCCAATTCACTTCTGTACCTCAAAATGAAGCTGCAGTATTACCAGTACATTTACTTCCAAGAATTATTGTTTTTTTTTACTGGTTTTCTCTTCGGCTGACTCAAAGACTCAGCTAATTGTAGTGGGTCAATTGGTGAAATGAATAGATGAAAAGAAGCATTCTACCCAGGCCTGCATTGATCAGGCGTCCCAGTTTTACTGGGATTACATGGTTTTTTCCTGAGACTCCTGATGTTCTGAGAGTTTTCTCCAGAGCACTGAATTGTCCAGTTTTCTGCTCTGCCGTTAAAAGCAGGGCTTGATTTCTGGTGCATTACCCCAGTGAGGTGCAATAACATTTAAAATCAGGCAAATGGCAGGATCTGATCAATCTACACTGCATTGACAGCATTCTATCTTTGTTCCAGACTTTCAACACATTTATATCGGTGTATTTTCAAGACACTTGGTGCTTTCACTTCTTAACTGTCCATACAATCTTTTATGGAAACATTCTTTCATTCTTCTGCAACCTTCAAAGTGTAATTTACAAATAGGCACAGAAGTTGGCCACTCAACCAATTGAGCTCCCTCCATCACTCTACTAATCACAATCAATTTTCTACGTCGATGCTTATTTTCTAGCGTATTACATGATGTCTTTGATGTTTCGAGATCAATTGATCTCTGCCTTGAACATACTCAAAAACTGAATCTCCATAGTCCTCTGGGGTAGAGAATTCCCAAGATTGACAACATTTTGAGTGAAGAAATATCTCCTCCTCTTCATCTAAAATTGTCTACCGCTTGTTCTGAGACTGTGCCCCCTGGTCCTAGATCCTCCTAAACTTTAAAAGTCTTTAGTAATGTGCTGTGCTTCAATGAGATCACCTCCCATTCTTCTCAACTCTAGAGGACAGAGACTGAAGAGACCATTCTCCTCAATCTCTCCTCATGGGACCATCCTGCCTTTCTGACAAGTTTACTCTTCCTGAGGTCAAAAGAAGATGGCACCAGAGTAGCAGCAATGTGTCTGAGGTCATGGCCTAGGGAGCGTATGCTTCCATCTGTTTTCTTTGCTTCTTTATTTTCCTTTTTAATTTTGCTCTTTTTCTTTTGCTCTTTTCTTTCATTTTTCTCTCTTTAAAAACCTTGTTGGCTTCTTTTGCAGGGCAGGAGTAGGTCCAACCTCCCAAGCATGTGCAGCAGTGGCAGCAAGCACTGTCTCCTCAGGGAGAGTGAGAGTAATGCGGGGCAGAGCAAGCCCTTAGAGGGTTCATGAAAGCAGCAAGTGTAGGCCCAGTGTCAAGGGATGGCATTAGAGCCTGGTGACTTTGATGTTGATGACTGGTGGGCCCACTGGCCAAGGATTCAACATGGCGGCAGCAGGGAGGGTTCTGCGGTTGGCGTAGGAACTATGATGTTGGGCTTCATCTGAGGCAATGCAACAGGCCCAAATTAGTACTCCTGGTGGATTGACGGGAGCAGTGGCTGCATCGACAACAGCATGGTAGGCCCGGTATGGTACTTCTAGAATGCAGTCGCGCATATGGTGATCCCAAATCAGGACTCCTGAAATTGACTGTGATGTGGGTTTGTTGGTGGGCCCAGAGCCCATTGTGGTGAACACCCACAACCCCACCACACCCATCCCCCCAATCTTGAGCACAGCATAAGAAGGGAGGAAGAACTCAGTTTTTAGCTATATTCTTGTTATTTCTTAATATCTTCTGAAGTTTAAATTGGCATATTACACTTTTCACAATAAATTTGTTTATTGTTATTCAATTCTATTCAATATATGTTACCAAACCATGTATAATGATCCAGGCATGGTTACATCAAAGCTGTACACATTGCAGCAAGACACTTGCTCTCCTGTCCTCTCACAATAGATACCAACATAGCATTTGCCATTCTAATTGCTTGCTGCAACTGCATGTTAGCTTTCAGTAATTCGTTTACAAGCATACTGAAGTTCCTTTGGACATGTACTAACCAAACTCCCACACATAATTCTATGTTTCTGACCAAAGTTGCTAACTTCATATTTGTCTACATTGTACTTCATCTGCTATCTTCTTACACATTTACTTAGCTTGTCTAAATATGATTGAAGCCCCTTTGAATCTTCCTCACAACTCACATTCCCATCTATTTTTAGATCCCCTGCAAACTTTTCAATATTACTTTGGGCTCTAACATCCAATTCATTGATATAGATTGTGAATTGCTGGACTGATGCACAGATCCTTGTGGTACCCAACTAGTTATAAGCTGAAAGAAAGATCTTTTTATTCCAGAGATAGTAGGAACTGCAGATGCTGGAGAATCTGACATAACAAGGTGTAGAGCTGGATGAACACAGCAGGCCAAGCAGCATTTTAGGAGCAGGAAAGCTGACATTTTGGGCCTCGACCCTTCTTCTATGCCCAAAACACCAGCTTTCCTGCTCCTCTGATGCTGCTTGGCCTGCTGTGTTCATCCAGCTCTACACCTTGCCATCTCTTTTTATTCCAACTCTGTTTACTGGCTATTAATTAATTTACAATCCATGTTCATACATTATTTCCATTTCCCTGTGATCTAATTTTGTTTGCTCACTTCTTGTGTTGAACCTTATCACCAGCCTTCTGTAAATCTAATTATACCACATTCACAATCCACCCTTAAAATTTCTCTGGTTATGATATCAAGAATTTCAACGGGTTTGTTGAACATGAACTCCCCTTTATAAATCCATGTTTACCTTGCTCTTTGGTGTAATTATTTGCCAAGACTCCAGTTAGTGCATCTTTCATAATAGATTCCAATATTTTCCCAACCAATGCCAGCCTGAATGGAATATACATTTGTTCTCAGTCATATGTTATTTTTTAGATGTTCACTATTACGCATCTATCATCATACCTTTTTAATGTAGTTCCCAATCTAGCCCAGTTAGCCATTTCCTAACTTCGATTTATGGGCTTAATATCAGATTGAATTTCATTTTTATAAAATTCCATCATGCTATGGTTCAACCTTCCCAAAGGGCTTCTATACATTCACACTTTGTCTTTGACAATACAAAACCTGAAGTAACCTTCTCTCTTGCTGGTTCCTCAATGTTCTTTTGCAGAAAATCATCTCATATACGTTCCAGGAAATCCACAGCCTTAATTCTTTCAGTTTACTGAATATACACATGGATTAAAGTCCACCATGATTATTGCACTTTCCTCGTTACGTGCATTTCTAATGACCACTATTGTTTGGTGGCCTCTAATAACTGCTGTCCTTTATGTTTCTTAACTTCACCCAGACTAAATCTACATCTTGATCATCTGATAGAAGATCCTCTCTCACTGAAGTACTGATTGAATCCATTATTAATAGCACTCCCTCACCGCATTTTTGCCAATTATTCTTAAATGTTGAACACTGCACTGTGATTTTTTATTTTAAAATATTGAAAAGATGCCGATATATTTTTGGTTTAATGAACACAAACACTTCACTGAACTTCTGTCCTGTTCAAAAATGAAGATCGTCCTTCCGCCAATCAGTTGACGAATAATTTAAAGAAATAAATAGACGTGTTGTTTACTGGGAGAATGTGCATCAGTCAGACAGGAATTGCATACAAATGGGCTGCAGCACAAATTTCTTGTATGTGCAGCCTGCAAGTTTGTTATGTATGGCTGAGGCAAGACTCTGTGCAGATGACAGTCTCATAGCCTGTTGTTTTGTGTTGTAATTAAATTGTTTTTCCTGATCTTTTAGAGACGAGGGATTAAATTACAGTAAACAGGAACTTCTCAAATTTCATATATTGTCTTTGCCCCAGCAATCACAAACTGGCTACCTATTTTCTGTTAGATTAAAAACAAGTCTACAGTACTTCAATCCTCCATTCTAATCTCAAATATGACTTGGGAGGGGGCAGAGCTTTAAGGAGAGTTTTAAAAGAACTCTGACCAGTACCAGGAAAATGTCAATTGTCACCATATTATTCCAACGGTTATTTATCAACTAGATACAGGCTATCTTCCGAATGGAGCCTTTCACACTCATCACTTGTCACCAGGCATTATAATGACAATTGACTGGCGGGTTCTGTCTGGAGATAGCTTATACGTACAGTCGGGAAGTTATTTTCCCCGAGATTTCAAGAAACTTCTGGAACACTGTATCCTGTTCAGTTGAATAATATGAAGGTCAACAGCAGTTGATTCATCAGTCTCCAGGCAATTATGTAATCTGAGCTGGTATCAAAGTGGAGAAAGACAGTTTATAGTTTATCATTTTCTCGATTAATGCCTTATTTTTGGTTAACTAGACCCTTTGATTTCTCACATCTTCTCAAATTTGTTCCCTTTCCCCTCCTATTTTGTTTGCCTGTAACTACCACTCTGGGTGTCTTAATAAAGTTGTCATCCAGGAGATGTCACCCCATTCTCTCTTATCTTCCAACTGTCCGGCCCAAGACCTCTGCCATTGGTCGCCTGACTCGTTAATCATCAGGGAGCCCTACCTTCTCAAGGCTTTTCAATCGTTCCAGTTTTGACTTTTGTGAATCTGGTCTCTGTAGTGCTAAGTTGGCTGCTCTTGGAATTCACAATAAAGGGCCACAATTAGTCCCATCGCTTGCCAGCTTGGGTCAGGGGAAATTGGACACAATTTTTTTCTGACTCCTGGACATGCATCATAGTTGGTGACTGGGTGAGAACTCACCTGTGATACCCCCACAGAACTGTCAAATCATGGGAGCTCTCAGTTCTTGGGCTCAATTTTAAAGCAACTTTTGGTGTATTAATGGAGTAGGGTTGTATCAACATGCAGATTGTTTTTTCTTTATTCTTTCATGGAATGAGGGCATCACTGTCTAGGCAGCATTTATTGCCCATCCCTAACTGCCCTCAGGGCAGTTAAGAGTCAACCACATTGCTGTCAGTCTGGAGTCACATGTAGACCAGACCAGGTAAGGATGGCAGCTTCCTTTCCTAAAGGACATTAGTGAACCAGATGGGTTTTCCAACAATCAGCAATAGAATTTGGAGCAGCACAATGGCTCAGTGGTTAGCACTGCTGCCTCACAGCACCAAGGACCCGGGTTCAATTCCACCCTTGGGCAACTGTCTCTGTGGTGTTTGCACATTCTCCCTGTGTCTGAGTGGGTTTCCTTTGGGTGCTCCAGTTTCCTCCCACAGTCCAAAGACGTGCAGGTTAGGGTGGATTGGCCACGCTAAATTGCCCATAGTGTTCAGGGATGTGTAGCTTAGGTGGGTTATAAGGGAATGGGTCTGGGCAGGATGCTGCAAGGGTCGGTATGGACTTGTTAGGCCAAAGGGTCTGTTTCTACACTGTAGGGGTTCTATTCTATGTGAATCACAATCATCGTTGGATTCTTAATTCCAGATATTTCCTGGATTCAAATTCCACTGAGATTCTAACCCTGATCCCCAGAATGTTATCAGAGTCACTGGATTAACAGCCCAGCAATAATATCACAAGGCGATTGCCTCCCCTATCAACAAAGCAGGAGCAGAAGGGTGGTGAGAAGAAGTGAGAAACAAGCCACACTTTACCCCTGTGCATGTTATCTTTCATTGAGCCGTGGGTCACCAGCACCATGAGGAGATAGTTGTGCTGAAATTTAGGACAATAGCCAATCCTTCCTTCCACATTCCACCAATTGAGTTGCTAAAAACATACAAGTGAATATAAATTTATTCACATTTACCATCAAAACTTTCTGAAAATCAGTGAAGCATTCTAGCTTCAAGAGAAAGAGTCGTTTTCTCACCCAAAGACATGGTGGCTTATAAATTCCCCAAGTTTTTCTAATAGTCTGCCATACCTAAGCCACTCTACGTAAAGCATGGCTAATAAGGACAGCCCAGTCCAATCTTACCACCTGCACAAGTATATTGGAAGGATTTGCTACATATTTCCAACACTATGATTGCACATATAAATTCTTGAACTTCAACATTATAGCCAGACAACATCAACTAAGAGCAAGTCAATGTGGCAGTCTCTGCACTCCTCATCGATATTTGCACAAAATAAATGAAAGGCTATTTCAAAAAGAAATTGTGCTTTTAGTGTGAGAGGTAGGGATATTCTAATTTTGGGGTTATAGGAAATACAGCGAGCCTGTGGTTTGTTTGGCTTCTCAATTGCTGTCTTGACTTTTTGTATCTCAAAATTATGATCCATATGCATGTTGTTTTAAATGTGGAATCTTCAGCAATCAACACATTCCTCTTTAGGTTGTTTCAAAATTATCCACGGACAACCTAGATCCATGGATAATAGCATGGGGAGACATTACAACCTGTCCTCTTTGTGTCAGACACTAAATAAAAACCAAAAGAACTGCGGCTGCTGTAAATCAGGAACAAAAGCAAAGTTGCTGGAAAAGCTCAGTCCAGTGACCCACCAGACCCAAAACGTTAACTCTGTTTTCTCCTCCACAGATGCTGCCAGACTGGCTGAGCTTTTCCAGCAACTTTGTTTTTGTCCGTCTTTGTATCAGAAATGTCTAAGAACAGCAATTTACAAACTTATTATAAGGTAGGATTTCGATAACCAGTTTGACCAAGTCAAAGGGTTGTTGGTTAAAGTTCCACTCAAATTTTAATTCCAGATTGAAATTTTAAGTGCCAGTACCCAGGGAGTTCTGCACTCCCAGAAGTGCAATCTCTCAGGAGAAAGATTAAACCCACACTCCATGCTGCCATCTCACATGAAGTAAAAGATTCAACTGCAGTATCTCAAATTAGAGCAGAGGAATTGTTGCCAGTGAACTAGCTAATTATAACTTGTAACCAGCACCTCTAAAATCCACTGACTAGCCATAATTACATTACTGTTTGTGGAAGCTTGTTGAGTACATACTTGCTGTCTCAATTTCTACACTGAAAGAGTTATTACACTTAAAAACAAATCATTGATTGTTAGGCGCTTTGTGAAATTCTGAGGTCATGAATGGTGTTGTATCAATTTCTGTCATTTTGTTTTCAGCTTCAACACAACATCTAACACACATGGTAAAATTTTGTCTGTGACAATTGGCACTAAGCAGTCAGTCTTGAGTGTGTTTTGGCTTATTACCAAAACTAGAGGAGTTGAAGAAGTGGTGTCAGTCATGGAGAAGCCAGTATAAACATATCAGGTTCTACCTCGATGCAGTTTTAAAGCTGGAAAAACAAATATACTCCTTACTTGCTGTCCCCACCCCCTCGCCACCAAAATGAAGCAGGAACAATCCTTGGGTTATTTCAGTTTAAATAAATACATTCAGATGTCAAGACATCAGCTCAATAAGTACATGGAACCAGTTGCATATTTCTCAAGCAGTCAGTCATGAAAAAGGAATGGCAAGTCTTTGCAAAATCAGTTCCCAGGGGTGGAGTAAACTCAAGAAGGGAAAGATGATTAATAGCTCAATGCATGCAATTCATCCATGGGCCAGGTTGTGCATTTTCTTTTCCATCACCAAAGCTGGTCTAGAACGTGGGAGGGGAAGAAAATACTTCTGTGGTCACATTTTAATTTTTTAATTATCTAGTCAGAACTACACTTTTTACGGAGCCTTGGAATTATGACAGCTTTGTAAAGAAGTACTTTCATTTTCACAAATTACTGATATGAACCAAAAGTATAGTTTTGATCTCTGTAATATTTCTGTTGCTCTCAGAACGTAAACAAGAGAACATTCTTTCCTTTCCCTCTTGCTTACTTACCCCACCAGCAATGAATTGGACAAGGAAGGTGATGAGATAGCAAACCTATTCCTGACTCTGTTTCGGATCAAGGCCATGAAAACCTGAGATAGGAGTTGACTACCTTGCCTATTCAAATGTGTAAGCTTGTACCCATTCAGTGAACCATTCTTGGAGGCTAACAATGTGTCCTCCAGCAGAATACGGTGCAAAAGAATATCAGATTGCTCAGATATTAAAACTGGAGATCTTGAAATTTTGATTAAAATTCCAGAAATACATTTCCAGGGAAGGAATGAAGGGTTTGTGAATGATCATTGTTGGCCTGCATTAGTTCCTTCCCAAAATAAGATGGCTGCAGCAATCTCTCTCCTGGGGTTCAGCACGCCTTAAAATGCTTAGGAGCCACAGAAGGCAATAAATTCAAGATGTGGAACTGCATTGTGTTAAATCTCACTGAGGCAACATGTTTAGACTCCTGGTATGTTTGACGGAAAAAGAGAGTTAGACAAGTAATAAACTAGCTGACAGGAACACTCATCGCAAATGAGACTGTGGCAGGAACAAAAGTGGTTTTATTATGTGCTTGCCCAGTTTAACTGAGTGCTCTTTTCAAACCACATACAAATAGCGCTTTCATTCTCACTGAACGGTTTCAGTTTTGTGTGTCTGGAAAAATTGTTGAATGACCAAGTTGCCAGCCTTATCAATTTACTGATCAAAAAAAAAGATTAAGTTGCAATCCAAATTCTTGGTGAAAGAAAATATTTAATTATTTTTGAAACCTACAAAATGAATCAATAGTAAAAGGGTTTCATTAGCATCTATTGGCAGGTCTTTGTCCAGATCATGTCACTGGCATGAATATTCACTCATGGTGATTTAAATGATCTTTAAAACTTGATATTTTTTGTCCACTAATTCCTATTTAGTTTGTTATCTTCTGGCCTTCTTCTGCCTTTACACTCCTGGTTGCCCCTGTCAACCTTTTCTCCAGTCTTCTTCTTCCGTCCACTGCTCAGTGTTTGTTCAGCCACAACACTCCTAGTCTCTGAAACACCTCTGTGCTAACTCAAAGTCTCTGTCTCCAAACGTGTCAAAAGTTGGCAATTTTCATCATGTGAACTCTAGTTGGGCAAGGGGTGTTCTTGGTAGAAGGCAAAAATGAATGAACTTGCATTTACCTAGCACTGTTAATGCCTTCAGATATCCCAAAATGTCTCACAATCAGGAGATACTTTTGACTTAGAGTCACTGCTGTGATGGAGAACTGAGCCACCTAATTTGCACATCGTAAACTCACAATAATAGCAATGAGATAATGACCAGATGATCTACTTTTTTGACATTAGTTATGTGACAAATACTGACTACGGCAATGGGTAGAACTCACCTGAAACAGTCCCACCTAAGAAAACAGACAGAGCCCCACTTTCACACCTAACTGGAAAATGAAGGGGAAAATTTACCCTTATGGGGTACAACGAAGAGCTTGATCCCTTTGCTTTGGGCAGGGATTGGGTCCTGGTCACTAAGCAGAATGATGATCAGATACATACCCCCCACAGGGGTATGTAAATGATGCCAAAGACCTGGCATATAGCTCATTCTTTCCATTGTCTTGGGTATACACATTATTCTGTTGGGCATGAGTATATCTGTCGACTCAACATTTCACTCTTGATTCCAATCCCCATTATCTGAGATCATTCCCTCCCAGACTATATCAATGACTTTATATAAAAATCACAAACTGTTTAGTGTCTGAACCCTCAGAGCTTTTCACTGTGAGTTGAATAATGTCAGCTGTGTCTAACTGCTTTAAAAAAGACACTTTACTAAAATTTTGTACACTGGGAAAGGAAAAGGAACAAAGATGGAAGAATACAGCTGAAGTACAGATCGGCCAAAATTGAACTAAATGATGAAACATGTTTAAACGGCTCAATAGCTCACTGTTGTACCCAAGACCTCCAGGTAAAACACAACTAAACTCTTGTAATTTCCACCCTCACTTATGAAGAGATTGATTTTTGGTAGGGGAAGCCTAATACTAGTGCCAATCCTCATGTCCGAACCCAACAGGGATGTTGAAAATCCAAACTGAGCGAAGACCATTTCTTTCTTCATAGTCCACACCACAAACAATCCAGATACACTTTGCTGAGCAACACTCAGGAAGGGATAATGCAGATGCTGGGAATTTGAAATATGAACAGAACATACTGCTATTACTCAGCAAAGTCAGTCAGGATGCACAATAGAGTCATGGAGTTGTACAGCACAGAAACAGACCCTTCAGTCCAATGCGTCCATGCCAGCTCGATATTCTGCATTAATCTAGTCCCATCTGCCAGTGTTTGGTCCATATTCCTCTAAACCCATCTTATTCACATACCCATCCAGATGCCTTTTAAATGTTGTAATTGTACCAGTTTCCACCACTTCCTCTGGCAAATCATTCCATATGCGCACACAGTTCCCCTTAAGTCCCTTTTGAATCTTTCCCCAAACACTTTAAACCTACACAATCTAGTTTTGGATTCCCCTACCCTCAGAAAAAGACCTTGGCTATTCACCCTATTCATGCCCCTTATGATTTTATAAACGCCTAAAAGGTCACCCCTCAGCCTCTGATGCTCCAGGGAATATAGCACCAGCCTATTCAGCCCCTCCTTGCAGCTCAAACCCTTCAACCACAGGTGCAGCATGACCTACTGGATACTTCCAGGGTTTTTTTCTGTTTCTCAGTCAAGAACACAACCCTGAATCACCCCCTTCCCCAAGAGGTTGTTGCAAAACAATGCCTTGAGAGATCAAACAACTCATCTCTGGAAAATCAAAATCATGGACATCAATACTGTTTTTCACATTGTAGTCCGAAGTTCTAATAAGTCAGGACTCAAAGTAATGTAGGATGTGAACAACTTCTGTGTCTTACGAGAGAAGAAGGTGTTGAAAAAATCTTTGCAAACATTGCTAAAAATTCCAGATTCCTTTATTTTTCAAATCTCACCTCTGATTGTACAATTTCAACATTAATAGCTTTTTCCAACTGATTTGTGGAACATTTGAGGAGTAGTTTTCTGTTATGACCTTTGTAGTGGAAAGTTGTGCAGACCATGTGCATTTTTGAGAAATTTGGATACGTTATGAATGATATTCCGACAAACTTTTCAAATATTAAGAGCATTTGTGTGTGCAGCCTGGAGCTCCATACTACCAGAAGAATGGTGGCACAAAAGAGAGGGGACAGCACAGGTTTTCAAGAATGCTGCAAGTAAAACAGAAAGTGCAGGAAATAGTCAGACCAGACAGCATCTGTGGACAAGCAGAGTTAATGTTTCCATCACAACTGGGAAGTTGCCTGGCACAAGGAAATACTGCCACGATCCAAACTTCTGCCAGCGCTCTTGAATGAAATCTAGCCTTTTGGATAAATTATCTAAAAAGGATTTGGCACCATTGGATGTTCAGTAAGGAGTCAACACCAAGAATATCAAGGAAAACAATAACTACATCAGGATGTATTCAACTCAATTCATCACCAAACTGTGATAAAGGTAAGAGAAATACCAAAAAATATAAAAGGAAGTTTGCGCAGAAAATCTTCAGCCAAAGAGAGTTTAAAATGTGCTACCACAGAGGACTGGAATGGTTCAGATGGATTTTAGGAGAGTTTAGATAAGCATGAGGAAGAAATGATGAGAATGATATGTCAATGGACTGAAATAAAGAGGAAGAAGTTATTGTGCAACATACACATTGGCATTGACTAGATGAGCCAAATGGCTTATTTTCTGTCATAGAGACTCAGTATAACTTCAGGTACTCAAGCATGTGGTATTGTCTCATCAACACCGTGGAGGCATCCTTTCAACTGGTCAAACATGATTCAGAGGCGATGTACATTGTTTCCCGATCGACCCTGAGAGGTTGATGTCAGATTGTCACTCAGGTCTGGTGGTTGCACTTTGAAGGTTGCTTTAATTCCTTGTTCAATTTGGTTCCCATCACTGGCAACACTTAGATTGGCACTTTTGTTTGAATTGTTGTAACCTTGCATTCTGTGGTAGTCAAAGACGGAATGCAAGAACCTTTCTCATACAATAAAATGCATTGGGTTACTCTTCTTCCTTGGCAGCACCATCAGAGGACTGGGACAATCTTGCTGGTTGACCACAGGGCAAACAGAAGGGAAGTGTTGGAAAGAACACTGGAGTATCCAACATAAAGATGCCAATGTGGAGTAAGAGGTTGAATGTATATCAGTCTATGATCTATCTGACGGTATTTCAAGATAAAATTGTTAAAGCAGGAGCCTTCTGTATTAGACTGGAATAACCTATATAGTGTGAACGAAGAATTACTTTACTATGCTTACATCAGAACTCCTGCAAGTAGGCAACAGATCAGGACAACTGACCAGTTCAACATGAATGGATCAGGAACAAACTAAGCCTTACATTAGGGATAGACCACACCATGGTACAGAATGCCACCAGTGAACAATGACACTCAAAACCAGTCATGTCCATTGATAGTGCCTTTGGCAATGTACTAAGGGGAGGTTCAATATTGATTTCCCATTCTGTGCTGAGCTAGATCCAAGTGTTCATGGCTTACAGGCATGGATTGGCTGTTTGCATTTGCAAGCAGTTGAAGGAGGCAGTTCACCACCACCTGTACAAGGGCAACAAGGGATGAGCAACAAATGTTGACCCAGCCAGAGACAATCATGTCACATGAGTGTATTAAAAAAAAATCCAGTGGTGGGAATAGGACAGAATTGACTTCAATTAAATAAGGTGGTTACACAACTTGTTGACAAGCCAAATTGGCCATTGTTTGCAAACAGCTGCCAGTTAGTCCCTGTTTGCACAAAAACAAGACAGAAGGTCTTGAAAGGAAGAGTGCTACTTGTTCTTCATTAAACATACATTGATGCTGTTGCATGATCCAAGAACAATTTATTTAACTACTCTCCAATGTGTCTGAGATAAATAAAACATTGTGGGTCTTACATTGAATTTTTCTCTTTTTTTTCAAACCCAGCATTAGTAGAAGAACAGAATGAGAAATGTTTAATGTTGTTCATTGTGAGACAGTTTTCCATGGTTACAATTCGTATGCAGCACAGTTTGTCCAGATTAATTTGGAATTCATGACTTTAATTGTAAAGAAACTGCTGCCACACTTCTGATTTATCCATATCCCCAAGTCCCTCAATAAGAACTGAAAGGTTCCAAGTACAGCAATGGAGGGTTGGCTTCTTTTTTTTTGAGGGTTGTGCTCGTTCCTCTTTCTGTGCTCTTTCTTACATGCATGTTCAATTCATAAGTGATAGTCAACTTGATTTGACTTTGGTCCCAGTCCAGCGAAATCCTGCTCTCAACCCCTGTCTACCAGAGTTGGTCCTCCATAAAGATGCCAGCCACCTGACATAATGCTCTTTGCTGTTCTTTGAGTCATTCACACTATATGGACATTTGGGATGTTTCAACACGTTGGTGGTGGTGCAGGTGTGGGCTTCCAGCTAACTGTAGTCACTCTATCCTGGCTGAGATCAGAAACAGGCAAGAGTAGGTGTCAAGGAGCTTTGTAGCCTGGATCACTTTCCTACACTGTACTCACAGGCATGAAATCGTATCTGTATGTGTAGTGTGGCCACGAAGAGTTCATGCTCATTCTACATCAGTCATATGTTGCCTATCTCATTCATTATTGTTCCTCCAATAAGAGTCAAGGTAGGAAACTAATCTTAGGCATATTGCATACTTTATCAGGGCACAGCCCATTCAGCATTACTTAAGGCATATTGCATCCAGACAGTGGCGCTTGGAGAACTGGTTGGAGGCTGTCACCCACAAGTTTAAGTCTTATATCCCCTCCATAATCGGAAAGCCAATCTCCATGTGAAATGCCCCAAATTAGGATACTTTGAGACATTTGGCACACCTTTGCTTCTGAACATAGGATGTGAAGCTCTGAGAAAAAAAGTGATCAAGCAATGTACATTCTCCCATTCAGATTGTTGCAAGCTTAGTTTCAACTTGCATTGCATTCATTGGAATTGACTAATCCATCCCTTCATGTTCAACTTACAATGATGGATCTCTCCCTTAATTATTCAACAGTGGTCCTCTGTGAATCATCCCCTCATTTCTCTGCACTATTGTTGTGAGAGATTTCAGTTACCTGAATCATACTCAGCTGAAACCCCTTAAACCTTTCCTTATTTCTTTGCCATCCATTTTGTTAATCTCCAGTCATTCAGGCTAGCATCTAATTCCTTTGCTTCCTTTCTCCTGAATGTCTTTGTTGTTGAATCTTGTATATTAGTAAGTGCAAAATAAAAGCTTGTTGTCACCAACTTGGCTCGTGCGTGTACACCTACTTGCACAAGAAGCTAGACTGTGGTCAATATCCGCACCTCTTGAAAAGAAGATGGGGAGAGAACTTATATTGATTAGTAAAGAAATCAGCAGCTAAGATAGAATTTATATTAAATATAATAAATCTTTAGCCAATTTTGGAATATTGTCAGTCTTCCAGAGTAAAACAGAATTTAATACCAGATGAGCCTTTTCAAGGAAAACTCATGATGATATAATTAGAGACAGCCAATATCTAAAAGCATTAATAGGCAAAGCCTGCTGAATACTTGCTGTCAGTGAATAAAGACAAGCAGGGCCAAAATCAAAGCAATCTGTCTGAGGCAATCGGCTACCAAACTGTTAAAATCATGCTTTAATAAACCTGTCTCTGAGGTTCTGTCAAACATAAGTGGTTTATTGTTAGATGTGATGTTGACAGATGTGATTCCTGCAGCACCACTTTAATTTAAACAATTTTGCAAATAAACATTCAGTTCTGTTAAATGCCACTTTAAATGCCAAAAATAGATTTCAGGAGGCTCTTGGCAGCGCATTAGTTTTGTTTAAAAACACTGGCCATTTTGATTAACAAATAAAGAAAGAAAGCTTTGATTCAGACAAATGTTACCTTTTGTAACATTGGTCTGAATGTCAGAGGTCATGAACGTCAGAGTAGGAGGACGCAATCCAGCTCCTTGAGGCTCTTCCACTATTCACTCCATAGACTCAACTTTCCCGGATTTCATTTAGTACCTTTGGTTAACAAACATCTCCATGTTATGACGCAAAAAATATGTCAAGCTATTAGCAAAGCACAGAAATCTGACAAAATGCTCGGATTATTTTCTGCATCTGCCTGATCACATCACATTGTTATCCATAGAAGCTTGGATGATTGAGTCAATTCTCTTCAGATGAAACATGATAAATTTCTTTCTCATAGCAAGCTATGCAATTTCACTGAGTCCCGAACTAGCATGAATATTTGACAGTTTTCTTATTAGTTCAACTGATACCTTTTCCTGTTTCATAACTAGTTACTTTTCCTAACTGAACTCATTCTATTGCACAAAAGATGAAATCTGCCCAATCAAATTGCAGCAAAGCAAGCCTCTAAACTGCAGATCAACAAATAAAATTTCAGTGGAATATAAGTTCCAAGAACCACAAGGACTATAAGTAGCTTGATTCCATATGATTATAGCTGCTCATCAGTCATGCTTCTTTCGCTCTCCAACACTATTTCCGCCATCTACACTCTGCCATGACAAACACAAACACACACACACACACACACACACACACACACACACACACACACACACACACACACACACACACACACAGAACAGATACATGGTAACACCATCTTCTCTAAATTGCACACACTGTGTGCACTTCAAAAAATACAGCCCTTTCTTCATCATTGTTGGTCAAAATCATTGCATTCCGCTCCCCCACCCCCTCACAGTACTGTGGGCAGATCTTATTGTTGTTAGGATACCAGCTGATATCAATAATGGATAAGTCAGATCCCAGATGCTTGTTGGATCATAAGTTTTACTTTTCTTTCTGTGTACTGTTAAGGTCAGTCACTAAACACATTCACAAGACACTGTAAATGTACTTTTAACTGAAGAGGAAAACCGTTCATTGCATAAAACAAAATTAAAAACTACATTAGTTTTGACAGTATATACTGGACTGATCTCATTGTCAATATCAAAAAGAAATATTCATTCCTTATACCCCAGCAATATCCTTACATAGGCTCAAACCGCAATAAAGAATCACCCTGATTAGACGCTAAAACTTTTCACTCAACTGTCATGAGTTTCCTTTCAGCTATCGCTCTGTGTTCACTTAATGTTATTTACTTCAATTAATGTTTGTCCTCAAGGCTCTCCAAAATCAAGCTGCAAACGTAGCTCACTATTATGTAAAATGGATTCCCTGAGCTTATGTGTTCCACCGATTTGACCTCTTGGAAACTGATCATAACAGCACCTCTGCTGTAATAGCTCTCCCACTTTCAAACTTGCTTCTGGACCCCTTCTCTCTCTCTGCTAGTCATAAAACCTAATTCAGCAAACATTGTAGCAATTGTCTCCCCTTGTGACTTCTGGTCATTTAGCTAAAGTCATATGACATCCTCTAAAAAATGTTTTCAACTCACTGTTTAAAATGGTTTTCTGAGTTTTCACAAAAAGACAAGTTAGGCCTTTACAGAACTGAAAACTAAAATTCATTATTCCTCACTTCAATAATCACTTTTTCAAATAACATAATGTGTTTTGAACCATTATTATGACTTGGAGTGCAGCCATTCAAAAAAGGCATCTCATATTTTGAAGGGCAACATTTCCCACCAATACTCACAATCATTTTGTTTGGGGACACGAACCTCTGAGGTCGATGTGCAATGTTGAAAACAGAAGTCAATGCGTTGGAACAGCTGCATGACCATGCAGCTTGGACAGCATTTTTCTACCTACATCCTAAGAAATAATAAATAAATAACTAAAACCAACATGCCTCGTTGCACCCCTTTACATTCAACATGTGCTGAGGATCAAATGTGCTTGCATTCTGATTTCCTCAATCCCTCTAGCTACTGTCCTGTTCTCCCCAGTCTCGCAACTTTCCACTTAGTCATGGGCACTGGTTCCATCATGATACATTACTAGTGGATAAGTAAACAAAGCAATTTCCTGAAGGACATTGTTATGTTTGTCCAGAGCTTTCTAAATACAGCAGAATCTGTGACAGAGTGAAGGACATCTGCAGCAAAATGTACAAACATCAGACACATGAAGAGATGAAAAACAAGGACAGATTAATAGTACAACAGACAAGTGAAACATTAGAACACGATTGGGAATTTATAAAGCTCTTGAAGCAATGATAAATCTTTCAAAATGGATAGGAATTGCCAGTAACTTCTTCCGTGATCCCCAACCATCATTCATGCAGAAAGCAACACAAATAGAACTTGCCTCAAGTTTGCAATATCAAGCCAACTTCTCAGTGCTCCTAATTCCCATAGCCGCTTCAGGAAGCAAGGACATTCTCTCAGTAATTGTCCAGGCATCAGTTTCTCTCTGTTGGGAGCACAATTGTGTCTGAATCATCACGTGTGAGTTTAAATACAACATCGGAATTTTCAGCAAGGTTCCTCATTCTGAGAGTGTGTTGTAATCTTGGAGGTACCAAGTAAGATCTCACTCTCTGTTTGGATCATTGGTAATACTCCTGTGTTATGATGTGAAGAGAAACACTAGATGTTCTGGGGCCTTGCTCATTTTCCTTTCTTCTGTTCATTTCTATTTCTTTTCATTCATTGTACTTGACTGTATAAAATAGCTGCTAGAATTACCTTTGTAACAATGGGTATTGAATGTAAAACCAGCCAAGAAGCACTTTGAAATACTTCCAAAATTTGTGCCCAAGTGAAATCCTGTGCACGATTCCCTCAAGCAAGTGCTATAATGCTCAGCAAGCGCTTGCATTCAAAAATTATTCTTCAGAATAGAAAGATTCAAAACACTCGCTCATGGTTTTGATGTCTCCAGATTGCTGACAACATTTACTAACATCATTATGCTGCACATAAGAATAGCTGTACTAAGACTCTGATAGGTAGAATCCTGGTGTTGATGATCTGTCAAATAGTCTTTGCAAGGAAAGATAGTTCAGTCAATAGTGCAGGCTGCACCAAAACAGATAAAGTCAGGGATGTTCATTCACCTCAGTGCTCCAGGCAAAAAGCACAGCCACAGTCCCTAAACATCTACTTATTCACTGGAAACCTACAAAGAACAAACTTCCTTTTACCTGCCAGAAATATATCTTCATTGATTCCAACAGATCAAAACTGGAAAATTCTGAAATTCACTCCTTGAAGTGGCAAAGGCAAGCTGGAACTCATTTGGAAGGTTTTTCAACATTGTTGACATTGGGCAAGTTCTGAAACTGACTTGGCGGAATAAAAACACATGTAAGAAAAGGTTACACACAGTTTATTTGAGTCCAGTGATGGTGGATGCAACTTACCAAATTCACTTGCACAGAGGTGATCCAGAATAATGTCTGTATTCATCTCATTGTCACATGGTGGACACACTTCTGATGCTGCTGGAAAAAAGCAAAACAATGTCGCAGTCAGTAAGAACAGATAGGGTGAGAATTTATAGTAACTCTTTAGTACATAGAGGCATTCATACAGCAAAAATCATCTGCATTTATATAAGCCATTAAAAGATGTACATTTTCCAACCTGAATTAGAGCAGTATTTTTGAATAAAATTAACAGTGAATCAAAAAAGCATGTTCGAAGGAAATGATCCCACTTCACTGAGAGTCAGTTCTGAAGCAATACAGTGTGAGGAGATTTTAGACACAAAGTCAAAGAGCAAATTTGTCATTATTAGGCAGAGCTCAAGTTATCCTATTAATTGGAATTTACTTCTATCTCATTCCAATTTCCTCAAGGACCCCACGTCCTTTCCGCAATTCTGAATGTGAACACCTTACTAAATCTCTGGCTGTCCTTGGCAGCCAAGATGCTATAAGTCAGCTGGCTGTTTGAGCACAAGGAATACTCAGATCAGGTTGTTCTGTGCTCACCTGACATGAACTTCCCAACATGGATCACTGGCTAAACTTTGCGGAGGTGGTGGTGTCTGATAATGTCGTTGGATTAATCATTCCAGAACCTCAGGCTCATGTCCTGGAGGATGGGTTTGAATTCCCCTAAAACACGTGGGGATTTTTGGACTGAATAAAAATAATGAAGGGTAAAAATCTCATCTAATAATATCCATGAAATCTTTGTTGATTGCTGTAAAAATTTATTGCATTTAGTAATCCCCAGTCAGGGAAGGACATCAAGCCTTCTTACCTGATCTGGGCCACATATGATTCCAGACAGCAATGTAGTTGATTTTGTTAAGTGGCCTCTGAGAATGAAAAATGGGTATCAATCCTGGCACATCCAGCCACTCCCACATCTCATGAACAAATTAAATCAAAACAGCCCAAAGGCAATAATGGTGACCTTCTCTGCATCACTCAAGAGATTTGTGAATGCACGTAGATGGTAGGAGTGAAGATTCTCCTGGTGTTTATGGTTCAGGACAGTATACGAAGCATTTATCCAAGAGAACAATGGGAAGAGTTGCAGTTAAGTAGCACTATTCTTGACCCTGAGATAGCTCAAAGTGCTAAGCTGCCAATGAGACACTATTGAAGAGTAGTCACCATTGTAATGTTGGAGCCACAGAAAAACAAAGACCTTCAGCTCATTGCATTCATTGGAAATTCAAACCAGACCATTTTAAGTCTTCATAATGCTGTTTAAATCTAAGCCTTCCAGCTCATGAGCAAAGCTGAGATGCCAGCCCACCACCTGAGAGTGTATTAGCCACCCATCCCTTATCCTACCCAGGAAAACCTGGAATTTTTAGTATGGAACCGTTTTCCTAACACACTCTCATTGTTCTTTTGCTCATTAACCCCTCTGTCTGCTTGGTCACATTAAAGTGGTCCTTTGAAATTTTTGATGGAAGATTTTCCTCATCAGACACAGGAGTAGGGATAAGAAAAATAAGCTAATTCTGGGGAAAATTCAAAACTCTTTGCAAAAAGAAAGCTAAGGAGAAAACATTTTCCGTCATTTGACTGAAGCAACACAATCGTTTGAGGGTAGCGTTGATGGGAATGTGAAGAATAAAAAAAATGTTGAAGCAAGATTTGCTTTCTTCAGTGTGAAATTGTCCATGACAAGTAAAATAAACGGCAGCGTGCAATAAGAGGCTGGAGTCTGCTGAATCAGCATGTGACGTAAATAGCTCTGAGCAGTGTCTATTCGGAAAACTGCAATCCTGCACTTCAGCACAATCCATCTTTCATTACCCACCAGTCGGTTGATGGAGCCATTACAGAGCCTTGCATGAACTACCTGTGTATACAACTTGTCGTACCAGTCAAACAGAGTGGTTCCACTGAGTCTGACCCATTTCTGCATGCTGGGCTCTCAGCTTCACCCAGTTTGCCTGTCTGTTATTTGTAATGTAATGTGGTTACGTGGGTTAGCACTTTGGCCTCTGAATGATTGGATTCAAGTTACACGACAGACACAAAGCTGACACTCCTTTGCAGTAGTGGGGGAGAATTTCAAAGAACAAAGAAGATTACAACACCGGAACGGGCCCTTTGGCCCTCCAAGCCTGCGCCAATCCAAATCCTCTATCTAAACCTGTCGCCTATCTTCCAAGGATCTGTATCCCTCTGTCCCCTGCCAATTCATGTAACTGTCTGGATACATCTTAAATGACGCGATCGTGCCCACCTCTACCACCTCCACTGGCAACACATTCCAGGCATCCACCACCCTCTGTGTAAAGAACTTTTGACACATATCTCCCTTAAACTTGGCTCCTCTCACCTTGAAATTGTGACCCCTGGTAACTGATGCCCTCACTCTGGGAAAAAGCTTCTTGCTATCCACCCTGTCTATACCTCTCATAATTTTGTCAACTTCAGTCAGGTACCCCCCCAACCTCCGTCTTTCTAATGTAAATAATCCTAATCTACTCAACTACTCTTCATAGCTAGCACCCTCCATACCAGGAAACATCCTGGTGAATCTCCTCTGCACCCTCTCCAATGCATCCACATCCTTTTGGTAATGTGGCAACCAGAACTGTACGCAGTACTCCAAATGTGGTCAAATCAAAGTCCTGTACAACTGTAACATGAGCTGCCAACTCTTGTACTCAATACCCCGTACGATGAATGAAAGCATGCCGTACGCCTTCTTGATCATTCTATCGACCTGCGTTGCCAGGGTACAACAGACCCGAACACCCAGATCTCTCCGTGCATCATTTTCCCCCGGGACTTTTCCATTTACCATATAGTTCGCTCTTGAATTGGATCTTCCAAAATGCATCACCTCACATTTGTCTGGATTGAACTCCATCTGCCATTTCTCCACCCAACTCTCCAATCTATTTATATTCTGCTGTAATTTCTGACAGTCCCCTTCACTATCTGCTACTCCACCAATCTTCGTGTCATCTGCAAGCTTGCTGATCAGACCACCTATACCTTCCTCCAAATCATTTACATATATCACAAACAACAGTGGTCCCAACACGGATCCCTGTGGAACACCACTAGTCACAGTTCTCCATTTTCAGAAACTCCCTTCCACTGCAATTCTCTATTTCCTATTGCCCAGCCAGTTCTCTATCCATCTAGTTAGTACATCCTGGACCCCAGGCAATTTCACTTTCTCCATCAGCCTACCATGGAGAACCTTATCAAATGCCAAACGCCCATCTATATCACATCCACAGCCCTTCCCTCATCTGCCAACATTATCTTTTCCTCAAAGAATTCTATCAAGTTGGTAAGACATGGCCTTCCCTTCACAAAACCATGCTTCCTATCACCAATAAGCCCATTTTCTTCCGAATGTAAAGAGATTCTATCCCTCAGTATCTTCTCCAGCAGCTTTCCCACCACTGACATCAGGCTCACCAGTCTATAATTACCTGGATTATCCTTGTTACCCTTCTTAACCAAGGGGACAACATTAGCAATTCTCCAGTCCTCCAGGACCTCACCCATGGTCAAGGATGCTGCAAAGATATCTGTTAAGGCCCCAGATATTTCCTCTCTGGCTTTCCTCAGAAACCTGGGATAGATCCCATCTGGGCCTGGGACTAGGCCAACCTAATGCCTTTCCAATGTTGGGAATGTGATTTTTGCATTAATGTTAAACTAAGGCTTCATCTTCCTTCTTGGAGCACAGCAGAAGATCATTCCTTATGTCAAAGAATCATAGAATCTTAGAATTTTACATTACGGAAAGACGTCATTCGACCCATCATGTCTGCACTGGCTCCTGAAAGAGCTACCCAGATAATCCCACTCTCCAGCCCCATTTCCGTTACCCTCTAACTTCACCACTTGCAAACATATATCCAGCTCTCTTTTAAAATCTCCAAAGGAATCTGCCTCCACCACTCTCCCAGACAGTGCATTCCAATCCTCAGCAAAATATAACTCCCAACAGCATGGCGCAAAAAAAGAAAATTATCTGATCATGATCATGTTGCTATTTGTGGAAACTAATTGATGTGTGTTCGCTGCCATGTTTACAACCTGACATTCATTTCAAAATGGCTTAATTTCTAAAAGCACTTCATGTGAAATACTTTTGAGCATTCTGGCTGTCATGAGAAATGCAATTTAAAGCACTTTTTTTCTCTGTTGAGCCATAATGTTGGCAGAAAACCCTGGATACGTGAGCAAACATCAAGGTTTCTGCCACTCATTGACCAAAGTTCAGGTGATAAATGGGACAAATCCTGGCAAAGATATTTATCGCCCCTCACGTTTGTGGTGAACTTGAGGAAATTCCCAGCGATTTTGTTTCTGAGGATATTGTGCTTGAAGCGATTAACACAGGGGAGCTTCTCTTTTGTGGGCAGTCAGTAAGGGTGTCAGCCTCTATCCAAACATTTTCCTCCACCAATCTTGCACACATTCCATTTTGCCAAGTCTTAGAAAAAGATTCCCACAAAGGCCTGACAGCCACTGGCATGAGCTTTCACCCGTCAGCATGGATCCAGCTTCCTCATCTGTTGTCATGAGCTCAGTCATTAACTAATATAAGCTCAACTGCTGGAATAATCAGCATCAGCACATTTTCAATGAAGGTGCAGGATTTTTGCTGCTTCGGCAGCTGAGGTTTGCTGCGTTTACACTAATGTTTGTCAGGAAGGCTTGTGAAACATGGGATTAATCGAGGGTTTTATTCCATCTCTCAGAAATGTTAAATGTTTCCAGTAGGAGGCGCAGTTTCCTTGACGTGCTGTGATTGACTGCTTTCATGGCTGTAGGGTGGTTTGGACAGGGAAACTCCAACCCTCTGCCATGCATGGTAAAATCACTCTAAAATTTCAGAAGCACATTTTTGTTTTGCTTTCAGTTATTTTTTGCTGGCATTCAGTGTAGGACTGAGGAGAAGCTGCACTGTCAGATATGTCCTCTTGCAGGTGAAGCATGAAACCGAGGACCTGTTGGCCTTCTCACAAGGGCATTGTTATCTCATTGTGCTGTTTTTAAAAAGGGGGAGAGTTGTGCCTGGTGTCCTTGCAAGATTCAGTCTGTTGAACAATACCTAAAATACATAACGCGGTCAATTATTCATTGCTGTTTGTGGCAGCTTGCTGTGCATTACTTAACATTTGTTCAGGATATCTGAAGCCTGGGTGATATTTCTGGCTCATTGCCTTCGGAAGTTCAACCAGTTCCTGCGGTGGAAGGGTTTTGAGTTAGACTATTTAGGGGTGAAAGGAGGAAGTACTTCGTCACACAAAGCCCTGGAAATCTAGAACATTACGTCTGTCACAAGACTTTGGTTTCTAAAACTGGTCATATTAGAAGTGACTTTTGTGTTTGATAAAGCTGCTAGCAATATGCCACATGCGATATCTTACTCGGCGATTGCTGCCACATTTGCCGACTTAACAGTGATTAATTGTTCGCCTGCCGACAGATTCTATGGGACCTACAGATGGCAATGGGAAGGTGCAAATGAAAGTACGTTATTGTCTTTTATCGGCCTCTCTCTGATATCATACATCCGCACCCGTAACAACCACAAGGCCCGCAGTGCAGTCTGGTTTTATAAAATGATGGCTGCACCATCTGCTGGCCAGTAAACAGGAATGGGAGGAGCGGCAGAAAAATGCAGACGACAAAACAGCTAGTGATAAGCAAATATTGTAGGTGTTTGTATGTGCATTAAAAACAGCTTCACTTTCCCTTCATGATTTTTTTTGCACTTGAGTTATTCTCATGCAGTTAACCTGCAGTGCATTAAAGATGTGCTGCACACCTTCGTCAACATCATTGCTGTTTGCAAAGATGGAATGTAGACTGAAACATGTGAGTTGTCAACATTACAACAGTGACCACAGTTACTTCATTAGCTCAAACATGCTTTGCGATGTCACGAGATTATAAAACATGTTGAATATATGTAAGACTTTGAAGGCGTTCAATGGCGAACTCAAGGTACAACGACCTTCGAGAAACCACGAGCTCTTATCAAGGATAATAGGAACTGCAGATGCTGGAGAATCCACGATAACAAGGTGTAGAGCTGGATGAATACAGCAGGCCAAGCAGCATCTTATGGTCTCGGCCCGAAACGTCAGCCTTCCTGCTCCTAAGATGCTGCTTGGCCTGCTGTGTTCATCCAGCTCTACGCCTTGTTATCTCAGCTATTCTCAAGTTTGCGCCCAACCAAGATGTTCAAGTATCATCAGAGTTCACAAGCATGTAACTTTTAAGTTCTGAAGAATGGTCACTGGAACCGAAACGCTAACTCTGATTTCACTCCACAGATGCTGCCAGATCAACTGAGAGTTTCCAGCAATTTCTGTTGTAGTTTCAGATTTCCAGCATCAGCAGTTCTTTTGGTTTCTTTAGTGTAGCTTTAGTGCTGGATCATCAATATCTGAAGCTAGAGATCAGATTGGTCACTTAAAATCTACACTCCATTTCTATCATCTGAATATTCATTCACAGATCAGATATTGGGTTTGTTTCCATACAAGTGGTGGATGCTAGCATAAACCCAACAGTATCTGTCATTTATATTGGGTGACAATCATGGTGTTGAATAGTTTTGACATTGTTTAGCACAAAGGTAATTTTAAAAATCTGTGATGCAGTGGTCATGTGAGTTATCCAAGTGTAATTTAAACTCCTATTTAATTTCATTTCATGAGAGGTATTTCTGCTTTCAAAAACACTTTCTGATATTTCAAACCCTTTGGCCATTAAGATAACTTGATATTTAAGTGTTATTTCCATTTACTGTCCACTCACTTGCATATTCTGCTCATTATGACAATCCATCTCCATTCCACAGCTCATTAAACAGACATGAGTCTGTTATATATGTTACAACGAATGAATGGCAACCATTTGACTATGGAGATGCACGCCATGTCTGAAATAGAGCACGAATGCTTACATTTTCAGTTGCACAACTCCCCAGTACATTTTCGTTCTCGAATGCATCCACCAAAGGCTGAAGAGGTGACCAGAAGATGGGTAGATGAGGACAATGCATACTTTGACTTCAGCAAGGTTTTTGTTGTGGTCCCACATGGGAGACTAAGAGCCCAAGGAAATTTGGTTAATTAGATCAGAATTGGTTGAGTGGCAGGAATCAGAGGGTGATGGTTGAGGGCTGTTTTTGTGACTGGAAGCCTGTGTCCAGTGGCTTCTGCAGAAATTAGTGTCGTGGCACTTGCTATTTGTGATATGTGTAAAGTATACGGATTTGACTATCAGAGGCCTAATCAGTAAGTTTGTGAATGATATAAAAACTAGTTGGGTGGTGAACAGTGAGGAGGATAATGTTACTTTGCAGCAGGACATAGACAGGCTAGACACATAAGCTGATCAGTGGCAAGTATAATTCAATCTAGATTAATTTGAGATGATACATTTGGGCGGGTCAAACAAGGTTTGAAATGCATGATAAACAGTTGGACCCTGGGAAGCACTGATGATCAGAGGGACTTTGGTGTGTGTGTACACTGGTCCCTCAAGGTAGTGGATAGGTGGATAAAGTAGTAAATAAGGCACATGGGATACTTGCCATTATAAGCTAAGGCATTGATTTTAAGAGCAAGGAGATTGTGCTGAGCTGTTTAAAATATTGGTTAGGCCAGAGGTAAAGTCTAGTTGCAGTTCTAGAATCCACATTTTTGGAGAATGATGGAATCAAAAAGTATGGAAAAGAGATTTTATCAGGATGTGTCTGGGCTCAAGAGTTTTAATTATGATAAAAGTTTGGATATACTGGGGTTGTTTACCTTGGAGCAGAGGAGACTGAGAGTGGGCATGATTGTGTTGTTTAAAATTATGAGAGACATAGATAGTGTTGACCAGAAGGAGTGTTTCCCCTTGGGGGGGGGCGGGGTAGAGATCAATGACCAAGGGGCATAGGTTTTAGATAAGGGGGCAGGAAGCTTATAAAGGAAATCAGGAAATCTTTTTCACACAGAGCCTGGTGGGAATCCGGAACTCGCTGACTGTATAAATATGGTAGGGGCAGAAACCTTAGTAACATTTACCAGGTATTTAGATGTGCACTTGCGATGCCAAGGCTCAAAAGGAGAGGATCAAAGTGCTGGAAAATGGATGAGTATGTTTAGATGTTTGTTTTGACCAGCCTCAGACTTGATAGACTGAAAGGGAAACCTCTGGGACCATCAGTGAGGAAGATTGTAGGTCAAACAAGGGAATTAATTTTCAAGATGAAATCCTGGAATTGAATGAATCCACCAGCCAGTGTGTAATATCAGGAAATGAAAACGTATTATTTCAATAGCTTCGTAGCAGAGTCTGTCTGCTTTAGAGGTTCTTCATAATATTCCTGAACAAGTTTATTTGAGCTTTTCTGTAGATCCACACAAGACAGATGGAAGCCCTTGGGCCCATTGTCCTTGGTCAATTCTTTCACCTTATAGCCCACAAGCAATGCTGTCAAAGGCAACAATCTGCTCACTGACTTGCACAAGGACCTGACTGGCTCCTGGTAAACTTGCAAATTGGGTTAACTAGACAGGAGTTCCCAAACTATGGGTCATGACGCCCATTGAGGTTATTGGATGAGATTTTGGGGCCACCAAATTTGAGGCATTAATGGTGGCAGTAGAGCTTAGACAAAATTATTGCAACTTTGAGGCCTCTTTCAATATATTTCTTCATCCCCAGCTGGTTAGTATTACTTAATCCTCTGTTTTCTGAAGCACAATTGCTGCTTCAACCACAGCGCGTAAAAATGGTGCTTCTTAACTTTTTTGCATGACACCCCCAGGAGTTTGAAACATCCACCCTGATTAAAAACTCTCAAACACGCACCTATTTCACAATCCTCTAGATTCCAGAAACTGTCCAGGACTAGCCAGATAACCACTTTAGCTGCAAGAGCAGGTTAGCAGCTAAGGGAGTAACTCACCTCCAGACTCCTGGAGCCTGTCTACCATTGACAAGGCACAAGTCAGCAGTGTGATGGATACTACCTACTTGCCTGGATTGGTTTAGCTCCAACAAAACTCACGAAGCTTGACACCATTCAGGACAAAGCAGCCCAATTGATGGGTTCCCCTTTACCACCTTTGGTTTATCCTCCCTTCACCACTGAAGCACAATAGCAGTAAAGTGTACCCTCTACAAATGCAGTGAAACCACTCACCAAGGCTCCTCTGGCAGGACCTTGCAAAGCCATGACCTCCACAAGCTAGAACAACAGGGACAGCAGCTGTTTGGGAACATCAGCGCACAACATCCTGATTTGGTACAAGGTTGATACTCCACCACTGTCAACTGGATCTAAATCCTGGAACTTCCACCTTGTCAGCACAGTGGGTATATCTATTCACCATTGACTGCAGTGGTCTGAGATTGCAGCTCACACCTGCTTCTCCATGGAAATGAAGGATGGGAAACAAATGCTCGTCAATTTATCAATGATGCCCCCATCCCATGAATGATATTTTAAAAATCCTGCTCAATGGCCTCTATCATCCTAAACTCCCCACCTCCCCCACTCGTCCAATGTTGAGTCCCCAATTTTGACTCTGATGTCACATGATGGCTGAGGCATTAAGATAGCATCACATTGGGAAGCTGTTTGGGAGGCACTGACCCCAGTTCTTTGATTGAGTTCCATTAAGCTTGGCAGTCAGAGGCTAGAAATGGTTAGTTTCAGGCTTGAAATTTTAAAAATGTGGACATCTGACTGAACCCAAATCATCCATTTTGGGTGCTAAAATTCTGGGTCTTATTACACATTTCAGTGTTTTCTCACCAATGATAATACATGTTTTTCTCTGTTTGATGACCTGTTGGACTTACCACCTCTGATGTCATGTCATTAAGGACATGGTGCTTATTCTGAATGTTGGCCGGTGTTAAGTCTTTCCAATCACGTCTTCAGTGCGTTGATGAGACGCTGACAAACGTAAACTGACAAGAGTGATGCTCAGAATTGATTTTAACAAAACTTTTCAGGAATGAGCTGTGAGGTTAAAAGTTCAGGAGAGAAGAAGTTTACGCAGTGTAACAGGAGGAGAGTGTGTAAAAATAATTTGGTGTTTGTCACAAACAGCACTCCTTGTCTAAGGGAACCACATTGTCTAAGTCAGCAGTAAGATCTTGCAACTGTTTTGAAGTTGATATAAACTTCAATACTACACCATCAAAACTAATTTGGATAGCTTATGCTAGAGCAGCCAGCAGAGAGCCGTCCCAGGCTCCTTAACGATGCCAGAAACTCAGCTGATGGGAAACTACTGATGATAGAATCAGTAATTCAGTTGCATCTGATGACATTTACTCAACTAAGCAATATTCATTTCTGCTGTTTCTTAAATATCAATGATGCAACAAGGAATTCTCTATTCTGCCTCTAACTCAGATGGATTTATCTCCCTACAATCTCTGCCTTCTAATCTTTCTTCCTCCATTTTCCTCCCCGGGCTTCCTCTTTCCTCATCTTGTCTTATAATCTTTTTGTGAGGGAAAATGCAGTGGACTGTGTCTTGCAACGTTTGAACAGGAGGTCAATCTGAGAAGGTAGATTGGCTACTTAATGATACCAATGTCTGAATTTGTTCTGAATTTATTCTGTACATCACTATGATTCTGAGGTTTGAGATGCTGCACCTAACTAGATATTCTCTACCAACAGTGAATGCAAAGGCTTACCACATTCTCTCTTGCATGTGACTACATCACAACCCAACCCAAACCCAACACACCAGACTGACTTGTCAATGCTGGAACATTAGGAACAAGAGTGGTTCATTCAGTCCCTTAGACGAGCTTGGCCATTCATCCAGATCTTACTTGACTTGTTCCATCTTCTCACCCTTACTTTACATTCGCAGTAAGTTTTCTTGTGTAAAAATCTAACTCGTCTTGAAAGCTTCAACAGTACCAGAATCTACACTTGTTCAAGGGCAGTGTTCTTGGTTTCCATGATCTTTCCTGTCATTAGAAAACCTTGCATATCTAGCTCATATATTTGTCATGTTTTCATGTAGCCTCTCAATTATGCTCCATTTCCCTACTCCCACAAATAAATAGCTCAAAGCCAGGACATTCAAGTATGAAAATAAACTAGAGCCGAGATTCTTAATTTGCAACGCAGCTTGCCTTTTTTATTTAATCTTTTTACCTTCATTAACTCTATTTCACTGCAGCTGTTTTTATTCCAAACTTCACACTGTCATTGAGAAGTGCGACTGTTTTCTATACAGTACCTTAAGGCAGGTCAGTTGATGAACAGAACATCCACTCACTGCACTTTGATTAAAACCAGAGCCTAAATCCATTTGTGGTCCCGCTCTCAGAATCTGCCTTCTCTATCTAAAATTGAACATAATTATTCCCCCTTCCCCCAACATCCTTCATAGGTAATTTAGAAATTGCAAAAAGGAATATACAAAGTATTCATTGCTAAGAAACAAACACAAGGAAATCATGGAATTCAAATATCTTGCACAACTGTATCTGTGTCTACATGCCTGTGAAAAAGATTGATCTTTCTGTGTCGAAATGTATGTAATCTACATTCATTGTATATGTTCACAAGAGGATGTAAGTGTGTGTATACATTTGGATAATGGATCTACAAGTGTAGATTCATCGGCAAGTTTGTGAACATATATTTACGGCTTATGCATAAACAGTGCTATGCTGGTCAAGTCAAGAGTGTCACAAAAATGAATTAACAAGTCAAGCAAGCAAAGAAATGCAAATCATTCTCCTTGGCTCATTAAAAAAATTGTATTCCCTGCCTGCAAAACAAGGTCCAACTTGGATATTTTAAGGATGTTGAAACAGATTCTGAGCCTAAGAATTAAGTGACACTCCCCACTGGATTCTATAATAAAGTTTTCTTTGTAGCTGACCCTGTTTGTGACTTTGCACTGAACTGAACAAGTCTGCAAATGGAAGATGACAGTTCCTCTTTTGTTATATTTTTAAGCATAATCAGTTTCTTGTTGGGAAATTGCTACTGGTGTCCAGTGAAAAGAGGGAGCCCTCAATTAGTGTTGCAAGCAGCTTGCACCAGTATTTAGACCAGCTGGATTGGATCAAGTCAGCTGTGAATAAGTAACAAATGTCATTTCCCAAAACCGTAACTCGGGATTTCATCAGAGATAATGGGAACTGCAGATACTGGAGGAGAATCCGAGATAACAAAGTGTAAATAACATTTTCTGAAGAAGGGTCTCGACCCGAAAAGTCAAACTTTCCTGCTCTTCTGATGCTGCTTGGCGTGCTGCGTTCATCCAGCTTCACACCGTGTTATCTCAGATTCTCCAGCATCTGCAGTTCCCATTAGCTCTCCCAAACACGATTTCCCCCTTGTTTTCGCTCCTCCAATGTGATGTGCGCATAAGAAGGAAAAACGTAATGAGATTGAGAAGACCCCACACTCAACTACAACGTTAACCTGTTGAATTCGCTGAACTTATACCTTTGGGGTCCCGTGAATAAAACTGCTCGGTGTCGATGGAACTTTAACTCAGTGTCGTTGAATACCTTTGCTGGATATCACTTGCCAAGGAAAAAGTGAAAAAAAATCAACTTCAGGGAAGTCTCTTCTTATGTAATGTAGGAGGGAATTTTAAGAAAAAAATAGACAGGCTTTGTGTCAAAAAGGAATTCACAGGATTAAAATTCATTGTGCTGGAATCTTGACCCAACGTAAAAGTGCTCGCAACCCAAGATAACCAATCAGAATTGAGAACTTGCCTCAAAAATTAATCTTTCAAACGCGACGATCGTGACCAGTATGTTTTGAAAAGTTTTATTTAAACACTTTCTTAAATTTGCCAATTAAGTGAGAAGTAAGCTCCAAAATTCCGAATAAATAGCTTTCCAGCAGGCACTTCAGTCGTTTAACAGATTGCTCGCAAGATATTGTGATTTAAAATGCTTAGTTTAGCAATAAACTCATTTTGGTTTCAATTCACCTTCACGATTGCATCAGGAATACTTCTTTTTATAAAATAATTGATGAAAAGGTCTCCTCAAACCCTGTCTGAATGCTTTGATTCACAGCAATTCTGCATTCATTGATATGCAAATTCGTTGGAATAAAAGTTCATTCGAAAAAGCACTTTACGAAATAGGCGCAATTTGCGCCCATTTTCACCCATTCCATTCAACTCAAGAAACTCCACCCTTTCATTTTTGCCCACAAAAGTTTATTCTGTGGAGCAAGCAACAATAAAGGCGCTGTTTAATTTACTGCTATCAGTCCCATTCACGGTCCCAAATGCTAATCTGTAAATAATTATTCATTCGTCTTTCATAACCCCGGCCAAGATAAACATTCCGCTCGCAGACTGCTAAGCAGTTCAAGCTGTCACTTTGTGTGAAATATAAACAACATTCTCCTGACTGCATGACATCTTGTACCATCGCATTCCTCATCACCGTCTCAATTTCAATTACGTCAGGATCTCTACAGAACTGCAAAGAATATCTTTCAGTTTCGTATAATTGTTATATTTAGACTGAACCAAATTCCTGTGATCAAACTGAGATTTTGTTTTAAACCTGACTCTACTCCATGGCTTACTTTTTGTTTTAAAACGTTTGCCGCTTGAATTCTAGATTTCAAACTGTCTCTTAAAATAGAAATAAAGTCAATCACTGTGTCCTGCCCAATGAAGAGACAAATTCGTGCCGTGAGTATTTATGCAAATCCTTTAACATTAGAAAGTCCCTCGGTGCTGAATTAGAGGGAAATCGAACAGGCTTTGAGGTATGAGAACAGGTGAGCCAGCGTTTGGTCTAAAAGGTAGGTTTTTAAAGAGCATCTCAAAAGAGGAGGGAAGGGGACCGAGGCAGGGATTCCCAGGCTTAGGGAAATGAAGGCACGCCTGTCAACGGCAGAATCGCTTGCATATTGGCAAGTCTCACAATGGGCATTTGGCTGGAGTGAATGTGTTTGGTGTCCACCCCCATCTCCTTGCAAGAAGCTAATGTCTTCAGGAGACGAAAAGGGGAGCAAGTTAGAAAGTCTGAATTGAATACTAACTACTGAACAGCAATTATTTAACAGCATTTATTCAGAAGCTATGCAAAAAAAATCCATTTCATTGGGTGTACTCTTTTTGAGGCTCAGACTCTGAGCTCTGTTGTGTAAGTTCATTAAGGCCGATAGAACAGTTGTCCCCTTAAGAAGGGACATTTCTGCCCATTTCTGAAGAAGGACCTAGGCCCGAAACGTCAGCCTTCCTGCTCCTCTGATGCTGCTTGGCCTGCTGTGTTCATCCAGCTCGGCACCTTGTTGTTCCTATAAGACGTATCGGTTTCCACATGTCCTGCATTTGCTGCACGTATCGCAAAATGCGTAGCAAGGCAAAAAAAAGCCAATGTATCGACTGGCCAGCAGGGGCACTGATTGGAAAGTTCACAGCATCTCATTGCCACTCTAACTGTTGATGGCTGGATCAGACTCGATGAGCCGAATGGTTTCATTCTGTTCTTATGTCTTCTGGTATTATGATCAAGTTCCGGCGAACATTCAAAGCCACTCTTTCCGAGAAAGTGTGGTCTTGGACTTAGGACTCGCATTTCCCACATGTCGTTGGGAAGTGTAAGAACATGCATTTTCCCGAGGGAAAGAAAACAGCTTTGACAGTCTCAGTCCCAAAACCGCTCTCCACTCTACCTAAGAATGCATTTAAGGAAAATCCACTTAACTCCTCTTTATTTCGAGGGAATATTGACTGCACTGTGCGCCGCCTGGTGAGAATTCTCCAGGGGAAGACTTCGGAGGGCCATCTTAACTGGTGCCGAAATCAATAAGGCTCAAGGTGCCGAACAGACCACTCCTGTTCCTACTTCTTCTAGTCTGAAAGCTGCTAACTGAGCACGGAGTAAATATAACAACTTCGAACTTTATCGTCTACACGCGTTCATATAATAAGCTCAAACCAACGACCATAAACAACGACCCAATAAAAAAGATTCTGAAATCGTGATGCCTCAGGGTAAGTTGAATCTTACTTCGATTTAAGACAGTAACTGACAGTGTTCTTTACCCTTACCATACAAACGCTAAAGTCACTTGAACTAATAAGATCATCCACAGTGTACAAAATGTGACTTGGAGAAGTTCACAGGCAGCAATGATATAATCACAAGTTGTCCACATATATTGCACAAGACCTTATATACTTTGTAACCACTTATTAACTTGTTTTAGTCATTGCCAATATTGAGTTTAAAGAGAATCTATTGCACAAACCGTCTCGCTTACTGAAGGGGCCAGCGAGGAAAGTTGGAGGAGCTTAGTTCCTGCTCCAGAGCTGAAAGAAGTCGTGCCTCAAAACCAGTGGAATCTGCATCGCGAGAATATTTGGAGAAGACTGCAGCGTTAAAGTTCTTACCGAAAAACAATCAGACTGAGCGGTGTTTAACTGCTCCGTGTCTGATCGACTTCGTTACCAATCCACTGAAAATGATGATTGAAGCCATTCACACTGACTTGAGCCCGAGTCACATACGTGGCCTCGTTCACAAGCGGTGATAATGGGAACTGCAGATGCTGGAGAATCCAAGATAACAAAGTGTGGAGCTGGATGAACACAGCAGGCCAAGCAGCATCTCAGGAGCACAAAAGCTGACGTTTCGGGCCTAGACCCTTCATCAAGAGCTTCACACTTTGTTATCTCGTTCACAAGCGGGTTGCCTGCAACAAACTCTGCATCATCACCGCAGCACACATACACACACGCCTCCTAACTTCCATTTGCCCGCCAGTGACTTAAAAAAGGATCAATCTTTTCTTTCTTAACGAGCCGTTCCTCTGTTCACACTCATTGCCATCACAATTTAGCGCCGTTTCAAAAGATCCAGGAAGGAGAAATCATTCTAGATGGCGCTTTCCTAATGGCCGTCGCTGCACCCGTGAACATCTACCTAAACACAGCTCAAACAGGAGTTGAGCTCAAGCGAGTTAAGTTTCAAACAGAAACTTCACCAGCGGGGTGAAGTCGGGATTCGACAGAAAACATGTTAAGACTCATTTCTCTTGTTGTCAATCATGGTATTCCCCCTCTCCCGAAGTTTCAAAATGCGTTACTTTTTAACAGTACATGCTTGGGCCGAGAGCGAATATTACCTTGCGAGCTGGTCGACAGGGTGGCATTCGGGTTGGGAAAGACGATGCACAGGTCATTGTCCAGTGGGAACTTGTCGCACTTCAACATGTCCGGCCAAGGGAAGCCAAAGAACTCCATGACAGGTGTGCAGGCGTCTCGCACTGCCATGCAGAGTGAGCGGCACGGGTAGATGGGTCTGTCCAGGCAGATGGGAGCATACAGTGAGCAGAGGAAGAGCTGGGTGTTGGGATGACAGTTCTTGTTCAGCAGTGGCACCCAGCTGCTCGCCTGTTGCTGCACCTCCTCCATGGTCTCGTGGTCGAGCAAGTTGGGCAAGCTCATTTTGTGATAACCTACGTTGTTGCAAAGTCTCAAGGCAAAAGGAATATCCACGCAGTGCGGTGGCTTAATATAAAAGCGGCTGTCCGCTTGCCAACTGGATTCCTCCACTTCCATCGCAACACACCAGGCAAAAAGCCCCATGCTGAGCGGCAGAAATACAGCATAAAAGTTCCAGCGAGTCTTGCTCGAAATACCTCTCTGTCCCATTTTCCTTTGGTTTCTTTGTTGTTGGAAAGTCGTGTCTGCAGCTGGCAGGGTTACTTTCCTCCGGTTTGCACAGTTGGACTTTAAGCTTCACTTTGAGAACTGGTCTTCGTCGAAAACTGCAGCACAGGGCTAGATTTTGTTCTGTCCTCTGCCTTAGAAACAGGAACGCCTCGAAGATATCAGTACCTGTCTCTGTTTTTTCATTATCCAGACTAACCGGGTTTTCTCTCGCTCGCTTAGTTCACTTTGCTTTCAGTCCACTGTGCACATAATGTGTTCGGCGGAGTGCTGATTTATGAAACTGGCTCCACTGATCTCAGCATCCAGCTTCTGAACACAAGTTTGTTCTGCTGGGTGCGTGCAGCTTTCAGTCTTCATCACAACCTCGCAAGACCAACCAATCAGCCTGTGGCCATCCCATGTTACACTCCCATGCAAGTGTCAGTTCCAGCCTTTACTTACCAATCAGCTTTTGGGAAGGGAAGTGACAGGCAGCCCCCTGACTCTCCACCTCCACTTCCAACCCCATCCCCCAAGCCGTACCCACCACCCAGCCAGCTCCGAGCTTTCATTTCATTCTTCCACATTCCGATTGTGTGGGCAATTGAAACAAAATATTTTAATGAGTAATAAATATTTTTTCTTATGATCTTTCGAGTCCCCAGGAGTTACAAAACACGTTTTAACACGCGATTCAGAAAATATATCACGTCGTTTCCTCCCGTCAATTTGACTTGTCTGAATTCCTGGCACTTGTTTTACCAAAGACCTACTTGTCAGCTTTAGGTGAGTGTCATAAATTCAACTAAACAGGAACAGTCCATTTCAGCACTTGGCCGAACTGCAGCCCCTTTCACCCATTTCTCTCGGGGGGGGGGGGGGGAAGGAACTGTATAATCTGCAATCCAACTGAGATGGACAACTTCTCAAAGTACACATCCTCAGGACAATTGGTACGGATTTATTTCCAGGGAGGATGAAATCAGAATTTTTTTATCACTCTATGTGCGTGAGTTTTGGTGGCGAGAGGATAACTGACTTTGAGGGAAGTTAGGTGAATTGCAGAGTGCGGCGAAGGTCAATTTGCATCACTGTCAGTAAAATAGTCGGCAGCATTCAGAGCGTTAAACGTGTGACCACATTCACTTAACATAACGGCTCAGTTTCTGCCAGTCAACATTCACTAATAAACAAACATTACTTACACAGCGCCACATAAATGTACTCTCCTGCTAGCTCGGACGACTGGCTAGGAATACTGAACCGAAGCTGGAGCCTAAATCGTACGGAAAGTACCAGTCTTGATGCCAAGTCTGTTCAGAAGCGGTCCATCCAAGCGAGGGCAGCAGGGGGCAGCACAATGGAGTCATGTCAACCCCAGTGTCGAAGCAAGATCTATCCTGGCTGGCTGTCGGGGCCATGCACTAGTATGCTGTGAGGTTTGGCAATGGCGTAATGGAATCCTGGCACTGACCCTATTATTTCAGAAACGTAGGATAACCATTTTTAAAGTTCTAGCCGGTATGTGGGCATCTCTGAATGGACCAAGATGCCTCCTCCAGACCAAACGGCTGTTGAGAAAAAGGCACTGATGAGTCCTGGTGAAGCTGTTGCCACCGTGTTGTTTAGGAGGGAGTTGCAGGACATTTGCCCAGCGGCAATGAAGGAACAGTGATATATTTGCTTTTGTTTAAGCTACATCTTTCTGTTGGATGTGTGCCCATCATTTGGAAGGACTTGAGAGTGCAGCATATCAATATTCATGCATAGAAAGGGCCATTTGGTGCCATCATTGCTCATGCAGATTTAATCAATCCTCAGTGAACCTGTGTCTCACCTAATATTATTTTGAATATCATATCATTTGCCTTTCCTGCCTGTCAGAATATTTATCATTCTTGGAGTACAGCAGGAATACATACATTTATATGGAACTTTGCTCAACCAGAAGAAATCTCATTACATTTTGCAGACAATAAATTACTTCTTAAAATCTAGTCCCTGTAGTAATGTCAGAAACACTGCAGCTAACTTTTCACAAACTCCCACAAATGATGATTAGTTAATGTGTTTTTGTAGTGTTTGATAGACTGATAAATATCAGTTCATCGGGAAACTTCACTGTTCTTCCTTCAAATGATATCATAGAATCTTTTACAGACACCACACATGGGGACTGGATCTCAATGTCTCATTCCAAAGACCACACCTCCAACAGTGCAGCACCTCCTGAAATCTGCACTGGAATGTCAGCCTTCATGTTCGCACTGAAGTCTGGGACTGGTTCTTGAACTCAGAGACGTAGTGGAGAGTGCACTTCCTAGTAAGCCACAGTTGAAAAACATGGAAGTTATTTCTTAACTTAGCTGTTCTCAATTTGATTTTCATGAGTTCACATTTAAGGATTTTGGTACCATATTTTTGCTTTCTTTGAAGTGAAACTGAGAGTTTATCTCGTCAGTTTGGTTTATAGTTTATGTCCCACAATGATCTTTTGGGTTCACACATAATCAATTGTTATTTTTCCTTTCTCAGGTTGAGTGTAAATCACTCCAAGCCCACACAATGAGAGGTTGATAGACATTTTCACCAGTCAACTGTACACTTGGTACAGCCAAGACTCTTCCAAGCATTGAACAAAATTGGCACCATTGTTCTTTATTGTTTCAATAGATTGAAATCCTCAGTGCAAATATGGAGATAACAGGGGCTGTCTCGGTCAGTTTTTCACCCTAACAACAGGATAGCTATTGAAAAATTAAGCAAGGTTATTGGAGTGAACAAACACAGCCAAATAACAACTAGGGGCTTTTCTTGAGTTAGAAGTGATTGAGGGAATGTTAGGTTACCAATGAAGATCTCACTGCCTTTGTGTTGATGTAATCTTTTACTGTTACATCAATTCAAGAACATCGTTTGATCAAAGCTTCACAATGAACGTTGATGACAGTATATTAAAATGATTTGCAGAAAGCATGGCTTTTGTTTAAGTTAAGAGATAACAAGGTGTAGAGCTGGATTAACACTGCAGGCCAAGCAGCATCAGAGGAGCAGGAAAGCTGATGTTTTGGGTCTGGGCCCTTCTTCAGAAATGAAGGCCCTTCTCTCCAGCATTGGCAGTTCCTACTATCTCTCCCACTTTCATTTAAGTGTTACATTTGCTTGTCTTATTTTGTTTATCATTTGTCAGATGTGACAAACTTACGATTCTGGTCAGCAACTCCATGGGTAATAGCTAATCCCTTTTGTGCTGGAGTGCGGCTAAAAGTTTAGGGAGCATCAAGAAGGAGAGACAATGTCTGTTTGTAAAAAAAAACAAAGTCAAGTCAAAGTATGCTTGTACATTTTGCTCTTCCTTCCCTGTGAGCAATTACATTTATCCAAAAACAATCTCTGTGCACATACAGTGATTTGAGAATCTCTGGTCTTTGAAGTTGAGGATAGAGACTGAGAAACTCAAAGATAATTAATCCAAAATTCTCCAGCTTTTATCCTAATTAACACCAAGTCCTGTTCACCCATCAACCCTGTGTTTGGTCACTGATGTTGGCTATCAGTCCAGTGTACACTGGTTTCAAAATTCTTTTCTTGCTTATAGAAGCCTCCATTGGTTCACTCATCTCTATCTCTCTCATTTCTATCAGCCACACAACAGTTCTGTATTCTCTAATTTTGACTTTTTGCACATGCCCAATTATAAACATGCCACCACTGGTGGTCATTCCTTCAATTATACAGGCCTTAAACATGTTAACTCCCTCCTGAACCTCACTACTAAACAGCCTTGCCCTTTCTTCTCCACTTACTTGTGCTGTCATATCAATTTGTGTCAAACTTTGTTTCCTATCAAGCATCTTGGGATGGTTTCTGGCATTAAAGGTGCTGCATGAATGCATTTTATTCTTCTGTATGTTATTCTGAATACTGGCAATGTGTGTGTTTGATATTTTTACATCCCCAGGCCTGACAACTACATGCTGACATTCTGACAAACAATTGTAAAAGAAAAGCCTGACTGATAAACATTGGAACAGGGAGAAGCTTGTTTTACCAATCAATGGGATAGTGAATAATCTGTGTTTTATCTCAATGTATCTGCTTTGACTCCAATTCCTTTAAAACCACAAGTTAGCAAAACTATATTTAAAAGATTATAAATTTAGATCACATTGAATGATTTTTTTGGACAAGAGTCCCACATATGTTGACAAGAAGAATTATCTTCTAACTTTCTCATGGCTGCCAGGACTCTGATTTTAATATCTTGTCAATTTGCTCTAGCCTGTGAAGATTTCCAAAGTTTCAACCTACATGATTGAGCAGAACAAGAGGTCAAAAATGGCACATTCCTACCATTGCACTCTATTTGGTGCAGATCCCAATGAAACCTTTGGCAGACCAAACAACCCATAGTTCGTTTTAATATAAGTTCTTGGTTCTTCATAGATGGAACAATATCACCATTTCTTCACTGTCATTATGTCAAAACCCTGAACTCAATTCCGAACAACAGGTTTGGAATATGTGTACCACATGGGTAGCGGCAGTTCAAGAAGGTACCTTCTCAAGGTAATTGGACATTGTTAATAAAAGTGGCCCAGCCAATGATGCCCAAGGTCTGTAAGTAAATTAACAAAAACAAACTATCCATGTTGAATTGAAAAATAGCAGAAATGACTTTCATCTCAAATAGCTGTCACCAAAGAGTTTATGGTGGACAATTCTCAAAACTTGATTGTGACTCCTCTGTTTGCTTAGGGGTAGAGCATAGAGAAGTCTACCACCAATTTTAATCCATCTTGACCTGAATGGCCCCGGTTCAGGTTGGAACCCAGTTCTACCACCTGTTCAAATTTACTCTCCACTGACTTTAGTGATGCATAAAATCAAGTGAGATGTAAAATGGGATCCTAACTGAACCTCTTTCATTTCCAGAGATAATGGGAACTGCAGATGCTGGAGAATTCCAAGATAATAAAATGTGAGGCTGGATGAACACAGCAGGCCAAGCAGCATCTCAGGAGCACAAAAGCTGACGTTTCGGGCCTAGACCCTCATTTCCACCAGCTTATTCTCTGACCTTTTGTCTTGGAAGATCTCCTTGGTCCACTCCCTGCTTTTATAACCACACCACCCTCCACAAGTTCTCTATTTCCTGAGGGACTTCTTCTTCCTCACATAGCATGCCTAGCCTCAACATTCTCAGCTCTGCCTTCACTGGCCTAGGTCATAATATCTGGAATTCCCTACTGCTGCCCATCTGCTGGCTTTGGGAGTATCCTCGAAAAAAAATCAACCTGACTCCTCATATGCCAGGAATACATTCACCCTCTTTCAAATGGGCATATGTTGCACAATTCAAATAAACCCCACTGATAAAAGATTAGAGGAATAGGACTAATTGGTCAGCTCTTGCAAACAGTTGGCACAGTCAGGAAGGGTTGAAATGCCTCTGACTACACGGTAAGGTGTTTGAATCAATTTTAGTTGGAGATTTTGCTTGACATCCAGGTGTGCAGCAGAAATTCAACTTCACTTCCAACAGATATATTTTCCGTCTTTAATTGAAGAATGAATCATGCAAGTGGGGTATTTGGCAATAGTGTGACCTTAATAACATAAATTTGAAAATAGTTGAAGCACTGCTGTCAGGCAAGATTCTATGTCCAGCTTGGCCAATATAAGCTGAAAAAAGATGTGGAAGGGTAGTTGGTGCCTTGTTGATATATTGTGGTGCTAACAAAGGTGGCAGTGATTCAGTAGGAATCCTATGCTCTGTGTCTTGCATTGATCTGTGAAGGCAATCTTCTCCTCCCCTCTTTTCTCTATAATCTCCAGTCTGCCTGACTGTCATGTAGCTGCGATGAACAGAATGGCAGAATTGCCTGTTCAAGGACTCTGGGAGTAGATGAGGAAACTCCCTCAGAAGGCCCTTATCTCCCAGTTACAAACAGCTCAGCTCTGGATGAAAGTGAGACAGCAGGGACTGCACTCAGTAGTGCGTGATCCCAAGCCTGCATCATGCTGCTGCAAAAGAAAATGTGTAGTGTTGTTCGTGATTTGATCAGGGGTTAAAATGACAGAGCGATATTGAAGATGTGATGCCAAAAATGAACAGCCACAAAAGCTCAGAGGTTCAGCAAACATGCAGGAGATTATGAAGAGCTTTGGTCATAAGGAAAATCTGCTTCCAATAGCCAAAGGATCAGTGCACAGAGGAACAGAATTAAGATTATTAACAAATAAACAAGAGGGGAGATGAATACTTCTTCCTTCACACAACCTACCTTAATGATCTGGAATGTGCTTCCTGAGTGGGGGGGGTTGGGGTTGGAAGCAGATTTAACAGCCACTTGCAAAAGGCCATAGGTATATATTTGAAAATAAAAGACAGAGCTGTGGAGAACGAACTGACAGTGGGACTAATTAGAATTTTTTTTTCGAAGAACCAGCACAGATTAACTGACTAAGTGGCCAGTTTGTGCTGATTGTTTGATTTCATTGCACTGTCACAGTGCAGATAGTCCACTTTCAGACTTTGCACTACAGATGTTCCCATGTCAGATTAAGTCAAAAAATAAGAGTAATTTAGAGAAAATCCAGTCTTTGGAACCGAGTGAATAAAGCTAATCTTCTTAATAGCAGCTCACATCAGCCTTTCTACAGGCCAGTCAGCATTATCACAATGGAAATTAATATTGTTGATTTGTACTTGGCAGTCTGAAACAGTGCAGGTTTTGTCAAAGCAACAGAGTGGCAGTATTGTGTGGCCAACCTCACGGGATGATGCTCGTCGGCAATGTGGTGATATAACTGTGATATAAAAGTGACACTTCCGCCATCTACAATCCGACCCCACCACCCAAGACATTTTTCCATCTCCACCCTTGTCTGCCTTCCGGAGAGACCGCTCTCTCTGCGACTCCCTTGTCTGCTCCACACTCCCCTCCAACCCCACCACACCTGGCACCTTCCCCTGCAACTGCAGGAAGTGTTACACTTGCCCCCACACCTCCTCCCTCACCCCTATCCCAGGCCCCAAGATGACTTTCCATATTAAGCAGAGGTTCACCTGCACATCTGCCAATGTGGTATACTGTATCCATTGTACCTGGTGTGGCTTCCTCTACATTGGGGAAACCAAGCGGAGGCTTGGGGACCACTTTACAGAACACCTCCGCTCGGTTCGCAATAAACAACTGCAGCTCCCAGTCGCAAACCATTTCCACTCCCCCTCCCATTCTTTACATGACATGTCCATCATGGGCCTCCTGCAGTGCCACAATGATGCCACCCGAAGGTTGCAGGAACAGCAACTCATATTCTGCTTGGGAACCCTTCAGCCCAATGGTATCAATGTGGACTTCACAAGCTTCAAAATCTCCCCTTCCCCCAACGCATCCCAAAACCAGCCCAGCTCATCCCCTCCCCCCACTACATCCCAAAACCAGCCCAGCCTGTCTCTGCCTCCCGAAGCTGTTCTTCCTCTCACCCATCTCTTCCTCTCACCTCAAGCCGCACCTCCATTTCCTACCTACTAACCACATCCCACCTCCTTGTCCTGTCCGTCTTCCCTGGACTGACCTATCCCCTCCTTACCTCCCCATCTATACTCTCCTCTCCACCTATCTTCTTTTCTCTCCATCTTCGGTCCGCCTCCCCCCTCTCCCTATTTATTCCAGAACCCTCACCCCATCCCCCTCTCTGATGAAGGGTCTAGGCCCGAAACGTCAGCTTTTGTGCTTCTGAGATGCTGCTTGGCCTGCTGTGTTCATCCAGCCTCACACTTTATTATCTTGGAATTCTCCAGCATCTGCAGTTCCCATTGTCTCTAGTGATATAACGAGCCTCTTTGGGGAATTTTTTTGGCAGGCGAACGTGACTCAGCAATCTCTTTTGTTTCGGGAGTGAGCTGTTCAGGACAGGAGCTCTGCAGGTCGTTGAGGGAACTGAATGCCAAATCGCTTTCACTATTCAATGGAGCTGCGGCTGACAGAACGCTGATTTGTGAAAGCGCTCAGAACACAATCCAATGGCCAAAAATGGCGAACTTCACTGCAAATGTGAGCAGTGGTTTTTGATGGGGATGTTTAGGAAATAGAAGTCATTCCATAGAACTCTTGCACCTCGGCCACCTCTAATCTGTTAAATCTATGGATTTTGGCTAAACTCAAAGCAGATGTTGCATGTACACCCGAATTACAATGTGCGCAGATATAACCGCTGCTTCAAAAATTGTATAAATCCGTTAATGAGACCTGCAGGAGAACTGCTCACAATTTTCAATTATGTCAGCTAGCTTGCATTTTAAAGGAAAACTTTTAAAATGTTTAGTCCCCCGCAAGTAAGGGCCTAACTCCCGAAGCTGCAGCTGGTTCAATCCGTTCTGATTCTGGGAATGAAATTATTCCAACAATAATTGCTTTGTGTTGAGAAATTGAACAGTGAATGGCAGGATGTGAGGAATGGCGCTTTGTTCCTCACTGATCAGGGGGCTGATTAGTATCACCCGCTTTGCCTTTCTGTGTGGGGTTTGTAGTGATTGGAAGGAGTAAATGGTGATTGCAGGCATGAACTTCTGGCCGGCTCCTTTGACGAGTGAAAGTCCAAACGCGTGAAAGGTAACAATTGGGATTCACTCAAATCCCTTGTGTCCTTCCTTGGCTCTTGAAGGGGGCTTTTTTGGAGCTGAAAGCCAGAGAGAGTTGTATATCTTCCCAAAATCACGTCTTGGTGGTCTTCCTTCTAAGATGAGTCGTGCCAGCGGCCAAATTTAGTCTTTTTTGTGGGGTGGGAGAGCGGGCTGCAAGGAACTTTCCTGTTCCGCTGAGGTGCTTGGCCTGCTGTGTTCGTCCAGCTCTACACCTTGTTGTCTCAGATTCTTTAGCATCGGCAGTTCCTACTATCTCTGCATCATCTCCTGCTGCGAGTTTTAAGGGTCTGGGGTGCGGATCTTGAGCCTCGCCATTGTATTGAACATTATACTAAAAACAAACAACATTCAAAATTCAGTAGGGATTCTGGTTCAGATGGAACTGCTTTCGGTTGGGTTTTCCAGGATTTAGAGAAACTTGGCAGCATTTTGCAGATGGATTAGCCGAATTCCTTTGGAAGCACTGCCTGTGAGGCCAGTACAAGAAAAAGTAGACTTGCCTCCCCAAAGTCTAGAGAAAATCTTTAGGTATACCGCGGACCCTCCCAGGCTTCTGGCCCACCATCCTTCCTGGTTTGCCCCCTGAATGCCAGCCTGAGCCCTCCTCACCCTTCCGCAGGTTCTGCTTTCCAGCCTGAAAGTTGATCACTTTCCTCAACTCTGAGGAACAGATCTTTCCACACAATTTCCCAAGATTACCATCCTGCCCCGATGCTCCACCGCTCGCCTTGCTCCCCGGCTTCCGGCTTCTTCAACCCTACCAGGTTTTTGATGGGGCGTGCAGCTCGAAAAAGCAGCGGCGAGGTCCTGAGACTAAAATAGCTCATTCCTATCGGCCATGCGAGCTCCCAGTTCAAACCCCCAGCCCAAACTTTCTTATGGAATCCACAAAGCATGAAATCAGATGGTGCGGAGCACCTTTGATTAAATCTTTGTGAAATCGCGTGACCAACACCAGGAAGCCTTCTGAAGAATGAGTAGGTGGAAACTGTTTCATCTGGTTGTTGGTTTAAAGTATTCACCCCCAAGTTTTCCAGGATTGCGATTGGCCTTTTGCTAAAAGCCCAGCAACACTGTTGCAGAGGGATTTTAAAGAGGGGTTTGAGTGATGTGTTCAGTTGCACAAGTCAATCTTTATTGAAAGCTCCTTTACATTCGTGGGAGAGGCTGGACAAGAATGGGAATCTGGCTTTCATTTGGGCCCCAGTTGCCCTATTGAGCACTGCTCAGATCTGAGGTCAGTGACATTTTACCTTTTCCTATAATGTACGGGATATTTATACATAGCACTTTACAATGGTTACATGCAACATCAGTACTCGCTACATCCCCTCTGACCTACATATTCAATCTCATGAATACATGATCATTGGTGGACAACTTCATGGTTCAACATCGACTGTCCCATCATCTGGGGGTGTTTGCCAAGCCCTCTATCACCTGTCCTTGGTTTTTTTTATTATTGACCACATTCCAACACCAATTAATATATCCCTTGCTAGACATTTGCCAGACACATCTTGACTTGCTTGTTAGCAATGACTTTTCAAATTCAGTCATGCAATTCGTATCCCTTGCTGATCTTGGAACAGAAGATCTAAAAGGATGTTATTTTCTACCAATTATTGCGGTATTTGTAATATCAGCTCGATATTAAGTTAATCATAGTTTTGCCTAATACTGTGATTCTGTGACAAAGCTAACAATTTCAGGAACAGCTTTCCGCTTGTCCAACTTGTGAAACAGCAGTTGTTTCTTCCATTGGTGACAGTGAACCTGTTTCAAAATTGTTTCTGCCCACCCGCTATGTTACTCCTCTTTTGGTACTCATATGAGGTTATCTTGTTTACTACTTATTGCTGTGCTAACCTTCTTGCTGATGGAGGAAACATTTCATCAAGGCATTTATTGAAACTCATCTCTGCATCCAAGGCTATCTGCCTTCAGAAATTTAATACCCCAGCATCTAAGAAAAATAAACTTCTATTCTTGAATGAATGTGACTGCTCTAATATGTAATTATCATTATTTAAAATTCCTCTCAGGTAGGTTAAGCTTTCCCCTTCTATTCATATTAAAATCAGAAATTTCAAATCAGATGGTTTTCATCTGAGCTGCCTTATCTGAGTCTGACTGTTTGCATCCAAGTCCCATCTTATGAAGACAAATACATGAAGGACAAAGGGGTAACTAGGGAAAGGATAGGGCCCCTTAAAGATCAGCAAGGTCACCTTTGTGTGGAACCACGGGAGACTAGGGAAGGTAGCAAATGAGTATTTTGCATCAATTCTTACTGTGGAGAAGGATATGGAAGATAGAGAACATGGGGAAATAAATAGCGACCTCTTGTAAAGTGTCAGTGTTACAGAGAGGAGGCGCTGAATGCCTTAAAACACATAAAGGTGGATAGGTTCCCAGGTCCAGATTGGGTGTACCCAATCTGTGGGAAGTGAGGGAAGAGATTGGTGGGTCCATTGCTGAGATATTTGTGTCATTGATAACTGCAGGTGAGGTACCAGAAGAGTGGAGGTTTGTTAAGGTTGTGCCACTGTTTAAGAAAAGTGGTAAGGAAAAGCCAGGAAATGAAAGACCGGTGAGCCTGATATTGGTGGTGGGCAAGTTGTTGGAGGGAATCCTGAGGGACAGGATTTACACGTATTTAGAAAGGCAAAGACTGATTTTGGATAGTCAACATGTGTTTATGCGTGGGAAATCATGTCTCACAAATTTGATTGAGTTTTTTGAAGAAGTGACGAAGAGGATTGATGATGGCAGAGCAGTGGATATGATCTATACGGATTTCACAAAGACATTCGACAAGTTTCCTCATGGTAGACTGGTTAACAAGGCTAGATCACATGAAATACAGGGAGAACTAGCTATCCAGATATAGAACTGGCTCAAAGGTAAAAGACAGAGGGTAGTGGTGGAGGGGTGCTTTTCAGACTGGGGTCTGTGACCAGCACTGTGCCACAAGGTTTGGTGCTGACTCTGCTGCATTTTGTCATCGAAATAAATGATTAGAATGTGAACTTGGGAGGTATGGTTGGTAAGATTGCAGATGACACTATAGTGGAATTTTCGTGGACAGTGAAGAAGATTACTTCAGAGTACAACGAGACCTTAATCAGGTGGGTCAATGAGTTGAGGAGTGGTAGAAGAATTTTGATAAATCTGAGGCACTGCATTTTGGAAAGGCAAATCAGAGCAGGACTTATGCATTTAATGGTAAGATCCTGGGGAATGTTGCTGAACAAAAAGATCTTGGAATGCAGATTCATAGTTCCTTGAAAGCGGAGTCACAGGTAGATAGGATAGTGAAGAAGACATTTGGTCCATGCATTGTGTATAGGATTTGGGAGGTCATATTGTGCCTGGACAGGACATTGGTTCAGTCACTTTTTGAGTATTGTGTGCCCGTTCTGGTCTCCCTGCTATAGGAAGGATATTGTGAAACAAGGAAGAGTTCAGAAAAGTTTAACAAGGATGTTGCCAGGGTTGGATGGTTTGAGCTACAGCGAGAGGCTTCTAAAACCATGAGGCAGTGGATAGGACAAATAGGCAAGGTCTTTTCTCTCGGGTGGGGAGTCCAAAATAAGCAGGCATATATTTAAAGTGAGAGGGGAAAGTTATGAAAGGGACCTAAGGGGCAACTTTTTCACACAGAGGGTGGTGCCTGTGTGGAATGAGCTGCCAGAGGAAGTGGTGGAAGCTGGTACAATTACAACATTTTATAGGCATCTGGATGGGTACATAAATAGGAAGGGTTTAGAGGGATATGGGCCAAATGCTGGCAAATGCGACTAGATTTAAATATTAAATCTTGTTGGCATGAACGAGTTGGACTGAAGGGTAGGTTTCCATGCCATACATCTCAATGACTCTATGGCTCAGAGGCATTTTGTTGTCCGTCTGTGAAGGCCATGATTTAGGCTTTATGAAATGCTAGATCAGTTAAAGTTTCCTACAATTGTCTGTGTCAGTTAAAAAGAAAACCCCTCCTAGCCATTTGTCATATTCAGCCTCGGCAACTACAACAAACATGAGCAACCCATCTTCAATGAACCACTTCAGATATGTGAGACTTGAATCAGGGGAGAGAATTCAATAGTTCTGGTGAATCATTTCTGTGAAGCCAATGTCTGTCCACCTTTCTACCTCCTCCCCCTCACTACACTGGCACTGACTTGTGGTGAGTTAGACACCATGTCAGCTCAATTCATTAACTCAACTCGAACTAAGAAGGAAACCTGCTTGCCTAGTGTGGCTAAGTATGCCCTTGGGCTGTTGGGTGTGCCTTCAGTATGGATTGTATTGAGTCTATTAATATGGGGGTAAAGTGGGAAGTCGTTGCTCTTAATAATATTGTTCCACTTAGGATGTTGCTAATGACAAATCAGGACAGGACAGAGCAATTTCCTGAGTTGAAATGATATTTTAGACAGACAGGCAAGAACCTGTCACTTTCCAAGGATAGGAAGCTTCATCTACCGCTAGAAACTTTTGTCTGCACAGGGCGCTCTCAAATAAAGAGCATGGAAGCAACAAAGTAAATTGAAGATATAATAAATTATGAAGATAGAAATCTCAACAAGTTTTTCTCATGGAAGGCAAATTATTTGTTTCAGTCTGACAGGAAATCTGAGGAACAGGCAGAGCAGTGGGGAACCAGATGTCAATGTTGGGTCATTCAGCTTATGGGTGACTTTGTAGTGGCCTAATCAATATTCAACGAGGCTGAGAGAGTAGGCTTAAAACAAGTCTAAATGTATGGAACGTCTTCCACTCTGCACTGAAATTACAAACGTCAGATGCTCAACGCCACGGGCTCACATCTCATGACAGCGTACAATGTTGTAACTTATGATATCAAGGAGAGATTGGCAGAGACCCATGAGTTCAAAAACACCATTCTATGATATCAGCTGATATCATAATATATAATAACAATTGTATCATTGTGTGCATCTTCAGCCCCTGTTAAAATGCATCAGCCTCCCGTCCATTCCCTTTCGTGTGCAAATGTGTCCACCTGTAAATGGTGTACATCTATCTAATCAGTGGACAACTCTTGTGGTCATTTAAAACATGATTGAGGTTGCCTCAATATTGTCAATGTAGACACAGAAAATGCCACGAAATTCACAAAAATAAATAAGGACTTTTTTTTCAAAGCAGAATAAAAGCACAAACTTTCTTACAAGTAATTGCTAACCTATGTCAGAACAAATAGAACTGCAGCCCTAAATGGATAAAACCAGACCCAATCTGTTCAATTCTGCCCAGTCAAGAATGCTACAAGTGTTATATTGGGCCTGAGTGGAAAACAATGGCATTTGCCACTTGAGTTGAACAAGGTTGACTTGTTTCTCATAATGTTTTGATCTTTTATTAACTTGTGCATGCGTTGCCATTCACCTCCACACCAGGTGGGACTTGAAGCTATGACTTTCTGGCTCAGAGGCAGGGTCACTACCACTAGACCACCAGAGACTACATCTGGTAGGTTACCAACATATATTGTTTGTGGGACTGTTGGTGATTACAGGAATATGATGTGCTGAATATTACAATGTAAAGATCCAAATACAGCCAATTGAAATGCACAACATCTAAATTAACATACTAGGTTGAGGGAACACTGGAAAGTAATCTCTATGGTTCTTTGTTTTGACTTAAGAATGGATGTGTTTGTTTTAAATGAGTTAATTCTTACCTACAAGTGCACACAAAGGAATGTTTGTGTGCAAAGTGCATTTGAGGAAGCTGGTAGAAGAGAAGGGGAGGCACCTGCCTGTGTCTGGCTCACTCCCAGGCTCAAAGTTCCCTTGTTGTCTCACACACACTCACTTTCAAAATCGTGCGCGCGCGCGCACACACACACATACACACACACACACACACACACACACACACACACACACACACACACACACACACACACACACACACACACACACACACACACATGCGCTATCACATAAATGAGGACCATAACCTCCCCCCTCGGTGATCGAAAATGTCCTCAGCCACATCTCTTGCATTTCCCCACTTCTGCTCTCACATCCCCCCCCCCAACAACAAAAATAAAGACACAATCCCTGTTGTCCTCATATATCACCCCACCACCCTCCGCACCCAGTGTACCATTCTCTACCACTTCCGCCACCTACACTCTTCTAACTTCTGCCTTACTGTTGGAGGGCAGGCTTTCAGGAGATGAGTTGAATTACTCATTGTGGAATAACCAGCCTCTGATCTACTCTTCTAGTGATAGTGTTTATATAAAAAGTGCAACTTAGCTTGTGGTTAATGGTAGTCCTCGGGTTATTGATAGTGGGAGATTCTCTGATGGTAACGCCATTGAGTATCAAAGGGTAATGATTAGCTTCTCTCTTTTTGGAGACAGTCATTACCTGGAACTTACTTGCTATGAACATGACTTACCACATATCCGCACAAGCCCACATGTTAAACAGGTCTTACTGCTTAAAACACAGATTGCTTCAGTATCTTAAACTTCAGGAGTGATGCTGGATATTGTACAATCATTGGCCAACATCACTTCTCCCAAACTTTCGATGAAACAATATTAAAGTAGCTGGAGATAGTTGGGTTTTGGACACAGTACTTAGGAACATGCACAGTACTTAGGACTAAGATGACGGATCTACAATAACCAGAACTATTTTCCTTAGAGCTTGATATTACTTTTACCAGTGCTGTCTGCCTCCACTGAAAGAGTCTCTGAAAAAAACTCTGAAAATATATGATGGAGGAGCCTTTTGTTCATTTTCTTTTCCTTCCTTCTATCTTTGTTTGGAAATAATTATACAAATGCAGCCTTGATGTCAAGGCTGATCACTCTCACCTCACATCATGAACTCAGATCTTTTGTCAATGTTTGACCAAGACTTTAGTCAGGGCAGGTGTGAAGTTACCTGGGTAGAACCCAAACTGAGTGTCAGTAAGCAGGTCATTGCTGTGTAAACATTGTTTAATCACTTGTCAAATCCACCATTCATCACAAGAAACTTTCGAAGATCTGGAGAATTCTGTTAATATTTGCCTACAATTCATCTGCAGTAGAACATGGTTACATAATCCAGCCAAATGATAAGGAACAGTTCAGGACCTGGTGGTTTCCAGTATAGCAGTAATAACACTCCAGTGTGTTTGCTAATGAGATTTTTGACGTGACAAATTTGTTGAATAAGCAGTCTCATTCACAGCAGGAAATTACACAGTACACTTCTTTATTTTTAAAGGCTTTTGCAAGTGTTTATCTACCTGCAAATTAGTAATGTTAAGAAAACTCAGGGAATTAAGGAATCAGGTTGTTTTAATAATTGAAACTGCCCAGAAAAGCTACAACATATGGAAACAGCCTTTGAAACCATCACAAAGATTGTATTGAATTGAAATATTCAAGCAATGTACAACTGTGTAAGTGAGCAAAGTAATACCTTGCAATCCTTTTAAGTGTAGCTTTGCATGATGATTTTTCATATTTTAAACAATGCAAAAGGTTAAATTTTTCTTTTTGACCATGACTTAATGCACAACATACTTGCTTTTGTGTCAGAGGTTGTGGGTAAAGTTTCCCACTCTACAGGCTTGGGTGCAAAATTTTGGCAGACACTTCAGTACTGAGGTGGTGCTGCACTGTCTGAGTTGCCCATTAGCAATACTGGCAACAATGAAGAAACAATTGCATATGAACAGAGTATAGAATTCTATTCCTTTTATTTCCCATGTTGGACATGGCAGAAGAATCCAAGCACATGATACATCCCTTGAATCAGAGAATCCTGCAGCAATTTCTATTGGAAGCAAAGAAACAAAAGACTTGCATTCACACAGCATCTTTCACAACCTCAGGGTGTGCAAATTATTTCTCAGCCAAAGAGGAACATTAATGTGCAATAGGTATTGTCATCCAGGATTTACAATAATAACCAAGTAGAGCAATGAAGATGTCACAGAGAGTAACATAATATTTGACCAGATAACCTGTTTTTGTGATGTTAATCAAGAGACAAATATTGGGTAGGACACTGGAGATTATTTGCCTCCTCTTCCATGAAGTTGTGCCATTGGAATTTTGACATCAATTTGACAGTACAGCCAGAGACTTGGTACAACATCTCATCCATAAGACATTACCTTCTGACAACGTAGAGCTATGGGCTAAATAAAACATGAGGTAGGATGACGGTCGTGGCAGTGAATTCCTACTTTTGTGGGCCAAAGCTGAAGAGGGTTTTTTAAAGTAGGTTGCATAATTTCTGTAAAAATGACACTATGTAAAGTCTCCTGTGGCGCTCACTCCTTCTGCACCATCACAAAGCTGATGTGCATATAAAAATATTGCACTTTGAATGCACTAGAATTGAAACACATTTCAGTTGTCAGCAATTTCTGCCAACAGAACCCATTCATTTAGGTAGCCACTTACCACATCCTCAGAGCATCGCAAAATTCTTCATAATGATTGGAAAAATAGAGTTCATGGGGGAAAGACGCAGCTGATAGACAGCTGCCAGGTCTATTCTTGTATCAGAGATAATGGGAACTGCAGATGCTGGAGAATCCAAGATAACAAAGTGTTGAGCTGGATGAACACAGCAGGCCAAGCAGCATCTCAGGAGCACAAAAGCTGACGTTTCGGGCCTAGACCCTTCATCAGAGAGGGGGATGGGGAGAGGGAACTAGAATAAATAGAGAGAGAGGGGGAGGCGGACCGAAGATGGAGAGAAAACAAGATAGGTAGAGAGGAGAGTATAGGTGAGGAGGTAGGGAGGGGATAGGTCAGTCCAGGGAAGATGGACAGGTCAAGGAGGCGGGATGAGGTGGTTGGTGGGAAATGGAGGTGCGGCTTGAGGTGGGAGGAAGGGATGGGTGAGAGGAAGAACAGGTTAGGGAAGCAGAGACAGGCTGGGCTGGTTTTGGGATTCAGTGGGGGGAGGGGATGAGCTTGGCTGGTTTTGTGATGCAGTGGGGGGAGGGGACGAACTGGGCTGGTTTTAGGATGCAGTGGGGGAGGGGAAATTTTGAAGCTTGTGAAGTCCACATTGATGCCATTGGGCTACCGGGTTCCCAAGCGGAATATGAGTTGCTGTTCCTGCAACCTTCGGGTGGCATCATTGTGGCACTGCAGGAGGCCCATGATGGACATGTCGTCTGAGGAACGGGAGGGGGAGTTGAAACGGTTTGCGACTGGGAGGTGCAGTTGTTTGTTGCGAACCGAGCGGAGGTGTTCTGCAAAGCGGTCCCCAAGCCTCCGCTTGGTTTCCCCAATGTAGAGGAAGCCACACCGGGTGCAATGGATACAATATACCACATTGGCAGATGGCAGGTGAACATCTGTTTGATGTGGAAGGTCATCTTGGGGCCTGGGATAGGGGTGAGGGAGGAGGTGTGGGGGCAAATGTAGCACTTCCTGCAGTTGCAGGGGAAGGTGCCGGGTGTGGTGGGTTGGAAGGGAGTGTGGAGCGGACAAGGGAGTTGCCGAGACAGTGGTCACTCCGGAAGGCAGACAAGGGTGGGGATAGAAAAATGTCTTGGGTGGTGGGGTCGGATTGTAGATAGCTGAAGTGTCGGAGGATGATACGTTTTATCCGGAGGTTGGTAGGTTGGTATGTGAGAACGAGGGGGATCCTCTGGGGGCGGTTGTGGCGGGTCTCCATCTCCAGCTCAGTCTCCATCTCAGGTAACCAGCTAGAAACTGATGTCCATTTCAAGCCCACTGACTCCCACACCTAGCTAGAATACGCCTCCTCCCACCCACCCTCCTGCAAAAATTCAGTCCCCTATTCCCAATTCCTCTGCCTCTGCCTCTGCCGCATCTGCTCCCAGGATGATGCATTCCACTCCTGCACATCCCAGATGTCCACGTTCTTCAAGGACCGCAACTTTCCCCCCTAGTGGTCGATAACACCCTTGACCGCGTCTCCCGCATTTCCCGCAACACATCCCTCACACCCCGCCCCCGCCTCCTGCAGTGCCACAATGATGCCACCCAAAGGTTGCAGGATCAGCAACTCATATTCCACTTGGGAACCCTGCAGCCCAATGGCATCAATGTGGACTTCACAAGCTTCAAAATCTTCCCTTCCCCCACTGCATCCCAAAACCAGCCCAGTTCTTCCCCCCCTCCCCCCACTGCATCACAAAACCAGCCCAGTTCGTCCCCTCCCCCCACTGAATCCCAAAACCAGCCCAGTCTGTCTCTGCTTCCCTGACCTGTTCTTCCTCTCACCCATCCCTTCCTCCCACCTCAAGCCGCACCTCCATTTCCCACCTACCACCTCATCCCACCTCCTTGACCTGTCCATCTTCCCTGAACTGACCTATCCCCTCCCTACCTCCTCACCTAAACTTTCCTCTCTACCTATCTTCTTTTCTCTCCATCTTCGGACCACCTCCCCCTCTTTCTCTATTTATTCCAGTTCCTTCTCCCCATCCCCCTCTCTGATGAAGGGTCTAGGCCCAAAACGTCAGCTTTTGTGGTCCTGAGATGCTGCTTGGCCTGCTGTGTTCTTCCAGCTCCACACTTTGTTATCTTGCCAGGTCTATTCTGTTCAGTGTTGACTAGGTGTTCTATCCTCTGTATAGACTGTACAGATTGGCGTGTCCAAGAACCTGACATGATATTCTCCTTGAGGGGGAAAGATTACTCTTCAAAGCGTTTTCTTCTTCTACTCATTTCTGAATTGTTCACACCAAGTGCACTTCCCCCAGACCCTCTTCCCTGTGGCCATGAATGTTATCTATCTGAAGCTTCTGCAAAAGCTGCAAATAGATGTGGGTACTGAAGGGCTAATGTGATGTGCAAGTCTTAACACCAGCAGCAACAACAATCATCTGCATTTATTTGGAGCCTATAATTTAGGAAAACCGTTCCAAGGCACATCATATGAGCATCATCCAAAAGAAAGAATAGAATGTACTTTATTCTGGTCTTCAATTGTGCTGCTTTGGGGGTAGTGCGATGGTTAATGTGCCTCAGTATGTTTCACACTCCTCTGCTAAGTCTGTGTTCTCAGCAGCAAGGCACGGGGTGGGGGTGGGGTTGGGGAATGGGGTGGGTCAGACATGTCTTCTAACCTCTAACCTTTTGTTTCACTACTCACCATAATTGCCGAACGCTGCCCTCTTGGCAAAAGACAATTAAACAATTTGTCACTTCAATTGTCTGTCAGTCAACACTGACCCTATTCAGCAAGTCTGCACATGTTTTTTTTAGACTGCTTGTCTAGCCACATTAGCAGAGAAAATGGCACCTTTGTTGTCCCTTTCATCGCAAAAATGCACCAAGCCTTCCTATTCAGCCGCCTGTTGCACTAATTGAGGAGTCTGTAACGAGCCTACAGAATAGAGTGTCTGCTGATTGTTGTAAGCAGTGGTCACATGACAACATGAAGAATAATGACAATATCTTCTGTTTTCTTTCTATGTTCTCAAATTCCAATCAGTGTGACCTCTTTGATACCTAAATGTTGAGACATGGAAGAGTGAAATAGAACAAGTACAGTGCTGAGTGAGATCACAACTCCCTTCAAGCTTGCTGCATTGAATCGTAGAGCACAGAGGGAGCCCTTTGGCCTATGCTGGTATGTTCTTTAAAAGAGCTGTCCTATTCATTCCCACTTCTCTCCTCCTTCACTCTTTGTCCTGCAAAAATTGTCTTCCTTTTCAATAATTTATCAAATCCCCTTTTGTAAGTTACTATTGAATCGCTTCTATGAGCCTTTGAGACAGTGTACTATAGATAGTAACAATTTGTTGCATTTCAAAAAGAGACTGAGCTCACCTTCTGCTTATTTTGCTAATAATCACAAACCTATGGTCAGCAGGTTACTGATCCTGCAGCTAATGAAAACAGTTCTTACTTAACCTGAAAATCTCTTAGAGGTTTGTACGCAGCTGCTAGATGTTATGACCCTGTAGTTTTGTATTTATTTTCAGCTCTTGCTTGTCTGTATTCCTGCAGGTCCTGACACCAACTTGCTGACTGTGGCTCTAGCATTATCCATCTTTCAGATTCTCATATCAGAAGTAGGTTGCAATTATTCATGCGAACGCACAGTATTGACAAGGTCCTCAACCAAGGGGCCTGTTACAACTAAGCAAACCACATCATGACCCGTTATCCACACACGCACACACACACACACACACACACACACACACACACAGAAACACTCACTCTCACACACACACACAGACACACTCACTCTCACACACACACTCACACACACACACAAACACACACAGACACACACACACAAACACACACAGACACACACACACACCCAGAGATTTGTCAGCAGAAAATCACTATCAGGAGTAGATTTCAGGATTTAACCCTCCCTAAGGGGCAGAAATCCTTTAAATAGAGGATAAACCCTTCCTCTGGGGTTGCTGGGTGTGTCCCAACTCTAGGCCAGTAGATCTGTGTTCGAATCCCACCTGCCACACGTGTCATAAAATGTCTGAACAGATTACTTAGAAAATAAAGTTTTAAAGACTTTAAAGCAGGGTTCTTGTCGTGAAGTGTTAGTGGCCCAATCTTTGAGCCAGGAGCCCTGGTTCGTGCCACCTACTCCGGATTAAGAAGATGTCATTTGTCCTCTGTCAGCTTGATTCTGTTTGTAACACTCTTTCTGTCCAAGTGGTCAATATATTGAGTTTGCACATGAAGTTGGGTGAGAAGTTGTGGGATTCATGTCTCGTTTTTCCGTTTCTCTACCACATAGAAGATACCAGAGCCTGGAGAGTATGTGATAAAGAAGTCATTTATTAATGCATTAAGGTGATGTTGGGTCCGTCTCAAAATGCATTTGCCTTGGATCCCTCTGTATAATATGCTGTTCATGTTTATGTTGAAATGCATCACTTTCCTATTACTTTCTGTGTTCAATTTATGATTTTCCTGTCTTTATTGATAAAGGCTCGAAGACAAAAGGACAGAAGTCATTCATTATAAATGATTGGTAAGGTTCCAATTCCACTGACATTGTGTCTCCAAATCTGGGCCTTAAACTCTTGGAAGGATGTCAAGGTCTTGCAGAGATGAGAATCAGTAAGTAAACATTTATTGTCCCGACATAAAATTAATTCCCTTTGATTATACAGACTCATGCTCCAGTTGCAGGTCTCAAGGTAATTTTAAAAATAAAAATTGACATCACAGACACTTCTTCATGTCTTGTTTCTGCCTCTTGTCTCCCTGCTGCCTCCCTTCTGGGATTCTTCAGTCAGGGTACAGTCTCATAGGCAATGAATACTTTACACTAACACCCACCCGCTCTTAATATTTGCAAATTGTTTCAACTGCAGAATGTTTCACGGGCAAGTCTAAGATCTGACATCCATGCACAGCCTTGCAGTAAAGTTTACTGCTTGTTCCCCTGTGTTGATACATTCTTGCCCAGGGCCACTGTGCCTGAAATGCCATTCCAGCTGAGATCAGGACAAATCCTGGCATAATCATGCAACTGAGTGTCTTCATTTTAATCATGGCATGGAACACTTTTTTATGGTCCATTCATATTGAGATGTAGACAACAGTTTTTCCAGCCAGTTTTAGGGAAATATCTGTGCATAGGAGTTTGTATTTTGTTTTGCCTACGTGCATGCGTGGGAAGCTAATTGCTCTCTGTTACAGCCACCAAGAAGGAGAGAATTGTTTTGTTCGGCTTGGTTACTGTCATTCTCGTGTTTTGAAGATTCAGAGAATATAATCTTAGGTCACATCTGTTGTACAACCCACCCTTCTCTGCAGAATCACAAATAATATCTCAAGTGGGGTTTTCACACCCATCTAGCTTATTGTTTATAATGATCCATGTTAATGTAATTGGTTTCAACAGCATTTTCAAGGTAGCATTCACTTGTTGTCTTCAGGTAATGCTCAGTTATAAATTTTTATCTTCGATTTTTTAAAATATATGTTCTGCTGAAGGAATTGATTCAGTTATACAAGTGTTTTTAGGCTGTTGCACCTGAGGCCTCTATTCTAGCCCACAAGGAGGAAGGAGAATCTGACCTCTCTCAGATACTCCAGTGTATCAAACTGGATGCGATTGTCAACGTGAAATTCAGTCCTGATGTACATTGCTGCCAGAGTCTGCAAAGTCCACAGTCTTAAATTCCCTGAGAGAAACGGCAGCAACTTCTTTGATTTTTCTGTCCCTTCATCAAGGATGTTAAGGCCAATGCTTCTTACCCCTACTGCTGTCCATACTGGCACCTATTGTTAAATTCAAATGTAACACTTTGCTTCTTAGTACTACACCATACAGACTGTTTACACATGAAACAATCAAAGGAAGGACTTCCAATTGTTCACCACATCCTCCCTTCTCCAGTAATTTCCTTGCCTATTTTTCAAATTAGGATGCATGTGAGATATTCATTAAAGTATCACGAGGCTAATAACAATAATTATACTTGAATTGAGTTTACTGACAGCTATCTCTTGTGCGAATTTGTTTTGAAGTTTATTCTCTTGATATTATTTCAAATTTTAGGAGTAATCCCTTTAACCACAGAAATAAAAGAAAAGAATTTTTTTTTGTCTTGAGGTGTAATGGTGAGTCAGATTGCTTATGCAATTTGAGTGCCATAATCTTCAAATCTTTGGACATGGCTTCGGGACTCATTTGACTTTAATGTGGGAGGGGAAGGATTTCTCTGTGAACAAATAGGCACATAGTTTCACGACTGCAGTGCCAATAGCACATTGAGAAAAAAAACAGAAATAAAATGATTGGATAATGATAATTGTCATTCTAGCATTTAGAGAGAAAAGTAATTGCAGACATCTGTTTCTTCCAAAGTTGAATCCTACATCACTAAACCACTGACTGATTCCAACATGTCCAATTTGATTGGTGGTTTGTCATTTAAACAAAAATTGCATAATAAAAGCAATTCAAGGGTGGTTTGGTCAGTGCCCAAAAGGATATGATTCCAAGATAACGAAGCGTGGGGCTGGACGAACACAGCAGGCCAAAGAGCATCTTAAGAGCACAAAAGCTGACGTTTCAGGCCTATACCCTCATCAGAAACTGATGCTGCTTGGCCTGCTGTGTTCATCCAGCCCCACACTTTGTTACCTTGGATTCTCCAGCATCTGCAGTTCCCATTATCTCTGATCACAAGGATATGATTCCAAATGCTTCCTCTGCTTCATTCACATCTTTAGCAATCTAGTCCATTGAAGAACCAAAAAGCAGCCTTGAACTGAAAGCTCGAGGATATTGTAACTGAATAAAAAGTCTCACCTTTTTCTTGTTGTGAATGCTGTTGTATTTTGATATCTGAAAATATTTCACCTCATTTTCCCTTCTCACAAAGTTTTAGTTGAAGTCTGTGCCTTCAGGTAGAGACAGTAACTGGAGTACAGATAATTTCCCATGAAAGACAGAGAGCAAGGAACAGAAAGTCGATACTGGGTTCCTCCATTTGATGCTTTTGCAGTTGATTTTGGACTTTCTATAAGCAGAGGCCTGGCAGAAATAGCTGTAACCATACCTGATGCAAAAGGAGACGACTGTGATTGTTGCAGGCCCAACATCTCTTTAGGACATTGCCAAGGAATTTCACCTGGTGGGTATTTTCTCATCAAATTGTTCAGATTTGCCATGACAAACTTCTGCAGCAGATGGGACTTCAATCTGGGCCTCCTGGCTCACAGGTAAAAGACATTGCCATTGTGCCACAAGAGTCACAAACACTCCACTGCGTCGAGTTCTTAGCACAACCATTTCAGCTGCTTTCTTAATAACCTTCTCTCTACCGTAAAGTCAGAAATAGAGATGTTTAATGGTGATTGCACAGTGTTGGTACCATTTGTGATTCCTTAGATACAGAAGCAGTTGAAGTCCATATTCAGAAAGACTTGGACAACATTGAGGCTTGAATTACTAAGGGATGGGCAGTGAATATACCCAACAGGAAAACATCTAACCATTGACATTCAACAGCATTGTCATGCTGAATCACCCGCCATCAATATTCTGGGGGGGTTGACTGCTGACCAAATGCTTAACTAGACCAGTGATACAATTGGCTACAGAATATGTTAGAGTTTGGAATTCTACCCTGAGCAACTCAACTCCTTACACCTGAAGAAACCTACCCACCACTGAAAAGGCACAGTCTGATGGAGTATTCTCCATTGACTGAGTGAGTATGACTTCAACATCACTCAAGAAAATTGACATCACCCAAAGAAAAGCAGCCTGCTCCCAAGCATCAAATTTAACATTTATTCTCTCCACCACTGGTGTGTATGTGTTCATTCTGGGAAGGATCCAACACAGTTGAGATCTATTACCCAGAAAATTATCTTGCTCACAGTGCTGTGAATTATGAGCATCATAAAAACCATTTAAGCACCAGCACTTCAGACTTGAGGTACTGGTCATGGATTATGAATCAGTTGTGATCACTGCATTGCAATATGCCTTGGGAATTTAACCACTCACATAAAGCAGTTGATAAGTTTCACCAGTGGTGTTCTCACAAGATCCTCCAAGTTCACTGGCAAGAAAAGTGGTGCAATAGCTTCTTAAAATAGTATCAGAGATAATGGGAACTGCAGATGCTGGAAAATTCCAAGATAATAAAATGTGAGGCTGGATGAACACAGCAGGCCAAGCAGCATCTCAGGAGCATCCTCTGATGAAGGGTCTAGGCCCGAAACGTCAGCTTTTGTGCTCCTGAGATGCTGCTTGGCCTGCTGTGTTCATCCAGCCTCACATTTTATTATCAATAGCTTCTTAAATCAGTTTTCCTCGCACTGAGGCAGTGATCACACCAAGTCAGGTTGGATCAGGCATGTTGGTTGTATTCCCGACACCAGACTCCTGAAAAACATTCCTTAGTCAGAACTGGCTTGTGACAGGAGCCTCCCAAGGAAGACAGCAGAACTGCTTCAAGAATGTTCTCAATGTATCCCTAAGACGTCAAACATCCCCATCAGCTGTGGAGAGTCCTTGGGCAATAACCAGACAAAATTGGTGAGGTCAGTAAGGAAGGCAAGAAATTTGATTAGAAAAATGCAGAAGCGAGGTTGTGCTTTGGAGAGATTGCGTAAATATCCATATAAGTCATCTATCTAACCTACTCTGGAAACTTGCATGTATATTCTAATCGCAAGTAGTAGGTGTGAGAGGCATGTTTTCATTTCAAGCCTCTGTTAGATCCTGGGGTTCCAATGCAGGCAGTCAAACTACATTCCCTCATGATCTGAATTTTCTCTTACACAATATCTTAAACACAAAAGTTATGCTTAAGAATTGTGTTGTTCACTGAATACATCTGGCTCAAGTGATTGTAAATCTAGCAAATCAGTTGAGAAAACAAGTTCAAGCCATTATGTATTGAACAGGCAATTGTTGTGCAAAAGCTTTGTTTGATTTGCAGAGTTTTCTGTCCCTGCATGAGTTAATTCATTGTGACATGGAATTTTCAGAACACTCTGCAGTGATGAAGAGTTGCTGAAAGCTAACCAATAAAGTATGAGATGCAATAATGTCACAGGCTTACTTTAGGGCAGCTTGTATAATAGTTCACCATGCTAATAAATAAAATTCATCTACCAATTTATTCAGTGCTATTCCTTTTTATTTTTTTGGGGGAAAAGAGAATTTTACAAAATTTCAACTGCTTAAAAAATGGTGTTAACATGTCAGTGTTTTCCAGTGGTAGGAGAGAGAGGACAATTTTTCCAAGGGCCAATTGCACCGCATCACTTGAGTATTCACATGTTAATGAAGCTCAAACTGACCAAAATCTGGGAAATACAATACCAGGAGGCAGAAAAAAACATGTTAAATTATTGTAAGAGAGCAACCAGAAACCTGGAAGTACTGTTTGTGGTATTTGTGGATGGAAGGATGCTGCTGCCATTCATCTTCCCTTGACTGAGTCTCAGGGTCTATTTGGCTTATAGTTCTAGAATAACAGCTACTTGTGAGTCTTGACAAAGGAAAATCTTGGCCTTAACAAGACGTAATTCATTGCAAGATACCAATTCATACAAATTACATTAGCTAGTTAGTCTTCGTTGTTAAGACTACTGAGAAATGCCTCTGTCCCCTTTGCCCTTCAGAGCAATTCTCTCACATTTTCATGCCCAAAATTGCATGAAATGATCAGTTTGGGTGGAGGTTAATGCAATCTCCAACATTAGCCAACATTAAAGACAACTTCGGTTTAATTAAACAAGAGAAGTTAGACCAGACAAAAGTGATCCAACACAAAGATGGGATGAACAGACAGCTGCAGATCGCAGAACTCCACAGGAGTTAAGTGACAATACTCCTTTCTCCTGAGTTTAATTGAAGTCAAGCCTGCATTCCTGCCAGCACTCAGTTCTAGAAGATTTACGGCTGGTATCTAATGGGGGAGTGAAAGCATTCACGTACCAAGACTTCTCTGCAATCAGCAGAGAAACTACATTGTGTCTCAAAACTAATCTGTCTGCTTTCATTTCCCCAGGCAACTAGTTTATGCTTTCATGGAAGTAAACATCCCAAATTCAGCATCCTTCAAAATTGTTCATTGTAAAATCAGATTGCTACTTGAGACTGCAAGCAATAAATCAATCCCATCAAACTAGTTTGTATGCTCATCTTTTTTTAACCTTTTGCCCTGCTCCAGTCAGTCCGTTCATGGGCATTGTCACTCAGCCTCAAAAAAGATTGATTGGTGCTTATGGTTCTGTTGATAGACAACATTATTCAGACGTTGGAATAAGAGATATTGGAAGCACACAGCAACTCCGGGCAGGTCATGTCATAGAGTCAGAGTTAACCAGCACCTAAGTAGACCCTTCAGTCCAACCAATCCTTGCCGACCATGAACCCAGAATAAACTATTCAATGACCTTTCCTCAGCCGTGGAAGATCTTTATGGACGAGTCAACAGAGAGCCAAGGGAAGAGGGAAAACGGGGATAAAATAAAATCAGAGAGGTCTATTACTGGAGGGCAGCAGGTGATGAAATGGTCGGCCAAGAATGGTGCAAGGAAACAAGAAGTGACAGTAAGAAAATTAGAGAAACAAAAGATGGGTCTACAAGAGCTAACCCAATCACTTGTACATGGTGGCTTCAGCAGTGACAGTAGCAGCTGCTATGTATCTTGTGCAATCTTTGATGTGCTCTCAGCTGATTATTGCTGCATTCGCAACATTATATTTGCACCATGTTAATAATCAAATACATAATGTAGCCAGTCTGTGACTTAGTGTGAAACACCATGATATTTCAACCAAAATGTTGTGGAGTCTTTGTCTCACTCCTGATAGTTGACCACATTATCTTACCTGATAGTTCCAATCTCAGACTGAGGCAAGGCTGCAGACGAGACATCAAACCAAGACCTTCCCCATAGGTAGGTCTTTCAAACAAAATTCTTTTGGCTCTATTTTGAAAAAGAGAAGGAGCTATTCCTGACGTTCCAGCCAGAATGTATTCCTCGACATTACAGAAGACATTGCTATTTTTGGGAGCTTGCAATGAACAGTGATTTGTACACTTTCCTTCATTACAATAGTGAATGTGGTTCAAAAGGACATTATTAGCTACAAATCAGTTTGAAGTGTAGTGAAGATATGAAAGATTCTTTATAAATGCAATTCTTTCTTTTTCCATAACCAAATCCAATGCTTTTATTCCAAGTAAATTAAAATCCATGACAATGTTATTTAATAATTCCACCTTCTGAATAAGGAAAGTGCTGTCATGGGAGGTGCACATTGATAAGTTTATGTGCATTTACTGAATGTGAGGCTTTGAAATGGAGTCAGCATTCCTCTGAAAACTCAGATGTAAAAACGTGAGTGGAGTAGACAGACACTACAATTCTTAAATTAGAGCAAAATTATTCAAGAAGGGGAAGCACTTAGATTCACACATAGTTTAGATTTAGATTTGAAATTGTATTGTAACGAGTACTAAAGTGCACAACTGTAGGGGTACAGAGAAAAGTGTATAATTTCACCACATGTGGTGCCATTTTAGGTACCAAAGTACCTTGGTATAAACAAAAGCTCAGGTACAAAGTAGTATAAGAAACAAGAGTTAAAAAGTTAGGCATCACTTTATAGAATAGTAGGAAAATAAAATAAATAAGTTAGAGTTAGAGTTGAAAGTAGGAAAATAAAGGAATAAGCTAAAAGTTCAACTGCCTTTGGTGAGTTCCCTGGTTATCTCGCTCTCTGGGAGACCTCAGCTCTTTGTTCTTGGTGCCACTGCCACCACAGATACTGTTGCTGCTGCTAAAACTGCCACCTCTCCATTCTCCCCTGCTGCCTCGGGAACATGCCCAGGCAGAATTCACTTGCACACCCAGCCTAGGCACCGTGGTGAGCCAACAAAAGACAGACTGACATACTGCTGAAAGACCAGGTTGAGAGCCACTACACCACTGAGAGACCAGGCCTGGGACCTGCCACAAGCCGCTGGGAGTCCAGGCCTGCACCAGAGACCAAAGAGAGAGAAAAAAACAGAAGGAGCGGAGAGGTCCAGTTGGCACATCCTACTCTGCTGCCACCTTGGCTGAAAATTGCAGAAATCAGGAACTCTCCTCATGCAGCGGTTACTGGGACAATTAGTTTTCAAGCTCGATATTGACAGATTTATTTTGGGTATTGTGGAATATAGAGAAAAGACAGGGAAATAGAGTTTGTGGTTTACATATCAGCCTCAATCTAATTCATCAGTATGGGGCGGCAAGGTGGCTCAGTGGTTAGCACTGCAGCCTCACAGCGCCAGGGACCCAGGTTCGATTCAAACCTTGGGCGACTGTCTGTGCAGAGTTTGCACATTCTTCCCGTGTCTGCATGGGTTTCCTCCGGGTGCTCTGGTTTCCTTCCACAGTCCAAAGATGTGCAGGCTAGGTGGATCGGTCATGCTAAATTGCCCGTAGGATTCAGGGTTGTGTGGGTTATAGGGGGCTGGGTCAGTGGGATGCTTCAAGGGGCAGTGTGGACTTGTTGGGCCAAAGAGCCTGTTTCCACACTGTAGGGAATCTAATCAGTAGAACATGTCCAAATGGCCATAAAGCCTTCTCTTCCTGGCTGTTACTCTCCTGAAATTACTCGCCTTGGAATCACGGAATCAAGAGCTCTTTAAAATCTTAACCTAACGTGGCACTACTTAAAATAACTCAGATGAAGAAGCCCTTTTCCAAACTGTGGGAAACTGGACACTGGAGAAGCGCTTATCCCCACACAGCCTGAAGTCATTAACCTCCTCCCCAGCACCTTCTGTAATGAATGATAATTTCAAAAACAAGTAATGTTTGGTTTGGGAAGCAAGCACTGACAGACTTCAGGAATCTAAATGGATAAACAGCTTTAAAGTAAACAGTGGGTCAAGCACAAACAGAAAAGCACTAATTCAGACAATGAATAATGACTTTGAACATATGGCCATTTCCAACATCTAGCTGATGGCACCCCAAGGTTAAGAAAGCGCAACCTCAGTGGTTTGCCCCGAAGTGGTGTTCCTTTATCTGGTAATCAAAACAAGAGATTGGCTGCATTGTGTGATTTATCCTGATAATAAACAGGATGAGTGCTGGCTCATTCCAAGTGAGAATTTGTCTTTCTTTCAAAACAGAAAGCTCCTGGCTTTCTGCAAATAATAATTACTCCCACTGCCACTGTTTCCACAAGTTTTAACATTTTTAATACCTTTTCAGCCTGCTGGGTTTATTTTGTTTGCTGGCCTTCTGTTTTCTTTTGCTTCCCCCACCGTCACCACCATACAATGTCCTCTCCTCCTTCTTGAAAACTAATTGCTGTGAGTCACTGGAAAACACCATTAAAAATATCTGTGTGAAGTTTGTAGTTATGATAATTACAGAGGGGGACCATAAATGGCAAAGCAAAGAGCAAAGCATCCCAGGTTAACAGTTGCTGCCTTAAATCCCAGAGCTGTTGAAACTTAATTCAACTGGCTACGTTCAGGGTAAACTTGACACTGAGTCCTCTGATTTATAATAAATTGAACATCTTGCACTTGGAAGCTAGAAGAAAGTTATAGAATTGTTTTCTATAACAAATGTCAATACAGTAATCAAAAATGGCCAAAATAACTTAAGCCAGTGCATTCCTCTAATTCTGTGACCTGTCAATGGACTTGTATGGGATTATGCATCAGACATAGGATGCTACTGCAGTAGTTTCTCAAGGTCATGTCCTCAACTCAGTCTCTTCAGTTGCTTCGCTGATGATCTTCCCTCCTTCATAAGATCAGATGTGGGGATGTACACTGATCATTGTAGAGTGTTTGACACCATTCCTGACTCCTCAAGTACTGATGCAATCCCCAATCATACACAACAAAACCCAGACAGCATTCAAACTTGGGTCAATAGTGGCAACTGACATTCCATGCAATGCCATTTCATGATCAACAGATCCAAAATGATTACAAAGGCGTTCTTAGAGGTCTTGAATGCTTTCTTGATTAACCTAATTTCAAAGTTGATGAGAGAATGAGACCAGTTTAGTGCCTGCCAAGGAGAGTTCCAGCTGAAAAAGAGTACAGCCTGAAAGTCAGGCTGGACAAATCAGTGCCTCCATAACCCAGGAGGTCTTTAACATAGGGGATAAAAGATGAAAAGGTCGAGAGGTTGTTCTCTTAGAAGCTGACCACTTACAATAATAGATGAAATGAGGAGAGGCAGTCATCACTCAACAGTAGAAAAAAATGCATGACAAGAAAGTATGTAGGTCATGTACTTCCAGCAAAAGGACTTTGCAGTGATGCTGACAAGGTGAGAGAGCAAAAGCAGGGATTGAACAATGAACAGATGTGAAAATGGTGCAATTATTTGTTGGATTCATGAACCATCTAGCAAAATTGCCGAATTTGTGTGAGAACATCTACGGAGGCTGCTAAGGATTTGCAGTAGTACTGGGGCACAAACAAGAAGCAGCTTTCACTCAAATCCAAAAACTGGCAACAACAGCTCAACATGCTCTGGAAGTTGTCAACCCAGTAGAGAGGTGAATCTTGTTTTGGTTAAACATTCACTATGGGAACAACACTCCTCAGGGCGAAGCAGTATCAAACCATGAGTGACCATATACCAGACAAACTGACAGCAACAACGATCATGTATGTCCTTAAAAAACCTGAATGCCTAAAGAGATTTCTTGTTTAATTTACACATTGGACATGGGCATTTTCCCAGCTAGCAGTTAGTGCCTATCCCCAGTTTCCCTTGAGAAGTTGGTGATGAGCTGCCTTCTTGAACCACTGCAGAACATGTGCTGCAGGTAGATGATGCATAAAAAGGATGCACAGAGATTGGCGAAGGGGATCAGACCAGAATTATGTTTTGTTCATAAATGATAATTCTTCCTTGTTGACCACATATTCTCAGTAACTTGGGTAACTTATGATGGTAAATGATAAGGCAAAGATTGTTTTATGAAAAGGGATGCTTGGAGAAATGCTCTTGCACATTGGATACTCAGTGGCTAGTCATAGTCTTGTGACCACTACCTCTGCTGTAAATGCTTTCACTTTAGTTTGCGGAAACACATGACATGGCAAATATTTTACTTAAGTCTCCTGTCTGAACATCTTCAGAGAGTCACCAATTAGATATCCAATCAGAGCATGAAAGTTTTGCCTAACTACTTAGTTGAATTATATGAAACAAGATTCACACTAATTGATCTATACTGACTTGCATGGGATCAATCAATGGACTATTATTTAAATGGTGAAGAATTGCAGCATGCTGCCGTGCAGAGCGACCTGGATGTCCATACACAAGTTGTTAGTTTGCAGATACAGCAGGTAATTCAGAGGGCAAATGGAATATTGTCCTTCATTCTTAGAGGTATGGAGTTTAAAAACAGGGAGGTTATTCTGCAGCTGTATAGTGTGCTTTTGAGGCTACACCTGGAGTACTGTGCACAGTTTTGGTCTCCTTACTTGATTAAGGATGTGCTGGCACTGGAGGGGGTACAGAGAGGTTCACTCAGTTGATTCCAGAATTGAGAAAGTCGGCTTCCGAGGACAGATTGAGTAGACTGGGACTATACTCACTGGAATTTAGAAGATTGAGGAGAAATTATATAGAAACATATCAAATGATGAAGGGAATAGATAAAATAGAAGTTGTTCCCACTGGTGGTTGAAACTAGAACTAGTGGACATAGCCTCAAAATAAGGGGGAGCAGGTTTAGGAGTGTGTTGAGGAAAAACTTCTTCACCCAAAGGGTTGGAAATCTGTGGAATTCCCTGCCCAGTGAAGCCCAGTTGAGGTTACATTGTTGAATGTTTTGAAGGCAAAGAACAATAGATTTTTGAACAGTAAAGGAATTAAGGGTAATGGTGAGCAGGCAGCAATTAATAAGTTCATGGCTGGACTTATTAAATGGTGGAGCAAGCTCAATGGGCCAGAAGACCTATTCCTGCTCTTATTTGTTATGTTCTTAAGTTTTTATCCCAGACCTGTGGGGTTTGATTTAGGATCCCAAATACAGTATCACGTTTTCTAAATGTAAAACTATCCACTATTTTCCAAGAAGAAAAATAGATCTCCTATAATAAAACTAATCAGTAACAGTATTAATTGACTGATTTCAATTCCAGTTGCTGACACTACTTGCGTTGAAAAATGCTTCAGTCATCAACTAGAACATTGCAATTTTAATGCTTCAAAGAGATTACAGTGTCGACATAATCTGTCTTTAAAATGTTTTCTCAATAGTTTTCTGTTATTCAGCTTCAAACAGAGGTAGTACAGAGGGATATAGAGAAGTAGAGATTCTTAAAAGGGTGACTGAGAGAGATTGGGCAGCGCAGAAACACAGGGGCATGTAGGTTGAAGCTCCATCCCAAGACATTCTCACCATAACCTAGGCTGATGGTGCGGCACCAAGAAATTGCCTGGAGGCACTATCGGAGATGCCATAATTTACATAAAGTGTTTGACCACTTTCCGTTATTCTTGATTCCATGACCATATTGGAAAAGCAGTAGGTGCTTTTTCTGATGTCTTAGCTGTACATCACCTGAAAACATCGTGATTTAGAGCCCACCGACTCCCACAGCTACCTAGAATACACCTCTTCCTACCCACCCTCCTGAAAAAATTCCATCCCCTATTCCCAATTCCTCCGCCTCCGCCGCATCTGCTCCCACGATGAGGCATTCCACTCCTGCACATCCCAGATGTCCAAGTTCTTCAAGGACCACAACTTTCCCCCCACAGTGGTTGAGAACGCCCTTGACCGCATCTCCTGCATTTCCCACAACACATCCCTCACAACTCGCCCCTCCCACAACCGCCCCAAGAGGATCCCCCTCGTTCTCACACACCACCCAACCAACCTCCGGATACAACGCATCATCCTCCGACACTTCCGCCATCTACAATCCGACCCCACCACCCAAGACATTTTTCCATCCACACCTTTGTCCGCCTTCCGGAGAGACCACTCTCTCCGTGACTGCCTTGTTCACTCCACACTCCCCTCCAACCCCACCACACCCGGCACATTCCCCTGCAACCGCAGGAAGTGCTACACTTGCCCCCACACCTCCTCCCTCACCCCCATCCCAGGCCCCAAATGACTTTCCATATTAAGCAGATGATCACCTGCACATCTGCCAATGTGGTAAACTGTATCCATTGTACCCGGTGTGGCTTCCTCTACATTGGGGAAACCAAGCAGAGGCTTGGGGACCACTTTGCAGAACACCTCCGCTTGGTTCGCAATAAACAACTGCACCTCCCAGTCGCGAACCATTTTAACTCCCCCTCCCATTCTTTAGACGACGTGTCCATCATGGGCCTCCTGCAGTGCCACAATGATGCCACCTGAAGGTTGCAGGAACAGCAACTCATATTCTGCTTGGGAACCCTGCAGCCCAATGGTATCAATGTGGACTTCACAAGCTTCAAAATCTCCCCCTCCCCCACTGCATCCCTAAACCAGCCCAGTTCGTTCCCTCCCCCCACTGCATCACAAAACCAGCCCAGCCTGTCTCTGCTTCCCTAACCTCTTCTTCGTGTCACCCATCCCTTCCTCCCACCCCAAGCCGCACCCCCATCTACCTACTAACCTCATCCCACCTCCTTGACCTGTCCGACTTCCCTGGACTGATCTATCCCCTCCCTACCTCCCCACCTATACTCTCCTCTCCACCTATCTTCTTTACTCTCCATCTTCGGTCCGCCTCCCCCTCTCTCCCTATTTATTCCAGAACCCTCTCCCCATCGCCCTCTCTGATGAAGGGTCTAGGCCCGAAACGTCAGCTTTTGTGCTCCTGAGATGCTGCTTGGCCTGCTGTGTTCATCCAGCCTCACATTTTATTATCTATGATTTAGAACAAATTCACACTCAACCTTTATCTCATTGCCAGTTTGTTGATCTACAATGCACAAATGCCTTTTACCTGCCTTCACCTGTTGACACATTTCAAAACTAAGCGTGCGAGCATTACATAAGACCATTGTATTTTCATTGAATTTATACCAATGTTTGTAAACTACTGAAATCTGGGTTCAATTTTGTTGACCTGAGTAAACTGTAAAAGGAACTTTGACATGTAAATGACATTGCTAATCTATTTAACATAGCCAAACATCAGTTTCACTGTGCCTAGTTGTAAAAAGTAATCATTCCTACCCAAATATAAAGCCCAATGTATAAGTTGCTAAAGTACTGAACTAAAGAGATCACTGTGAATTTTTGCTGCACTGGACAGGTTGCTGATCAACGGAATAGATAATTGTGGTCACTCAAAATCTTATCTACGCAAAAGAAATCCTGCAGGAAAGCAAGGTATAAAATCTGGCTGCTTTAAGCCATAAGAAGAAGGAGGAAGAATACAGCTGATGTGTAAACAAATAGAAGATAAGAGTTTTCTTGATCACTGAAATAACTCCACAGAGGCTGCTGCCCCATCACCAAATCACCCTTCATTTACACGTTGAGAGTCCAGCTCCCTCGAAGTGATAGGATATCTGACATTCTTGTTTTTATCTGTCAGCCAGGGCTCCCTGATTGGACCAGATTGATAGTTCCAGTTTGGAAACTCAGATTCTATGAGGTCCATCAGGCTGACCTCGTTATAATTCACTACAATCGCAAGCTCCAATTTACTGATGAAAGACTGACTGAGTGAGCGACAGTGTGTATAGCTGAAGATCAGATGTAAATGTTGTCTTTTTTAGCTTATCTTAATAAAGAGCATTGAGAACAAAACCATAACAAAATTCTGATGTTGGCCTCTTATCTTGTAAGTCAAGTGCTAAATAACTAAAAAAAAGCGAAATTGAATGGACGCCTGTCAGTAACATGTTAACAAGGTAATCTGGCCACATGTCAGTAACATGTAAGTGAGGTATTACACAAATTCTCTTTACAGAGTAAAATGCTTCAAGATGTCTACAACAGGATGAGGAATGATAAAATTGCAAGTCTTCCTGAAAGACAGGCAAGGTAATGAATAGGTTAAACCTCAGTATACAATTACATTTTCAACCTACTGCAAAACTGGAAGGGGTGGATTTGATTTGGTATATTCTGAAAATCAAAACCAGACCATGTCTCAAAGACTCCGTTAGCTTCATCTTGTCCTAAATACTGACATTATTGGGAAGCGGCATGGCCAGTCATGCTTCTCGCAGCAGGGTCATTTTCTTGCATCGTGTCAGCACCCTGGGAGCTCATCAGGCTCCTCACTAATACCACGGTGAGGAAACAGTGCCCACAAATCAAGCTGTCCTGAATGGCATGTTGCTTGCTGTGCGATAATGATCCAAGTTGCAACTGGTTGTAACATGAGACTGCAATCACTCCATGCCCCAGCCAAATGAATCAAACCCTGTTACAAACATGGTTTCTGTTCCATTCAAATACTAATCAGGAACAGGAACCAAAGCTGATTTCTTTCCTCTTCCTGGTCAATTGATCCTTAGGCCAATTGTAGATCCCCATACCTCGGTCTGAGCTGATTTAAGATTGAAGCTCTATTGACAGAACTTTCATAACCCTGTTATCCAAGAACACAAAGGCATCTATATAATAGGATAGCTTTTAGTCCCTTCTGTCTATACCAGCTTTCTGCAGAGCTGTCTATTAAGACCAAATACACTCCTCTATTTGTGATAATGGGAACTGCAGATGCTGGAGATTCCAAGATAATAAAATGTGAGGCTGGATGAACACAGCAGGCCAAGCAGCATCTCAGGAGCACAAAAGCTGACGTTTCGGGCCTAGACCCTTCATCAGAGAGGGGGATGGGGGGAGGGAACTGGAATAAATAGGGAGAGAGGGGGAGGCGGACCGAAGATGGAGAGTAAAGAAGATAGGTGGAGAGGGTGTAGGTGGGGAGGTAGGGAGGGGATAGGTCAGTCCAGGGAAGACGGACAGGTCAAGGAGGTGGGATGAGGTTAGTAGGTAGCTGGGGGTGCGGCTTGGGGTGGGAGGAAGGGATGGGTGAGAGGAAGAACCGGTTAGGGAGGCAGAGACAGGTTGGACTGGTTTTGGGATGCAGTGGGTGGGGGGGAAGAGCTGGGCTGGTTGTGTGGTGCAGTGGGGGGAGGGGATGAACTGGGCTGGTTTAGGGATGCAGTGGGGGAAGGGGAGATTTTGAAACTGGTGAAGTCCACATTGATACCATATGGCTGCAGGGTTCCCAGGCGGAATATGAGTTGCTCCTCTATTTGTGTAGCTTTGCAACTACATCTCCCAAACTCCATTTCCAATTGGCTTTGGAAGCATTGATTTTGTTTTCTCCCACCACAATCATAGCAAGAGAGTGTCTGGTTATTATCATTCATAGCATAAAACAATTCTTCCTTGTATTCCTCCTCCACCTCTTGCCCAAAGTCTTTAAATCTATATTCCCTGCATATTGTATCATCAGTTATTGGGAAAGGTTTTTCTTTGGCTACTTTAACAAAATGCATCATAATCCTGCACATCTCCATTGAAGTTCCCCTCAATTTCCTTTGGTCCAAGGAGAACAACCCCAGCCTCTCCAACCTAACCTCAGAGCTTAAATCCTGAAACCATTCTGCTGAATCTCCTTTTTTTTAACTGAGGCGTCAAGGGATGCAGTGAGCTTTTGGTCCTGAAGATTTGCCTTTTTTGAAGGAATGTTTGTATGTGTGGTGATGCCTTTCTATTGTGTCTCTAATCTTGTGTCAATTTAGATCCAAGCTAGTCAGTGAAACAGAAATTAAGTGACCTTTCTTTATGGATAGAGTTTATGAACTCTTCAGTTTTCAAGCACCTTCCACTCACCAGTCCTACCTGTGCCACCTCTATACCAATCCAGACAACTAATGAATTAATTAACTCCAAGCTCTCACTAACTACTTGCTATATTAACATCTTCTCCTGATGGACATGATGCTTAGTAATAAGATTATACTTTTGCACAGAGCTTAAATGAAAACATTGGTTTTGCCTGCACAGCTACATTTGTCAGGAACATTTCTTTCATATGGTGTTAGTGTCTTGAAATTATGCTGTAAAATCTGAATTTTTGACCTAATTGGAAGAAATTCCTTTATGCATTACCGCATTAAAATAACTCCATAGAGGCCGGTGTCTCTTCACTAAGTCACCCATTATTTACAGAATCATAGAGTCATATAGCATAGAAACAGATCCTTCAGACCAACCAGCCCATGCCAACCATAATCTTCAACTAAACTAATCCCACCTGCCTGTGCTTGGTCCATATCCTTCCAAAGATTCCTTGTTCATGTACATATCTAAATATCATATAAGCATTATAACTATACCCGCATCCACCACTTCCCTTGCAAGTTCATTCCACACATGAACCTCTCTCATGCATAGTACTTAACGCTGGTTCAGTTTCCTCACAGCCAGCTCTCAGATTGACAGAACCTTTGACACTCCTGTTCTTATCTGTCAGCCAGAGCTCCCTGAAAGGACCAAGTGAACAGTCCCAATCAGGGATCTCACATTGTGTGAGGTCCACTTGGCTGACCTCATTATAATCACTATCTTTCATGCTGTGTCCTCTGCTGAAAGAGCAGACAAAGGGCCTTGGTGTTCGTTAAATACAATATCACAAAAATTAACAAAGTTATTCTCTCCATTTTGAGGCTTTTCAGTGGCAGTTCTGCAGCTGTAGGTTCCTTCACCATCTTAACATGTAAACAACATGTAACAAATTAACCAATCTGTCATACTTGTGTGAACAACTGACATATGATTGGTTGGAAGGACTTATCATAACATTTGACAGGGAGTGATTAAGGGCACCCCTTAATTTAACAACATTTTAATGGGTTCAAACAGTCGGGGGCCAAGAGGGCTAGTGTGACCAGGCTACTGTTCAGGAAGTTCATTAAAAATAAATTAATTAGGCTCCTTTCAGTCATGCAACCACCAGCAAAGTGAAGCTTGTGACTTGGGGCACCCTGCCATTCTCTCTCAGCTGCAAGGCTTTTCATTCTACAAATTATTTTAGAGCAGTACACTGATAGTTTTAAAGTTTTTCAAGAATATTGAGTTGTAATTATCAGCAATAATCCAGTGCTCTTGAGGAACACTTTATGAACATGATTATAAGAAGCATTAAAAGCTTGTGACAAATTATTAATGAAGCTCATAATCATCACAGTTGATTTGACCTTTCTCCATCCCTTGTGCTTTTCCCTAAACATAGGCCAATTGCCATTACTTCACAGTGAATGCATTCAAACTCTTCAGAGCTTTATTTCCTCATCAATACAGCAACAATAGTTGAGAAGTAGTTTGCATTGATAAAGTATACCCTCAAGAAAATGTAATGTTCTACACAATAGTTGTCAATTGTGGTTGCTGCAATGTTAGCAAATGTGAGTGTCAGTTTGCATATAATAGTACCCTAAAAACAAGGCTGTTTTTCAGCGTTGTTTAAGCAGTCAATATCACTCAATCAGTATTTTTGTTCTATATGTGAAACTTTTCATTATCCCTGACTCAGCAGGAGCACTGTCACCTTGTTAGTCATCTGTTTGTAGGTTCAAGCCTATAGACCAGGTGGAATTCCAGTGTGATACTGGTGAGGTGGGTCTGTGGACTAGGATTTTGTACAGTGCCGCACATCAAAAGACTGTTTAAGCCATTGAGCAGCACCTTATTTGAAACAATACCTAATGGTGCTGCTCTTTCCTCACAGCTCTGCAATTTTTTCAAGTATATGCTCAATTCCCTTTTGAAAGCAGTTACTGAGTCTGTTTCTACCACTGTTCCTTAAAACAGAAACACTATCACAATATTTGAGCAACAGAGTGGAAGGTGACCCACACTGTATCTGATTGAATACTAACTTAGTCTCTATTGAAAGATAATCTGCCAGATGGCATTGATTCTTGTGCAAACCCCATCTCCATTTAATCCCATTACTCTCCCGAGTGCTTGTATTACTCAAAATATTATTCTTTTGTTAAAAATACAGATCAGGAGTCTTAAATAAGCAAATACAGGAAAATCATCTTTTGAAAAAAAGCCTTGTAAACTTTGCGACATTCCTAATCCAGATGGAATCCATAAAGGTCGTGTTCTTTGTTATGCTGCAGCAGGGTATTTATTCCCACTTTGGCTTTCTCCCCTCTCCTCTTGAAAGTGTCGACTCCTTGATGGACTACAGGTCCATTGCTATCAGGGGCTCTCCAACATTTAATCCAAGAAGCCATTGATAGTGAATGAGGACAGGATTTCTGACCACCGAGACATCAGCTTTCAATACTGTCCTCAGTTTTCAATCTAGAATGCTGACAAAACTGACCGACAAATATAGCAGTGAGTCAAATACCAGCAGAGACCGGACACGGGCTGATAAGTTGGTATGTTTTGGGTGCAAACTGATACCAATTGTAACCTCAACATGTCTGGATGTGCTAAGAAGAGATTTACACTGCAGAGCTTGAATGATATAATATCAGTACTTTTGTTGGCAGCTAATCAGAGACAATTATAAATAGTGAGAGGTACATGCAATCAGTTAAGTGAGAAAAGCTTCATCAATGTCTTGCTGGATGTTTTATGCACTTCATAACTAAAAGTGTAAAATATGGTCGACTGATTCCTAAAGACGAACGCATGGTGTTGTCGTATCAATTATTACATCTTTCACTATTATTGCCACAGAAACGCTGAACTATGCCATAAATGTTGAATGCATTAAACAAGTAAATAGCCAGTAAGCTAAGATAATGGAGGAAACGTTGATTAACATTTCCACAGGGGCAGAACTTTATACCTTTATTGGAGAAGTCATTTTTGTTCACATTGTTGTGACTGAGATGTGAGGAGGACTCTGTCTTTCTCCAGTCTCACTACACCACAGTGCACAACATAATTTTAATTGTTTTATCCAGATCTCAATCTAGCCGACAGTATGTTTTCTCTAATTTAGATTTAACACAACATGATCCAGCAACCAGGCTTCTTTAATAAGCACAAATTTATGGATTTATTAAAGTAAAAGCCTTCTTCAACAAAGTTGCAAAACGGGTTAACATGTGGAGTTTTGAATATTTACTTTTCTAAATAAGCCAGAACATATACACACTCCAAGTAAGGAGATTAAAAAGGGCTGTTTCTCTCTGTGCAAAAATTCACTTCTGGATGTTGGGGTTAGTTCTTGAAGGAAAGCAGGCGATGGTGTGGAATGTTCAGATGGCTATCAAGCTAACATTTTGATGTGAGCAGAGAAGCCACACAATAGATGAAGTTGCCTCTGAGGCCTTGGCAGATGCAACTGCTCAGCAGACACAATCATTAAGTCTTCCTGATGTTGTTTGAGAGGACAGTCAGGTTTCCCATCAGCCGCAGTAGAAGACGGGTCCAGAAATAGCAGGGAGTTGAACTGGAGAGTCTTTTCCTCAACAGGCTTCTTTCCTCACTGAAACTCAAACAATTTGCAAGCAAAAAAAAATGTTCAAACAAGACAGCTCCTAAACCCAGGAACTGCAGCCCTGGATGTTTGAAACCTCAGCAAAGTAAGTCGGATTTAGCCATTAATGCAAGACACAGAGCACAAGTACAACGATGAGCAAAGATGCAGGGAAGTTGTTACACAATTCAAATCCATTCTTTCACATCTACGCTGCCTCAGAATTTATCAGCTAAAGTTTAACATGTGTGAACAGAAATTCAGCATCAGACATGGAACTGTGGAGACACAAGTTAATTTGCTGCTCTGTAAATTTTCCATTTGAAAACTCTGCACCTGAACCTGCTCCATCCGAAGGGAATTGAAACTCCATAGAATATGAATTTCTCTGATTATGACATAAATGAGCTTGTGAAAATTTGTCTGTCTATATTTCTATTTAGATGGCAAACACAAATTGACAGAATGTACAATTTTGGTTCCAGGAGGCAAATTCTCACCTCCTTATGATTAAGGCAACTAACATGATCCCTGTCCAGTGAGTATTAATTGATTTGGTACCTTGGGCCTGCTATTCCAGAGAGGCAGAAAGTCATCCTTGGTCCCAACTGACTCCCGAAGATGTAGATCATTGTGAAATTTGATAATTTGTTATGACAATGGATCATAACCCCAAATTACATTGGGTTACACTGACCTTTTAATTGTAATAAATGTTTTTAATAAGAAACGTCAGCAGTCAGATGACACCAGGTTCCAGACCAACAGGCTTATTTGAAATCACAAGCTTTCAGAGTGTTGTCCCATTGTCAGGTGAAGTTGTTGTTTGGAGGTTCTTGATTTTGCAGGAAGCTGAAAGGAGTTTACTTTGTTTTCTTTAACAGCAAGTCTGCTGACTTGGCTTGTTTCCAGCATTAATGTATAAATATATAAGAGAGAGAGAGAGAGCAAGAGAGAGAGAGGGAGACTTTATTTCTGTTTATGTGTACACATAGCGATTTCCAGTTTACATTCTCAGTTGTGTCCCTTCATATAATGCTCTTGCAGAGTGGAATTTGAAGGCCAAGCTTAAAAAGACATATGAACTGAAAGATGGCTGAGAAAGTAAATTCAGTGGCTGTCTGAAACATCCCTGTGAAGATTACACTGAGTTCTAAGAGAACACTAAGAACATCACACCTGAAGAACATTGGGGGGACTTTGGATAGCAATATTGCAACGTATGGGATGTTATCCAAACAATTTGATCTGTGATCTCCTGTTACTTCCAAGATAAGGAGGAGCTGATTACACCCTCTCAGCAAATAAATCTGCTTTGGATGCTGTTCCAGACTGCAGACATGATATGAGTTGAAAGAAGGGCAGTTATTGGTGAAATACATGTTTGTATTTAGTCCTTGTAGGAATACACGAGGAAGGGTCTTAAAAACCTATAATCCCTGATTAAAATCTTGTTGTGCTAATATGCTTGCTTGGACTTTGAGTTCCCCTCTGCTATAGTATTCTGTGCAAGGAGACAGCTGAGAATTTGCACCAGAAATCCCCATGTATGCAGGTAAAATGAAATAAAATCTCTCTCTCTCTCTCTCTCTGAGTGCTGAAAACAAGCCAAGTCAGCAGACTCGCTGTTAAAGAAAACAGAAAAATTCATTTTAGCTAACTGCAAAATCAAGAACCTCCATACAACTGACCATCTCAACATTTCCAGAATCACCCATTTCAACAACAACATTTCACAACAAATTCATCATAGACAATCCACAAATTAATTGCTTTCTTTGATGTTTACTTATTGGACTCACCTCTCATTTCTCATCTGTGTGGATACGTGTCACACTTTATAACTTTCTCTTGCATTTAAGTAGCAAATAAGTTCAATCTTCCTTTAACTCAAGAAGGCTTGGTTGAATTACTTTCTCTTTAAACAAACATTTTGGCTGGGGAAGGTATCCATGATGGAGGGTTGTGGGGGAGGGGGCTGGGGGGTACTTTTTTTTAACAGCCTTGTGGCAACCAACCAAAGGTTTCAGTAAAGCAAGGGAGGCACTTCATTCCACCTCATTTGGTAGCATAACCAGGTTGGGGCATCACATCAACAATTGTAATGTATTGGGGACTCTTACCTGAGAACCAGTCAGAACAAATTTCAAACAGGTACAAAAGGAGATTTTGGCTGAAATGTTCACATTGCCCACTTCCCAGACCACAATTTAGAATGTAAGTTATTTTTCTGGACAGAAAATGAATGGATTAGTAATGAAGAAAGAGTAAAGTGGCAACCAGTGCATTTGAGCTAACGAGAACAGTTTAAAGCTACAAGTAGAGGTTTTGCTTTTCCAAGATATGTTCAGCATGTGCAACAGTGTTAAAAGAGGCCTGAAAGAGTCTGAAAATTTAACATTTGACTGAGAGCAATAAAAATACCAATCATTATAAAGGTATCAAGAGCACTTGGTGGGAGAGTAATGTAAGATCACATGGGAAACAGATCTCAGGCTCAATCATCCTAATGGTCCTTGAAGTAATGTAGAGCCTATTCATACAACAGAGAAGTTTAAGACTTCATGTTGTTTCATCTGCAATACTCTTCACATTAAACCTGAAGGTGGAACTTACGAGACCACATAAACCCCTGAAAAAGCCCATACACTTAGCAGATGCAGATGGCAGCACAGACAACAGAACAGGATTTTCTGGATGTTGTGAATGTTGACCCTTTTGAGACATTGGAAGGAAAGCAATTCTTTCATAGAGCAATTTTCATAACTGTAGGACATCCAAAAATAGTTTACTGCCAATGATGTCCACCTTGACGTGCAATCACCACTTTACTGTGGAAAATGCAGCTTCCACTTCATGTACAGCAAGTTTCCACAGACAGCAATGAGGTAATGATTAGAAAGTCTGTTTTTTGTAATGTTGGTTGAGTGTTAAACATTGGCCAAGTCTCTTGGAAGACCTTCCATGATCTTCTTCAAATAAGGTCATGAAATCTTTGCAGCCAGCTGAGGGGACAGACAAGACCTCGGTTTAACATTTTAAGTGAAAGACAACACTTCTAAGACAGTAGCATTCCCCTGCACAGCACTAGAGTTTCCAAGAGTGCCACCCATTGTGCCTCAGAATGATCAGTAACATTTGGCAGATGTGTTTTCCCCTGTTGTAAGGCACCAACAAGGCTATTGTTGTCTCCAAGCCTTCAGTGGAACATTACCCATCTATTGACTGCAATGCTCACACACAAAAAACCCAGAGGGGGTCTAGTGTGAGAGTCGGAAATTCTGCTTGTCTCGTATTTAAGCCAAAGAGAACATTGGACTCAGCTGACTCTAGGTATCACTCACCATCTGGCTGCCTCACCTGCAGAAGTGGAATGTTAAGATCGAAAGTTTGGTGTACAGTGTCTGTGAATGCTGAAGCACCACTTGGGCCCTCAGTAAAGTACTTTGAATCTTCTTTAAATGACCCAGTTTCTAGTTACAGGTTCTCCTACTGTACTTGGAAACTAGGAGTCAGCCAAAGCACAAATTCTTCCAAATCATTAAGAATTGTATTGAAATGTCTGTCTAAAAGATGTTTCTGAACACTTTACTATCCTTAGCATTTGAGTACCTCTCCACCTCAGCAACTTAATACTGTGACCTGTCTTAGCTGACTGATCAATGGCCCAGGAAAAACAGCTTCTTGTTATGTCACAAGTGACCCAAAGTCTGCTGGTAAGTCCAGATGATGTCAATTCACAATACCAGAGATTTTAATTCCCTTTTGCATTTCAGTTTATGATTCCCCATATAAAAAATTGCTGGCTTCAATGAGTTTTTTTGGCTATTTCTCTGCATCCTAATTAAAATGAACCTGTATTAAGCTGTTGTCACTGGCTGCTCATACCACCCTCCCAAAAGGCAGATGCCATGTTTGTTGGTGCTTTTTACTCTAGCATTAACTATGCCATGAACACTCCAGGTCACAACCCATTGATGCCTTTCTGATCCCTGGCAGCCTGATGGTACAGATGCAGCACTGTGTCTTGGCGCTCAGCAAGTCGCCCTACATTCCGTGCTGAAGTCTGCAGAAAGGGTCAGACCCATGGTTTTCACTGGTGCACGAATGTTATGTTTTAGCCTCGGCTTAATTTCCGAAATTGTGATACCTTCGCCGTTCTGACTGTACAACCAAATGAGAATCAATGGGAAAATAAAATTGAGTCGGTCTATTTCGTTTCTTCGGCCGTCGTCATCTGACCTTGAATAGGTCGCACTGCATTGTTAGAGCAGTTCGTAATGAAGCCAGCTCAACTCACTCGTCTGGTCGTCTCGGGTAATTAGGTGAGTGCTTATGAAAGGGCAAAGACGGACGAGGTTCGGAGTGGAGTGAACAGCAGTGAAAACTGTCAATGAAAAATGTGCGTATAATGACAAAAGCTGGACAGCCCGTCTACCCTCAATCGCCTTGTAACAAAATACACTGACTTCTGTCACCGCCGCATGGAAAATTGCGTGCACAATCCTTAACCTATCAGCCTGACTGACAGCTCAAAAGAGCCTCTTTGCCTTCCCCTCACAATGAAGACAGTCAGGACGAGAGCCAGGGATAGAGATACACGAAATATAGAGCCTGCATTGAGTCAACGCTGAGACAACATGATAGCACCCCAGATCAATCCGCAGTTGTGGAATTCGAAAATGTTCCGAGGTTTCAATTGGTTTTCCTCTTTGGGCACTCTGCGGACGTTGGTGGGAAAAGCCGGAAACTGGAGACAGCTTCCACACATCTTTGCATAGTTAAGACAACCACGACCCTCAGTTGGAACACCAGAAACCCCATGTGTGAGAACATGTTCTAAATAAAGGACGTGTTGAGTTTTTGCTGAATTTCGTGTTGCAGTCGACATTCTCAGCAAACTATCATGAAGTCACAAGAGCTTTTATTTTTAAAGAAAATCGATTTGTGCCCTCTTGATGCTGTCTATTCTTTTTCTTTCCCTGACAGCATTTTGTGGAAAAAAAGCACAAATAGAGGGCGCGATCTTGTGCTGTACGCCTGTCAGGTCACTTAAGTAACGCTTGCAGTCGCTCCTGTCGATTGACTCGGAACGTTAGCTTGCTTCTTTCCACGGAACCTGCCTGGGCCGCTGTGATCTCCAGCATTCTTTTTTTTTGCTTTCAGCTCAGATTCCACCATCCTCAAAATTTGCACCTAAAATGAGGACAAGTTGCACTCCTGTCTCCAGTCAATCAAGAGATTAGGGAAGCAGTCTCATTCTCTTTGGAGTCTACTTGTCATTTCACATTCCCATTGTGAGATTTGCAGTTAAACTACTTTCGTTTCGGCCTGCGGGGATTGCAAATCAGCCGAAATGTTGTCGTTTTCTGTGAGAGTTATTTTGTAGGCTGCATTTCTCGTCAACTGATTTATCCGACATTTTAAGTCATTTAAGATCAACTTTACTCAGTGACCAGGTGTAGGGTATTCCGACCATTAGACGCATTAATAGATTTAGGACACTCGACCCGTTGAACAAGACCAGAAGATATAGGAGCAGAATTGGGCCATTCGTCCCATCGAATATTCTCCTTTATGAGATCGTGGCTGATAGTTTTCTCAACGCCATTCTCCTGCCTTCTTGTGACCCTTGTTGCATTTAACAATCAAGAAACTGTCTTAATACACTCAATGACTTGGCCTCCACAGTCCTGTGCAGCAATGAGTTCCACAGACTCACTACCCTCAGGCTGAATAAATTCTTCCTCATCTCAGTTCTACAGAATCCTCCCTTCGGTCTGTGCCCTCAGATACTAGTCTCTCCTACTATGTGGAAACATATTCTGTAATTTTCAATGGGTTCACCCCTCATCCTTTTAAACTCCATTTATTACAGATGCAGAATCCTCGTATGACAAACCCTTCATTCCCAGGATCTTGCTTGTAAGCCCCCTCTGGACCCTTCCTAGGCCAGCACATCCTTCCCTAGACATAACCTAAAACTGGTCACAATATTCCAAATGCAGTCTGCCTTATACAGCCTCAGTAGTCCATCTCCAATCTTGTATTCTAGCCCTCTTGAAATGAATGCTAACATTGCATTTGCCTTCCTAACTGTTAACTGAACCTGCTTAAGAAAATCCTGAACTAGGACTCCTAAGCCCATGAAAGAGGAAACAAAACTGTTGAAACTTTGGGAAAACATTTCGAAGGAATCTTAAGCCTGGAGAGCTGGTTCGGGAGTCCAACTTGACTGGGAGGGTCTGCTAGAGGGAAGGAAATGGAAAAGACAGAATATAGGAAATTTAGTGGGAAGCTGTGGCATATGTCTGATGCAACCAGGTGCTGAAATATTCAGTCAGGTATGTTGGTCAGGTATCAGGCATCTTTATGATATTACAATGTGCAAAGTTGCATTTTTTGTGAGCCATTTTTGCTTGCTAAAAGGCAGCTACAAGTTTTCCAAATGCACACTCGCGGAATGGCTCACTCCCAGCCAGTTCATTTTGGGTGAGGCACACTGCTGATGCCTTTGGGGAAAATGTTTCCCTCTCCACATTCATCCAAGAACAGGCCTTCCCGTTTCTCAAAACACTGTCCTCGCACCCCGCCCTCCAGCTTCTTCCTCGCTCCTCTTCCTCCCCCACCATTACACCAGATATGGGGCTGGAGTTCCATTCACAAAGAGCAGGACTTGGAATGATATCAAACTGTCAAGTCATTTTCATGCCACGTAGTTGCTCGGCAAAGCACATCCTTTCGCAAGATGATCGCCTGGCTTTCCAATGTGTCAACAACGGTCCCATTTGATGTTGGAGTCAACACCCAACTCAATGTCATTCAATGATTAACTTTCCTCAACTCCGCAAACCAGTCCGCAGGTGAGCAGCTAAACTCAATGAGAGCCTGCCTGGATGAACGCAGGCATAGCAATTCTCAAGAAGCTCAACCATACAGAAGGAGAGCAGTCTGCTTGATGGGTCCTTGTGACTCAAGGATCGAGAGGTGAACCCCCCTCCCATACCGCCGCCCCCCCCCCCCACCTCTGCAGCAGTGCACTTGCAACATGTGCAGCCCACAGCGAGCTGCAGCCAATGTGGCCTGCTCTGCCAGTCACTGAGGGCACCCGGACCAAAAGCATCAGCACCTTGTGCCAACATCACTGACTTCAGTCCCATAATCCTGTTGTGGCGTCCTGACTGTCTCCAGCAATAAGCCTCCTGACCGCCCCAGCTGAGACCCCACCTCATGCCCCCAGCTTTTGTCAGGAAGCAGGGGGAAGGTGAATGGCTTTGGATTTGTGAGCTTCCCTTCAGTCTTCCCAATCTGCTTGTAGGTCATGTTGCAGCTGTACAAAACTCTGGTGCAGCCGCACTGGGAGTATTGCATACAGTTCTGGTTGTCACATTATAGGAACAATGTGGAAGTATTGGAAAGGGTGCAGAGGAGATTTACCAGGATGTTGCCTGGTATGGAGGGAAGGTCATATGAGGAAAGGCTGAGGGACTTGAGGCTGTTTTCGTTAGACAGAAGAAGGTTCAGAGGTGATAATAGAGACATACAAGTTGATCAGAGGATTAGATAGGGTGGACAGTGAGAGCCTTTTTTCTCAGATAGAGATGGCTGGCACAAGGGAACATAGCTTTAAATTGAGGGGTGATAGATATAGGACAGATGTCAGAGGTAAGTTCTTTCCTCAGAGGGTAGTAAGGACGTGGAATGCCCTGCCTGCAAGAGCAGTAGACTTGCCAAGTTTAAAGGCATTTAAATGGTCATTGGATAAACATAGGGATAATCATGGAATAGTGTAGGTTTGATGGACTTCAGATTGGTTTCACAGGTCGATGCAACATCGAAGGCCGAAGGGCCTGTACTGCGCTGTAATGTTCTGTGTTCTATGTTCTAGATGAGAAAGTAACGAGAATGGAGGTGCCAGGGAGTGCCAGAAGAAGAAATGTGATGAACAGTTTATTTATTTTGTTTTCTACCGGGAAAAAAAAGGCAGGAAAATCAGGCGGGGCATGCCTGTAAATACTGGGGGACAGTCGACTACTGGACATTTGAGAGTCTCCAGTTTAGTTCCACTTTTTATCGCAGTCTTTTTTGAGAGATCAGAATAGGAACGACAACAAGTAAAAACCAGAACTTGAACGAAAATGTGCCTCACTGTGGAATGTACACAGATTGCTGCATTCTCTAAAAGAAGAGGTTAAGCAGTTCCATATTTAAAGACTGTGCGAATGAAATCTCTGGGAATAATTTTGCATGAGCGTGCTGTTGCCTTAATATAGGAGCTGCGCTTCAGAACAGAAACAGTCCGGAGACTTTCAAACTATGTGCCATAATTATGTATTAAATGTGAAAATAAGGCAAAGTCCAAGAAAAACATTCGAACCTTATGAAAATAATAGTAAATCCTCTGATTAATCCCAGAATAATATCGTAATACAATTATCATAGTATATTGAAGTTAATTCTTGGCCCATGGTGACATGACTTGTGCGAAGTATATGTGTTCAGTTTTAGATGGATATCTTGCAGGGTTTCTTAAATTACCGGAAATGCTATTGCTGTCCCTATTGTTTTCATGTTTCAGTCCCTGTAAGACTGAGGTTAAATAACATTGGGATTAGGCAGCTCAGCCACATTATATATCTTTCCACTACTAACTTAATTTGCTTTTCTGCAGGGGGTACCCAGGCATTTTTCCCAAAAATATACTTAAGTCATGAAATTTTGCAGAAGTCAGTTGTTTTAAAAGCTTACAGAGCCCAAAGGGGTTTTACACATGTTCCAGATCTCCCGCCCCACCGCGTGTTACAGTGCTTGAGAATTTTAGATCGTTGTCTTTCTTTATTGAGTGTTTGAAGAAGCTGCTTGAAGCTTCAGTGCACCCATCACCACCTAAAACTAGACATTGTCATGTGCCAGTCTGCAACAAGCAGTCATAGACAATTAATTTCCCCTAAAACCAACAGGTTTTGAGCAGGCTGATGAATGTCTTTCACCACATTGATGATCCACCAGGGGCAGGAGATGGCTTGTCTTGGTGCCTGCCTCTCTGAACAGCGCATACGGGATAGGGTTCTGCGTTCCAAAATCTCACTGACTCAGAAAAAAAAATGAACCTCATTCCAGAGATTCCTCGAAAGGGCACATTCCAGGAAAAGGGTGTGGGGCTGGGGTGGGGGTTGGGGGGGCCCGTGGGGTGAAGGTGATGGGCAGAGCTTTGTTCTCCCAATCACAACTACCTCCAATGGCAGCCTACAGTTGCCCTGAGACTCTGGGGGATCTAACAGGCAAGCACAGCCCAGCCAATCTGTATCTATGATTGTTTGTTTAAAGTTCTGGCTCTCAGATGCTCTATCAGATGACTGTTGCTTTTTCTGATCCTCTGCCTCCACTTCACCTGGATGGTTATTCTTTATGTGATGTGTCATAATGAAGGAATCTTTTTTCCTTTATGTATATCTGTGCCTGGACTCCCAGCAAGGACCATAGATAGAAAGGAAAACCTTAGTTTTCAGCAGTACTTTTCACAACTTCAGAATGTGTCAAAGTGCTACGTTATGAATGAAGTCATTTTGCAATGTAATCACAGAATTGTTTTAGTACAGGAAGAAACTATTCAGCCCATCCTGCCTGCTCCAGCTCTTTGAGATTAATTATTTCATGACCCATTGAATGCCTCAGTTAAATAGTCTCCACCACACTTCCAGGCAATTCATTCCAGACCCTAATGACATGCTAAATAATGGCTTTTCTCACCTCACATTTATGATTTTGGCAAAACACTTTTCATCTGTGCCCTCTATTTCTCAATCTCCTTACAAGCAGGATAAATTTTCCATTGTCTGTTGTTTTCAGACCCTTCATGATTTTGAAACCTTCTCAGACATCTGCTCTTCACTTTCTCCTCTTAAAGAAAAATGGTTCCATCTTCTTTAATGTATATTCATTCCTGAAACTTGTCATCTCAAGAACCTTTCTTGGCAACCTCTTCCGCACTCTTTCCAATGTGTTCACATGCTGCATAAGTGTAGGACCTGCAACTGTACCCAGCGCTCAAGCTGAGGTGTTTTTTAAAAAAAAATTCTGCTTTCGTAACCAAGGTGACACTAGAGAATAGTAACTTTGTACACTTTTCATGCTTATATTCCGATACTTTAGAACACATGACAAATAAAATCAAATTCTAAAACTCAGGCCCTATGCAAGTTCAGCATGCTCTCGCACTATCTTCCCTCATTAATACATCCAAGAATACTGTACTGTTTATGAAACCAATACACAACTCGAAAGTAGATGGATTTGCTTTCAATATTTGCCTTAATGCTTTATGTATTGGAGTAAGGAAAAGTTTGTAAATACAGAGATCACTGTCAAGAAGCTGTGTTGCATTAAAGTTTAGGTTTTAGTTTACATTCTTTCTGTGGCTGCTTGCCACGTGATGAGGGTTTACAATATCCCAACCAAAAGAGTGACAGCAATCCTTTGAAGATCTAAATTCCCCCTTTCTCATCCTTCATTTTGACCCAAAGGTCTATCAGTTAGAGAAAACCAAATCTTTCTCAAATGATACTTGTCAGAGAACTGGGTATGTCTTGCTAAATAGATGTGGAGGGGTATGTTCATGCAAACCTAACATCAGTGCAACATAATGGCTTTTAGGAAAGCTTAGCAGATCGGATAAAGTCCAATACTGTCTGTGTAATCTGAGTGGTGAGATTCACTTGATAATTCTGTCACCTGAATTTCTAACTTCAGTTTCAGACTCCTTTTGTCAGCTCGTTACTGGCAGTGGCTGTGGGGACAATGAATCAAACCAGGAGATAATATCAGTAGAAACATTAGAACCATTGTATGGTGTATTAATTTATCCATCAGACTGGACTATCTTTTACACAGTGTCTTATTTTATCTACCCTGTCCATCAAAAACACCTTATACGCCTTGATCTGCTTTAATGTGCAGAGATTGTTATGGGAACAAAATGGATAATTATTTTAAATTGTGGCAGGGTCTCAAAACAGAAATGAGATGAATGGCTAATTATTCTGTTTATTGTGCTATATGTTGAGGGAAAGACATTATCCAGACAACTGTGCTCTTTCTTGAAAACTGACAGGAAATTGATATCATCTACATGATTCAGACATTTAGAAAATTGGACAAAAACCAAAGAATTGCAGATGCTGTAAATCAGAAACAAAAATATAAATTGCTGGTAAAGGTCAGGAGGTCTGGCAACATCTGTGGAGAGAAATCAGAGTTCGTGTTTTGGGTTGAGTGATCCTTCCTCAGAACAGTTCTGAGGAAAGGTGACTCAACTTGAAACATGAACCCTGATTTCTCTTCACAGATGCTCCCAGACAAGCTGAACTTTTCCAGCAATTTATATTTTGGTTTATGAAAATGAACATTGAGTTTGGCTTGGTGATAATGGGAACTGCAGATGCTGGAGGATCCAAGATAATAAAATGTGAGGCTGGATGAACGCAGCAGGCCCAGCAGCATCTCAGGAGCACAAAAGCTGATGTTTCGGGCCTAGATCCTTCATCAGAGAGTGGGATGGGGTGAGGGTTCTGGAATAAATAGGGAGAGAGGGGGAGGCGGACCGAAGATGGAAAGAAAAGAAGATAGGTGGAGAGGAGAGTATAGGTGGGGAGGTGGGGAGGGGATAGGTCAGTCCAGGGAAGACGGACAGGTCAAGGAGGTGGGATGAGGTTAGTAGGTAGGAGATGGAGGTGCGGCTTGAGGTGGGAGGAAGGGATGGGTGAGAGGAAGAACAGGTTAGGGAGGCAGAGACAGGCTGGACTGGTTTTGGGATGCAGTGGGTGGAGAGGAAGAGCTGGGCTGGTTGTGTGGTGCAGTGGGGGGAAGGGACGAACTGGGCTGGTTTTGGGATGTGGTGGAGGAAGGGGAGATTTTGAAGCTGGTGAAGTCCACATTGATACCATTGGGTTGCAGCGTTCCCAAGCGGAATACCAGTGGTTTAACCTTGTCACAGCAATGCAGTGTTGGTCCAGCTTACATGCTGAAGTTGTGAAGCATGGCTTTGTCCCACAAACTTCTGACTCATGCAAGAATATTTTTAAAGCAGCGGAAGAAGTTTCTGGAGAAAATCAGCAGTTCTGGCTTTTTGCTCTGAAGAAGAGTAACTGGATTTGAAAGATTTCCTCTGCATTCTTTCTCTCCACAAATGCTGCTGAGTTTCTCCTGCAATTTCTTGGTTTTTGTTTCCGATCTCTTGTTTTATTTAAGAATATTTTAATCTCAGGTGGACTGTTTTCTAGATAAAGTCACCATAATCCGACAAGGAGGGCAGGGCTGCTCACTCATTCCAGAGAGATAACTGGTGCTGGTTTAACCTGAGGGTCATACTGCCTCAGGGAAGTGGAGAGGTTAACTCGGAGGGAACTTGATGGTAACCTCAGCCAGCATGGAAACTAAACCTACACTGTTGGTCTTACTATGTATTACAAATTCGCTGTCCAGCTAACTGAACTGATAGAACTGAGATAGCAGAGAGTTGTACTCAATTTGGCTTTTTAAACAGGTGTCTTCTGTCACTGATGAAAGCTAGAGATTCAGAATAGCTTTACATTCAGTTCTTCAGGCGTCTTGTCACAACTGTAGGCTCATTAGTGCATATTTATATCAAGAGGTTCTCTGGTTTTCTCCATCAATCATGTTGCTCAGACATTTTGCTTGTGTGCCTGATATTCCCCCATTCCAGTGACACTTGTTATTTATCACTTCAATAAAACTATTCTTGACTTTGAAAGAACATACGGTTAGGTTGAAAGTTCTAATTGGTTTTTGGGAACAGATTTAATTTATTACAGACCTAACCCTATTCTGTTTGAAGGTAAATGTTCATTTCAAGGCTGAAAGTTGTCTAACTGTGGCAAAAAAAAGTGAATCAAGGCACCCAATGTGTGCGAATTAACTTCTGCATTTGCCTGCATATCTACATCAATACATTTCAAAAGTAATCCATTGGCTGTGGAGGATTTTGAAATGCATTAAGATGCTATAACACGTGAGGGTTCTTTGTTTCTACTTTAACCACTGTTTATATGGCTCTGAACAGACAGTTTCAAACTTAGAGTCATAGAGTCACAGAGATGTACAGCATGGAAGTCGATCATTCGTACCAACTCATCCATGCCAACCAGATTACCTAAATTAAACAAGACACATTTGCCAGCATTTGGCCCATGGCCCTCTAAACCCTTCCTCTTCATGTACCTATTCAGAAGCCATTTAGATGTTGCAACTGTACCAGCTTCCACCGTTTCCTCTGGCAGTTCATTCCATATACGCACTGCCATTTGTGTGAAGAAGATGCCCCTTAGGCCCCTTTTAAATCTTTCCCTTCTCACCCTAAACCTATATCCTCTAGTTTTGAACTTCCCTACCCTGGGAAAAGACCTTGGTTTTTCACCCTATCCATACTCCTCATTATTTCATAAACATGTATAAAGTCACCTCTCAACCTTTAATGCTCCAGGGAAAATATCCCCAGCCTATTCAGCCTCTCCCTGTAGCTCAAACACTCCAACCCTGGCAACATCCTTGTGAATCTTAACTGGACCCTTTCAAGTTACACACGATCTTTCCTCTCGCAAGGAGGCCTGAATTGAATGCAGTATTGCAAAAGTGGCCTAACAGCTGAAACGTGTTGTCCCAACTCCTATACTCAATGCACTGACCAATAAAGACAAGCATCCCAAATGCCTTCTTCACTACCCTGTCTACTTGTGACTCAATTTTCAAGGAACTATGAACCTGTACTCCAAGGTTGCTTTGTTCGGCTACGCTTCCCAGGACAAGATTCATAAATTGCCTTGCATACAGATAACAGGTGAGGAGATTGTTTCGGTATAACTGTACAGTATAGATGGATTTTGTCTTCTACCAATGACACATCATGAATTGTTCCCATAACAATCTCTACACATCAGAATAATCTCTTTTGAAATATGGCCTTGTTCAAATCTGTGCAAAGGCTGCTGCTTGAAACAATGAGTAATCCTAGTCTTTCCTTCTCTGTATTGATTTCCATTACTTTACAAACCATCTCTTCCATTTTTAACAAAGTTTAGGTGAATCTAAACGCAGGCTGCCACATGGTTTACAAGAAAGATGGAACTCATATTGTGTATAAATGTGATTCCATTGCATGGTTACAAGGTCATTGCCATTTATATTTGGATTTAGCTGGCTACCACCAGTTCCTGAACCGGCCCTCGAACCATGGTAAATGGAAATGTCTTTATCCAGGCTTCCTCACATCATATATTTTAGTAATGTCTCCAGGCACCGTTCAATGATTAAACAGAAAGTTTTAATAAACAGGATCTTACAGGTGTCAATGCCATGTCGAAGCAATAATTTAAAAGCTAACCGCGTTCCTGAAGATGAATTAATTGTCCTTTAATCAAGGAGTGGATCAAAGCGATGGGATTGCAATTGAACCCTGTGTTTGCATTGATATTATAAATGATAGTGATTACGACTGTCAACTTTGCGCATTAGCTAGTGTGTTCGCTTGCTTCGCTGGTAGACACTCTGACCACAATGGACATTCTATGACTTTAATGAAGGAATAGAGAAGCTGGTGCTGCTGCATAGTTTGACACAAGCAGGACCAAGGATTTTGATTCATGTTTAACACTGAACAAGGTTGTGTCAATCAACCTTCATGAGCCAAGGAGAGGAAATGTAGGCCAGAGTTCACATTCCCAATTCCAGTCCAGTGACCCCCTTCCAAATATTGTGCACACTCGGAGAAAAGTAAGGAAGAAATTAGATTTATGCATTACTTTCCATATATTGAGTGTGTGCTAAGTGTTTGCACCTAGTGAATTAATATATCTGTATCTTATTCTGAAGGCAATTGCAGTGAATAAATTTCACAAAGCAAGGAGAGATGGAGAGATCATGAACATGGTCTTGGTAGGGGGAGAAAAGGGTGCCCGGAAATCAATGTCCTGAAGATCCTTGACCTGGAATTGAACCGAGGGGAATGACCATCCCCCATTCAATGCATACCTTTGGAAATCTCAACCTAAATTGTCTGGATGGGGGGGTCATTTTAATGGGCTGCACTGTAGAATTGTAACTGCATGGATACTCATACACTATCCATTTCTTACAATATTGAAGTATCATTCTGTGTCTGTGATGGTGGGCATGAGACACAGTTGGCTAAAAGGCCTCATGATGGTCATTTGCCCATCTTTGGTTAATGGTCCAAGGCTTTCTTATGGTATCAGTGAAACACACGTAGATGGGGCCTCCCTAGACCCATCAACTTAAAGTCCTGTTCGGGTGGCTTTGAGTCCCGTGATTGGGTTTGCAATCAATTGGACCAAATGCCCTGGTCTGGCAGTCTTTCTGAAAATCAAACCTTAATGCCAGCCCATTATTGTAAAATAATTTCATTTCACTGGCCAATTCAGAATTCTTAACAATTGAATAACGGTGCATGCTCTCCACAAATTAGATAACCAACCTTTGTTATTATTTTTCTGCTCAGTGCAAAAGGATCAAAAAAGTGCCACTCTTACTGTTCAAAATTGATCACAAAATGTGAAAGTCACATTTTGAAAGTTGGCATTCTTTAAATTATTCCCTGCATCTGACCTCTCCTCCACTTCTTGAAAGTGCTGGTATTTACTGGGACATGGCTCAAGTGGCTCACTCAATGTGTCTTTCTTCAGCAAGAGACTTACAATGCCTGTGTGTAGCACAGCCAGCGATGACAGCAGCCCTGTATCAACATTGTTGGGGCTTCAAGGGTTAAATTTATGAGGCGAGCTTATTCTCACTTGTTATTTTGGGGCTCAGTTGACAGTGCACCTGTTTTAAAGTTACAAAGTGTTTTGTTCAAATCCACACTCCAGAGCTTGGTAAAAAAAAATCCAGTGCAGATGGAAAGGAAGATTTGAATGTCAGACGGTGTTGCCTTTCTGCTGAGATGTTTAACTGTTGGCACAGGTAATTGTAAATGATTGTATAATACTCTTTCTGTGAACAATAGGGGAATTATTCTCCTGTTTCCAAGGCAATAGTTACTCCTCATTTGACAAACCAAATTGCATTACTGTTTGTTTTCTGTGTGCAAATTATTGCTGCGCTTCATCAAACCATACAGTACCTCTGCAAAAAAACACTCTTTAAATTGGTATGAAACACTTGAGACATATGGTGCTCATGAAAACCTATGTACAAATGCATATCATTTATCCTTTACAGAACATTTTAGACATTTTTTGATTGAGACTTTTAGGATTCCAAAATAAGTTGAGAGGGTAGATCCAAAAACATACTTTTTGACTTATCAGAGAATCTGAAGATAAAGGGCATAACTTTAAAATCAGGGCCACATAATTCAGGAAAGAAATTAGGAAAGGCTGATAGAAAGGCAGAAATCTATGCCCAAAAAGTATTTGATGTGAGTTAAATGAATGATTTTGAATCAAAGACTAAAGGGTTTGTACTAATGAGGATATAAAACAAAACGTTATGAACGGAAGACAGGGAGGTGGAATTATGACACAGTGTGATCTTGAGGTACCTTGCTGAACAAGGTCAAGAGGCTGAATGACATCTTCCTCTTCTGATTGATTAAATTGATTGATTGATTGTCCTGTGTACCGAAACACAGTGAAAAGCTCTGTTTATGAGCCGTGCAGGCTATTCATAATAAGCAGGGGTGTACAGATCAAAAAGACTTAGACATAAAGCATACAGGTCACATTGCACAGGGCATGCGAAAGCGTAGAAGTTATTAGAAATTTTAGAGTTAGATCTGCTGTAGGGACCTCACAAGGAGTTGCATGGTGTTGGCGCCATTTTGCAGGCTAAAACTGGTGTCCTGAAGCCACAATGATTGGGCCCCTGAGCAAGTTCTCAGATTGGACACTGAGTTTTTCATAAAACCATGGAAATATTACAGCAGACAACAGAGCCATTCAGCACATCATGGCTGAATGAGAACACTGCCCATTCTCATCCCATTTGTAAGTACTTGGTCCACAGCCTTGCAGTTTACTGTGTTCAGCTTCACTGAATTAAACAAGTTTCTGCCTCAGCCACCAACTGAGCGGTGAATTCCAGACCCCACCACCTGCTGATTCAAAGATTTTTCTTCGTGTCCCCACCAATCCTTCTTCCATTCACCTTAACTCGATGTCTCTTGTCCGATCAATGTCCTGGGGTAGTCATTGCTCAGAAACTGAATTGGACCAGACAAAGAAATGCTGTGGCTGCAAGAGCAGGTTGGGTATCCTGCAGCAAGTAACTCACCTGTTGTCTGCCCAAAACTTGTCCACCATTGATAAGGCACAGATTAGGAGTATGATGAAATATTTCCTATTGTCTGGATGAGTGCAGCTTCTGCAAAACTCAAGAAGATTGACACCATCCAGAGCAATGCAGATTAATTGATTGGTATCCTATTCAAATCCTTTAATGATAAATCCCTCAATCATTGTTGCACAGTGGCAGCAGACACATTTACAAGTTGCAGCATTGGAATTCAGCAATACTCTTTGAAGAGAATATTTCAAACCTGTGACCTCCATTGCCCAGAAAGTTAAGGGTGGCAGACAAAAGAACAACACCAGCATCTGCAAGTTCCTACCAAGCCACACACAATTCTAGTTTGGAACTGTCTTGCTGTTCATTCACTGTCACTGAATCAAAGTCACAGAACTCCCTTCGTCACAGCAATGTAACTGTACCTGCACTGGATGAAATGCAATGGTTGACAGAAGGTAGCCCACCGACAACTTCCCAATAGATAATCAGGATAGGCAACAAAAGTTGGACTTGTCAGTAATGCTCACATTCCATGGAAGAAGTTTCAAAAACAAGCAGCAGAAGAAACAACAAAAGCCTGATTCATTGTTAATTACCAACAATCATAATGGATGTAATTCAAAGCAGTGATCTCACCTTGATACACAGGTGATAACCTGTCTGAACACAGATTTATCAGTCTCAAAACCTTCATGTCAGATTGTTACCTCAGCACCATTTAGTTTGGATGAACTGCATTAAGAAGCTTCAGGGCACTTTTATTGTGTTTTCATTTCCTATGTTAGTAGCAGTTATCAGGCAACATATTCATTTGATGCACAATGACACCCACACGAAAGTTCAACATTTGCTTTGTGTTCATCCAGTGATAATCTGCTGTTGATTATAGAAACAATCCATTCTGAAGCTGCTCAGACAAATATCTGTCAGGAGCGGATCATCTATAATCCAAATATCAATTTTCTCTTATGATTTTCATTAATTTTAGGTTTTTTCCCATCACTTGCCAACTTTTCATTGAAGGACAATCCAAGAAAGAAAACCTTTTTTCAAATGACACAAAATGGGATCACAAATGGATTTTTCACAATGGCAGAGTTGTTGCAATTCACTCCTTCACTCCCTAGCTAAAGGAGTGCTCAAGACTGAGGGTCCCTGCTCTGAGCTGATGTACATTAATCTTGCAGAAAATTGAATGATGATCAGAGGGTCTGATTGGTCATGGTTGCAAAGTCTCACACTTATCACTGGTTGCACCTTCCATTAATTCCCCATTGCAGATCAGTTCCAGAGGTGCTGGGCACTCATCAAATATCTAACCCCTCGTATGAAAATACAATATGGTTTGCAAAGAGGGCATTCAGTCCATTCTGCCCGTGCTCCATCTTTGATCAATTTATCCCATTTCCTGTTCATTCCTTATCAGCCAGTGATGTATTCTTCCTTCATATATTGATCCAGTTCTCCTTAAAATAATACTATTCAATCTGCTTGCATTACTCTTTCAGGTAGGTTAAAGTACAGCAGATCATAATAACAAACTCGGTAAAGAATTGTTTAGCTTTCTCACTCTGGTTCCTTTGCTGGTCTCTTTAACTCTGTATCCATCATTGCCATCCTTCTGCAGAAAACAATCTTCCCTTATTAATTCTCTTAAAACTACCACTAAATATCTCCTTAATGTGTTGAGTCTTCTCAGCACTGGTAGGTTAATAACACATTAGGGACCATAGTCAATTTTGATCTCACCCCAACTCTCAGGAGGTGATGGCATGGTGAGACATCAATCTTTGATCCACCAGGATCTGTGGCTCTGTGAGTGTTGTCCATGCCTTTAAAATAGAAGGCCACAAGTTCAAACTGCGTGCATATAAAAATCGTGAATATAATTTCAGCTGACACTTGAGTACAATACTGAGAGGGTACTGTGTTCCTGGAAGGAGCTGACTTTCAACAGTGGATAAGTGAAGGACATGCATTTCCTGACAGGAGCACTTAGAATATCTCATAGCACTGTATCAAAGCAGTATTGCAAACATGTAATAATAATAACAATAATGTCCACAATTACTCTTACCAATTATTATCTATGCAAAATAGAAAGCTTGATATCAAGATGTATCATAGCTTGGTATAGCAACTGCTCTGCCCCAAGGCTGCAGGAAATTACAGAGAATTGTGAACACAACCCAGTCCGTCACAAAAACAGCCTTGCTTCCATTGACTCCACTTACACTTCCCACTGCCTTGGGAAAGCAGCAAACATCATCAAAGACCCTTCCCAACTGGCCATACTGTCTTCCACCCTCTTCCATGGGGCAGAAGATGTAAAGGTTTGACAACCTGTACCAGATTTAAGAATAACTTCTTCCCCACTATTATCAGACTTATGAACAGACCTCTCATATATTGTTGAGATACATATTATGTACACTCACATATAGATATTTATAGATATATAGTTGCTTTTTCTCTGCAGCTTTGCTGTAGATGTAACACTATATTCTTCATTGTGTTGTATAATCTTAATGTACTAATGTAAGGTATGAATTGTCTGGTTCGCACGCAAAATACCACTTTTCAGTGTATCTTGGTACACATGATGATAATAAATCAAATCAAATCAAAAAGTCAAGTCAGAGGATTTTCTGTTGAGTCCTAGCTACTTGTAAGCAACAGCCAAAAGAAGCATTTTATTTGGTAAGTATCATTGTGGTGTTGGTGAGAGCTTGGTGAATTTGGCATATTGACTGCTGTGTTTCCCAGATTCCAACAGCGACTTTGTGAAATCTTGAGATCAAGAAAGACATAATATAACTGCAAGCTTTGAATTATTTTGCTTTTTTTAAAACCATAGAACTATGAAACCAATAGGAAGATACTGACAGCATAATTCTGATGCATGTTCATTTGAGAAATTCCTATGATTTTTCCTTCTGTGTTGTTCACAGTAATGTCCATGACATTAATCTTCAATTTCAGCAAGACCCTGGGTGATTTAAGAGCCTTGTTAAACTTAACCCTACGTCACTGAAAAGTATTAAAACAGATGGATAGATGTGTCTTACTGCAGTTCTGATCCATGGTAAATAAATTAGTTGAAACATAAATTATATACAGAGATGCACTTGTTTCCCTCATGCCACAATGTTTCAAATTTGTCAAAGGTATTATTTTTTCTAGAACTGTGCACTCCCATTGACGCACTTCCCATGCACCATGACCTCAGCCCCATTTTGGGCTCTTAGCACTGATAGAACCCACAGTCAGGAAGTTAATTAGTTGGTGCCGATGATATGTTTATTAACAAAATAAATCACTGGTAAATATGTGACAAGGGTCAAAACATTTTCATTGAATCAGGTTCCCAAAGTTATGGGAAATTACCACAAGGGTATTTGAAGGAGAATAAAAACATACATGTCAGATTGTTGAAAATACAAGGCTGAGAAAACACTCATATACACTTGAATTTTGGATTCACTATCAAAAGCTGAGAGATATCACAGGTTTCCTCTTAATCAAATAAAAATACAGCAGAAATGAGGAAACGACTTAAGATCATTTTCAAATGCAGATTGGACGTTAAGGATGGCCACGTTCAAAGATGTACAGGTTTCCAGTTGCACTGCCTGTGAGTCAGATATAAGTTGTTTCATGTCAAGAGTGTCATATGCAATAATGACATTCCTAAGTAATGTAAAAAAGCCCACTTTACTTTCCTTCTAATTTCTATTTCCATGAGCAGGTTTCAGCTATGACTCAGCTGAATCTGAATAGGAAGGGTTCTGGGTTACTGTCTCATCCCTAAGAATTGTGAATGTAATTTCAGTTAAGACGTGTGTTCCATATTGAGCGCTGTCCTGTCAAGAGTGCATTGTTTGGTTGAGATAATCACTTGTGCAGTGTAAAAGATCCTTTATTTCAAAGAACAGCAAGGGAGTCAACTCCTTTTTCTGAGTCAATGTTTCTTCATGGCATCACCACAGCAGATGATTTGCCAATTATCGCATTGCTGCTTCTTTGAGCTTGCTGAGTGTAAATTCACTGTTGTGTTTCCTGCATTTAAATAGTGGCTATCCTTCAAAAGTACTTCATTGGTAGTAATGAGCTTTGAAATGTCTTGAGCTATGTAAAGCACTACAAAACTGCAAGTCATTCGACTAAAGGATGCAGATAAAAGAGAGAGAGAGAGATAGAGTGGCTGAATAATTCACTGTTACCAATTTTACACTGCAGCACAGAATTACACTCCGTCTCATGGTTATAAAACTTCATCTCCTAAAACTTTATGTCCATCAATCCTAATAATTCCTGCTAAGGTTGGATATTTAATTTTCTTTGATGGTTTCTATTTTGAGGTGGCTTGGACTTTTTCCTCTGTGTTGAGGATGCTATATAATTGCAAGTTGTTGTTGTTGAGGTCTTGCTTGAACGCAGAAGAAATTGTGCCCCTCCCCCGTTCCTGCATAAATGCTCCTTTAATCCTCAGCCCCATGAATAAGTGAAAAGTCTGCTGACACAAATATAAGTGAGAGATTGTCAGATGCAAAATAGCAAATTTTTGGAAAGTTGAGATGTGCAGTAACTTCAGATTTGTTCTGAAAAAAAATTTGAAAATATACAGCCAGACAAAGAAAAGCAGACTGTGCGACACATGCTTTCCAATCATGGCCCCACGGGTGTCGTGGGAACGACAGTGTCCTGACTACCAGGGTCAGTCAAGCCCTCAGTCACTGAGTGAATAGACTGTGGGGGCATGGGTCAGCTGGGCTTCTTTTTCTCTGCTGTGTAGACGGCATCTCTGAATTGCACAACAGCAAGAAGTTTGCAATGTTGCTGGAAAACTGGTTGATTCTTTACAGAGGAGAATGATAATAATTATAAACAAAGCTGTTAGAAAGGTCTTCACAATGAATTATGATGCTATTTGAAGCCATCAATGAATGCCCCTTTGTCAGCTTGTGAGTGCAATCATTACTTGGGCCTTGCTAGCTCTGACAACTCGCTGTCAATAAGCTCTTTATTTTCTGTGCAGCCATGCTCAACTTCTCCCATTTACGAGTCTCTTCAAATGTTTGAACCTTAAATGCAAAACTTAATATGCAAAAATATTTTTTTTAAAGCCAAAAACCATCCCTGGTTTAACTGAGATTTTAGTTTATCTGTTGGTGGAGATGGGTGAAATGGACCCTCCGAGCCTATATCAAGACGTTGGTTGTTGGCTGTGTGAGTGCTAAAGGTGTGTTCTGAGGCCTGGAAAGATTTTGACAGACAGTCCAAGCCCTTTTCCACATTTGGACTTCAACACTCTTTGCCCCAACTCCGGTCTATCTCCAACCTCCTCTGAGCCCAGCAGGAGTCGTTGCCTCATCTGGTGGGTGGGAATGCCAGAGTATCTGCCATGTAACTGGGGAGGAACATTTTGCAGCTATCCAGTAAGCCTTGGAGAGTGGGGATTGGGGAACAATATGGTTTAGTTGCAGGGACCAGAATTTAAAAGGGAACATTCATTTTTCTGCTTTGATTCATCCAGGGCTTTGGATAAAATTGCTCAAAGGACTTCATGGGATTTCTCCTGTAAGTTTAACATAGGACCACTTGGACTGAGTGTCCTTGCCACCCAAAACTTGAATTAGCAGACAGCTAGATTGAAGTGGGTAAAAACTGGATTCAGTTCCCAGCTCAATATCAACTTCCCTGGTCTGCTGGATAATAGGCGCTGGTTGTGGGGGTGGGATGGGTGATGGAATTGAATGCAGTTCTCACCTCTCCTTGCATTTGTTAACCACACTGTTTCCTTCAAAAACACAAGCTCCTGGGATCCACCAGACTGGGGAAGTGAAAATTGAGCTGACAAGGATTGTCATTCTCTCCATTGATTTACATGTATTTTCGCACATTTGGAGTCAGAGTGGCTTGAGTTAGAAGATATAAAAAAAAACAATTTATAGTTGCTGTAATAAAAATAGAAAATACTGGAAGTCTTCAACATCTGAGGAATAAGAAACAGAGTTCATGTTTAAAGTCGAGTATAAGAGGTCTTCATGACTGAATTGCTGAACGTTGTCTCATCAATGAATGCAAGTTTACAGAGACTAGCAAAAGAACATGTGGCACTGTGTGGAAAAATTTAATGGGCCAAATGGTCTTGTCCTTTGTTGTACAATGGGACAAGTTACATGATTTGAAGTGTCCCAAGGCAGTAGACCGAAGCAGTGTCCTTTCCAAACCTGAGTGGAAATGAAATAGGGTAAAGCAAAAAAAAAGTCACAGAGTTGTGTCAGATTTCCAGGGCTCATAGGATGCATCCTGAAAAACACCAATTTCCTTTCTTTGAACAGTTATGTTGGACGTCGTACTTGGTGATAGTTGACCTGTGAAACAACCTGGCCACCTAATGCAGCATCGGAGAAATTTCTCATTTAGTTTCAATTTACAATCTGTGATTACAAATGCGAATAAACTATCTGTTGTTATTTATCTGATAGGATCAGCTGGACATGGCTCCCGAGCATGATCACCAAGTGCTCCCTCCTGGAGTTACAGTGGCCCCGGAGGAAAAGCTGTTTTATAACAACAGAGGTATTGTGTCAGGTCACGTGCAATATATTATCGAAAGTACTGGTTCATGGTGACTGAACAAGACTGTGTTTTTGTTACATACACCAAGAATTCATATTAATGTCCAGGGATTAAATTCCATAAATTTTAAGTTGTCCACAAAAACCTAAAACTGATGCAAGTGATTATTAATATTGTCTCCTTTATGTATTTTGAGAGAAATACATGGGTTTGGATGAGAGATAATGGGAACTGCAGATGCTGGAGATTCCAAGATAATAAAATGTGAGGCTGGATGAACACAGCAGGCCAAGCAGCATCTCAGGAGCACAAAAGCTGACGTTTCGGGCCTAGACCCTTCTTCAGAGGATGGTGCCTTTTATGAGCGAAGGACATCTCAAAGGGCTTTGCAATCGACAATTTCTTTTTTCAAGTGTTGCTGTTGATTCATGCATCACAAGAGAAGGTGGAATCTATTGACTACATAAGAAGGAGAAACATGACTTTTTTTTCTTGTGTTATGTTTCCTTAGTCTACCTCAAAACTTTTGTGACCGTTCTGTCAAGTGGTGTTTTATACACATCTCAATATTAAAAAAAACAACAAATGAAAGCTCTCCCAGACCAATCCAAGCATCTGAACCTCATCTTCAACAGCCTAATGCTCTGCTTGATCATGGCCCTAGTTGAGGCACCAGTGTCTGTCAATTTGTGCTCTGCATTAGCCAGGGGATTAGACAATGCAGTCATGAACCAGGGTCGCAATGGATAGCCTCTAAGGCTGCCAATATAATTGACTGTGTAGTGTTTTGCCGACCAGTTCATCCTTCCCAACATTGACAATCTACAGCTTTTGCTGAGTGCCCAACGGCATTCTTGAGTTTGGAGCCATATGGAGTGATATCTTCTCCATGAGGACATTGGTTAGACCTCTTTTGGAATACTGCATTCAATTCTGGTCTCCCTACTTAGAGATGTTGTGAAACATGAAAATGTTCAGAAAAGATTTAAAAGGGTGTTGCCAGGATTGGAGGATTTGAACTATAGGGAGAGGCTGAATGGACTGGGGCTATTTTCCCTGGAGCACCGGGAGGCTGAGGGGTGACCTTGTGGAGGTTTATTAAACGATGAGGGGAATGGACAGTGTGAATCGCCAAGGTCTTTTTCCCAGGATAGTGGAATCCAAAACTAGTGGGCATAAGCTTAAAGTGAGAGGGGAAAGATTGAAAAGGGACCCAAGGGACAATATTTTCACTCAGAGGTTGGAGTGTGCATAGAATGAGCTGCTGGAGGAGGTGGTGGAGGCTGGTACAATTACAACATTTACCAGGCATCTGGATGAGTACATGAACAGGAAGTGTTTCGAGGGCTGTGGGCCAAATGCTGGTCATTCAAGATATCTGGTCTGAGTGGATGAGTTGGACTGAAGGGTCTGGTTCCTTGCAGTACATCACTCTGACTCTATAACTCTAATTAGTTGCACGGCATTGTGGCTCCGTGGATAGCACTGCTGCCTCACAGCACCAGGCACCCAGGCTTGATTCCTCCCTTTGGCCACTCTATGTGTGAGTTTGCATGTTCTCTCCATGTTTGTGTGGGTTTCCTTCAGGTGCTCCGGTTACCTCCCACAGTTCAAAGATATGTGGGATAACAAAGTGTGGGGCTGGATGAACACAGCAGGCCAAGCAGCATCTTCGGAGCACCATAGCTGATGTTTCGGGCCTAGACCCTTCATCTGAAATGGGGGATGGGGAGAGGGTTCTGAAATAAATAGGGAGAGAGGGGGAGGCGGACTGAAGATGGATAGAGGAGAAGATATATGCGCGCTAGGTCGATTGGCCATGCTGAATTGCCTCAAACTGTCCAGGAATGCACTGGCTAGTTGGACTAGCCAAGGGAAATGCAGGATTGAGGATTAGGTAGCAGGGTAAGTCTAAGTGGGCTGCTCTTCAGAGAGTCATTGTGGACTCAATGGGCCAAATGGTCAGCTTACACTCTACAGGGATTCTCTGAGTCTATGAGTGAATATCATGGGTAGTGTTTGACACTACGGATGCTAAAACAGACCTTTGCACCCCATTTGCCCAGTCTATTTGCACACAGTACATGGTCTTATTGTCAGCTGCAGTTGTCCAGAGGACAGCACGGAGCCAGGATGATGAGGACACATTCTGCCCTGACTCTATCGCAGGGTCCACCTACAACCACCAACCAAGACTGGTCCGAGCAGTAGAGTCACATCTTCAACAGTTCAAAGCTCTGCTGCATCAAGGGTCATGGTTAGCACATGAGCAGCACCATACCAACTCTCCACATCAGTCAGGGCAGTGTGCAATGGTGTCATGACTCATGGTCTCTGTGGGTAAGCCTTGTCCCCCAGAATGTTCTTTGGAGGATTACTGCAGACCCATTGGCCTGAATGGCCTCTTTCTGCACTGTAGGGAATCTATGATTTTCTGACACCCTCCCCCTCTCCATCCCAGACGTTCAACCTTCACTGTTCAGTGCAGACCATTGTTACACTTACATGGCATATGATGAAGCAATATTTTGTGTATTATGCAGAGCCCTTGGAATTTGCACAGTTTCCCTTCAAGCAGCGTTAGCATTTTGTGATGCCATTATTGCTATCTTCCCTTGCCATGTCTTACTGTTCCCAGCTCCCCTACGATTCATCTCATGTTTCTTCCCATCACAACCTCATCCACACCACTGTAAGTGCCTCTGCTTTCCCAAACTAGCCTTGATTCCTCCACTCCTGTTGGCAGTGATTCCTTCCCTTCCAGAACAGGGCCCCCTTGGATTTCCCAAATGGTGAATGAATGAACTCCGTGGGCTTCATTTGCTTCAGGCCTCTGACCAACTTTAACTAACAGTCCCTGGTCTTTGACTGACCAGGCTCTTGAGTGCAGTCCTTGCAGCTCCCTGACTAACAGTCTGCAATTAATGCTGACAGCTTGTGTTGGCACTGCAGGACTGACCGCTACCCACTCCCTAACTACACTGGGGCAGATTCCCTGACTGCGAGTGTCCCAAGCAGCTGACTGACCATGGCCAAGCCCCTTGAGTGTGTGCAGACTGTATCCCTAAAGTAACTGACTGACCGACAGTGACCCCCCCCCCTTTGACTGAACTGAGGATCATATGGTCAAATAAATGTGTCATATGAATGCTATGCTTGCAGCTGGTGAAAGCTGTAGTTTTCTTGGTTTACCATTCACTAAGATCCCCCACTCCCTGGCTCACTGGACAGTTTCTGACTGCTAAATGTGACAAACTGTGTGTGTGTGTGTGTGTGTGTGTGTGTGTGTGTGTGTGTGTGTGTGTGTGTGTGTGTAGGCACGCGTGTGTGCATGTCTGTGCTCAAGAATACCTCAGTATGGCTGTCCTGACAGCCTTTGGCTCTGGCTGACCACCCAGCAGTCTAATAAGCGTGGCATGACGAGGTAATGAAAGGGATAGTGGTGCAAGCGTGCAGGTAGACGCTAAGTAAGGGAACACTTTCAGAGCAAGCAAGCAGTCCTGAGATGCAGCCTGGTCCAACTGTTGAGCTGTGTGCCTGTCTGTGCGCAAAAATTTCCTGTTGCAGATTTGCAAGGCTAGTTTTCAGTGCTCCCTGCAATGGAAGTGTGTGGCCTGCCAGTGTCTCAGAGAGTGAGATGCCAATATGGTTGTGGGTAAGGTTTGGGTGTGGATGGTGCCCGTGGATCATGCCCTGAGATACAGATTGGCTGTAGCATTGGACAAGACGGGTTAGATGAAGGAGGGATGTACCCCAATTTGGGGAATGTCCAGAACCAGGGTTGATAGTTACAGGATAGGGAATAAACCTTTTAGGATTGAGATGAGGAGAAATTTCTTCACTATGAGCGTGTTAAGCCTGTGGAAGTTACGACTACAGAAAGTGGTTTATGTCAAAACACTATATGTTTGCAAGAAGGAGGTAGCTATAACTGTTGTGGCAAAAAGAATATGGTAGCGGCAAGCATGGGATTAGGGTGTTGGCCTGAATAATCAGCAATGATCATATTAAATGTCGGAGCAAGGCTCCAGGGTCAAATGGGCTACTTTTTTTTAATACTCCAATGTAAACAACCCGGAGCCTCTTCGGAGCAAGCAGAGGGAAAAATCTACCAGGTACCCATACTGATTTTCATGTCAGATTTTCTCAATCTCTTGCTTATATAGTGTATTTGAGAAGATAGAAAATTGAATATTGATGAGACATCAACAAGCAGTTTCACAAATAAGCGTTTCCCCTCAATGTGCAACTTTTTTTCATGAGTGGTTCCCTCTGGGTAGTCGGGGTTAATGGTCTGTTTCAGGGCTGCTGAGAAAAATTCAAATGTATGCCTCCACTCGTGTAGGAAAGCGTGTGAATGTGAACGTGTTTGAACAATTTGTACCAATCTGAAGGAAAAAGTGAGAACAATGTCAATGGTATAATCTGCAAGAAGATGGGGTTTATGATTTTCTAAATGGGCTGCACAGGTTTTTTAGGGTTTTGTTATAACCATCTTCCAGACTATTTTGCCGACTTATGCAAAATGTAAAATAAAATAAACTGACACTACGAGGATGACCAGCTCATTGAAGAGGTTTATGATATGAAGGATCAAACAATGCAGAAGAAACATGTGTAGTACTAGGCTGTAAGCTCTGAGAGGGGGGGGAACCTTTTGTTCCAGGCGGAACTCGGATCGTGGGAGCCAGTAACCCGGAAGCAGGCGGCGGCTCAAGATGGCGGAGGTAGGAGGAGGTGGTTCGGTGGAAAGGTTTCTCGGATTCTGTGGGCGGGTGGTTTGAGAGCTGGGGGCTGGTGAAAGTGGCTCTCGCCGAACCCGAGAAGGGGTTCTTTGGGGGATGGGCGGTGGCCGCGAATTTTGTGTCTGCTCGGAGGCTGGCGACTCCTCTGGTGCCTCCCGGAAACCGGTCCGCCTCTACTCTCCCAGCCCCAGCACCCTTCAGGAAGCGCTTTGTTTATTTGTGTCTCATCTGTCTGTCGTGGAAGTAACAGTTTACTTGATTCACCGATTTATTCCAAGGGGTTTTGGGAAAGGGTGTGGTGGAGGGTCGGGGAGGGGAATGTTTGAGCGAAGTGGGTTTCTGGGGTTGGGATGACGAAGGGGAAGAGGGTATGGTTTAAGAGAAAGGACCAGATTGGATGTGGAAGAAGGGGGAATGGTTGGTGGGGTGAAGGGAAAATTTGATATAGGGTTGGGGTTCCTGAGGGGAAGATGTTGTGGAAAGGGCCGTGCGTTTCCAATCGAATCAGTCATCACAATTTGAGCATTCAACCCCGACGTACGGCAGAGGTCTGCCCCTTTCCAGTGAATATACAGACTCCTTGGTCTCATTTTTGTTCAAGAAGCAGAGAGTGCTGTCCCCAGAAAGCTAGCCAATATTTGTTTCTCAGACAGTATTCCTTGAAAGTAAACAAGCTGTTTGTTATCCTATGGCTGACCTTGGAAGCCTGCTGTGTGTAAATTGGCTGGCCTTATTTCATGGCAATAACTTCACTTCGAAAGCCCTTCATCGGCTGTGGAGTTGCATGAATGAAGCTCAAGTCTTCTTCTTTTTGTGTTTCTTCGTGGTGAGCATTTGTTGTTGGCCCCTAATTGTTCTTGAACTGAGTGGCTTGCTGGGCCATTCAGAAAGCAGCTCAGAAACAACAACATTGCTGTGGGATAGCAAAGTGTGAAGCTGGATGAACATAGCAGGCCAAGCGGCATCTCAGGAGCACTGTGCTCCTGAGATGCTGCTTGGCCTGCTGTGTTCATCCAGCTTCACACTTTGTTATCTTGGATTCTTCAGTATCTGCAGTTCCCATTATCTCTGATCACAACATTGCTGTGGGTATGGGATTATCACACCACATTTAGTGAGATTGGCAGATTAGTATGCTGAGTGACATTTGTGAATGGGGTGGGTTTCAATGATACTTGATGTTTGATTTGTCATCAATCCTCAGCCTAGTTTTCAACACTAGATCTTTTTATTTTGTTTTTAAAATTGAAGGCAAATTCCTCCATTTGTCATGGTGATATTTGAAACTCCGTCTCTAGAGTTTTCACCTGGAGCCTGCATCCCTCATCTAGTGACTTTCTGACAGCCTCTTTCATTCTCTCCCTTCTCCCCCCCCCGCCCCCCCCATTTGTAACATCCTTGTTTTGTATGTATTTATCAGGATGTCGCTGAATGAGTGTCATATCACAAGAATTTACTTTTTAAAAATAGGAGCACCTAAAGGAAAAGTAGATGATGTTTTCCACATATTAATCAGATTTGAGGTTACACTTCATTTAGCAGTCAATGGCCACAGTGGATTCCAGATGCTGATAGTTAATTCAGAGCATTTTATTTAGGGAAAGAAAACTTGTTTGCTTTACAGAGGTAACAGTGTGGAGCTCAATGAACACAGCAGGCCAAGCAGCATCTTAGGAGCACACAAGCTGACGTTTCGGGCCTAGACCCTTAATCAGAAAAGGGGGATGGGGAGAGGGTTCTGAAATCAATAGGGAGAGATGGGGAGGTGGATCGAAGATGGACAGAGTAGAAGATGGGTGGGGAGGAGACAGACAAGTTAAAGGGGCAGGGGTGGAGCCTGTAGAGGTGAGTGCAGGTAGGGAGGGGATAGGTCATTCCGGGGAGGATGGACAAGTCAAGGGGGCGAGATGAGGTTAGTAGATAAGAAATGGAGGTGCAACTTGAGGTGGGATGAGGGGATAGGTGAGAGGAAGAACGGGTTAGGGAGGCAGGGACGTGCTGGGCTGGTTTTGGGATGCACTGGCAGGAGGGGAGATTTTGAAGCTAGTGAAAACCACTCTCTCCGTGACTCCCTTGTCCGCTTCACACTCCCCTCCAACCCCACCACACCTGGCACTTTCTCCTGCAACCACAGGAAGTGCTACACTTGCCCCCACTCCTCCTCCCTCACCCCCATCCTAGGCCCCAAGAAGACTTTCCACATCAAGCAGATGTTCACCTGCACAGCTGCCAATGTGGTATACTGCATCCGCTGTACCCATTGTGGCTACCTCTACATCGGGGAAACCATGCGGAGGCTTGGGGATTGCTTTGCAGAACACCTACACTCAGTTTGCAATAAACAACTGCAGCTCCCACTTGTGAACCATTTCAACTCTCCCTCCTATTCCTTAGATGACATGCCCATCCTGGGACTCTTGCAGTGCCACAATGATGCCACCCGAAGGTTGCAGGAACAGCAACTCCTGTTCCGCTTGGGAACCCTGCAGCCCAGTGGTACCAATGTGAATTTCACTAGCTTCAAAATCTCCCCTTCCCCCACTGCATCCCAAAACCAGCCCTGCTCGTCCCTGCCCCCCCCCAACCTGTTCTTTCTCCCACCTATCCCCACCTCCCACTTGAAGCTGCACCTCCATCCCTACCTCCTAACCTCATCCTGACCCCTTGACTAGTCCGTCCTCCCGGGATTGACCTATCCCCTCCCACACCTATACTCAACTCTACAGGCTCCATCTCCCCCCCCCACTTTAACTTGTCTGTCTTGTCTCCACCTATCTTCTCTATCCATCTTTGATCTGCCTCCCCCTCTCCCTATTTATTTCAGAACACTCTCCCCATCCTCCTTTTCTGATGAAGGATCTAGGCCTGAAACATCAGCTTGTGTGCTCCTAAGATGCTGCTTGGCCTGCTGTGTTCATCCACCTCCACGCTTTGTTATCTCGGATTCTCCAGCATCTGCAGTTCCCATTATCTCTGTCAACGCTTTTTTTTTTGCTGATTCACTGCTGCAACCTTTTACTGAAAATGTGGCAAATGTGCAAGAATGTGGCATTTCTCTGAATTGACATGGTGCTTAAGTTTTAGTGGTAGTTCTTGTTATTTTCCCCCTGTTATATGGGTGCAAGGTGCAGATTGGAAGTTAAGTGAGGTAGAAAATAGAACAATATAGCGCACAACAGGCCCTTCGGCCCTCGATGTTGCGCCGATCTGTGAACTGATCTAAGCCCCTCCCCCTACACGATCCCATCATTATCCATATGCTTATCCAAGGACTGTTTAAATGCCCCTAATGTGGCTGAGTTAACTACTTTGGCAGGCAGAGTGTTCCACGCCCTTACCACTCTGAGTAAAGAACCTGCCTCTGACATCTGTCAAATCTATCACCCCTCAATTTGTAGCTATGCTCCCCTTGCACAAGCTGAAGTCATCATCCTTGGAAAAAAGCTCTCACTGTCCACCCTATCTAATCCTCTGATCATCTTGTATGTCTCTATTAAATCCCCTCTTAGCCTCCTTCTCTCCAATGAGAACAGACCCAAGTCTGTCAGCCTTTCTTCATAGGGCCTGTGCTCCAGACCAGGCAACATCCTGCTAAATCTCCTCTGTGCCTTCTCCAGTGCTTCCACATCCTTCCTGTAATGGGGTGACCAGAACTGCATGCAGTATTCCAAATGAGGCCGCACTAGTGTTTTGTACAGTTGCAGCATGACATCACGGTTCCGGAACTCAATCCCTCTACCAATAAAACATAACACACCGTAAGCCATCTTAACAGCGCTATCAACCTGGGTGGCAACTTTCAGGGATCTATGTACATGGACACCAAGATCTCTCTGCATATCCACACTACCAAGAATCTTTCCATTGACCCGGTATTCTGCCGCCTTCTTATTCCTCCCAAAGTGAATCACCTCACATTTATCCGTATTAAACTCCATTTGCCATCTTTCGGCCCAATTCTGCAGTTATCCAAGCCTCCCTGCAACATTCTTCCACACTGTTCACCACTCCACCGACTTTAGTGTCATCTGCAAACCTACTAACCCATCCACCTATGCCTGCGTCCAAGTCATTTATAGAAATGACAAAGAGCAATGGTGCCACAACAGATCCTTGAGGCACACCACTTGTGACCTGACTCCAGGCTGAATATTTTCCATCAACCACCACTCGTTGCCTTCTTATAGAAAGCCAGTTTCTAATCCAAACTGCTAAATCTCCCTCAATCCTGTGTCTCTATATTTTCTCCAATAGTCTACCATGTGGAACCTTATCAAAGGCTTTACTGAAGTCAAGTCTATGTACACCACGTCAACTGTCCTACCCTTATCCACATGCTTGGTCACCTTCTCAAAAAACTCAGTGAGGTTTGTGAGACACGACCTGCCCTTGATGAATCCATACTGACCATCTCCAATCAAATTGTTGCTTGCTCGATGAATATAAATCCTATCTCTTATAATCCTTTCCAAAACTTTTCCTACAATAGATGTAAGGCTCACAGGTCTATAATTACCCGTGTCATCCCTACTGCCCTTCTTTAACAACGGAACAATATTTGCAATCCTCCAGTCCTCTGTCTACAGGTTTAGTACCAATGAGGACTCAAAGATCAAGGCCAAAGGCTCCGCCACCACCTCCCTAGCTTCCCAGACAATCCTCAGAAAAATCCCATCTGGCTCAGGGGATTTATCTACCTTCACACCATCTAGAATTGATAACTCCTCCTCCTTACTAACCTTAATCCTTTCAATTCTAGTAGCCTGTAACTCAGCCATCTCCTCTACAATGTTCTCCTGTTCCTCAGTGAAAACAGATGAGAAATATTCGTTTAGCACCTCTCCAATCTCCACAGGGTCTACACACAATTTCCCACTTCTGTCTTTGACTGGCCCTATTCCTACCCTCGTCATCCTCTTATTCCTCACATACCTATAGAAAGCTTTAGGGTTCTCCTTTATTCTACCTGCTAATGTCTGCTATGTCACCTCCTTGCTCTTCTTAACTCTGTCTTTAAATCCTTCGTAGCTAATCTGTAACTCTCCATCACCTCATCTGAACCATCTCGTCTCATTGTCACATAAGCCTCCCTCTTCTGCTTGACAAGAGATACGATTTCTTTAGTAAACCACGGTTCCCTTAACTTGTCGCTTCCTCCCTGCCTGACAGGGACATACCTATCAAAGACACGCAATATCTGTTCCTTAAACCAGCTCCACATTTCGATTGTCCCCATCCCCTGCATTTTGCTAACCCATTCTATGCCTCCTAAGTCTTGCCTAATCGCATTATAATTGCCCTTCCCCCATCTGTAACTCTTGCCCTGTGGCAAGTTCCTATCCCTTTCCGTTGCTAAAGTAAACATAACCGAATTATGGTCACTCTCTCCAAAGTGCTCATCTACCACTAAATCAAACACCTGGCCCGGTTCATTACCAAGTACCAGATCCAGTGTGGCCTCTCCCTCTTGTTGGCCCTTCAACATACTGAGTGAGGAAACCTTCCTGCACACACTGGACAAAAACTGATCCATCCGACATACTAGAGTTATAGCATTTCCAGTCAGTGTTGGGGAAGTTAAAGTCTCCCATAATGACCACCCTGTTCTCTTCACTCCTGCCCAGAATAGTTTTGCCGATCCTCTCCTCCACATCCCTGGGACTTTTTGGAGGCCTATAAAAAAACTCCCAGCAGTGTGACCTCTCCCCTCCCGTTTCTGACCTCAGCCCATACCACCTCAGCCGACGAGCCACCGTTATAACCTCCTTGACTAACAAAGCCGCACCTCCCTCTCTTTTACCACCTTCCCTGACCTTAATGAAAGATTTAAACCCTGGAACCTGCAACATCCATTCCTGACCCTGCTCTATCCATGTCTCCAAAATGGCCACAACATCGAAGTCCCAGGTACCTATCCAAGCTGCAAGCTCACCTACCTTATTCCGGATACTCCTGGCGTTAAAGTAAACACACAACCCAGTTTGCTGTCTGCCAGCACACTCCTGTGACAGTGAGGTCCTGTCCATGTCCTCCCTACGCTCATCCTCCTCTGAACTAGGACTACACTTCAGTTTCCCAGCTGAAACTTAATATTTTCAGCTGAGAAACTGAAGTGTAGTCTTACTGAGCTAGCAGTCTAGCTTCCTTCTGAGCTAGTTTAAATCCACCCAAATAGCACTTGCAAATTTCCCACCCAAGATATTAGTGCCCCTCTGGTTCAAGTGGAGACCGTCCTGTTTGTAGAGGTCCCACCTTCCCCAGAATGAGCCCCAGTTGTCCACATACCTGAAGCCCTCCCTCCTGCACCATCCCTGCAGCCACGTGTTCAGCTGAAATCTCTCCCTGTTCTTTGCCTCGCTATCACGTGGCGCGGGTAACAAACCAGAGATAACCACTCTGTTTGTTCTAGCTCTCAGCTTCCACTCTAGCTCCCTGAAATCCTGCCTGACATCCCTATCCCTCTTTCTACCTATGCTGTTGGCACCTATGTGGACCACAACTTGGGGCTGGTCACCCTCTCCCTTCAGGACCCCAAAGACACGATCCGAGACATCACGGACCCTGGCACCTGGGAGACAACACACCAACCATGAGTCTCTTTCATTCCCGGCAAACCTTCTGTCAGTCCCTCTAACTATTGAGTCCCTAATGACTATCACTCTCTTCCTATCCCCCCTTCCCTTCTGTGCAAGAGGGACAGACTCTGTGCCAGTTCTCCAGCCAAACTCGTGAACTGTTTCTTGTCTGGAAACTTAACTAATATTAAACATCCAGAAACTGCGACACTTCATATCTGGTCAACTCTCCTATGCAACTTTTGCTGTCAGACATGACTGTTTCTATAATGTGTTGATATTACTGTTCTTCATGGGTCCTTCTGTACTGACAGTAGCAGCAATCGTATATTTTAATACAATGCAGCTCAAGATTACTTGGAACCTTTGGAAATATTTGGTGTTAGATTTGTAAGATTTTACAGGCTGCAACTGCTAAGCTATGTTTCAGTATTGATACATTTGATATGTTCTGTTTTCACAGAATATGGTCTGAATATTTACTGTGGATTTCGCTTTGTTGTTTGATTAATTCTTCAGTGCGATTGTAGGAAACAGAGGACCCTATCTCCTTCTGAGCTGACCATTCTCTTGGAGTGCTGCCGTCTTGCACTTTGCCTGTTTGGGTCTTCAGTGGCACTTGGAGCACTTGCTCTGCACTTTCCATGCCCCCCCCTGATATAAAGGTCTTCCTTTTAAGACAATCTCTCAACAAAGCTTTCGGTTGTCGGTCTTAATTACCTCCATATGTGGCTCAGTGCTAAATTTCCTCATTACTGTGAAGCCTCATGAGGTATTTTGATGTGCTAAAACCAGTAAATTGATATTGGCTGTTGTTAATTATCTGTGTAAACTCTGTTATCTCTCATTCAGTATAACATAAAAGTCTGGTGTCACTTTTAAACCATTTAGCTCCATATCTGATTGTTTCACCTTTTTGATTATTCCGAGACTTTCAAAAGATAATATGATCTCCATTTCTCAAATTCTGTTTTAATAATTCAGTTGAATGAACGGGGAGCCATATTTTAAAGTCATGTGTCCTTAATATCATGCTGATAAATTCCAAGTTTTTCTCTCTTGTTTCTGATGATATCTTGACCCGCTATCAATTCTACCCTGTATTGTCTGCTGCATTTGATGCCAGGCATATTTTCCCTCCAAGAAAGGGATGTTAGCTTTTGGCCCAGTGAGAGGTGAGAGAAGGTGTCAGGTCTATGATATTCTTCTCCTCTCACTTCGCCCATAGCTACCTTTCCTTGATTGATCTGCTAACTTCTATTCGTTATTCATTATTGACTGTCTCTTGTTTAAAATCAAGCGTGGTTTTGAGAAAATGGATAGTTTTGGAGACATTCGTCTGCTAATTTGCAGGAGTTCAAATTGTCACATAGGATTATTTTGAAAGCGCTTGAATAGTCAAACCACTTTTATTGGAAACAAAAACAGAAATTTCTGGAAAAGCTCAGCAGATCTGGCAGTATCTGTGGAGAGAAATCAGAGTGAACTTGTTTTGGCTCCAGTGACCCTTCATCAGAATGTTCCTCAGAACCATTCTGGGGATGGATCACTGGACCTGAAACATTAACCCTAATTTTTCTCCACAGATGCTGCCAGATGTACTGAACTTTTCCAGAAATTTCTCTTTTTTGTTTCTGATTTCCAGCCTCCTCAATTCTTTTTGGATTTTATTCCATTTATATTGCAATTTGAGTGCAATATTTCACAGATGTTTCATGTTTGATGTGATTGAAACAAGACAGATACTTCTCAAAAACTAGTGTTTTGATAGTTCCTAGTTTTTCAGTAAATGCAGCAGCTAACTTGTATCTATTGCTTCATAAATAGTCAAGAAGACAGATTAATTTTTTGCAGTTTATTTTGAGGGATAAATGTGCGTAGAATGAGGAAATTATCCCTTCTCCAAATCGCTTAAATGGTAGGCCTTCCTTTTGGTGCTGTGAACAGAAAGTACTGGTAGTGGATGTAAAAGTTCTGTCTTTTTGGGGGGGGGGGGGGGGGGGGGGGGGGCAAAAATCCAGCAAAGAAATATTTGTCTTGGCTTGGGTTTTTGGGATATTGAATTTGGCAAAAGCAGCATATAGTGAAGCTGTACAGATGAGAAGGCCCCAGGCTTGATTCTTATCTGAACTCAATCAGAGGCAGCAAATGGAATGGGACAATCGGGAGTTGAAAGTACGCCAAGGATGTGATTCCTGATCACCAGCCAGTGACCGTGCTGAAAAAGCCAGGGATGGAGAACCGTCATCTGTGAGCTCCCCCACCCCACCATGTTCTGATAGCCAGCTAACACAGATGTTGTTACCACAGGCCACATCAGAACCGTCATCTGTGAGCTCCCCCACCCCACCATGTTCTGATAGCCAGCTAACACAGATGTTGTTACCACAGGCCACATCTGGGATTGGACCCCATCATCCTTGGGTGGATTCATAGCAAGAAGACCAAGGAATTGGCTGGAAGGCTTCTAGTTTTGGCTCATTGTTCTCATGCTAACTTTGTGCAACTGGGATCATGTGGGACTTTCGTCGGAGCTTACTTTGGAAAATCTTTCTGCTAATTGCACAAAACAATCCTATCAAAACTGCAGAGTTGTTTATTTGGCTGCACAAACTGGAACAAGGTCAGGTTCAACTCTAGTTTTTTTCATGATTTTCATTGAACCATGTTGGAGTGGTGCTTTCTTAGGCCAAATTTCTTATCAGCTTTGTCTTTTCGTATTTCAGAGAGGAAGTGATGGCGTAGTGGTATTGTCACTTGACTGTTCATCTAGAGACCCAGTTCCTGTTTTGGGGATGTGCATTCAAACCCTGCCTTGGCAAATGTTGGAATTTGAATACAATAAAGAAAACTCTAAAATTGAGATTCTAATGATGACCATGAAACTGTTGCCAATTTTTAGAAAAACAGTCTGATTCACTGATGTCGCACAGGAAAGGAAATCTGATGTCATTATTTGGTCTGGCTTTTGTATCACTCCAATTTGGTTGATTCTTAACTGACCTCTGGGCAATTAGGGATTGGCAGTAAATGGTTGACCCCATCCCATGTATGAATTAAAATGAAATTTGAAATGTAGGCAACACAGTTGTACTGCAAGAATGATCTTGAGTCCATGTACATTGGTAATAGAATGTTTTCTTTGACCCTTGAGGGACTACTAAGTTAATTAATAGTGTTTCTCCATTAATTACCGTGAGATACTCGTGTACCTACTTCCCTTCATAGCTCTGTTGTGGAGAGTTCTCTCTTCCAGTGACTTCATTCCAGGTAGCCCTTTGGTATGGTAATTTAACCAAGTGGCCAGAGGTCCAGTACAAAGGGTCTGGAAAGGAATAACAATTGCTTGTCAGGTATTAGTTACTCTGATAATGCCAGGTTTAACAATAAATGCTGATTAACGTGTGTTTTCTCTTTTGTTTTTCAACTCACAGCCAGTCAGAGTGGTAGATGCCTGGGAGTGCCTGTGGCATCAGGCCAGAGAAAATTCTGGCTCTGAAGTTGGATATCTGGAAGATTGTAAGGATCAGTTTGCATTGGTGGGAAATTTGTGACTCGGTGTGTTGTTGTTTTGTTCTGGATTGGGGGTAGGGATAGGGGAAGAAGCAGGTCAGTAATTCAGCAGGGAAGGAGAAAGAATTCTTCATTTGGAATCATCACTTTCCTTCATTTAGGCATGTAGTCTCTAATTCCTGTAATGACTGAACTGCTGTCGTTACATAAGTCAGACAACTTGTTATGTGTGGGTTAGGGTTGAGTTTAAAATATAGAGATTTAATGCCTGCTTGACCCAAACTTATCTGTGTTTTCTGCTCTTCCACCCTCCAATATCAACAACTGATCGCATTGTAGTTCTTCCTGGTGAGCTAAGTTTCATTTGAAAGTGGCTATGGAAGAGAAGGGTCAAAGAAAGAAGCCTACGTCATGTCTTTGAATTTGTTTTGTTTAAAATTCACGCATTTGGTGTTAATTTATTGACAAAGATTGAGAGACAAGAGGTGACTTGGTGGTTATTCACTGGTATCCCCGTTGTCACCAAATGGGATGAGTTTGTTGCATGTCAGGTGATCATATTGGTTTGGCAATCATCTGCTTTAGATATGCTCAGCTGACGTTTGCCAACATCTTGTGGCATCCATCTTAGGATATTCATGTCATATTCTTTGAAATTATTTGTCCTCTGATTTGAGGATACTTGACATGTTCTGAACCGATGTTATGCAACAGTCACCTTATTAATAATCAAATTGGAACTGCATGATTTAAACTGTATTCAACTGTACATTATCTGCTGTACTTTTGATCTGTGCCTGAGGAGGATTTGTGTCAGATTGTGGTCTCATGGGTGTAGCCAATCCTTTGATACTTGGCAAATTGAATTGTTTGTGTTCCTTGCTCTTGGAAATGTCTGTTTCCATGAAAGCTTATTCACATATGATTCTGCTATTCCAGTTTTATCCTTCCTCTTTTACCGTTAAAATATGAAGCTATTTGAGCACTGAGGCCTTTCTAAGTGATTGCTTTGAAGAAGACGAGGATCTTTGGAAGAGCTGGGGTTTCTGGGTTCTCCTGAAGCCTCACATTCCATTCTTTCAAAAAGTGTTTTAATTTGAGTAAATGTGCACATGCAACATCTTTGTATTCAATGCAGTGCTCTCTGTTTAACCAGTGTGAAAGTATTGCTCCCAGAGGCTGAGATCAATAGCAGGGAGCCAGCCTCCCTGAAGCTTTTGTATTTCCATACCATAACTGGCCCAAGCAAGTCAAGCAAAAGGTCAAGAATTGTTACCGGATCTGTTAGTGCAAATTTCAACGTGCTCAGTCTCTTTATGTCAGACTCTTGGTTGCACTGACAACATTTTTGTGAATTTAAAGCAGTTATACAGCTAAACTTGGGTTTTAATAGATGCGAGGTATCCCTGTGGAGAACTTGGAAGTAGGCTTGAAAACTAATGTGCCATATCAGTCTTTTTTTATTTAAACGAAATGTTGTGATGCTTTGGGCTCAGACATTATTCACTGGACTTCATGTACCTTTTGGCAAAACTTAAGGGCTGACAACATTTCTTTGGCTCTGAGAATTTATTGGAATAATAGGTGAAAACCAATTTTGAAGTGGAAACAAATTTGCCATCCAGTTGGTAATTTAACACAGAAGATTGGATGCGATTAAATCAGAAATATTGCAAGAGTGTATTTACAGAGAGTTGGATTAAGGTGATTTTGTAGGGCAGCACAAACTTGTGCTCACCTCTGGCTCGGCCACAGTTGTGTGCTGTTTGTAGATTCTGCATTTGGAAAATTGCCGTGTTCTGGACTTAAGTGGTATTAGCAGCTTGTGGACCACAGCAGTTCATTTTTCTTGCTGTCAGTTTCCCTCGACTTTGAAGTTCCTGTGGAGCCTGCCTGTCCTGAGCTGCACTGTTATTTTCATCGTGAGAGTTGACAGGTGTTGGTCATCACCCAACCCTGGACGTAAGTGAGTGTTCTGCAAGAGGCAAAGTTTAGATTTAATCTGTGAACAAGCATGCAAATATTTATTTGATGTGATGTATGAGCTTGTGTGATGGTTTGTACTGCAAGTTCAGCCTTCAATAATGGCACCACACTGCCGATATGGAATTCCCTCTTGTTGTTATTCATCTTTCTCGTGCGTCAGCTATGAACAACCAGGGCAACGTCAATCAACCTAACCATTTCCCATGTTCATTGCAAGGCTATTACAGATTACCCTTACTGATGATGCTGATTATTATTGAGGTAGTCAAAATAACTAGCTGATAAACTTGCGGACTGCTGGGAATGTGAATGTCTTTGAGACGAGGTGCGTTCTTCCTTGGTTTGCCTACTACCTGAAGAGTGGTACCTGATTTTGTGAATGCACTATATCTCTGTTTTGGGACTTCTTCATATTTTTGAAATGTCTTGTCTTTGTGCACTTTTCAAATCTGATGTGTTATTTTTTAACTTTGTTTACTTCTTTGTAGACTCACTGCTTGCAAGACCTAAGACAGAACACAGCATTGACATCTAAAGTCTTCATTCAGAGAGACTACTCCAGTGGGACTGTGTGCCAGTTTCAGACTAAATTCCCGTCAGAGTTGGAGAACAGGGTAAGCTGGAAGCAGAACATCGTTTGAAGATACATTGATGTTTCAGAATAGGTGCAGGTCACAGTAAATTCTGCGGTGGTTAATGTACCAACCCCACAGCTTTTATTGTCGTATTTTTTCTTCACTGCTCTCCCATTTGTCGTGTCTCTTTCTTTGATTCTACTGAGTTATATCTTGTACTTCCTTTCATTCCTGCCCTCTTGCGATATAAAACTGCCTGAATTAACATTTGGGGAAACTGATCCCTCTGTGGGTATGGTCATCCTTAGCATACCTTGCTTTCTGTTAGTCGTAAAATCAAATGGCATTTGGTGCTGTTTCCTTTTGCCAGTTCCTAAACATGGTAGTTCTGCCACAAAGTACAGCTGAGACAGTTCCTGGCTCAGACATGCTTGTGGTTTCAGTTTGCACAGGCTACAGAGGTGGGTGTGGGCACAACAGATTCAGGATGGCTGTCAAATCTCAGCAACAGTCTCGCTGCAGCAAACCGAAGGATTTGTTGGATAGTGGGCAGAGATTGGAGTGAATTGTAGCACAAATTGTTATTGAAATTTAGCTGGGAGGGCAGCATGGAAAACTGCTTTCACATTTGATGTTTTTGGTTCAAGGTCAATGGTGCCCTGGTTTGTTGTGTTTTCAAGGCTAAAATTGACTCTTGTACCGTGAATTAAAAGGTGTGACGCTGGTATGGTGAAATAAGCTTTAATAGTATTGACAGAGTGAACTGGCATATTAATATCAATCTTGCCAATCTGAGCACTGAATAGTTCTGTTTACATGTGCATCTTCTGTGAGCTAATGGTGCTTTCTGTGGCTGCCTCACTTGCTTTCCTAGTCACAGATGTGGAACTGGCTGAGATTCTCCAGTGTGACCGTTAGCCCAAACGTGAGTGATCAAGATCATGTACTGCTGTGAGAGATGTTACCCTTCCCCCTCAAAGTTTCCTCTATCGTACAAGCAATCCAAGGGGGGACCTTGGGTGATTTGATGACTGGATTTGAATTTTGTGATTATTTTGTATGTGAAGGGTTTTGCAATAAGGGCTTTGGTTCTGGTTTTACTTGGGAGGAAAAATCCTGTGAACTTCCCTGCATCAATTTTCTGCCTGTTTGAGGGCAGAGCTTGAATAAAAGTTGCCTTATCACATTGCATGTGATTTTCCATGTGAACACTGACTTCTCCACAGATTGATCGGCAGCAGTTTGAAGAAACTATCAGGGTATTAAACAACCTTTACGCAGAGGCTGAGAAGGTTGGGGGACAGTCCTACGTGGAGGGCTGTTTAGCATGCTTGACTGCGTACACCATCTTCTTGTGCATGGAGACCCATTACGAGAAGGTGAGTAGATTTTCAGCACAGCTCCACAAATAGGCTGCTTCCAGCCAACTACAGTACTTGGTTACTTCTGTGATTTTAAATGGCAATAATGTAGTTGTAACCTGGACCCTTTCTGCACCTCAACATGCAAAAATGGCTGTAAATCATATTGAAAATGTCAACGATCCTTAAAATGTTGGATGCAATGAGGAGTGGTGGAGATGGAGGCTAATAATCTCCAAGACTGGAATTCAGTAATAGTTGATCCAGTTGTAAGTTTTGATTTTAATTTATTGCTGTTGCATGTATTGAAATCCAGTGAAAAGTGTTGTTTTGTGAGCTAACGAGACAAATCAGACTCAACACAAGTATGTCATGGTAATAGAACAAAATGCAGAATAAGATAACAAGGTATAGAGCTAAATGAATACAGCAGGCCAGGCAGCATCAGAGGAGCAGGAAAGCTGACGTTTCAGTTCTGGACCCTTCTTTAGAAATGGAGGAGGGGAAGGGGGCTCTGAAATAAATAGAGGCGGGGGAGGCGATGATAGAAGGTTGATAGAAGAGCAGATAGATGGAGAGAAGACGGACAGGAGAAGGAGGCGGGGGTGAAGCCCGTAAAGGTGAATGTATATAAGGAGTTGGGCTGGGGGTTGGTCAGTGAGGATGGAGGGGTGGGTAGGTGGGAGGGAAGGTGGACAGTTCAAAGACGAGTAGGTAGGGGGTGGGGGTGGGGGTTGGTCAGTGAGATGTGAGGAGCAGATAAGTGGGAGAAAAAAACCGACAGGTCGTCGAGATGGGCTGGTCTTGGGATGAGGTTGAGGTTGGGGTGATTTTGAAGTTTGTGAAGTCCACATTGAGACCGTTGGCCTGCAGAATAAAGTGTTACAGCTGCAGATGAGGTGTGGAGAAAGATGAATGCAAAAACGAGAGGTGTGTTTATAAGTCTGATAGCTGCAGGGAAGACAGTGTTATTAAAACTGTTGGTGCATGTTTTCAAACTTGTTTATGCTCTGCCCTGTGGAAGAGTGTTTAACCGGTGTGGGAGGAGACTTTGATTACGTTGGCCGTTTTACTGAGGTGGTGGGAAGTATAGGCTTGGTTAGTGGAGGAAAGTTAGTTTGCATCATCGACTGGGCACTGAACATAATTTTATGTAATTGCTGGCAATCTTGGGCCGAGCAGTTGCCATACTATGCCACAATACATCCAGACAAGATGTTTTCCGAGTTATATCCATAAAAATTGATAAGAGTCATGGTGAACGTGCTGAATTTCCTGAGCCTTCTGAGGAAGTAGAGGTGTTGGTGTGCTTTTGTGACTGCAGCATCAAACTGAATGGGCCAGCATAGATCTTGTGGTGATATTTACTCCTAGAAACTTGAGTCTCTCGATCACCCGCACGTCAGTACCATTGATACAGACAGGACCGTGTCCTCCAGTCCATTTGCTGAGGTTGATGACCGGCTCCTTTGTTTTCTTAACATTGGAGAGATTGGTGTTTTGTCAACATGCTATAGAGTTATCTGTCTCTTTCCTGTACTCTGTCTCGTCATTGTTTGAGATATAATTGTGTATGTTCTTGAAAACGTCATAGGTTAAGCATTTTTAATTTGTTTGGTATATTCAGTGAAATATTCTAATTCTGTGTTTAAAAATACTCATTTCACATGATGTACCAATCAAGTCCACTTGCTGTATGATATTGTGCATGTTGTATGGTCAGATGATAAATAATACATCATGCCATGAATGCAGAGCTACAAGTTTTTTTCATTGAATAAGCAATTTATCACAGCAGAGTCACTGTCAGAAATGCAACCGATCAGATCTGCTTTTTTCAAACCCTGGTGTTTACCTTGAAGGTTGTTGTGTAATGTTGCCACATCAAAATTAAATGGAGTGACTGAAAACTTGGTCACCTCCTTCTTGTGCTTATCGAAATAAGTGATAAGACATAAATTCAACATTTATCTGCGTTTATGAAGAGGGAACAAAAATAGCAAATTATATTTGGTTGCTGTCCAAAATCATCAGCCAATTGGAGTGTTGCACCTTCTGCTTAATCTGCTGCATGTTTTCTCTCCTTGCAGTGTAGTTCTAGTGTTTGTCTTCTCTGTCACCTATTGTTCACAGACGATCCTGGTAGTCGTCCAGCACAGTGTACTGTTAGTTATGTTCAGTTGACCTTGTCTGTATCAGTGGTATTAAAACGTAGATGGGCAACAAGTTCCTGAACTTGTGGACCCACTTTGTTGCATCACCTTGTTGAGAGGCCTGTGACTGTGGACCTGAACTTGAACTTGAACGAAGCTATTGTCTGCAGTTTTCAAATGCATTGAATGGTTGAAATATTCTGTTTTTATCTGTGAAATTGTTTGACGTTTCAGTGCTCGGAAAACCACTTTGTCACTTAGTTGATAAAATGTGGAGCTGGAGGAACACAGCAGATCAGACAACATCTGAGGAGGAGGAAAGTCAACGTTTTCAGGTCTGAACCCTTGATCAGGATTGGGGATGGTGAAGGGAACTCAGAAATAAAAAGATGGCGGGGTGGGCTTGGGGAAGTAAGGTGTGATGGTTATAGGTGGATGCAGGTTGGCGTTTTTGAGAAAGGGCAGTGGGGAGGCTGGAACGTATCTGTGAGAAGGAAGATGGACAGGTTGTATCAAAGCAAGTATTTGGGAATGAGAGGGAGGGCTAAACATAGGATGAAGCTGGGGGTGGGGAGATTTTGAAGCTGGTGAATACTGTTGAGGCCATTGGGCTGCAGGTTCCTCAGACAGAATATAAGGTGTTCCTCCAGTTTATGAATGGCCTCATTTTGACAGTGGAGGAGGCCCAGGATGGAGATGTCACCAGGGGAATGGGAGGAGGTGTTGAAATGGCTGGCAACCAGAAGGTGATGTTTGGAGCATACAGAGCGCACAAGATCAGTGAATCGGTCACCGAATCTGTGCTTGGTCTCCCCAATATAGAGGAGACCACATTGGGAGTGAAGGATGCAAATGACCAGCTTAGAAATTGTTCAGGTGAATGCTTGCCAGATTTGCATTGATTGCTGGCGCCGTGGATAGAGATGAGAGGGGCGGTGTAAGGCCAGGTGTAGCACTTCCGCGGTTGCAGGGAAATATGTCGGGTGTGGTAGAAAGGTTGTCGAGTGTGGAGCTGACAAGGGAGCTAACAGAGTGAGCAGTCCCAAAGGAAAATAGATGGGACTGGGGAAGGAAATAACTTTGGGGCGGCAAGTTGGCTCAGTGGTTAGCACTGCAGCCTCACAGCTCCAGGGACCCAGGTTCGATTCCAGCCCTAGGCAACTGTCTGTGTGGAGTTTGCACATTCTCCCATGTCTTCCTCTGGGTGCTCTGGTTTCCTCCCACAGTCCAAAGATGTGCAGGCTAGGTGGATTGGCCATGCTAAATTGCCCATAGTGTTCAGGGGTGTGTGGGTGAATGGGTCTGGGCGGGATGCTTCAAGGGCCGGTGTGGACTTGTTGGGCCGAATGGCCTGTTTCCACATGTAGGGAATCTAATCTAAACTTTTTTGGTGGTGGGATCTGATTGCAGGTGGTGAAAATGGAAGAGGATGATTCATTGGATTTGGAGGTTGGTGTGTGATCTGAGAGGATGGGGTGGGGGGGGGTCACTCTTCTTATTGCGGGGGGGCGTTTTGAGGGTAGAAGTGTGTGAAATGCAGGAGCTGTGATTGAGGGCATTATGAATCATGGGAGAGGGGAAATGACAGTCCTTGAAATAAGAAGATATCTGGTATGTCCGGGAGTAGAACGCTTCATCCCGGGGGCAGAGGCTGGGGTATTAGGACTACGGGATTGAACTTTTGCAAGAGGGTGGGTGAGAAGAGGTCTAGTCAAATTAGCTATTGAAGTCAGTGGTTTTGAAATGGATGTCGGTGCTGAGTTGGTTGCCGGAGTTGGAGATGGAGAGGTCCAGGAAGAGCAGGGACGTGTCAGAGACTGCCCAGGTGAATTTGAGGATGGGGTGGAAGGTGTTGGTGAAGTGGATGAACTGTTTGGGCTTCTCGTGGGAGCACGAGGCCGCACCGATAGTCATCAATATTGTGGAAGAAGAGGTGGGGGATGCCAGTGTAGCTGCAGAAGATGTACTGTTCCACCTATCCTACAAAGAGGCAAGGATAACTCGGACCCATGAGGGTACCCATAGGCACCCCTTTGCTTTGTACGAAGTGGAAGCTGTCACAGGAAAAATTGATCGTGAGGACTAGTTCTGCCAAGCCAATGAGAGTGTTGGTGGAGGAGGACTGGCTGAGCCTGCGAGAAAGGAAGAAATGGAGGTTTTAGGCTCACCTGGGGCTACAGGTGTACAGGGATTGAAGGTTTCTGGTGGAGATAAGGTGTTGGGAGCCAGGGAATTGAGAAGGTGGAGGGTGTGTCCAGAACATAGGTGGTGAGTCCTGGGCCAGCAGGGAAAGAATGGAGGCAAGGTAGGTGGGGATAAGTTCAGTGGGGCAGGAGTGGACAGACAGTGGGTTGGTCAGGGCAATCAGGTTTATGGTTTTTGGATAGGAGAGAGTTCCCCAACCCCACACTGCCTGTTTCTAACAAGTTGGAGGCTGAGATTGGGAGATCTCCTGAGGTGATGAGGTTGTTGATGGTCTGGTGATGGGGTGGGGGGTCATCATCAAAGGAATGGTAGGAGGTGGTGTTGGAGAGTTGGCATCTGGCCTCCTCGAAGTAGAGTTCAGTACGCCATACTACCACTGCCTCTCTGGTCACTGGATTTAATAGTGAGTTTGAGGATGAATCAGAAGGCTGTGCATTCTGATGGGGAAAGGTTGGAGTAGCAGAGAGGGGTGTAGAGATTAAGACAATTGATGTCACAACAGCTGTTGGAGATGAAGAGGTTGAGGAGGCTGGGGAGGGGAGCTGGCCTCCAGGAGGAGGGGGTTTGATGGAGGCTGGAGGAAGGGTTGACAGAGGGTGTGCTGGATCCCTGCTGAAAGAAATAGGTGCGGAGGTAGCTGAACAAGAGTTTGAGATCTCGACGTGCAGAATTTGTTGATATGTGGGTGTAGGGGAATGAAGCTGAGTCCTCTGCTGAGGACTGACTGTTTCCACTGGGGTGGGGCTGGTGAATATCCGGCAGGGTTTGGGAATGGGGGCTTTGTGTTAAACTCAGAGCGGGGTGGAGACTGTGTGTGTGTGAGAGAGAGAAAACAGTCGGCGGAAGTGGCTGGGGCAACCTCGTGGTTAATGGCACTGGGTGCATTCAGGAGAAGGGCAGGGATAGGGTTGGGTTTGAAGGTGGCTGAGAACGTCTGTTTGGAGGTAAATCCCAGAGAGTTAGGCGTACTCAAGATTTTTCATGTCTGAAAGGCTTGAGGAAAGAGCATTTTGTTGAGGCTGTGGATCCTTGAAGAACAAAGAACAGTCAAGGTCCTTTGCAGGTCTGTGAGAGAGAGGCTCTGAGCTGAGGCAGGGCTAACAGTAGTGAGAGAGGATGTCGGAGCATGGCTGTGTGTGGAGCTGAGGATCTGCAGGAAGAACCATTTCTGGAGATGCTGTAGATAATGGTTGGTGGGGTTTGGCCCAAATTGGTCTGAACGTTGTTTGGAGTGCATGGCGGATAAGTCAGCTGTGTAGACAGGTACTGAGGAAGGAGATGTAGCTGTAATAGTCAGTTTGTTTCAGAATATGATAATTTCTGAGTTCTCTTCCCTCTCCCCATTTCTCATGATTTTTTGTGCTCCTCAGATACTATCTGACCTACTGTGCTGTTACAGCTCCATATTTTGTCGCCTCTTGACTTCCAGCATCTGCATTCCTCTCTATCTCCTTGTCACTTTGGTTTACTGGTTATTGTGCAAGTTTTAGTGATGACCAAACAACATTTTTTTATTTACAGAAAATGTAACGTGAGTCACTTGAAACATTTTTGACGCACATCATTTTCATAATGGGAAATCTTTGTGTTTTTCTTACATTTCTGGCTCATTTGTGGAAAATAACTTTTCCACTGTTAATGGAAAATTATCGGAAACACTGCGGATGTTAACTGATGATACACATCTTTTTGTATGATGTGAAACGATACGCAGGACCTTAATAGGAGAGTGCAGGTTCCCTTTACGTGCCTGTGCATACTCACCTGCCATAATCTTTCCAGCAAGAATATCGCAAATTGATTTGAAAAATTAACTGATTTCTATAGTTCTGCGATGGCCCAGTGGTTAGCATTGCTGCTTCACAGTGCCAGGGATCCAGGTTCGATTCCACCCTCGGGTGACTGCCGATGTGGAGTTTTCACATTCTTGTCCCTATCTCTGTGGGTTTCTTTCAGGTACTCTGGTTTTCTCCTACAGCCTAAAGATGTGTAGGTTCAGTGGATTGGTCATGATAAATGGCCCATTGTGTCCACGATGTGCAAGCTCGGTGGATTAGCTATGCGAACTACAGAGTTACATGGAGAGGGTAGTGGAGGTGGGTCTAGGTGAGATGTTCTACGGAATGTCACTGTGGACACATTGGGCCAAATGGCCAGTTTCCGCATTGTAGGGATTCTAGGATTCTTTGACTTGCCTTGTGTAGGGAGATTAGCAAGTTCAAATAAATTGGCACTGTTGCATTACTTTATTGCCTTCATTTCATTCGCTGCCCAACAAAGAAGAGATAATTTACTGTTTGCAGATGCATGCTTAGTCCATTGGCCCCTTTCTGTATCCTTCATGCCCAAAACAAATGGGTTGAGTTAGCTGGTTTGTGTCGTCCTTGTACTTTTTGTTTGAAGATGGAGCTGGACCACAAAAAGGGTTTTTGAGCAAATGACTGGACAAAGAACATGCAACAGCATTTATGTTAAGCATTTTTTTGTTCTTCTTCACACCGCTTGAATCTTTTTCATTTTCCTTTGCCTGATGCAGTTCTTTGCTGGACAGGATGAGCTGGTAACCAGATCTCAGTTTCTTACTTGTCCAAATGCTGAACAATTTGAGAGAGCATCACTTCTTACCATTTTTGTTCATTCGTTCCCAACAAATTTGCCATTGTCTTTTCAAGGGAATTTGGGATGTGCAACAGGTACTTGCTTTCCAGCAAGATCGACATTCTGTGAAAGAACTAATAAAAATGTGTGCTGTTGCAAAATTGTATGTTCATGATGCATTTAGAGATCTATGTTCAGAATTGACTTATTCAAGTAGACCCTGTAATATGTTCATGGCACTTTGTGTTTTGACTGCAGGTGTTGAAAAAGATTGCCAAATACATCCAGGAACAGAATGAGAAGACGTATGCACCACGAGGCCTTGTCATAGTCGATCCAATTGAAAGAGGATTGAGAGTTGTATCCTTTCTGGTTTCTCTAGTTTTTGCGTCTCTTGTTCTTTAATCCATCAGCTGAGCTACTTTGCATGTTGTTCATCTTCCTCACGTAGCCATAATATTGTGACAGAACCACCTCCAGCATGTGCTGAATTCAAACATGTTGCACTTCCTGTGGTAATTTTAACTTCAATTTGAACAATCTGCTCCCTCTTGTACATGTTATGGAAAGAGCTGAATGTTTTTCAAAGAATACGATCTCTAAAATTTCCTGAAATAATACAGAAAATATTTTGTTATTTTGGCAGTTGAATGCCATATTAGTTGCTTTCAAATTTTATTTTGCCCCAGTTGAATTCCTGTGCATTAGATATTGTTTTGTGTAGAGGGCAGATGAATGACCTCCTTGATGCACCTCGCTGTCTTGAAGTGAGCTGCCTGCCCACGTTAAATAGTCTTTGGTCTTTCTTCATCTAATGATCAGAATTTAGCCATTTAATATTTAGATGAGGAAAAATATGTTCAATCAGAGTGATGTGAATCTTTGAAAATATGTTGCAGTATATTCAAGATAGGGATTGTCAAATAGCTCTCTGATGAAGGGCCCAGGCCCGAAACATCAGCTTTTGTGCTTCCAAGATGCTGCTTGGCCTGCTGTGTTCATCCAGCTTCATGCTTTGTTATCTTGTCCCAAATAGATAATTAGTGATCGAATCGTGGAGAAGGTTTGATGGACCATTGCTCACTCTTGTGGTTTTGAAGGTGCTTTGTTCATGTCTTGGATGAACTTTCTTTTTCTTTTCTGGGATGTGGGCATTGCTTTCAGGGCCTTGGTTGTTGCCCATCCCAAATTGTCTTGAACTGAGCAGTTTGCTTAGCCATTTCCTTGTTGTGGCCTAAGTGGTCACCCTCACTGAGACAAGTTTTCGTTTCCAAATTGTATCATGGGATTTAAATTCCACCATCACCAATAGTGGGGTTTGAGCCCCTATCTGAAAGAATGAACCCAGGCCCTGGCGTTACTAGTTCATACATCACTACTAAATTGCCACATTCGCATTGTAGTACTGCGATTTGAAGGTTTTGGAGAGTTTGAAGAAAATGTTTTTGAATCTTGTTTTCTTTTTTGGTGCCAATAAGCTCAGCCAACAGGAAACTCTTTGATTTGTACCTTTTGAGTGGCCTACATGCCAAGATATAAAGTATCACTCTGAAAAGAGTCTGCTTCATCCTGTATTTGTGAAGTTCATTGAAGTGATGAAGCACGGCTGTGAAAACTTGGCATGTATCAAAGGAATTGTATGCAAAAATCTCTGGCTTCTCCATTTTTAAACACTCAAATTTTGTGGAACATTAATTGGGGAATCTAAGTCAATTACTTTGTTGGCAACTTGTAAATGATAAATGATCAAATTCCTTTCAATGTGTCTGAATACAATGACCCATTTAAAAGTTACAGCTCAGTCAGAGACCACCTGCTGTTATGACAAGCAATCTTGGTGTGATAAGTGGTCAAAAAATTCTCTGAGCATTCATCTGGTTTGGTCACTTGAAATTCCTTCTGGTAAATTTGGTGGAAAAACATTCCACCTTGGTTGTAAAATGGGAAATGTATGTGTACTCAAGGTAATGATCAGTGAAATTTACACTGTGGTCTTCTGCAAGCACTGGTTCCCCATCTGGGAGTTTCGTGGTGCTCTGCTTTGACTAAGCAAGCAGTGAGGCATAGCACTCTGAACGAGCTCCTCTTAACGCTTCCGAGTCAATTGTTAGGCATAATCATGTCACTAAGTGCCACAGAGATCTCGTGCATTGTCTGTATTCCACAATCTGCAGTGCCATTGGGTGATTCCTGATTAAAATGTAAGTTTTGTGGTGAGATCCACGCACGTACACACCCGTGGTTCCGGTCCGGACCACGTAGTTGCAATCCCGCTGCGGTCCAGGAGTAGTTCATTTGAACTTGCAAGTTCAAATGTGTTACAATTCTGGCAGGAACTCGTATGACTTCAAAGAAAGCAGAAGCGCAGCTGTAAAATTCAGTTGTCCATTTTGATGCTGACTATTCTTAATGGAAGGAATCAGTCATTTCCTTGGACCTTGTGTCATCTATGTCACTTTATCATAAAGTAAAAAGAAGCACAAAAAGTGAGAGTTTTTATGCTGATGTATGTATTCCATCTTTAGTTTGTAGACGTTTCCTTTTCAATGTGTGAACACGTGGTCTTTATGCCTTCCTTTTGTGTAGCACAGGGGCTTGAGGGCTTGGAACTATCTATTTTCTCTCAGACCCACAATGTTTGAAGGAAGGGTTTCTCTGGCACAAGCAGTGGGACTTGATTCGGCCTTTATCTGGAAGACAGTATTGTTTTTAAAATTATACCCCTGCTTCATGAACGTTCCAGTGAAGGTAACAGAAAATTAACCTGCATTTTTCAAGTTCCTTTGTTAGAAGGTACTCGTGCATAGCAGTGAAACTGCTTGGAGTTCTTAATAGGTTCGCCGAGCTGACTGGTTTTCGTGCAAGCATTTCATCTTCATTCTAGGTGACATCTTGAGTGCTGCTGAGCCTCTGAAATACTATTGTCCTGTCCCACTTTGAATTTATATGGTCTGGTCTTTCATGGTGGGCAGTCTTGTTTCCAGTTTTATACTGGAGTGTTAGGAAGATGGGATTTATCTGAATGTAATTGTTTACTGTGCCGGTGGTTGAAAACCTGGCCTCCAGGAATTCTGTTGCTTGTTTTTGTTTTGCTTGTCCTCGTACTGTAACTTTATCCCAATTAAACTGCTGTCCTTCTGTGTTGGAGTGTATTGAAATGAGGGTGAATTGGTCATACCGTTTTGCTGAAAGTTGGTGTTCAAGTATCCTGGTAGCGAGTTTCCTGCATGTCTGTTGTACAGATCTTCGTTAAAACATTAAGTGAAACGACTTATGAACTTACTTTCCTTCGCTACAGACAGACACTTTGTTTTGATTTGGATTAAACGTATGGACGTGAACAGAAATTAGGACAGGAGACTAAAGGAATGGTTGAAGTGATGTTTTTGAGAGAGGAGGCAGTGAAGGAGGGACATGTTCTCAAGTGTCTGGTCAAGATGACCAATGGTTTCACTTGTTTTCTAAGTTGCAGAATCATTTGCGTGGTTGTAGGTAAGAACTTCCCCGTCACTGGCTCTCACGCAATAACAGTCTTTTGGGATGCTGACCGGAGCTCTGGACTTCTCTGCAGCTGGCAGTACATCTCCTGGATCTTTGCAAAGTAGCCTTTTTTTTCCCTCATGTGTTTCAACCTGCTTTTGAAGTGTGGAGGATAGTGCTGTTCAATCTGATTCTGTCTTCACAATGTCCATGTGCATTCGCTTCGTCTGCTGCAGAGAAGCCTCTGTTGCGATCAGCCCAGTAAATCTTTGCTAATCGCTGTAGTTCAGAAAAGTTGGATTCATGCAATGCACTTATCCTCTGAGGTTCCAGATTAATTGTTTTTAATAAATCGCCGATATTTGTAAGTGATTTTGAATATTGTTCAATGAAAATAACTTGTTGTATTTAGAATGGTAAGTTAACTCTTGAGCCCCTGCTGGCTTTGTTGAGATTTACCGATTACTTAGGGCAATGTGCCTGTTACTACAGGGCTGTTAATGCCAATTTCCTTGGACTTGCATTAGACATGATTAGAAAAGTGACTGAAGCAATAGGTTCATCTTGTGGAATACTGTATCCACTGTACCCGGTGTGGCTCCCTCTACATTGGGAAACCAAGTGGAGGCTTGGGGACCGCTTTGCAGAACACCTCCGCTCGGTTCGCAATAAACAACTGCACCTCCCAGTCGCAAACCATTTTAACTCCCCCTCCCATTCCTTAGACGACATGTCCATCATGGACCTCCTGCAGTGCCACAGTGATGCCACCTGAAGGTTGCAGGAACAGCAACTCATTCCGCTTGGGAACCCTGCAGCCCAATGGTATCAATGTGGACTTCACAAGCTTCAAAATCTGCCCCCCCCCCCCCCCCCCCCCCCCCCCCCCCCCCGCCCCACTGCATCCCAAAACCAGGCCAGCTCGTCCCCTCTCCCCCCCACTGCATCTCACAACCAGCCCAGCTTGTCCCTGCCTCCCTAACCTGTTCCTCCTCCCACCTCAAGCTGCACCTCCGTTTCCTACCTACTAACCTCATCCCGCCTCCTTGACTTGTCCATCCTCCCTGGACTGACCTATCCCCTCCCTACCTCCCCACCTATGCTCTCCTCTCCACCTGTCTTCTTTCCTCTCCATCTTTGGTCTGCCTCCCCCCACCTCTCTCTCTCTCTTTATTTCAGAACCCTCTCCCCATCCCCCTCTCTGATGAAGGGTCTAGGCCCGAAACATCAGCTTTTGTGCTCCTGAGATGCTGCTTGGCCTGCTGTGTTCATCCAGCTTCACACTTTATTATCTTGGATCATCTTGTGGTTTAGATTCGAATGTTTGCCTTATGCTTTTGGAATATGAAAACGCGTTCTATGTACATGTGTATGTCACAGAGGTGTTAGCACAGTCTGATGCTTGGGACACAATCAACACGTATTTATTTAATATTTAACTGAAATACCACAGCAATTTCATGGTCTCTGCCCTTTCACATAGTGTGTTTTGAGTTATGGGCGTGTATAGCACAATGGTTACAGGAGGAGTGAGAAACTAGATGAAAAGCTGAGCTATTTGGAAGAAGACCTCTGAGGGTAATGAACTGATGTAATTGATTGTGGCATTTTATTTACGGAAGTGCATTTTATAAAAATAGGAGAGATCTGTACCTCAGGCATTCAGGTCCCAACTTTGCTTGACTTGTGATCAGCTGTCAAAGAAAGTAGGAAAAAAATCCTCCTTTCAGATTGAAATTCCCCCATTTCAGATTGTATCTGCAGTCCAGAATGCTTCATTCAAGTCACTTTTCTGTTTGGATCAATGGGAAATTCTGTCATAGAATATTTGGCTCCTTACCTAACTTTGCCAAGTAGTTATTGGCATTGTTAGGGCCCATGGATGTTTTTTGTGTTCTTGCTAAGAAAGTATTGAAGCTGCTGCCTAATCAGACATGAATTCACTTGTCACCGATGAGGCACTGAATTGCTGATTTCTGTCATTTAAGACGTGATTAGTGTACATAACTTCCAGGAACAGAGTACGGTAGGCAGTTCAAATCCAATATCCTTATTCATGTTTTAGGGAGGTAGTAAGCAATTAGATAGCCTTCTTTGAGGCTTGTGGTTAGGACAAGTCAATAAGCTAGAATTACGTTCTGATCCGGGATTAACACGTGCTGATAGAATGATGAAGGTTTATCCACATCCTTATCAATAAACAGGCACATGTTTACATATTTACACACATCTCTAAATGAAATGGTTACACCACATCAGAGATGCTTTGATTTGCATGTTTTGTTCTTGACTCTGATTCTGATAGATTGAGATCTCCATTTATGAAGACAGAAATTTCAGCAGTACAAGATGAAGTGCAGAGAAGCTAAGGTATGAACTTGCTCGAGTGTGGTCACAACTCTGTCTGAAGCAGCAACATAAAGTGCGATAATTTCTTAAAGATCCCTGAAGTTCCAACATCAATCTGTCATTCCATGATCAAGTATGGAGTGTCTCTCCCACGGCATTCTTGGCATTGATTCTGAAAAGACCCTTGACATAGTACAGAAACTACACAAAGCAAAATCAGTTTCACTTGTTGTCAAGCTCTCTTCATCATGATTGTTTAAAATTGTTCTGGCTGGTAATTAGGAGGGAAGACAAAGAGGTGCCTTCAGCTTACAACAGTGCAAAGAAAAATTAATGTATTTAAAAAGTGCTTTGTGAGATGATATGTGACATAATTGTCCATCTAGAGTTAAATTTAAATGTGCAGAATTGAGCGCCAACATTTTTGAATTGATCGACACCATTCTGGGTTTCATCAGTATTTACTTGAAGACATGGACATAGAATATGTATCCTGTTCTGAAACCTGCATGACCAGAAACTTGGATATGTACACCAAACCTGTTTTGTGTTTGATGAGAGTGATAGTTATCTCTGTTGGAGAAGCAGTATTTGCCTACTCTCTATCAACTTCACTTATACTATGGGCAAGAAAACACTTGGCTATCGTTGTTCTTCATGTTTGCTTGTGTTTGTGCTTCCTTCTCCTCAGTGTCCAGCCTTAGCCCCAGAGTCAGAAGGTCACGCCCTGCTGCTGGCAGTGTCACATTTGTTTCCTGCTCATGTCCTTCTTGTTTCCCCTGAATGACACAGCTGGGATGTTTGTGTTTTGATGCTGTCAGATCAGTCACAGATCACATTTGGTATTCTCAAAGGCCAATGTGACTGCATAAGATGCCAAGATTGTAGCCCATCTCCTTGTGGCAGTTAAGTCTTGTAATAGAAAGGTTAATGGTAAACAAGATCAGAAGTTGCTGGAAAAGCTCAGTTCTGAGTAAAGGTTGCCGGACCCGAAACGTTAACTCTCTGATTTCTCTTCACAAATGCACCCAGACCTGATGAGCTTTTCTCATAACTTCTGTTTTTGTTTCTGATTTACAGCATCTGCAGTTCTCTTGGCTTTTATTTTGAAGTTAGTTTTAAGACTGACTAAATCCTGCTACAGCTCCATTCACCAAGATGATTAGTTTACACGCCTGGAGATCTTTCTGTGTACCACTGCCAGGAGCACTACTTCGCCTTCTGTTTAGATTAAGGCTGGGGATGGGGGAACTGTGCAGCCTAAAGCTTGGAAGCAGCATTGAATGTTTCTGCAGATCTTTTCCAGGAAAGGATTTGGATGCATGGTGGTTAGTTGAGGCAAGGAGTGAAGAAATGTGGAGTACGGAAGTGTTTTATGAAAAAGACTTGTTGAGATGCATCAAATATGCAATTGTCCTGTTCTCACATGGGTAGACAAGGTGATTAGTACACCTGCAGAAGATGAATTCCTTTGCATGCTGCTTTTGGATTTGTTTTCACTTGAAGCTGGCTTTCCAATCAGTTTTCTTCTAATGTGGTGCAATGACTCAGTTTAACACCAGTAATTCTGTCTAATCAGTTTTCATCTGCTTTCTGGGTTTTTGTTGTCACATTCAACCCACTCACTGTTCTATTGTTTGATTTGGAAATGTATTCACAGAGAGTTTACTCTGCTTCACTGAGTCCTGATATATCCTTCTGACAGTTTGGTTCAGCAGCGCAGTGAGATTTGCAAACATTATTAAGTAATTACATTTGTACAGGGTAGAAAAGGTGGCTCCTTGTTTTCCAGAGCTTTGCTTTATGGATTTGTGCATTGTACTTTGAACAAATTGTGATTTGTAGCTGCACTTCTCAGAAAATTTGACTTAGTTTCATGGGATAATTACACATGAGTAAGGCTTTCCTCTTCGCTTTGCAGTTCCATTCGGGAATATGTATTGGTACATATGTTCTTGCATCGAATACACAACACAGAAGAGACCATTTAGCCAACAGTTTGTGCTGGTATTGCTACTCTGTACAATTCTACCCCATCCAGAAGGATCTTGCAGGAATCAGTCATGTGTTTGGGGATTAAATCTGTTGAAAAAGAAAAGATGATTGGCAAGTTCTCTGACAATCACCGCTCGCACCATCAGTATCCATGTTCTGACTGAATCACCAAAATGGCCAACTGCTTCAGTTTTTCTTGCACAGTCTTGACAATGCAAACTTTCACTATGTTTCTTTAGTGGACTTGATCTGTTTTTACATAGAAAACCATCCGCTTAAAAGAAATATCAATATGGTTAACGTGTAAGTTCTATCTTGAATTAGAAATGTTCACCTTTTACTCCCAAACAGACATACTTATGCAACACAATCCAACAGACTGTGCAGACATGATTGTTTGCTTATGATAAATGATGAAAACTTATAGCACCGTGTTTCTTGTTGACAATCGAATTACTGACAGCAATAGACCGATGGGAGGATCTTTTGCTAGGATTAAAATCAAGCTAGGTCCAAGATTTGGAAACTGGTCACAATTCAACTTCATTATGTTTCCAAGTCTGAGAGAGGAAGATTTTCTGTGATTTGCTTTCTTGTGCTTGCCTAGTTTTCTGAAAACACGCAAATGAAGTCCAGAAATGATTGCTAAGCAGCATCAGCACAGAGCTCACCACAATCTCTTCCAAAGACAGTTGGCAGGAATGACATTGTTAAATCATCTATCTTTTCAAAAGATTTGCTTATCTTTTTCCAAACTAGATTGATTATATGTAATCAGCCACAGCGCACATTAAATTATTGACTTCATTTCCAAGAAACGGGGTGATGTAAAAGTCCTTGTTTAATCCTGTGTCCAAATAATTCAGTACCTTCTCCTTTTTAATTTCATCCATAAATAAGTACTCCTAATATGGACCATTACGTTGTTTGGGAAAATTCTAATTAATGTCATGTTAATTTATTTACAGTGGGACCAAGGCTGTAAAGGATACAGACCATTTCTGCTGGGTATCATTTCTGTACTGAACACGTACCCTACCTCATCTCTGGACTATCATTCCACAAAATCTTGAGGACCTTGGTGCCACTTTAAACATTGGATGTTTTGCAGTCTGCTGTATCTCAAATAATGTATGCTATGTGAGGGGTAGGTTGGTGTAAGCAAATAACTATTGTGATCAAATTAGTTTCTTTCTGAAATGTTTTCTTCAAAAAAATCAAAACAATTTCTAAATTAACATTACTAGAAGACCACTGAAAGAGTTGAAGGAAATGTTTGGAGGTGGACAGTCGTGATATTCTCTGGTAGCTTAAGTTGATCGGTGTCTGAAGCCTTGGATATTTATCCATTATGAATGAAAGATGCTTTTGTTTCTTGGTGTGTTGGGACAAGTGAATATACCAGTGCAATATATTTAGCCCTGAGAGACTGGAGATTTTTGATGCCTAAATCAAAACTCTCATTTGGTTTAACTGATTTTTAATTCCACCAAGCTGTGTCCACTTGGCTTGGCAGGCAAGGTCACTACCATGGAGATCATGCTGTCAAATCTAGGGGGTCCCAGGGGAGCTGGAGAATCTCGGCTGAGGCTTTTTGAAAGGGCAGAAAACAGTGTCCAACGTTAGTTGGTTCGGGTTCTGGGATCTCGGTCCCTGATGGACCTGGTTGTCCAAGTTTTGTATCGGATCAGGTTAAATTGGGACATGATTAAAGCCTTGGAACAATTAGCAGCTGAGCTGAGTGATCCTATAGTTTAGCGTGAGGTGACACCTGCTGAGAAGTGCACTGAACAGATTGAAGTTAGCAACAAGTGGAAGAACGTGCCTTATGCAATTGAGAAAAATGAAAATTTGGGCTACTTCAGGATATTTGTAGCAGTATATTGCTGAATAGAAGAAGAATCTGGTACAGAGCATGCTTCACAACTGAAGACAGTAGAAGTGATCAAGAAGCATCTCAACTACGAATATAAAATGTTCAGCAATATCTTGTTGGCCACCAAACTATGTATATGTTGGCACAGATCCCATTAGTGGTTTCTTTACTGACGCAAACAATTCAGATTTTTATAAAGCCTCCTGGGAGTGTTCTCAGTATAAGATTCCATGTTGGCAAATGCTAGAGGCACCACCACAAGTGGATATTGCATTACAAGATTGAGTTGGCTGATAGGGATATAGTGCAAGGAAAGGATGAGTTTACAGAGAAATAAATGCTTTGCTGGAGATTTTCAAGCTTTGTGTGTGACTATGTAATGAAAGGTTGAATGCTTTCTTGCAGAAACAGACACTTTGCCAACTTGAATTGTACATTTTCCTTTGCTGAGCAAGATACTTTGCTCCTCTAGTCTGCTCATGTCACTGTTGACTATTTCACCACCTCTCCCACCACCATCTATCATGTGTATGGCCAAAACAACGAGGAATTCCAACAACAATTTGCAAGATCATCACAAATGGAGTTTTGAAGACCAAGAGCAGTCACAGAAACATGCAAATGCATTTCAAAAAATTTAGGATGGAGAAATCAGTACTGTTAGTGGTTAATAACTTATTAGTGCACTGTCTTTATGTGTAGCTTTTGGCTACTTGGGCTTATTTCCCAGGGTCCCCGTGTGGCTTGGTAAAATTAGCTAATTTACATGTTTGTGTACTTGTGTTTCTCTTGCAGTATAATAATGTAGTTTGTGACAACTTCAACGTCTTCTAAATCTGCTGAGTTTATAAACATTTGATATAATTGACGTTTTTTATAGTCATTGCTAAGGCTTTCAGAGAAATAAAATGTGTGAAAACGCTGGTTGTACTTTGTCACAAACCAAACTGTTCAGCATTGTGCGGACTGTTCTGAGCAGTTTTGCTGCTTGTTAGTGCATCTAAAGAAAAATACAAAGCCTGACCTTGATCCTGTGCGAATAATTTGAACAGAATCCGAGACAATTTGCTGTCAATCATGTCTGACACTAAATCTGACCTTGTATGACCTCAGGAGTGCAAAGGGAAGAGGTTTGAGTTGTGCAGTGGAGTAGAACGAACAAAATGCTGACCTTTGCAGTTGCAAAAACGTGTGTTTCAATCCAGCTCAGACAGGCAGACTGGAGGTCTGTTCAGGGTGACTGTGAAGGGGAAACTAGGTTGGTTGATGGGTGGGGGGGGATGGTGTGGATCTTGTTCCCAGTGGACACATGTCCACACTACAAAAATGGCTGTAATTTGACTGGCACTAATTGGGCAATCTCGCTCTGAGAGGCCACAGGCAGGGTCAGCAGAAATCAACAGGAGATTTTTTGTTTAAAAACCTGCAGGACTTTTGAGTTTAACTCTCCATTGGTGTGCACTCTGTTTATTTTCAAAGATGTTACATAACTTATTAAAAGAACAAAGCAGCAAATACTCACTATGTTGATAATTCTTCCCACAAAATGATGTTGATTCAGTTTTGGCATTTTATTTTTACTTTGTCTGAGCTTTTGATAGGAATCATCAAATGTCTGGGAGGTTATGAATTGTTTGTCCCGACCTTAACACATTTTCCTCTGGAATTGCACTTGTCTGTTATGGTATTAGATTTTGTTAATTCATAAAACGGTTTAAGTTTTTACACTACCAGTGTTGCCTGGTTGAGAGTTTTGATCTGTGACAAAGGCTTATTTGACTGGTGGCCCAGAGGGGAGCAGAGGTGATGTGGTTAGTAGAAATCTCTGCGTTGCTGTGAATTTGATGGGAATTGGTTTGTGGCTAGTGTGTCAGAATGTTTTTGTTATCTCAGCCTGGGAGCGTTTGCAAATATATTTGGAAGATGAACTTTGCCCTCCAAAACTGAAATTCCTTGAGCTTTTACACCTTCTTTATTACAAAAGAAAGTTATCCTGAAAAATAGAGTATAAACATCATGGCCAAATTGATAGTTCATTTCCATGTAGCTTGTTTATCTTTGAGACATCAGTTTTTGAAAGAAGATATTCCAAAGGAGTTGAAGGCTGTCTCTTTGGGCACTTGTTTTAGGTCTTTGAGAAAATTTCAGAAAGGCACAATCGAATAATGTGAAGCTGAGTTTTTGCATTTCTGATATGCTTTGGTCTTCTTATGAAAATTAGCTGGCATAGGTGCCAGTGATAACATTAAATGCTGTGCAACAGGTGCCTTTACAAGTTATGCTGTTAACGTAAATCTGCATTTAAAATGTACTGCCCTGGAGTCATGGCACTTCAATTAAAGAAAAGGCTAACTGCCTATCTTTTAGGGAATTCAATCAGCTTGCAACTCATTCCATAAGTGACAGCGACAAGCAAGAGATATTAAATCCTGCATGCAGTTTTAATATGTCTGACAGATCCGAAACCACATTGATTTTGAAGAAGTCCAGAAATAGTTAACTCCACAAAGAAATAGCCAACTTCACAACTACTTTTCTGATCTAGTGGTAGGTGAGGTATAGAAACACTTCTGACTTTAGACCACTATTCTGATTTGTGTCTTCCGATCTTTGAGGATATAAGCACTGCCTAGAATCTGTTGGACTGCTCCTTGTGAAGGCAGAGGTAATAAATTATTGCTTAGTTTTGTTTTTAGAAGTCGACCTTTTTAAAGCTTGCTGTCTTGCTCTGTTTGTGGAGCACACCTGAAACTTGTTTCCCAGGGAGTGGAGGCAACAATTAGATACAGAAATAGGGCCACTGCCCCTTGTACTTCAATTCAAGTGTGACCTTCACATATGTTAACATGCTAGGTTGACAGTACTTAGATTTCAGTTACATAACCAAACTGGGTGTGCTGGTTGCAAATTTTAAATCCAAGTGTGCTAGTTGATGAGACTAGATTCCTAGCAGTTTTTTAAATGGAAACCAATGTGAAATAGAGGAGCACTTTTCTTAACCTGCAGATTTGATTTGAAGCCCTGATGTTGGGATGGTGGCACTGTTACAGAGGCAAGGCAAAGGACAGAGGGAGTTTTGAGACTTTTAAAAGAAACAAAGACAAAAAGCCACACCTATTTATACAACATAATCTGTATGAGTACCACTCCACCTGGCATTGAATTTAATTTAGAGGTAGAATAACTATGGTGTATGAAAATGCGCTGTGAAATCTTTGACAATTGTTCAATAACTTTAGTGAAATTAGTGCGCCACCTTCTGAAACCAACCATTACGCAAAGAAAATCTCTTTTTATCGTGTGCTGTCTCTCAAATGTTTTGGATCTATTTTATTACTGTATGCTGGGGTCAAACATGCTGTTTTTAAACCTGTCCTTTGATACAAATTCACTTGCTTGTTAATATATTGGTTTTTGTTTTCTATCTTTATTGATTAAAAGAAATAAAATGCTTCTACAAAATCAGAGTGCTTCTTGTCGCTTTAGCTGTTCTCCACAATTATTTTTTGTTTGGGGCTTGATAGGAGGAAAATTACAACAGAAGGTCATGGTATTTTCTTAAATTTTTTTAGTTACTTAGTTTTGTTTCAGACTAGTAATGGAGGGTTCTATCTGTTCAGTTTCTTTTGAAACATACTTGCCTCAGTGCTATCTATCTGTTCAGGTCAGCAATAAAGACAGTATGGCACAAAGCAAAAGACCTAGAATTTGTAGAGTGGGAGCTGATTGTAATGCAAGTGTGGAGTGAGAATTTGTGTTAATCCATTTCGGTTCACTGAATATCTACAAACTGAATGCACATCAATTTGCATCCTCCTTTTAAATGTTACCTTGCAGGGGTACTGCCTGAAATTGATCGGGTCAGGTGGCCCAAAAATATGCCTAAATATTAGTAAACCTTGTGTTTTGTGCATTTCATTACCATACACAAGCTTGCTAGATCTTGAATGACACCTGAGCACTTTGCTTTTGAGGTTGATTTGGTACTACTTTTCACACCGTGTGCCTCATGTGTTTCATGAACTTTAGTCAGATGCAAGTGTTTTTGATCTGACCAGATGTCAGCAGCAAGAATGTGTAGCAAGATTTGTGAAACAAGAAGTTTGTGCTAATGGTAGAGGTTTGATCATTTGTTTCTGTTGAAAACTTTGTCTGCCAGTTGTGCCTCTGCCCTGAAAATGGAGTATGTCTGTATGGAACAGCAACTTTTCAATTGTCAGCTGGGCCTTATCCTTTTACTTGTCCTTCAGAGTCAGCGATTTCATCCTACTTCAGACTTGTGTACATTAGCTAAGCTGTCATTACACTGTAGCAATGCAGTGCCAGATATACCATCTCCCCTCCATCCATACTGAAATGATCCCATGCTAGTATTTGATGAACAATTATCTCTGGAGTCTGACCAATGGACATCACTCAAGCACCAAGACTGCAAAAACAATTTTTATTTTCCTTTTTCACTGCGGTAATGGATCTTTAACAAAATAGTCAAAAATTGTGCTAACACTAAAATAAATGCAGAACTATCATGGAAACTAAATGAGAAAAAGGTGGCTATTTATAGGCAGAACTCTTGAGTCTTAGGGCACTGATGCCAAAAGATGAAAAGATTCAAAATGCTGAAGACATCTAAAATGGAGAAATTCAAGCAACTAAGCACTGCCAGCAAGGAAGCTTCACCGTAGGTAGGGCTGCAGGCAAACAAGCTGAGAATTTCAAATGGACGGCATGACATAATTGTGATTGGAGCTTGGTGTAAATTAAATGAACTACAGTGTTATGGATCAACTCAACTCAATTTCATGAGAAATTCAAAGCTAGCAAGGAGTACATTGGAATGTGAAATGTCTCAAAAGAAGCATGGGTGTGATTGTTGAGTCAAGTGAGCTGGCATCTTGTACAGATGGCTAAAAAATATCATTTGATACTGAAAGGTTACGTCAGGAGATCCCCTTATGAGTAAATATGACTCCAAGGTTATGAATAATTTGGCACAGCTTCACATAGACACCAGGCAGTGATGGAATTGCTGAATGGGACCAACATTTATGGCAACTATAAACACTAACTTTGATTTTGATTTCAAGCAAGTTACTGCTAAGAGTGGCACATTTGTCAAAGTCTGACAATTTGTGATCATCTAATGTACTCGTTTTTGTGGTGCATGTTTTGGCTGTTATATTCCGTGTGCTAATTGAATATCATATGTAATTGCTTGTATATCAGAAGTTGTAAAATATTCGTAAATCCACTAAAACTTCAAAGGAGCTGTGTGAATGCTGAACTTTTTTAAGTGTTGCCACAGCGTGTCCTTTCTACCGGCTTTGTGCATAGTTTGAATGAAGCAAAAGAAGTAGAGGAGGAGTTACGAAGCAAAATGGTATTACACCAGAAAGAAGCTGTGTCCATAATTCCATCCGTCTGCAATCTGTTGTGTGACTTGTTCCAAACTTACCTGAATGCTCACAGATTTTCTGAAGCAGTGAAAAGGAAACATAATTGATGGACACAATGTCTTTTGTACTCCAGCGTTAGTCTGTGAGACCACAAATAATATCCTGGAATGTGTGTAACTTAAAAGTGAAAGGGAGAGAGGAAGTGAGAACACTAACAGAACTAAAGGCTGGTAAGTGAACAGGACCTGATGGAGTAGTTAAGTAGTTACAGAACAGTACGTGCATTGGTCATAATTTTACAAAATTACCTTGACTGAGGAAAGGTGCAATCAGACTGGAAAATAGCAAATGTAACTCCTGTGTTTGGAGAACGATGGAGACAGAAAATATGTTGTGATAGGAACTGACCTTTCACAACTGTAATTGGACATGTGCACAAATCAATTCTTAAGGAGCTTATAGCAGGTAACTTAGCAGTGTAAATTTAGAGAAGGCACAAAGAGTCTTTCACTGCTGATCAAGGCTCTTCAAAAGTGAGTTGGCAAAAGCTAGGCAGATGAAGTTTCATGTGGCAAAGTGTAAACTTGTGCCCTTCATCAGGAAGGATAGAAATAACATTTTTAATTTAGTTGAGAAACATTACAGAATTTTGCAGTACAGGTGGATCTGGTACATCGATCATAAATCAATAGCCTGTGGCTGCAGCAAATGTATGAGAAGAACTGAGATAGTAGGAACTGCAGATGCTGGAGAATCTGAGATAATAAGGTATAGAGCTGGATGAACACAGCAGGGCCAAGCAGCATCAGAGGAGCAGGAAAGCTAATGGTTTGGGCCTAGACTCTCCAGAAGTTTCTGAAGAAGGGTCTAGGCCCGAAACGTCAGCTTTCCTGCTCCTCTGATGCTGATTGGCCTGCTGTGTTCATCCAGCTCCACACCTTGTTATCTCTGATTTTTATTGCGGGGAGCATCGAACACCACAGTCAAAGTTTCGCTGCAACTCTGTACGTGGTATTGACAAGACTGAATACTGAGTCGTTGGTGCAGTTTTCATCTCCTTCCAGGGAAAAGGATGTAACAAGGAATGGTCACCAGATCTAAAATGTTAACTCTAATTTTTATTCGCAGATGCTGCCAGATCTGCTGACCTTGTGCAGCAACTTCTGGTTTTGTTCCTGATTTACAGCATCCACAGTTCTTTTGGCTTTTCTAAAGGATATAACAACATGGGTTGCAATTCAGACAAGGGTGACTCAACTGATTTCTGTTTGAATGTTATTTTGTGAATAAATTGGTTGTATGCAATGCAGATTAGAAGAATCGAGAGAAGTGACCATATTGAAACTTGTCAAATTTTTCTTTGGATTTTATGAGGTGGATCATAAAAGGATGTTTCCCCATGTGGAAGAGCCCAAAAGTGAGGGGAAAACATTTAAAATAAAGGGTCTCCTTTTCAAAATAGAGTTGAGGAGAAATCCTTTGTCTCTCAAAGTTATGAATCTGTGTAATTCTCTTCCATAAACAGCTGTAGAGACTGGGTCACAGAGAATTTTTGTGTGAATTAGATCCTTGACTAACAAGGGACTGAAAGGCCACAATGTTGAGGTGAGGTCACAACTGCACCAGCCATGATCTTGTTAAATGACCGAGTAGGCTCAAGGGGCCAACTGGACTATTCATGATCATAAATTATAGGCTTGTTTAGCTTCTCAGTGGATATCCCTTCTCAGTGCGCTGCAGTAATTTAGACATGTGCATGAGAAGCTTGTGAGAGCTTTCCATTTGATTTACCTAAGGCAGTGGCATTGTTTCCTCACCAAATTGTTTTGATCATGGGTTGCCTTGACCAATCACTTTCACCTGGATCCTTCATCCTTACAAAGCCAAATCATTGCATAGTAAAGCTTTCCTTATAATAATAATTTGAGGTTGACATCATTTTGCCAGGAGGTAACTCTCATATTCTGGTTTGACTGAGAGTGAGACATCTAAGAAGATTCTCTTTATTTATTGTATTGATTTGATTAAAAGATCTGCCTTTTCAGACTGCCTTTTCTTGAGAGCTAGGAGTTGATTGGAAACCTTTGCTCTGCAAGAGAACAACATTTCTCTTCTTTGCATTGCAAACTGGCCTTGTTGGTGTGACTCAATAAATATTTGAGTGCAATGATTTGAAGTGACATTAGCATTATGATTTCCGTGAAGAGTTCAAAGGTTTCTTTGAAGATTCAGCATGTTCAAAAGGGAATGCTCATTTCTTGGAAGGAAATCTCTGTTTCATTTTATTATGGATTTTGGATGAATTTTTTTTTGGTTCTAAAGTTTTTTAAGGGATGTGGCCATAGTTTGAGCTCTCAAATTATTATTGCAATTTTTCACGTAATCCCTGTTCTCTTCTCCTCAAAGAAGACTTTACATTCATGTAGCATCTTGCACCAACATAGGAGGTTCTAAAGTACTTTGCAGCCAAGGAAAAGCTTGTGAAGTTAGGTCAGTTGCTGGAGCATAGGATATATAGTAACAGATTTGTATACAGCAAGGTCCTATGAACATTAATGGGGTTAGAACAAAATAATCTTTTCTGTAATGCTGTTGATTGAGGGATCAATCGTGAGCAGGAACCTAGGGATGCTTGCTCTTGGAAATAATGCCCTGGGATCATTCATATTCAGTTTAGAAGACAGATGAGAACTTCAGTTTAGGATATTGTCAGGAAAAATAAATACTTCCTGACAGTGCAGCTCTCCCCCAGCAGTGTCAACATGCAATCAAGTTTTATTCTGATACAAATACCAAGCCACAGGTGAGAATTGCATAATTTTCTGACAAAAGTGTGTGCACGTATTCAATGAACCAATGGTTGCTATCTATCTAGTTCTAAGTATCTTGTGCATTAATGACATTTCGCATCTGGAACATTTATTAAAATGTGCAGTTCTTCAGGTGGGGTGTTGCTTCTGCAGCAAATTAAAACCAGACCTAAATTTTCACAAGACACATCATTTATCAAATGAGTGTACTGAAGCAATTCATACTTGCAATTTAAATAATAAAAGTATGCACAAATGAGTCAATCTTTACAAAGATGTGTAATATGGAACAATGATGTATAAAATTACTTCAGTTTGTGTCTACAAAACACTAAACATCTGGCTGACCAATTCCCTTATTAGCCTCCAGTTCTGAACAATATCCTTATTAACTCATCACTTGTTATCAACGTGCATCCACTTCTGGGATGGCATTGAGCTCCTCTGTTTCTGCTTTGAGTTTATCGCCCAACAAACCTGGGGCTATCTGTAGGGCTGATCTCCCTACAAAAACAAATGTGTCAATACCATGTACAATGTTTCCTTTGTTCTAATGTTACTGTAAATGCTATTCCAGCCAATCCTCGTGCATTGGCGCAATGCTGAGTTGACCCCTTTTCCACAAAGGAGTAAGGTGATCATGTGTAGCATTTGGTAATCCACGTGATCATGTTCATTGTTTTTGACTCAGCTATGATTTTCAGAATCATCAGTTCACAAATCTTCAACAGAGCAGGAATTCTTTGTTTTCACTTGGGACTTGTTGTAATCATTATGATTCAGAGTGCAGTTCTTAATGTGTGTTATCAAATGAATAGAATTCCTCTGGGGAAACTGCTGTTGTGTAAACTTGGTAGCTGTCTTGTTCCTTCTGTGCTAGAGCCCAAGAATGTGATCTGTAGGAAATCTTTAGAGAAAACTGCTTTGGCATCTCTTCGTCCAATGACCAGACAAAATGATTACTGTATTCTTCTGAGGACTGATATTGTTGTTGATTGATGTATCGTTGAGTTGTGATACCATAGTAGGCTTTGTAAAGCAAATGGGAATATTTAATCTTTCTCAGGTCACTTGGTAAAAAAGAGGGATTTGTGGTGAGGATAAGACACCAAATTCTGCCTCCCGCCATCCAGGCCAAACTGCTCCCATTCCCTCTCTCACCTTTTCCACCCCTCTTTGAGAAACGCTGCTTCACCAAACTTTCAGTGACTTCATATCAGGTTTTGACTGGTAGCATTCCTGTGAAATATCTTTTATATACAGAAGAGGTTGGAAATTTCAATTGAAAGATTAGGGATGTTGGCAGTCTTTCTACTTTCTTCCCTTTTATTGTGTCTCTCACACAGCTTTGCATGCTACTTTACTGGCGTTCCACTATTATGATTCTCTCTGAAACCTACACCACTGTTTTACTCACTAATCCCACTATTCTTTGTATCCCAGTGTATTCCTGCTCAGCCTTCTACATCCCATGCTCTCTCAGTTGTTTAAACACCCGTTACCCATGTGCTGGGCTGCTCTACGTTGGTTTCTGGTGAAGTAACGTCAGGTTGAAAATTCTAACGCTTGTCATTCCTGTGCACACCGTGGATCTTGTCTCCTATCTTAGTCCTTCTTCCCTCCTGCACAGGATTCTCTCTGCTTGCGCTGAGCAATCCTAGCAAGAGAGAGAAAAATGTGAAAAATTAAAATCAAAACAACAGCGACATAAGAACCGCGGCGCTCAAGAGCATTGTCATTCTCGACCTGGCTCTGGGACACTCTGGCGCCTTTGGTTTCTTAACCGCCCTCCATCCCATTCCGGGATGACCACACGGACAAGAAAATATGTCTGGTGCTAAGCACTTTTGTTTCTTGTCCATTGTGTTGGAGGTATTTGAGACAGCAACTTCATCCCTTTACCGCGCGTCCAAAAAGATGAATAAATTACAGATTGGTGTGACACGTTCTGACTAATTACCATTGACCATTTATTTCCGTTCCAAGGTTATCTCCTTAATAAAACACAGATGACTTGCGTTCACCGCAGAAATGTGGGGAATTCGCTGTCATTCCATTGACTTTTGTGCGCTCTGCAAACTTTAAATGGGAGTGAGATCCATCAGTGCTCCGTGCTCGCCAGCAATACAGAGGTGTAAGTTTCACCTCAGCTTGTCACGTATGAACAGTCAATTGACGTGAGACAGTGTTTTCCATGTTGTTTGGACAAAGGAAGGATGGGGGGGGGGGGGGGGGGGTGGAGTTTGTTGGTGAAGCATTCTGCTGTCAAATGTTGTGTTGCGGAGTTGAGGCTTTGCGTTGTGCGTTAAATATTGCCCCATAACGCCAGCGCTGCAATCCGTTGTGTGCTTAGGTTCGACCACTTTGGGAGTCTTCTTTTGCTGTTACTCACTCACCGGCTAGGCCAACGTTTATTGTCCATCACTAGGTAGCCGGAGAGCTGTTAAGAGTCAACCACATTGCTGTGGGCCTGGCATCACATGTTGGCCATACCAGGTTAGGATGACAGAGTTCCTTCCCCAAAGGACACCAATGAACCAGATGGGTTTTTCCTGACGATCGACAATGAATCAATTGCAATCAGTAGACTCTTCATCCCAGATGTTTTTTTTATTGGATTGCATTTCAATCTTGTCATTGTGGGATTCAAATCTGGGTCCCCAGATCATGCTCCCAAAGTGTGAATTCAGCTGAGGTGCCTTTGCCATGCTCTCCTCCATGTTGACAATGAATTTGACCATTTCCTCACTTGGAATGACATTGCCTTGTCCCCATGGCATAATTTTGGAAGTGCAGTAACCCTTTCACAATTGCATTTTCCCTCCGCGTCCTGAGTGTAGACAGGTTGCTGCAGATTTGATGGGCTGAACGGCCTCTTTTTCAGTGCTATATGACTCTGTGCCTGCAAACAGTTGAATGGGAGTGAATAGAAAGACAGTCATCAGAACATATGATTGGAAGGGTGTGCTGGAGTAGGAGGAGTAACCGTACTAGCTTTGGGAGGTGCAGTGTCTTGATTGATGGCTAGCTGTCGATCAGAATCCAGTTTCCAGAAGTTGTCTCAAGATTCACTAGGACAGTCCCAGGGCGAGATTTCATTAGAGCAGAGATGGCTGAGGGAGGCCACTGTTTGGGGCGCAGAAAGTGCTTAGAGGCATTGACAGGGTAGATCAGGAGAAATATTTCTCCTTAATAGAGGAGTGAAGACTATTTAAGTGGGTGGAGACCCTCTAGAACTCACTGCCTAGAGAATGATTGCTGTGAAAACCCTTAAGATATTTTAAGAAGTATTTAGATGAACTTTTTAACATTGAAGCGTACAAGACTGTAAACTGGAATTAGAATAGATAGATACTTGATGGCCTAACATGATAGGCCAAAGGGCCTCTTTCCCCATTTAAAAGTGTGGAGTCCAGGACTCTGAACAGTGCTGCAGAAAGACTCAGCATCTTTCAAATTTGGAGGAAGTATCTCCTGACAATGTAGGATTACATATCTATGGTTTCGAGGAGAATTAGTGACAATGTTCCTCAGGCACACAAGGTGAAGCCTCAAGGTTGATTTGAAAAACTGCACAGCAAAGAGGCACTTTCAGGGCCCTGAGCTTGATTTTTCTTCTGAAGGAAAAATAACTTATCTGAGATGTGAAAGACAGTTCCTGAAGGAGTTCAACTTTTGGCTATTCTGATAAAGAATGAGTTTGGATGGTGGGGTACGATTTTCAGAATAGTGACGATCTAGACAGGAAGACTAACTTGATGGAATTTACATTCCAACAATTCCTAAGCCCCAGGATCTCTGCAGAACCTGTGTGCACAGAGCACACTCACTCTCATAGGGGCAAGTAAATTGCATCCAGCAAGGTCTCACAAACAGTAAAGGTCCATTAAGTTAATTTCAGTTTTGGTGATATTCCTGACGTGGACCTTCAGGTTATTCCCAATTCTTCTCTGAATACCAGACTAAATGTTCTGTTTTTATCCAGTTCAACAAGGCGGGGTCTCAATTTAACAAAATGGACTGAAGAGGGGCACAGCCTTCAGGTCTTTGCTGTAATCATAAGGAGTGGGCCTTCACCTTTCTGACTGAGGCCACTGCCATAATTAGGACTTGAGGTTTCATAGCAACAATTATGATGATCACTTTGTCAGAGAAACAGGGAGGATTGAGACTGAGGTTAACCTTCAGTTATGATTGAATTGGCACAAACATAATTAATGTCACATCAAGGGAGAATAAAACATTGATGATTAGATATTCTTGCAATCTAATACTGATTTGAAACTTGACATTGTTACTGTTTGACTGCAACGAAGTCAGCCTGACACAAGAACATGCTCATGAATCATGCTATTGTCTGAGATCTGACGCATTGAGCGGAAAGTGAAATGACAAGGCCAGCAGCAGTCATTTTTAATCACAAGTGGAGAACTTTGAAAATCCACTGCGTCATGACTGCTGCCTTCCAGATAAAGCAAGCCAAAGATAGCATTTGACATTCCAGTATGATTAATGGCAGCAATGGACAGCATTGAGTTATTGTTGGAAAAATTTCAGGAATGAAAAGACACAGAAAACTTCGTTACAGTGAGAACACTTTCTGGGATTCTGGACAGGATAAACAATAGATGCCTTTACTGCTGAATCTATCCTTTATTTGTTTATGTGAGGTGGACCTAGCTGGCTGGGTCAGTGTTAATTGCTGATCACTAATTTTTCAGAGGATCGTTAAGAGCCAGCCACATTTTTGTGGATCTGGGAACATATGGAGGGCAGACAAAGTAAGAACACAAGGTTTCCTTGTCTCAAGGACAATATTGAACCAGATGAATTTTTCTGATAATAGTTACATGGCCACCACTCATGTCTGCTATGATGGGATTTCAACCCATGCTCCCAAAAGATTAGTCTGGAATTTTGGTCTACAAATCCATTCATATTGGTTACCTTTGAATTGTAATCTGGAACCACAAGTTCCTTTGCCGATTTGAGTTTGTGACTGTTCTGCTGATAGAGAGTGGAGAGACACAGAGTGCATTTCCGTGAACTGAATCTGAATAGGAAGTAGAAGTCAATCATTAGGTCCCTTTATAAAACACAGTGTGGAGGTGGATGAACACAGGAGGCCAGGCAGCATCAGCAGAGCGAGAAAGTTGACGTTTCAGGTTGAGACCCTTTTCTGAAGAAGGGTCCCGACCCGAAACGTCAGCTTTCCTGCTCCTCTGATGCTGCCTGGCCTGCTGTGTTCCTCCAGCTCTGCACTGTGTTATCTTAGACTCCAGCATCGGCAGTTCTTACCATTCCCTTCATGAGGTCCCTTTAGTCGCTCTGCTATTTGCTAATGTTGTGACTGTTGTGATTGTGGCCTCAATGCCAGTTTCCTGCTTCCAACTATATCTCTTGACCCTCTTGTTAGTCACAAATCTATTCTCAGCCTAAAGATATCAAATGACCCCACCTCCATGGTTCTCTAAGAGAATTCTACAAACGCAAGACCCGCTGAGAGAAGAAAATAAGTCCCCATCTCTATCAGAAATGCAGGACCACTGATTTTTAAAACCATACTCCTAAATTGAAATCCCTTTCAGGATACACCCTGTCAAATTCATTCAGGATGATATATATGTTTCAATAAGACCACTCTCATCCTTCTAAACTCCAATGGGTACAGACTCAAGCATTCCTTGTAAGACACCACTCCATGTCAGGTCTCATCCAAGTGAACATTTTCTAACTGATAGAATATTCATCTTCCTGATGTAACAAGATCAAAATTGTACACAGTATCTCCAGATGTGCAGTACTTCAGGCCTGAAAAGGCTGCGTGTAGATACTTCCAAATGTGCCGGTAAACACAACCAGTATCACATTGCTACCTTTCAGCTGAGATGGTCAGTTGAAAATCTATGTGACTGTTGAAGTGGGGGCAGCCTATCTAATGAGATAAGTTTGAGAAGAGGGGAGTTGTCCTTGTGTACTGGCCAGGTTTTATTTATTCAACCAGTACCAAATTAGCTGGCCATTATGACACCTAATTGTGCACACATTTGCTGTTGGCGGTTTGCAAATATGTACTCCAAGAATGTTTCAAGTTGACGTCAAAAATAATTGCTGGGTTATATATCTTGCAGGTGAGTCAGCACTGGAAAATAAAACAACTTAAAATATTGCGTTGAAATGTTTTTGAGGGGAGTCGGGAAAGTTGGGGGCCTGATCCTCTGTTAACAGAGTAAGATCTAGGATCTCTTTCACTCAGAAAAACTGGTCTGCAGTTTGCAACTTCTCTTAAACAGAGAGGCTGTGTAAAATTCTCAAGGGAGTTATTGGAGACAGACATCACAAATTTCATTTGAACTCTGCTGCCACTGAGCTTGATCGAGATCTAAGGTTCAAGTAGGAGTGCTGATCAAAACACGAAAAACTACAAGACAATAGGTGAAAATGAAATGTGCAGAATCTCACAGGCAAAGGTGAAAGTTCACTGTCCACCTAAATTATCATGGGTGCAGAAAATATTTGTGCCATCTCAATTTCAAAGATGTTCTTTGTGTAACTCTCCCAGTAAAAGAAATGATTTGTCGAAAGAGGCTTAGGAGTCTCACTAAATGCAAATCCTTAAACCCTTGGTCATTGTTCCTCGAGACTTTTTCCTTTTGTTTTGCTCAAACATCTGAGGTGACTGCACCAGGGAAAGTGGCATTTAACCATTGCAGTCATTCCAATGGTCTATGGAGCAAGGGGCTATGGGGAGGGCAACATGAAGTCAGGGCAGTCATGGCAAGGGGTGTTCTGGAAGTTGGTTTGATACTTCATCCAAGAAAGGGCAGTGTTTCACAGAAGCATCCGCTATGATTTTATTTGAAGTGCACCAGCTTGTGTGTCTGAATGATCCTGCCATAAGGTAGGGATTTCAGGTTATTAATGATCATGATATATGGCCAAACAATGATGGTTTGAGATGGGAAGTTGTTTCTATTATGATAAGGTTCAGTCCTGTGGACTCTTGCGTAGCCAAACCAAAATTGGTGCTGTTGTGGACATTGAAGAAGGTTACTCTGAGTACAATGGTACATTGGTAAGATGGGCTGATGGGTTGAGGAGTGGCAGTTGGAGTTTAATTTAGATAAATGTGAGGTGTTGTGTTTTGGTAAGGCAAACCAGGACAGGACTTGTACATTTAACGCTGGGGTTCTTGGGAGAGTTGCTGAACTCGGTTGCAGGTGATTGGTTCATTGAATGTGGAGTCACAGGTAGACAGGATAGTGAAGATGGTGTTTGGTACGCTTGCTTTTATTGATCAGTGCAGTGAGTACAGGAGTTGGGAGGCCATGTTGCAGCTGTATAGGACATTGGTTCGGCCACTTTTGGAATACTGCGTTCACTTCTGGTGTCTCTGCTTTACGAAAGATGTTGTGAAACTTGAAAGGGTTCAGAAAAGATTAACAAGGATGTTGCCAGGGTTGGATGATTTGAGCTGTAGGGAGAGGCTGAATCAGCTGGGGTTATTTTCCCTGGAGTGCGAAGGTTAAGGGGTAATCTTATAGGGGTTTATAAAATCACGAGGGGCATCAATAGGGTGAATAGCCAAGGTATTCTTCCTGGGGTATGGGAGTCCAAAACTAGAGAGTTTAAGGTGAGAGGGATAAGATATAAAAGGGACCTGAAGGGTAACTTTTTCAGGGTGGTGCAAATACTGAATGAGCTGCCAGACGAAGCGATGGAAGCTGGTACAATTACAACATTTAAAGTACATCTGAATACATGACGAGGAAGGGGTGAGATGGATGTGGGCCAAATGCTGGCCAATGGGAGTAGGTTAATTTAGAATAACTGTTTGGACTAGTTGGACCAAAGGACTTGTTTTGATGCTGCACAACTCAATGACTCTGTAATACCAATGCAAGAAAATAGTTCAGAAGAAAATGTCATCCACTGTAGAATTAATCTTAGCTCAATGAAAGTGTGTACTTATTACAACTGAAATTGATTGTTAGTGCTTTGTGTTGAACTGAGCAGGATAACAACCATTGAATGATTTCACACAGGAAAAGATATTTGCCCCATTGTGTCTCTGCTAGCTGTCTGAAAGACTGAGTTTGTCTTTCCTGATCTTTCCCCATGAGATGCATGTTAAACTGCATTAGTGAAGGTCAATGTTAGTTCAGTCACGTTTTCAGGGAACGCATTTCCAGGTCATAGGTCTTTGATAGAGGAAATTCATTTTGTCTTCCCCTCACATTCTTTTTCTGATCAATTTATATTTGTATCCTCCTGTTAGCAACCTGCTAGAAGAAATGATAAAGAACAAAAAACAAAGAAATTTACGCACAGGAACAGGCCCTTTGGCTCTCCAAACCTGCACCGACATGCCGCACAACTAAAACCCCCTATGCTTCTGGGCACCATATCCCTCTATTCCCATCCTGTTCATATATTTATCAAGATACACCTTAAAAGTGACTGTCATTTCTGCTTCCACTACCTTCCCCTGCAGTGAGTTCCGGGCACTCACCAATGTCTGTGTAAAAAAACATGCCTCTTACATTGCCTTTAAACCTTGCCCCTCCACACCTGAAACCCATGGCCCCTGGTAACTGTCTGTTCCACCCTGGGAAAAAGCTTCTGGCTGTCCATTCTATCCATGCCCTTCATAATCTTGTAGACCTCTATCAGATTGCCCCTCAATCTCCATTGTTCCAGTTAGAACAACCCAAATTTCTCTGACCTCCTCTTAGCTGACACCCTTCATACCAGGCAATATCCTGGTAAATTTTTTCTGTACCCTCTCCAAAGCCACCACATCCTTCTGGTAGTGTGGTGACCAGGATTAAACTCAATATTCCAAATGCAGCCTAACTGAGGTCCTGTAAAGCTGCAATATTATTTGCCAATTTTTAAATTCAATGCCCCGACCATTGAAGGCAAGCACGCCATATGCCTTGTTGACTGTCTTCTCCACCTACGTTACCACTTTCAGTGACCTGTATACTTGTACACCCAGATCCCTCTGCCTGCCAGTACTGTTAAGAGTTGTGCCACTTGCAATATGTTCCTCTTTACTTACTTCAACAAAACTCCAAAGCTCCTTATCATGGTCAACACAATTATTACAACTCCCCTTCTTCTCTCTTTGAAGATCAAGCTTAACTGCTTTAGGAACTGGTCCCTTGGTGAATGCAGTCTGCCCACGCACACTTCCTCTGATCATGCCTCAGTGATATTTGTTCCCCATCTCCTCTTTCTAAGGTTGTGGGAAGTGTTACCAGTCTCTAGAGTCGTATATAGTCATTAATCTTCAGTGGAATCTTACCATCTAGAAGGACAAATCCAGGAGATAGATGGGAACAATACCACTGGCAAGTTCCACTCCAAGTCACTCACTATTCTGACTTAGAATTCTATCACCTTTCCTTCAGTGTTGCTGGGTTAAAATCCTGGAATTCCCTCCTGAATGGCAATGTGATCTACCTACGGCACAGTACGTGGGACCTTGATCAGATGGGCTGATGGGCCAAAGAGGAGCAGATGGAGTTTAATTTAGATAAATGTGAGGTGTTGCATTTTAGTAACACCGATCAGAGAAGGACTTACAGATTTCTGATGTTTCAGGCCTCGACCCTTCTTCACAAAATGGATACTCTGTTCATTATATTACACAATACTTGACAAAGCATGGCCAGCAAAGTGATTTGTTTGTTCAGCTACTGGATGGGGGGATGTATGTGAGCTGTGTGCAGAACCTGGTAATGTCTTTTATTCTACATTTCAAAATTCATTCATGGCATGTGGGCAGCCAGCATTTATCGCCATCCCCAGTGGTCTTTGAGAAGGTGGAGTTGAGCTGCCTTCTTGAACTGTAACAGTCCATACAGTCATAGTAGTGTCCTGGGGAGTGTTGCAAAACAAATATACTTGAGCATGCAGGTTCATAGTTCCTTGAAGGTAGAGTTACAGCTAGACAGAGTAGTGAAGAAGGCATTTGTTAAACTCACCTTTATTGGTCAGTGCAGTGAGTGTGTTGTGACTGTACAGGATATTAGTTGGAATACTGTGTTCAGTTCTGGCTTTAGGAAAGATGTTATTAAACTTCAAAGGATTGAGAGAAGGTTTACGAGAATATTGGCGGGACTTGAGTGTTTAAGCTGTAGGGAGAGGTTGAATAGGCTGGGGCTATTAGCAGAACTATAAAATCACGAGGTGGGTGGATGGGGTGAACAGCCAAAGTCTTTTCCCTTGGAGAGGGAAATCCAAAAATGATAGGCGGTAGGTTTAAAATGAGAGGGGAAAGATTTTAAAGGGACCTGAGGGACACCTTTTCCATGCAGAGGGTCGTGTGTGTATGGAATGAGCTGCCAGAGGAAGTGATGGAGGCTGGTACAGTTATGACATTTAAAGGGCATCTGGATGAGAATATCAGTAGGAAGTGTTTAGAGGGATGTTGGCCAAATGCTGGCAAATGGGACGAGATCAATTTGGGATATCAGTTCAGCATAGATGAGTTGGTCCAAAGGGTCTGTTTCAGAGCTGTATAACTCCAGAACTCTATGACTGTATGGACTGTTACAGTTCAAGAAGGCAGCTCAACTCAACCTTCTCAAAGACAACTGGAGATGGCGATAAATGCTGGCTGCCCACATGCCATGAATGAATTTTGAAAGGTAGAATAAAAGACATCACCAGGTTCTGCACACAGCTTACATACATCCCCCATCCAGTAGCTGAACAAACAAATCACTTTGCTGGCCATGCTTTGTCAAGTATTGTGTAATATAATGAACAGAGTATCCATTTTGTTAAGAAGGGTCGAGGCCTGAAACGTCAGCTTTCCTGCTCCTCTGATGTTGCTTGGCCTGCTGGGTTCATCCAGCTCTACACCTTGTTATCCCAGAATATCCACGCGCATTGATTTGTTCAAGAAATTGAAGGTTCTGTGATGCAAGTTTCCTAATCCGCATTCTGGTTAAACATGAGTCAAAGAACCACAAAGAATCACTGAATGATTTAAAAAAACTTGAATCAATGTTCTTGGGGTAGATGGTGGGATGACATCTTCCGGATTAGTTTGCTGATGTGAAGGAACAGCTTCTATACTTCTACGTATTTTTGCAGTTGTGATGCTATATTTGCAATTCACATTCATCGTGTATGGTTGAGATGACTGCACAGATCCCAAGTTGCCATGTGGGCTTATTCTTGTTGAGAGTGTTGAACATTTATACTCTGGCTTCCAATGCTCAGTTTTATCAATGATTTGGGAGATTTATCAAAGTGAAATTTGGCTTTCTGTCACTTTACCTTGATTTTATCATACACACTTTCTAATTCTTCTGGTTTTAGTGATTTTCACTGTTGTTTCAGTCTTTTAATTTGACTTTGGATAGTGTGGAGATAATGCATGGTGTTGAATATCCCAACGTTCTTCACAAGTGAATTGAGGGCCTCAGTCACTCACCAGGGAATGCTAAAATGTCAAAAGTATGCTTTCAGTCATTTTACAGTCTCTCTGGTGGTCACTGATGTCAGCTGGTCTAACTCACAGTAGTCAGAACAATAGTTAACATGTCAATCATTGACAAGATAATCAGTTTCTTTGAAAGCGAAGACATCTGCTCCAGGCTTCATCTGTAATCTGTCTTGGAGGTCACATGTTTAGCTTGATAATCATTACAAGCTCTGCACTGGCAGATTTTGGTCCTGAACCTCATTGCTCATGTTCTGTCAGTAGGGTACTCCTCATGCCTTCCTCAGACTAGAAGCAATTCCATGGTGCTTGCATGGATGTGCTTCAGCATTTCTTTTCTCACCTTGTAAGACATAAAGACATTGTTTCATTTGTACAAGATTCTCTTTTGGGCTATCCCTTCATCTTTGTTTGCCCACTGCTCTCTTACAGCAACACGTTTTGCTTTGCATGTCTCGGCCACTACATCTTGCAGCACTTGGAGAGCTGCATCTTGCTTGATTTCGGCAAGATTCTGCTCCTTCAAATTCAACGTCTGTTGAGTTGACAACTTCCAGAACAAGTCAAGCTGTTATTTCTCAATCAAGTTGGAAGATTTCACACTCTCTGTCTTAGCATCTTCAACAGTTTTCTCAGAAGCGCTGCTCTTGACAGTATATTATCACTGTACATTTGTTTCCCATGCCATTATGTCATATACAAATTATATCTCTGAAAACAAGGTAACAGTATTTGTAGATGCTTTGGAGCAGATAAAAACAGAAGGAAGATGCTTTGAAGTGGTTTATGTCTCTCCCAAACAGCTATTGATTAAAATACAACCAAAGACAAGAACTACACACTTTCTTGGTCTGAGTTTAGCATCATTCTGTTCACATTGATACCCTAGATACAAATGCAACTGGTTATCTTTGCTGAATAAGGGTTGCTCCTAGTCCAATTTCATTGGCAGAACACTATAATGAGCCTTCATTGTCGTCCTAGTATCTCAGCACAAGAGTTATCACTAGTTGTTTGATTAGAGCGAAAGCAGCATCTTCTTCTGTGCCCGAATAACCTAAATATCCTTAAAGTGAACTTGCAAAGATTTTCATATTCTGCTGACAAATTGGGCAATTACTTTGCCAAATCATTCACAAATCCGGCACGGTGGCTCAGTGGTTAGCACTGCAGCCTCACAGCACCAGGGACCTGGGTTCGATTCCAGCCTTGGGTGACTGTCTGTGTGGAGTTTGCACATTCTCCCCATGTCTGCACGGGTTTCCTCCAGGTGCTCCGGTTTCCTCCCACAGTCCAAAAGATGTGCAGGCTAGGTGGATTGGCAATGCTAAATTGCCCGTAGTATTCAGGGTGTGTGGGTTATAGGAGGTTGGGTCTGGGTGGGATGCTTCAAGGGGCAGTGTGGACTTGTTGGGCTGAAGGGCCTGTTTCCACACAGTAGGTAATCTAATCCAATGTGGAGCTGACAGCTATGTGTCTCCCCCCCTCCCCAAGGTGGAAGACCTTTTGTTGCAGTCACTATTCGTTTAGTAGCACTCAGCATGGAGTTTGTGCGCCATCTGCTGCCCGTGCTAGTCATCTCACTGGTGAAGACTGGCACAAGCAAACATCTTTGCAATTTGATCAGCACCAGTGTTTCCAGGATTGGTGTGCACAGGTACCATATTGTTCACACTTCAGCATGTAATCCAGGATAAGCTGAGACAACAGTGGGACGCTGAATGTCAGGTGTGGCTGAGAATTTACACCTTTTCTCAGCGCTTAGCTTGCAGTGCAGCACAAGTTCAATTCCTGTAATGTCTGAGGTCACCGTCAAGCTCTCACCTTCTGAGCCTCTCCCCTCCTCTGATGCCCAGGACTCCTCACCTTAAATTCACCACCAGTCATCTCATGAAACAGCAGCTCCAATTTTTTACGGAGATCAACCTTGATCTTTTTGAAAAAAAAAGAAAAAAAAAACGGCGGACGCAGGAAATATGAGCCAAACACAAACAATGCTAGAGAAACTCAGCGGATCTGGCACCATCTGTGGGCAGAGAAACAAAGTTAACATTTCGAGTCCAGTGACGTTCCTGGGACATGACTGACGACCAGCCCATCCTTTAGTCCTTCACTCGAGCAATCTTCTTCCTTTGTTTTCTCCGTGACTGTGCCTGGGTAAAATTTGGTCTCATTGCTCCAGGGAATTTTGTTCCGCCTTTGGTCAGTGCATCTCATTGCCATGCATTTGGAGGAAATGCAGTGCTCCCGAATGGCTGCAGGGGAGGCATGCGATGAATGTAAAATGATCGATGTGACAGCTTGATTCTTTTGAGCTTTGTGGATAAAACTATCATCAAGGCAATTAATTTTACACGGTGTGTATATACGGAGGTCATGGACCCGGCAGAGAAAGCAGTCTGGCAAAGTGGATGGTGCTAAGAAGATTGTTGGAGTGTGGAATTAGAAGGGAGGTGGAGAAGGCACGGGGTTCACAGTGAGTAAAGTGAGGTCATCGTTACACTTTGCTTCCATTGCATTCGTTTATGATTGGCATTGACTTGTAAAGATACATCTGAGATGGCTGCTGACTGTTGTTTTTAAAGAGGACATCAGGGAGCGATAGGAGCCACAGCAGACGACAAAATGGAACTTAAGAGGGGCAGGATTGGGCCATTTGGCCCTTTGAGCTTGCTCCACTATTCAACACTGACTCCATCAGCCTCAAACTGCTCAGTGTCCTGTTTCTCCTGCTCTTTCTATATTTCCATGTTGCAACCTCATCATGGCTGATCATCCAACTCAGTCACCTGTTCCTGCGTTCACCCCAAATCCTTTCAGTCTTTTAGTCCTAAGAAGCGTATCTAGATCCCTTTCGATAACCCTTCAACATTTTGACATCAACCGCTCTCTGTGTTTGAGAATCCCACTAGCTCACCACTCTCTGGGTAAAAAAAGTTCAGAATCTCTGTCTTAAATTGCCATCTTGTATCCAAAGATTGTCATACCTGGTTCTGGACTCCTTGGTCATCAGGAACATCCCTCCTCCATTTACCTTGTCTAGTCCTGTTAGAATTGTATAGGTTTCTATGAGATCCTCTCTGACTCTGCTAAACTAAAATTAATCCGACCCGATCCAATCTCTCTTCATTCATCAGTCAAGCCATTCCAGGAATCAGCCTGATATATCTTTGTTACACTCCCTCCATTGCAAGAACATCCTTCCTCAGAGAAGGAGTCCAAAGCTGCAAACATTACTCCAGGTGTAGTCTCACCAAGGCCCTGCACAGTTGCAGCAGGATGTCCCTGCTGCTGTGCTTGAATTCTCTCGCTGAAAGCTAACATATCTATTGCCTTCTTCACTGCCTGTTGCACCCACATTCTGACTTTCAGTGACTGGTGTAAAAGGATATCACCACCATCCCCGCCCACCCTCAACTGCTTTTTCCAGCTGATTGCAATTCAGAAAATAATCTGCCTTCCTATTTGTGCTACCAAAGTGGATAACTGCACATTTATCCACATTATACTTCATCGGCCATGCAACTCACTCAACTTGTCTAAATCATACTGAAGCATTTCTGTATTCTCCTCACAGTTCACCCTCCCATATGGCTTTAAGTTATCCACAAATCTGGAGATATTACAGTTAGTTCCCTGATCCAAATAATTAGTATATATTGTGAATAGCTGGGGTCTGAGCACCAATCCCTCTAGTACTCAACTAGTCATGACCTGTCAATTGAAAAAAGACCCATTTATCCTACTCTTTGTTTTCTACCTGCAAACCAGTTCTATCCATGCCAGTACAGTATGCCCAGTCCCATGCACTATTCATTTTACATGCTAGTCTCTTATGCGGGACCTTATTGCAAGCCTTATGGAAACCTAGGAAATCACATCCACTGCCCTGCTCCTTATCAACACTGCTCATTACCTCCTCAAAAAATTCCAGTCGATTTGTCAAGCATGATTTGCCCTGCATAAATTGATGCTGACCGTGTCTGATTTTGTCACTGTTTTCCAAGTGCTGTGCTACTGAACCCCTTATAATGGACTCTAGCACTTTGCATCTTACTAGTGTCAGGCTAACCAGTCTTTTATTTCCTGCTTTCTCTCTCCCCATTTTAAGCACAGGGCTTACATTAGCTTCCCTCCAATCTGTAAGAATTGTTCCACAGTCAGTACAATCTTGGGAGATGACCATCAAGGTGTCTACTATTTCTGGGACTCTTTCTTAAATGCTCTGGGATGCAGAATATTGGACCCTGGGGATTTAATGGTCTTTAATCTCATCAATTTCCTCAACACTGCTTCCCTACAAATTGTAATTTTATTTAGTACCTCCCTCTAACAGGATTCTGCATGCCCCAACATTTTTGGGACATTATTTATGAAGACTGATCCAAAATATGTATTTAACTGGCCTGTCAGCTCTTTGTTTCCCATAATATTTTTCCCTCTTTCTGACTGTAAGGGATTTACATTTGTCTTCAATAATCCATTTCTCTTCAAGTACCTGCCGAAGCTTTTACAATTGGTTTGTACGTTCTTTGCAAGTTTACTCGAGGAATCTGTCTCCCCCTCTTAACCAATCCCTTTGACTTCCTTTGCTCAAATCTGAATTGTGCCCAATCTTCAGGTCAGCTGCTGAGCAGATGGAGGAACCTGTCTGATAAACTGTACAATTGTGCCTTTACCTTAACAATGACAAATTCAAAGTGGTAACACATTAGGTGGGCAATAGTAAAAAGAAAATGAAAGATAGTCTTGGCTTGGGAGGTGTGGTGATGGGGTGGCAGTCAGTAAAAGTGAGTGTAGGCGGGGATGAGGCTGCTAGGTAGGAGGTGGGGGTGGGGGTCCTGTCCGTCTTCCCTCAACTGACCAACCCCCATCTCAACTCCCTACCTGCACTCACCTTTACTGGCTCCATCCCCGCCTCCTTGACCTGTCCGTCTTCTCTCCAGCGATCTTCTCCTTTATCCACCTTCCATCATTGCCTCCCTTCCTCTCTATTTATTCCAGAGTCCTCTTCCCCTCCCCCATTTCTGAAGAAGGGTCCAGACCCGAAACGTTAGCTTTCCTGTACTTCTGATGCAGCTTGGCCTGCTGTGTTCTTCCAGCTCTCCACCTTGTTATCTCAGATCCTCCCGCATCGGCAGTTCCTACTATCTCTGTTTGATCATGATTGCGGTCTTGACAAGTTGGACATTGGAAACAATGTTTCCTCATGTGGGTCATGTCGAAGTAGCGATGGCATTTTAAAATTCGGATTTGAGCTTTTAAATCAGAAATGAAGGGCTTGATGGGCACATCGGTGGCGTCCCTACCTCTGAGCCAGAAGGCACCTGCATTTCACAAAACATCGGAACAGATTGATTAAAATATCCACTATCCTTGGGGAATCTCAAATGAGTGGGATTATTTTTCCCAGAGGGTCATTCAACTTCAGCATTCTCCATCTCAGAAGGCAATGGAGGTGGTGTAATTGAATATTTTTTAAGATAGAGATGGACAGATTATTATTTGGAAGGGAAATCAAAGTTCAGTTGGAGTAAGTTGTGAGTATGGAATTGGAGACAAACTCATCACTAGCTGACAGTCTAATCCTGTGTATGGCCATGGTCTTATTGAATGGTGTAGCAGACTCCAAGGGCCCAGTGATCGGCCCCTGTTCTTGTTTTGTTTGTTCGTGATTTTCAGCAAAACCATCTCCCTGACACCTCCTCCTGCAGCCCCCTCGATTATGACCCCTCCCCTAACCACCAAACCATCATCTCTCAGACCATTCATAACCTTATCACCTCAGGTGACCTCCCACCCACAGCCTCAAACCCCACTGTCCCCGAAGCCCACACGGCCTGTTTCTACCTCCTTCCTGACTGCCCTTGCTGGCCCATTGTCTCTGCCTGCTCCAGCCCCACCAACCACATTTCCACTTACCTTGACTCTATTTATTCCTCCAACCTGGTCCAGGAACTCCCCAGCTATGTCTGGGACACCACCCACACCTTTTGTCTCCTCTAAGACATCCAATTCCCTGGACCCCAAAACCTCCTGAACATCCTGGACATCCAATCCCTGTACACTTGTATCCCTCACACAGACGGCCTTAAAGCCCTCCGCTCCTTCCTCTCCCACAGCCCCTACCACTCCCCCTCCACCGACACCCTTATCCACTTTGCAGAACTTGTTCTTACCCTGAACTACTTCTCCTTTAACTCCTCCCACTTCCTACAGACTAAGGGGTTGCCCATGGACACCCATATGGGCCCAAGCTGTGCCTGCCTGCCTTGGAAAAGTCTCTTTTCTGCTACTACACTGGATGCAGAGTTTGGTGGGGTGATATGTGAGGACAAGGGGATTCTGTCTTTATTTTGTTGGAGGGAGGAGGTGTGTGGACAGATGTGCAGGAAATGCAAGAGATGCAACTAAGGGCATTTTTGATCACCGGAGGGGGAAAGTTACTACTACACTGGCACTACCCTCCACATTTTCCTCCGCTCCACCGATGACTGTATTGACGCTGCCTCATGTTCCCATGAGGAACTTGAATCGTTCATCAACTTTACTAATACCTTTCACTTCAACCTCAAATTCACCCGGACCATCTCCGATACCTCCCTTTCCTTCCTGGACCTCTCTGTTTCCATCTCTGGTGACTGCCTCGAAACTGATGTTTATTTCAAGCCCACCAATTTCCACAGCTACCTGGACTACACCTCCTCTCACCCAACCTCCTGCAAGAATGTGATCCCCTCCTCCCAATGCCTCCACCTCTGTCACATCTGCTCCCAAGATGAGGCATTCCACTGCTGAACATCCCAGATGTCCTCCTATTTCAAGGACTGTAACTTTCCCCCTCCGGTGATCAAAAATGCCCTTAGTTGCATCTCTTGCATTTCCTGCACATCTGTCCACACACCTCCTCCCTCCAACAAAAATAAAGACAGAATCCCCTTGTCCTCACATATCACCCCACCAAACTCTGCATCCAGTGTATCATTCTCCACCACTTCCACCAACTACAATCTGAGCCCACAACCAAAGAGATATTTCCCTCTCCACCCCTATCTGTCTTTCGTAGGGACCACTCTCTCTGCGACTCCCTTGTCCGCTCCACATTCCCCACTAACTCCATCATACCTGGGAACTTTCCCTGCAACCACAGGAAGTGCTACACCTGCCCCTACACCTACCCCCTCACCTCCATTCAAGGCCCAAAGCAAACCTTTCATATCAGACAGGGGTTCATCTGCACATCCGTCAACTTGGCCAAATGTATCTGCTGCGCCCAACATGGCCTCCCCTATATCAGTGAGACCAAGTGCATGCTCGGAGACCGCTTTGTAGAGCATCTGTGCTCTGTACATGACAAATGACAAAACCTCCCAGTCACCAACCATTTTAATTCCCCATCCCATTCCCTGGGTGACATGTCCATCCTGGGCCTCCTCCAACGTCACGGTGACACCACCCACAAACTGGACGAGCGACACCTCATGTTCCACCTCAGGAGTTGACAGCCTGATGGCCTAAACATGGAATTCACCAGTTTTAAAGTTTCATCACCCCTGGCCTCATCCCGTGTCTAACCCTCCTTCTCATCTCCGCCTCCTTGACCTGACACAATCTGCCCATCTTCTCCTCCACCTCTCTGCTTCATCCATCCCACTGACCAATCCCCAGCTCTCCATAACTGCACTCACCTATCACCACCTCAGCTACTTTCCCCAGCCCCACCCTTCCTTTCTATTTATTTCCCAGTTCTCTTCCCCTTCCTCATTTCTGGAGAAATGTCCTGACCAGAAACATCAACTTTCTTGCTCCTCTGATGCTGCCCGGCCTGCTGTGTTCCTCTAGGTCCACACTTTGTTGCCTCTGACTCCAACATCTGCAGTTCTTGCTGTCTCTCAACTCTGGAATCTGAGGCTTATCATTCGTTACTGATATCTGTGCACATAGCACCCCTGTGTGGCAAACGTTGTTAGGGCAGCTTGATTCACAAACTGTGGATAACAAAGTGTCGAGCTGGATAACACAACAGGCCAAGCAGCATCTTAGGAGCACAAAAGCTGATGTTTCAGGCCTAGACCCTTCATCAGAAAAGAGAGATGGGGAGAGGATTCTGAAATAGATAGGGAGAGAAGGGGAGGCGGACCGAAGATGGATAGAGGAGAAGATAGGTGGAAAGGAGAGCATAGGTGGGGAGGTAGGGAGGGGACAGGTCAGTCCGGGGAGGATGGACAAGGGGGTAGGATGAGGTTAGTAGGTAGGAAATGGAGGTGTAGCTTGAGGTGGGAGGAGGGGATAGATGAGAACAAGAACAGGTTAGGGAGGCGGGGACAAGCTGGGTTGGTTTTGGGATGCAGTGGGGAGAGGGGAGATTTTGAAGCTGGTGAAATCCACATTGATACCATTGGGCTGCAGGGTTCCCAAGCGGAATATGAGTTGCTGTTCCTGCAACCTTCGGGTGGCATCATTGTGGCACTGCAGGAGGCCCATGATGGACATGTCGTCTAAAGAATGGGAGGGGGAGTGGAAATGGTTCGCGACTGGGAGGTGCAGTTGTTTATTGCGAACCGAGCGGAGGTGTTCTGCAAAGCGGTCTCCAAGCCTCTGTTTGGTTTCCCCAATGTAGAGGAAGCCACACCGGGTACAATGGATACTGTATACCACATTTGCAGATGTGCAGGTGAACATCTGCTGAATATGGAAAGTCATCTTGGGGCCTGGGATAGGGGTGAGGGAGGGGGCATGTGTAGCACTTCCTGCGGTTGCAGGGGATGGTGCCGGGTGTGGTGTGGTTGGAGGGGAGTGTGGAGCAGACAAGGGAGTTCAGGAGAGAGTGGTCTCTCTGGATGGCAGACAGGGGTGGGGATGGAAAAATGTCTTTAGTAGTGGGGTTGGATTGTAGATGGCGGAAGTGTCGGAAGATGATGCGTTGTATCCGGAGGTTGGTGGGGTGGTCTGCAAGGACTAGGGGGATTTTCTTTTGGTGGTTATTGCAGGGTCGGGGTGTGAGGGATGAGTTGCAGGAAATGCGGGAGACATGGTCGAGGGCGTTCTCGACCACTGCGGGGGGGGATGTTACGGTCCTTGAAGAACGAGGACATCTGGGATGTGTGGGATTTCACCAGCCTCAAAATCTCCCCTCCCTCCACAAAACCAGCCCAGCTCATCCCGCCTCCCTAACCTGTTCTTCCTCTCACCTATCCCCTCCTCCCACCTCAAGCCACACCTCCATTTCCTACCTACCCCTCATCCCGCCCCCTTGACCTGTCCATCTTCCCCGGACTGACCTATCCCTCCCTACCTCCCCACCTATACTCTCCTCTCCACCTATCTTCTCCTGTATCCATCTTCGGTCCGCCTCCCCCTCTCTCCCTATTTAGAACCGTCTCCCAACCCCCTTCATCTGATGAAAGGTCTAGGCCTGAAACGTCAGCCTTCCTGCTCCTAAGATGCTGCTTGGTCTGCTGTGTTCATCCAGCTCGACACCTTGTTATCTTGAATGACTGACCAGCAACGTTTGGAGATTTTCTTTGAAGCAATGTGTTCCACTGATATTATTATATAATTTTGGAGTCGATGGGATTGAAAGTGGTTCTCCTAACTCCGAGGTAGAGGCATAGCCCCCAGCAATGTTTGGACACCCCTTCGAATAGATATACATCAACAGTATTTTCTCATTTCAAAGTAATTAGTTTGTTAACAAGCCTTTCTTAGTCTGCAGTTTCAAAGAGTCATTGATCAATAGATTGAATGGCTTACTCGTTTCCCTATGTCTTTATGTTCAGCCACGGTCATATTGAATTGCGGAGCGTATTCAAGGAGTCTACCTTTGCTGCTGTTCTCTATGTTAGCGATTTTCAGCAAAAAGACCCAGCAGGCGCTGGACCTGTCCGTCAATTGCTGAGATGGCCTATGCTCGTATGTTCACTCGTGTGGACAATGCTGGTATAGCAGCTTAATTTAAACAAGTGAGGTTCCGAGATGTAATAAAAATAATGCCACCAAATGTCGGAAAAGAACTCCTTAATAGACTTCATCCTACAGTATTGTAGGGTTTTCTGATGTGAATGTAATGGATATTTCAATCACACTTTTATTAGGTTTGAGCAAAACAGATAAGCTTCGGGATCTCGCCATCACTTGCTGAGGCTGTCTGTGCTCACAGCTGCCCTCGTGTGGACAATGCTGGGTTAGCATGGATTCACAGAATGCAGCGACAACACTACCAAGAAAGTTGACGCTTCTTCAGAAATGAGTATTTGGCCTGCTCCTCTAATACTGCCTGGCCTGCTGCGTTCCTCCTTAGAGGAGCAGGCCAAATACTCATTTCTGAAGAAGCGTCAACTTTCTGCTCCTCTGATGCTTCCAGGACTTCTGTCTTCCTCCAGCTTCATACTGTGTTGTCTCTGATTCTAGAATCTGCAGTTCTTGCTATCTCACAAAAAGTCGAATTTTATTTCAATACGATATATTTGAATCGCCTTGCCATGTAATGTCTGGAAACCCATTTTATGGACTTCTTTTTATGGTATTAGGGTCAGTGTTGGGTCCACTTCTGTTCGTCATTTTTATAAACGACTTGGATGAGGGCGTGGAAGGATGGGTTAGTAAATTTGCAGACGACACTAAGGTCGGTGGAGTTGTGGATAGTGACGAAGGATGCTGTAGGTTGCAGAGAGACATAGATAAGCTGCAGAGCTGGGCTGAGAGGTGGCAAACGGAGTTTAATGCAGACAAGTGTGAGGTGATGCACTTTGGTAGGAGTAACTGGAAGGCAAAGTACTGGGCTAATGGTAAGATTCTTGGTAGTGTAGATGAGCGGAGAGATCTCGGTGTCCATGTACACAGATCCTTGAAAGTTGCCACCCAGGTTGACAGGGCTGTTAAGAAGGCATACAGTGTTTTAGCTCTTATTAATAGAGGGATCGAGTTCCAGAACCAAGAGGTTATGGTGAAGCTGTACAAACCTCTGGTGCGGCCGCACTCGGAGTATTGCGTACAGTTCTGGTCACCGCATTATAAGAAGGATGTGGAAGCTCTGGAAAGGGTGCAGAGGAGATTTACTAGGATGTTGCCTGGTATTGAGGGAAGGTCTTACGAGGAAAGGCTGAGGGACTTGAGGCTGTTTTCGTTAGAAAGAAGAAGGTTGAGAGGTGACTTAATTGAGACATATAAAATAATCAGAGGGTTAGATAGGGTGGATAGGGAGAGCCTTTTTCTGAGGATGGTGACGGCGAGCATGAGGGGGCATAGCTTTAAATTGAGGGGTGAAAGATATAGGACAGATGTCAGAGGTAGTTTCTTTACTCAGAGAGTAGTAAGGGAATGGAATGCTTTGCCTGCAACGGTGGTAGATTCACCAACTTTAGGTACATTTAAGTCGTCATTGGACAAGCATATGGACGTACATGGAATAGTGTAGGTTAGATGGGCTTGAGATCGGTATGACAGGTCGGCACAACATCGAGAGCCAAAGGGCCTGTACTGTGCTGTAATGTTCTATGTTCTATGTATTACAGTATTTTTTAATTTAAATATAATTGTTTTTAATCACGCCCTTATTACTTTTCAGCAAAATAACTCTTAGTATCTGGACCTGACCATCAGTTACTCATAGATGCCCTCGTGTGGACAATACTGGTTTAGCAGATTGATTCAGTTGAAAGTGGAGTTCCGTGTAATTACTGTTGGAAACACCGAAAGTTAATCTCCTCAAACAGGCAACCTAGATTGTGATAAAGCAGCCGAAGCAGCTTAAATTACCTGCCCACAGTTAACTTAAACCTGGAGTCTTGGATTTCATATAATACCCCACTTTATGATGAAGTTTATGATGCCAAGCTACAGCCAGAACACCAAAATCACAACTAATCATTACTCTACATTTGGGAATAAATCAATATTAATTGTAAAACATGGTGGCATTATACTGTGTAAGGGGAACAGTGTTAACCTGTAAAGAGATAATAAAGACCCAGTTAATTGATAAATGCTATTGCATAAGCTGTATCCAGGATAACTCTAGGTGCTTGTCAAATACTATTCATTAACCTATACTTGGGAGAATAAAGACAAAGGAGAGTAAAGTTGTTCAAAACAAAGGATTCGTAAATCTGTAATGTAAAAAGCAAATACTTTTCAGGTCAGACTGGATCTGTGGTGAGAGAAAGCAGTGTTAATGTTTTAGGATAATAAAATGTGAGGCTGGATGAACACAGCAGGCCCAGCAGCATCTCAGGAGCACAAGCTTGGGGACCGCTTTGCAGAACACCTCCGCTCAGTTCGCAATAAACAACTGCACCTCCCAGTCGCAAACCATTTCCACTCCCCCTCCCATTCTTTAGATGACATGTCCATCATGGGCCTCCTGCAGTGCCACAATGATGCCACCCGAAGGTTGCAGGAACAGCAACTAATATTCCGCCTGGGAACCCTGCAGCCCAATGGTATCAATGTGGACTTCACCAGCTTCAAAATCTCCCCTTCCCCCACCGCATCCCAAAACTAGCCCAGTTCGTCCCCTCCCCCCACTGCACCACACAACCAGCCCAGCTCTTCCCCTCCACCCACTGCACCACACAACCAGCCCAGCTCTTCCCCTCCACCCACTGCATCCCAAAACCAGCACAGCCTGTCTCTGCCTCCCTAACCTGTTCTTCCTCTCACCCAACCCTTCCTCCCACCCCAAGCCACACCTCCATCTCCTACCTACTAACCTCATCCCACCTCCTTGACCTGTCCGTCTTCCCTGGACTGACCTATCCCCTCCCTACCTCCCCACCTATACTCTCCTCTCCACCTATCTTCTTTTCTCTCCATCTTCGGTCCGCCTCCCCCTCTCTCCCTATTTATTCCAGAATCTACTTCCCATCCCCCTCTCTGATGAAGGGTCTAGGCCTGAAACGTCAGCTTTTGTGCTCCTAAGATGCTGCTTGACCTGCTGTGTTCATCCAGCCTCACATTTTATTACCTTGGATTCTCCAGCATCTGCAGTTCCCATTATCATTAATGTTTTATGTACGTGATCAGCACTAGGACATGTGATGGCTTTATTGGAAGTGAAGGGGTTTGGTGCAAGGAGAAAGTAGAGGATAGGAGAGATTCAATGACCATGAACTGATGACCTTGACACAGACAAGGCTGAGGGATTTTGAATCCTTAACATTCACAAATCTTTTGAGGCCTGGCTATTTTCCCACTTTTTCCTTTCTCAACCTGCCAGAAAGCTAGAATAGCCTTCATCTCTGTCATATACATTGCTGTGATCCTCAACTCCTTTACTCAGTCTTCAGCATCTTACTTTTCCCACCCTGTCTATCACTCATTTAAAACCTTTAGCACATATCAAGCTAAATTCTTTAACTTTCTCCTCCAGTCAACTTCATATCTGTGGTGATTACAGGCTTCAGCTCAAATTTTTTTTACCACGAGCGGGAGCGGGCTTCATTTATTGGGGCAGGAAGTGTGTCCAGTTGCAGCTCTTGTTAGACCGCATGATGGCTCTGGAGCATATGCGATGCTGCGGGCGTCGTGGACAGCACGTTTAGCAAGTTGGTCACACCGCAGATTAGGATTTCTGAGGGAGAAAGGGAATGGGTGACTAAAAGGCAGAGGAAGAGCAGGAAGGCAGTGCAAGTGTCCCCTGCGGTCATCTCCCTGCAAAACAGGTATTCCGTTTTGGATACTGTTGGGGGGAGATGGCTCACCAGAGGAAGGCAGCAATAGCCAGGTTCACGGCACCATGGCTGGCTCTGCTGTACAGAAGGGCGGGAAAAAGAGTGGAAGGGTGATAGTCATTGGGGATTCAATTGTAAGGGGAATAGATAGGCGGTTCTGCGGTCGAAAACGGGACTCCCGAATGGCATGTTGCTTCCCAGGTGCACGGGTCAGGGATGTCTCCGATCGGCTGCAGAACATTCTGAAGGGGTAGGGCGAACAGCCAGTTGTCATGGTGCATATGGGCACCAACGATATAGGTAGAAAATGGGATGAGGTCCTACAAGCAGAATTTAGGGAGTTAGGAGCCAAGTTAAAAAGTAGGACCTCAAAGGTAGTAATCTCAGGATTACTACCAGTGCCACGTGCCAGTCAGTGCAGAAATGAAAGAATAGCCAGGATGAGTGCGTGGCTTGAGAGATGGTGTAGGAGGGAGGGGTTCAGATTTTTGGGACATTTGAACTGGTTCTGGGGAAGGTGGGACTATTACAAATCGGACAGTCTACACCTGAGCCGGACTAGAACCAATGTCCTTGGGGGTGCTTTTGCTAATGCTGTGGGGGAGGGTTTAAACGAATGTGGCGGGGGATGGGAACCAAATATTGGACAGAAAAGAGGTAGAAACGAAAGCCTGTAGGGAACTAGATAATGGAGTCAGTGTGACTGAAGGGAATAGTAGTCGGGGAGCAGATGATGAACACAAAGAGACAGGTGGTCTGAGGTGCATTTGTTTTAATGCGAGAAGTGCAGTAGATAAGGCAGATGAGCTTAGGGCTTGGATCGGTACCTGGAGGTATGATGTTATTGCTATTACTGAGACTTGGTTGAGGGAAGGGCATGATTGGCAACTAGTTGTCCCAGGATATCGATGCTTCAGGCGGGTTAGAGAGGGAGGTAAAAGGGGTGGAGGAGTTACAGTAATGGTCAAAGACGATATCACAGCTGCACTGAAGGAGGGCCCCATGGAGGACTCAAGCAGTGAGGCAATATGGGTAGAACTCAGAAACAGGAAGGATGCAGTAACAATGTTGGGGCTGTACTACAGGCCTCCCAACAGCGAGCGTGAGATAGAGGTACAAATATGTAAACAGATAATGGAAAGGTGTAGGAGAAACAGGGTGGTGATGGGAGACTTTAATTTTCCCAAAATTGACTGGGATTCACTCAGTGTTAGGGGTCAAGATGGAGCGGAATTTGTAAGGTGTGTCCAGGAGGGTTTTCTAGAGCAGTATGTATGTAGTCCAACTCAGGAAGCGGCCATACTGGACCTGGTGTTGGGGAATGAACCCAGCCAGGTGGTTGATATTACAGTAGGGGACTACTTTGGAAATAGCGACCACAATTCCGTAAGTTTTACAATACTCATGGACAAGGATGGGAGTGGTCCTAAAGGAAGAGTACTAAACTGGGAGAAGGCCGACTATACCAAGATTCGGCAGGATCTGAGGAACATAGATTGGGAGAAACTGTTTGAAGGTAAATCCACATTTGATATGTGGGAGGCTTTTAAGGAGAGGTTGATTCACGTGCAGGAGAGACATGTTCCTGTGAAAATGAGGAATAGAAAAGGCAAGATTAGGGAGCCATGGATGACAGGTGAAATTGTGAGACTGGCCAAGAGAAAAAAGGAAGCATACATGAAGTCTAGGTGACTGAAGACAGACGAAGCTTTGCAAGAATATCGGGAATGTAGAACAAATCTGAAATGAGGGATTAAGAGGGCTAAGAGAGGACATGAGATGTTGCTGGCAAACATGGTTAAGGAAAATCCCAAAGCCTTTTATTCATATTTAAAGAGCAAGAGGGTAACTCGAGAAAGGATTGGCCCACTTAAGGACAAAGAAGGAAAGTTATGCGCTGAGTCAGAGAAAATGGGTGACATTCTTAACGAGTACTTTGCATCGGTATTCACCAAGGAGAGGGACATGACAGATGTTGAGGTTAGGGAAAGATGTTTGCTCAGTCTAGGTCAAGTTGACATAAGGAAGGAGGAATTGTTAGGTATCCTAAAACACATTAAGGTGGGCAAGTCCCCTGGTCCGGATGGGATCTATCCCAGGTTACTGAGGGAAGCAAGAGAGGAAATAGCCGGGGCCTTAACAGATATCTTTGCAGCATCTTTAGACAGGGTGAGGTCCCGGAGGACTGGAGACTTGCTAATGTTGTCCCCTTGTTTAAGAAGGGCAGCAAGGATAATCCAGGTAATTATCGACCGGTGAGCCTGACGTCAGTGGTAGGGAAGCTACTGGAGAAGATACTGAGGGATAGGATCTATTCCCATTTGGAAGAAAATGGGCTTATCAGTGATAGGTAACATGGTTTTGTACAGGGAAGGTCATGTCTTACCAACTTAATAGAATTCTTTGAGGACGTGACAAAGTTGATTGATGAGGGAAAGGCTGTAGATGTCATATACATGGACTTCAGTAAGGCGTTTGATAAGGTTCACCATGGCAGGCTGATAGAGAAAGTGAAGTCACCTGGGGTCCAGGGTGTGCTAGCTAGATGGATAAAAAAACTGGCTGGGCAACAGGAGACAGATTGGTAGTTGTAGAAGGGAGTTTCTCAAATTGGAGACCTGTAACTAGTAGTGTTCCACAGGGATTTGTGCTGGGACCACCGTTGTTTGTGATATATGTAAATAATCTGGAGGAAGGTGTAGGTGGTCTGAATAGCAAGTTTGCTGACGACACTAAGATTGGTGGAGTAGCTGATAGTGAAGGGGACTGTCAGAAATTACAGCAGAATATAGATAGACTGGGGAGTTGGGCAGATAAATGGCAGATGGAGTTCAATCCGGGCAAATGCGAGGTGATGCATTTTGGACGATCAAATTCAAGGGCGAACTATGCAGTAAATGGAAAAGTCCTAGGGAAAATTGATGAACAGAGAGATCTGGGTGTTCAGGTCCATTGTTCCCTGAAGGTGACAATGCAGGTCAATAGGGTGGTCAAGAAGGCATGTGGCATGCTTTCCTTCATTGGGCGTTGTATTGAGTACAAGAGTTGGCACGTCATGTTGCAGTTGTATAGGACTTTGGTTTGGCCACATTTGGAGTAGTGTGTACAGTTCTGGTCACCACATTACCAAAAGGATGTGGATGCTTTGGAGAGGGTGCAGAGGAGGTTCACCATGATAACAAAATGTGGGGCTGGATGAACACAGCAGGCCAAGCAGCATCTCAGGAGCACAAAAGCTGACGTTTCGGGCCTAGACCCTTCATCAGAGAGGGGGATGGGGTGAGGGTTCTGGAATAAATAGGGAGAGAGGGGGAGGCGGACCGAAGATGGAGAGAAAAGAAGATAGGTGGAGAGAGTATAGGTGGGGAGGTAGGGAGGGGATAGGTCAGTCCAGGGAAGACGGACAGGTCAAGGAGGTGGGATGAGGTTAGTAGGTAGATGGGGGTGCGGCTTGGGGTGGGAGGAAGGGATGGGTGAGAGGAAGAACAGGTTAGGGAGGCGGAGACAGGTTGGACTCGTTTTGGGATGCAGTGGGTGGAGGGGAAGAGCTGGGCTGGTTGTGTGGTGCAGTGGGGGGAGGGGACAAACTGGGCTGGTTTAGGGATGCAGTTGGGGAAGGGGAGATTTTGAAACTGGTGAAGTCCGCATTGATACCATTAGGCTGCAGGGTTCCCAGGCGGAATATGAGTTGCTGTTCCTGCAACCTTCGGGTGGCATCATTGTGGCACTGCAGGAGGCCCATGATGGACATGTCATCTAAAGAATGGGAGGGGGAGTGGAAATGGTTTGCGACTGGGAGGTGCAGTAGTTTGTTGCGAACTGAGCGGAGGTGTTCTGCAAAGCGGTCTCCAAGCCTCCGCTTGGTTTCCCCAATGTAGAGGAAGCCACACTGGGTACAGTGGATGCAGGATACCACATTGGCAGATGTGCAGGTGAACCTCTGCTTAATGTGGAATGTCATCTTGGGGCCTGGGATAGGGGTGAGGGGGGAGGTGTGGGGGCAAGTGTAGCATCGAGTATGCCCTCGACCGCGTCTCCCGTATTTCCCGCAACACGTCTCTCACACCCCGCCCTCGCCTCAACCGCCCAAAGAGGATCCCCCTCGTTCTCACACACCACCCCACCAACCTCCGGATACAACGCATCATCCTCCGACACTTCTGCCATCTACAATCCGACCCCACCACCCAAGACATTTTTCCATCCCCACCCCTGTCTGCTTTCCGGAGAGACCACTCTCTCCGTGACTCCCTTGTTCGCTCCACACTGCCCTCCAACCCCACCACACCCGGCACCTTCCCCTGCAACCGCAGGAAATGCAACATAAATAGGGAAGATGGGGAGGTGGATAGAAGATGGATAGAGGAGAAGATAGGTGGAGAGGAGACAGACAAGTCAAAGAGGAAGGGTTGGAGCAAGTAAAGGTGAATGAAGGTGGGGAGTTAGGGAAGGGATAGGTCAGTACAGGGAGGACGGACAGGTGAAGGGGGCAGGCTTAGGCTAGTAGGTAGGAGATGGGGGGTAGGGCTTGAGGTGGGAGAAGGGACTAGGTGGTAGGAAGGACAGGTTAGGGAGGCAGGGACAAGCTGGGCTGGTTTTGGGATGCGGTAGCGGGAGGGGAGATTTTGAAGCTTCTGAAGTCCGCATTGATACCACTGGGCTGCACGGTTCCCAGGTGGAATATGAGTTGCTGTTCCTGCAACCTTTGGGTGGCATTTTTTGTGGCACTGCAGGAGGCCCAGGATGGACATGTCATCTAAGGAATGGGAGGGGGAGTTGAAATGGTTCGTGAATGGAAATGCAGTTGTATAGTGTGAACCAAGCATAGGTGTTCCGCAGTGTGGTCCCCAAGCCTCCGCTTAGTTTCTCCGATGTAGAGGAAGCCACAATGGGTACAGCGGATGCAGTATACCACATTATCAGATGTGCAGGTGAACATCTGCATGATTTGGAAAGTCTTGGGGCCTGGGATGGGGCTGAGGCGGGAGGTGTAGGGGCAGGTGTGGCATTTCCTGCAGTTGTAAGGAAAAGTGCCAGGTGTGGTGGGGCTGGAGGGGAGTGTGGAGCAGACAAGGGAGTCCCGGAGAGAGTGGCCCCTCCGGAAAAGGGATAAGGGTGGGGAGGGAAATATATCTTTGGTCGGGTTGTATTGCAGATGGCTGAAGTGTCAAAGGATGATGCGTAGTATCCGGAGGTCGGTGGGGTGGTACGTGTGGACGAGGGGTATTCTGTTTTAGTTGTTATTGCAGGGAGGGGTTGTGAGGGATGAGTTGCAGGAAATGCGGGAGACACGGTTCTTGAACACTGATGGGGGCAAATTGCGGTTCTTGAAAAACAAGCAAATCTGAGATGTTCAGGAGTGGAATGTCTCATCCTGGAAGCAGATGCAGCAGAAGCAAAGGAATTGGGAATAGGGGATGGCATTTTTGCAGGAAGGTGGGTGGGAGGAAGTGTATTCTAGGTAGCTGTGGGAGTCAGTGTGCTTGAAATGAATATCGGTTTCCAGGTGATTGGAGATGGTCCAGGAAGGAGAGAGAGGTATCAGAAATGGTCCAGGTTAACTTAAGACTGGGGTGGAAGGTGTTGGTGAAGTGGATGAACTTGTGGGAGCATGAAGCAGCACTGATACAGTCATCAATGTAACGGAGCAAGAGGTGGGGTTTGGGGCCTGTGTAGGTGCGGAAGAGGGACTGTTCCACGTAACCGACAAAGAGGCAGGCATAGCTGGGGCCCATGCGTGTACCCATGGCCACCCCCTTTGTCTGTAGGAAGTGGAAGGAATTGAAAGAGAAGTATTTGAGGCTGAGGATGAGTTCGGCTAGGCAGATGAGGGTGTCAGTGGAGGGGGACTGGTCGGGCCTGCGGGACAGGAAGAAGTGAAGGGCCTTTAAGCCATCTGCATGGGGAATGCAGGTGTATGGGGACTGGATGTCCATGGTAAAGATGAGGTGCTGGGGACCGGGAATTGGAAGTTCTGGAGGAGATGGAGGGTGTGGGTGGTGTCACAAACATAGGTAGGGAATTCCTGGACCAAGGGTGAGAAAATGGAGTCAAGATAGGTGAAGATAAGTTCGGTGGGGCAGGAGCAGGTGGATACAATGGGTTGACCAGGACAATCAGGTTGGTGGATTTTGGGAAGGAGATAGAAGAGGGTGGTGTGGGGTTGGGGAATGATGAGGTTGGAGGCTGTGGGTGGGAGGTCACCTGAGGTGATGAGGTTGTGGATGGTTTGGGAGATGATGATTTGGTGGTCAGGGGTGGGGTCATGATCAAGGGGGTGGTAGGAGGAGGTGTCAGAGAGTTGGCTTCAGGCCTCAGTGATGTAGAGCTCAGTGCGTCATTCTACAACTGCGCCTCCCTTGTCCATAGGTTTTAAAGTGAGGTTGGGGTTGGAGCGGAGGGCTGCACGTTCTGCGGGGGAAGAGGCTGGAGTGGGTGAGAGGGGTGGAGAGGTTGAGGCGATTGATGTCATAACAGGAGTTGGAGATGAAGAGGTCGAGGGAGGGTAGGAAGCCTTGGGGTGGTGTCCATGAGGAGGGTGTGTGTTGGAGGCAGGAGAAAAGGTCAGTAAGAGAAGTGTTAGGCTGTTCTGAGGGAATCAGCCGACCCACAGAGGATCATTGTGGTAGGAAGCAAAGGTTCAACAGCATCCTTCGTCATAGCAGTGCTACTCGAGTCACGGATGTTCAGGATTAGCATTTGGCAGGTAAGCTACTGTTTATTGTGTATCTTGAGGAAATGGTTCCAGAGAAACAGTTCCTCACGTGTGACAGCTACCTCATTTGGCAAGTCCATTCATGTTCCTGGGGCAAGACTAACCCACTGAGGAGACCAAGATTCAAATGTATTCCGACATGTCCCACTGATGGCTGTTTAGATCCATACGTGCTGCTGAGGTGTGGAAATGCATGCTCACAGGGTGACAGATGCTGAAGGAACTCTTGTACGTGGTAATGTGTAGCTGGGATCAGTTATCTGTAAACCAAAGGTAAATTAAATCTTAAAGAAGGTGCTTCGATGATTCTTCAAAAACTTAATGAGTGGGCAAGTTTTGAAGAAAACAAAATATTCTTTTTAAAATTCAATCTCTCCTTACAGGACAAGAGACAGACTAAAGCACAGGATGTGATGGTTTGGGATTAAATGATGATAATGCTGACTAAAAACAAAGTACTGTGGATTCTGGAGATTTCGAATAAAAACAGAAAGTGCTGGAGAAACTGAACAGGTCTGGTAGAATTTGTGCAGGAACAAACTGTGCTAATGGTTTGAAACCAATGCATCGTCATTGGAACTGATCATCTATGAAAATGCCAAGGTTGCTTTCCCCACTTGTCCCTCAAAATCCCACGACTCAACATACAGAAAGAGGTCATTTGGTCCACTGTGTCTGCACCAGCTCTCTGAAGATTTTAACTTTAACTGGTTCTTCTTCCTGACCCTGTGTATTGCTTCAGTTTAAATAACTGTACTTTTGAACCAGCTTCCACCACATTTCCGAGCAGTGCATTCCACATCCTAACTATTTGCTGTATGTCATAGAGTCAGAAAGTCACGCAGCACAGAAACAGATCCTTTAGTTCCACATGGCTGACCATGTTCCCAAACTAAACTCGTCTCACCTGCCTGCACTTGGCCCATAACCCTCAACCTTTCCTATTCATGCACAATCCAAATGTCTTTTAAACATTGTACCTGTAACCAGCATCCAGCACTTTCTCTGGCAGTTCATTCCACACACAACGTTGCCCCTCATGTCCTTTTTAAATCTTTCTTTTCTTACTTGAAAAATATGCCCCCTTGTTTTGAACATCCACACAGGCGAAAAGACCCCTATCATTCACCTTACATGTGACCTTCATGATTTTATAAACTGCAATAAGGTCACCCCTGAATCTCCTGTGCTCCAATGAAAAAAGTCTCAGCCTTTCCAGTTTGTTCTTATATCTCAAACTCTCCATTCCTCGCAACATCCTAGTAAATCTTTTCTGAACCCTCTCCAGTTTAACAATATCCTTCCTGTAACAGAACAATGAGAACTGCACACAGTGCTCCAGAAGAGGCCTGACCAATGTCCTGTTTTCTCACATTGCATTTGCTTTGTGCTTTGTGAAGCATTTTATACTGTGCTGTCTGGTTATTGATCTTGTTGTGAGTGGAAACAATTTCTCCTGCCTATTCTGCCCAGAAACCTCAAGAATTTTTAGACATCTCCAAATTTTATCTCCATTGCAAATGCAATGTGAGAAAACAGATCATTCGTGAGGCCTTTTCTGGAGTACTGTGTGCAGTTCTGGTCATTCTGTTATAGGAAGGATATTATTAAACTGGAGCGGGTTCAGAAAAGATTTACTAGGATGTTGTTAGGAATGGAGCGTTTGAGATATAATAATAAACTGGAAAGGCTGAGGCTTTTTTTCACTGGAGCACAGGAGGTTCAGGGGTGACCTTATTGCAGTTTACAAAATCATGAAGGTCGCATGTAAGGTGAATGACGGGGGTCTTTTACCTAGGGTGGGTGTTCAAAATAGGGGGGCATATTGTTAAAGTAAGAAGAGACACCTCCTTCCCAAAGAAAACAGTCCAAACTTCTCCAAACTTTGCCGGTAACTGAAGTGTGTCATACTTGGAACAATTTGTGTACACTTTCCAATAAGTTTACGTCCTTCGAATAGTGTGGATCAGAGACTGACTATTAATGCCTGCCAAATAAGTGCTGGCAGCTGATCAGACCTTTAAACTAGTAGAGATCTAGTTGTGCCTTTCCAGTGACTTCTGTGCTGTCGGCTTTACTTCGTGCTTCTAAATGTTGTACCTCTCCACAGGGTTGAAAAGGATCCCAGGAAGATATCTGGTTGTGTTTGGAAAATCAACCAAGGAGGTCATCACACTGGACCTATCTTTGTCTGACTATTAAAAAAGATGACTCAGTTACATCGTCTTCCTCACCGAGGCTGAAGTTTGCAATCTTTCAGCTTCCTGGGGCTTCTTCAGGGTAGCACAGTCCTATTTCTACCTGGGGGGAGTCACCGAGAGTTTGAGGGAGATGCTGATAGTGGTGGCTGACAGCCCCGGCTTTGCTAAAAATACCTCTGGTGTGAATACATGTTGCCCAATGCCTGTTGAGGAGTGCCCATGATGACACAGAAGCACATGGCTGCATAGCTTGAGGTTCCTGTTTATTGGACTTTGTATCTCGTGGCCCTGTCAGCTCTATGTTGTCTGTTCCACTGACTGAGCAGGGAGGGCTAGCCATAAGGCAATGCTGCCTTTGTTTAGCCAAGCATCTGAAGTGCCTGTTTCTGTGTTTGTTCACAAGTAATTCAAGGCTGCATAAGTGACTGTGGTTTTAAGTGGCCTTTCCTGGTTTTGGCTCAAACAGTGGAGTCAATACAATAAGTGCATCTTTGACAGAATTGAATGCTGCTTTAAGAGAAAATTGGTGATGGTAATCTTCTGAGTATAAGAAATCTATTCTTTCTAAAACAATTCATCAAAAATATCAGATTTTCCAATCACTCTCATTATCTGTTTTAGAACAGATTGTGTCCAGCTTCTCCAGTGTGGAGGGTCCCCTTGAAACAATCTGTCTCCCACATGTCCATATTCTTTTTCTTCAATCTGAACAAAAGGATGCTCTGAGATGGATTGAGTTCCCACTGAGGGGATGATTTATTTTTCTCCTGAACAGTGCCTGGCAATTAATTGGTCAGTAGCAGTTCCCCACACAACAACTGCTGCTGGACCCATGCACTAAGGTCACTACATCCACAAGCCAGCAGCAAAGGAGAATGAAAGTGGCCGGACTCTGTCTGCTGCAGACCTTGGTCTTGCACCCTTTTTGTATTTTATAACATGCTCACTTTAAAAAGGCATGTTGGGGTAAATTTACTAGTGCTGTTTTCTCAGCACAGAGCAAGACTAGATGGAAACAGGACTCCAATACATTACAGTGCCATTTCTCCATCTGAGACTGTGGCTGTGACCTTAGAGTGACGGATGTGTGAATGCACCCCAAAGGTTATAACAAAGGCAAGAAAGCATGTTTGCCTCACCACACCCTCTTTAATCAAGCTCACCTAAATCTGACATTTCCCAAAATGTAGCTCTTTGGCATAATTTGTTTTAAACTGCTCCTTAGAATGTTTTATTACATTATAGGTAGTATATAAACAAAAGTTGTTGTTGCCTAGCCCTGTTAGTGTCTTGTGGCTGGGAAAAGGATTAACAACAGCAGCTCCTTTGTGGAGGAGAAAGAGAAGATCACAATCAAAACGTGAACTAATGGTTAATGTATCTGTACGTGCTGCTGTGGTAAATCATTGACAGAATCAGTGAGTATCTATTTGGTTCGCAGAGCCATCTATATTATTAAAGGAAAGCAACATCATGAAAGTTTACTGAGTTTCAGAAAAGAAGACCAAGAGATTGATCACAGCATTCTTCTGATCTTGAGAGGGATAATGAGTGCAATGGAACATGACGAAGACTGGGAATGTGTTCATCACTGTTCTAGTCTAAAGAAAATGGTGATGAATTGGAAATGTACCAGATGTATAAGTAACATGGCTTTTCGTGGCCTCTTGTATACTCTCCATCTTGCTCTCGGCCTACCATTTGGTGGCTGTACCTTCAGCTGACTAGCACCCAAACCGTGGAGTGTCTTCTCCTCTAGCTCTGCATCCCCCTTTCCTGTTTAACACCCTTGGCTTTGACTGAAATTGTAGTCATCATATCGATGTTCTTCAACCCTCTTCAATTGCCATTTTTTCCCTCATATATTCTTTTGGCGATTGCATTGAAGGTGCTATCTAAGTGCAAATTCTTGTTAATTTAACCTTTCTTTGTTCTGTTTCATTGAGTAAGAAAGACCAGGATTTGGCTGTTGGCTCCAGCGAACTTGTACAGCCTTGTCCTTCGGTTACATGTCATGGTTTTTGTTACTTTTTTGCTACGTGTTTTCTTGCCTGCAATTTTAGATCTGTATAAATGTTGCCACTTCTTCAGAAACTGAACTAAACCTGTTCTCTAGTCCTGCAGGGAATCTGAACATATGGCACTGTTAATTCTGAAGAAAATGTTCTCAATACATAGGACTAGCCTTGACCATACACAACATTGATGGGTGTGGAATTTTCTCCTTCTCTTCTGAAAGATGAACCAGCAAATACAGTAGTTTCCGAGCCGCATCTTGTTTTCTTTGTCGTCCTTCCTGCGAAGAACTACACTCAGCCCTCAAGATGAGATGAGGTTGATTTGCAAACTTCTTGAAACTGAGCCTTCTGGTTCAGGAGGCAAGGGACTGATGAGGGGTTGTTATGAGATGATCACACTTGCCTTTATTCTCAGAGTTTTCCTGCCTCTTGAACAGGTGATGGAAGGAGGTCAAATAAAAGTATGAATTAGCCTTTGCCCACAAACAGAATTAATAATGGCCACCTTGGCGGGAGATGAAAGATTAACTTTGGCCCATAAGGAGTTGAGTATAAGGTGTAGTTTTTTTGGAAAGAAAGTTTGGATCTGGAATGTATGGCTTTGATTGGAACAGTCCATGCAGATGCTTTTTTAATTCTCTCCTGGCATTGAAATTACATTCATAATGCGAGCTGTTTTAATTTAAAACATTTTAGATTGTGATACTGATGTCTTGAATCTTCGGACAGAGTTTTCTGACATTGCTGTCCATATCATGGAGGAAGTGGTGGATGCCAGCACAGTTAGAACATTGAAAAGACATTTGGATATGTGCATGAATAAAAATAGTTTGGGAGGGATACGGGCCAAGTGCTGACTGGTGGGACTAGTTTAGTTTGGGATTATGGTTGACTCTGGACTGGAGGGTCTATTTCTGTGCTGTGTGCCTATTATGATTCTATGAATGCATCATCCTGCTCACTTAGTCACTTTGTGGAGAAATCATGCACTCTCAAAACTTCTAAGATGATTGCCAGTGAACAAAATGAAAAGTTCCCAACATGTGAAACTTTGTGTTTAATTTTTCTGGTGTCAGTATTTAATGATTATAGCTTGAAGTTTGTGAAACACATGGGTTAAGTATCTGAATGAAGTACAAAGTCATTCAGTCTGGGTGGCCCAGGGAGTAAGTGCTTAGGGAATAAGTTCTCATGCTTATAACACCCAAGTGTGAAGTGAGTTCAAATCTCAAAAGTTTTTTTAAGCTGTGGTGCACAGTATATATGTTTTAATCAGTTATATGATGAAGACAACTGAGATATGAAGTATCACCTCCAGACACTTCCCAACTAGGAAAGGCAGAGTGGCTGAAAGGATGCATGCTTGCCTTTCTGCAATATAGTTGTGTGGAGTGCTAAGTTCAAAGCTAGTCATAGAACATCAGGGGCTGGTGTAGTAGGATTGGAGAAGAGGGTTAATGCAGGAGTATTCAGAATAAAAGGAGCCTGAGGAACTTAGAAGGCTGGGTAGTAGTAAGGGGAAGTAGCCAAGCTAGGGGCAGAGTTGTGTGGAGATAAGGGTGGCCCTGTGTAGCTGCTTGAAAAGGAGGTGGTGCCAAAAGCAGGGTGTGGTTTTTGCGGAGTAGGGTGGTGGCAGCAAGAGCAGATAATCCCCTGGTGGGGGAGGGATACAAGCCTTGCCACTACTTGCCCCTCCCCCTTATTGCCTACTATAACACTGAACAGACCCTGCTCCTCAATAACATCCTAACTCTGCTCCTCCTGAATCAGCCCACTACCTACTCCTTTCCCCCAGCTCACTACTTTCTGGGCTCAAACTCCAACTTTCTTTCTCCTTCTGACCCATCACTCTCACACAAGCCTACTGCCTCCACCTGGTCTTGAACCTAACTCTTAAGCTGGAATGTTGCAACAAGGCAAGCATGCATCCTTTCAGCTACTCAGCCTCGTACACTGGTTCATGTTTGGAGTTGATAATTAACATCTCTCCTCCTGCATGAGTTTAAACTTGATAATCCCACTACACATGAAAATATAAAGGATTTCATATTTCTCCAGAGCACCATCTGGTTTTGAACTTCCAACACACACACACACACACAACATCCAGAAACTGATACTCTGCCACCAAGCCATTCAACCTTCCTTACAAGGTTGTATTACGTTTACTTAGTCCTGAACTTGACTCTCGTCTAATCCTGTTACATAAAACCAAGATAATAAAATGTGAGGTTGGATGAACACAGCAGGCCCAGCAGCATCTCAGGAGCTCCTGAGATGCTGCTGGGCCTGCTGTGTTCATCCAGCCTCACATTTTATTATCTTGGATTCTCCAGCATCTGCAGTTCCCATTATCACTCACACATAAAACCAAGTATGCAATCCTTTCAACGACTCTGGTTGTCTGTTGATGTGATTTGGAATTGACACTGAACATTGCTGATCCCTTGATGCCTCTAAGTGCTCAAAATTACTGCATTGTGAACATTAACCTGAAAGACATCTTGCACCAGATTTGGAATTACTTCATCACAGGAAGGAGATACCTCCTTGACATGCCACTGAGGCTTCACCATTTTGTGTTACATTTCCATTCTGCTTCAGATTCTTCAATTTAAATCATTAGCAGATTGACACCGTGAAAATAAAACACAAACATCACAGTTGTGGAACTAGCCTGGCACATTCACTTTAAGCTGCAAGAGCTTTTGGGTTGATTCTGAAATCACTATTCTATTCCTTGCTCTTGAAGTTATATATATTGTTTCTTCCTTCAATTAAAGAGATTGAATCAACTTCTTAAACAGCATCAACTTTAAAATGTAAATCAACAGGGTTCCCCACTGCATCAGTGTTTGCAATATCAACATTGCCAAGCTCTCCACAGCAAAATAGAACTCTTGATAAGGCACGACACCAAACACAATTGCTTGTGGGAGCATTCTGCATGCAGATTGGTTGCTGTTTCTTCACCACAAGCAGGAGAAATGCACTTGGCCCCTTAGGCCTGCTCTGCCATTCTAAAAGATCATGGCTGATCTGCCCCAGGCCTTGACTCTTCATTTATGCTCCTCCTCCTCCTCATCAAATCTTTATTATTTGAAAAATCTATCAACCTCTTTTTTAAATACTTCCCATAATCCAGCTTCCTGTTTTGGATCACAGAGTGTATCCAAGCGGTTCAAGATTCGACAATATCAATTTGTCTAAATATGAACATTTATTGAGTAAGAGTAATAGAAAGGAACATTTACTAAGTAAATAAAAAGAATGAAAAAGAGAGGAAAGAAACAAAAAGCCTCACCCTTTTGGCCATCGGAGATCCCTTGACTGAAGTCTGGAGGCTAAGCTTGAACCAGACACTGCTCATGATTCCGGAATGAGGTGAAATCTCACAGCAGCAGCAGCAGCTTGGAGCAAAACTCTCTCTCTGTTATACACTGTGACAACCAGCCAGCAAAGAAAGCACATATAGAAAGACTAAACTGTTGACTCACACAGAAAGCACAGGATGGGCGAATAAGTGCAGGTGTCATCTTTGGATCTGAAAAGGACTGTTCAGAGGACTCATTCAAGGTCATATAACTTGTCAAGTTTTATAATAAAAGTTCCCAGCCTATTTTCCCAGACAGCTGTTGAATATCATCAGAGATAACGAAGTGTGGGGCTGGATGAACACAGCAGGCCAAGCAGCATCTTCGGAGCTTTTGTTATATTGGATTCTCCAGCATCTGCAGTTCCCATTATCTCTGCTGGATATCATCATTAACTTTTAGCCCTTCAGACCATCCTGTACACCTTCACAACTCTCTGGGGCACAGAATTTCACACATTTGATCTGAAAGAACAAATTTGTAGCTCAGCTTTAAATGAATTGCCCTTTAAAGTACTTCAGTGAGTGCGTAAAGTATTTTGGGACGCTCCTCTTTCATGAAATGGATGTTGTAAATGAACTTTTTTTTAAAAAAGAGTAACAAATTGAAAACTCACAGATCTTTTTCCCCTCTTTTTCTTCAGTTGTGAAGACAAAACACATTCAGTCACTGTAAACATGGTGAGATTATCTAAAGTCTGCATAAAGACAAAGATTTGTCAACAGTAAACATTCACCTCAATTCCAAATGTATTTCACTTGATAATAAAATGTGAGGCTGGATGAACACAGCAGGCCAAGCAGCATCTCAGGAGCACAAAAGCTGACGTTTTGGGCCTAGACCCTTCATCAGAGAGGGGGATGGGGAGAGGGAACTGGAATAAATAGGGAGAGAGGGGGAGGCGGACCAAAGATGGAGAGTAAAGAAGATAGGTGGAGAGAGTATAGGTGGGGAGGTAGGGAGGGGATAGGTCAGTCCAGGGAAGACGGACAGGTCAAGGAGGTGGGATGAGGTTAGTAGGTAGATGGGGGTGCGACTTGGGGTGGGAGGAAGGGATGGGTGAGAGGAAGAACCGGTTAGGGAGGCAGAGACAGATTGGACTGGTTTTGGGATGCAGTGGGTGGAGTGGAGGAGCTGGGCTGGTTGTGTGGTGCAGTGGGGGGAGGGGACGAACTGGGCTGGTTTAGGGATGCAGTTGGGGAAGGGGAGATTTTGAAACTGGTGAAGTCCACATTGATACCATTAGGCTGCAGGGTTCCCAGGCGGAATATGAGTTGCTGTTCCTGCAACCTTCGGGTGGCATCATTGTGGCACTGCAGGAGGCCCATGATGGACATGTCATCTAAAGAATGGGAGGGTGAGTGGAAATGGTTTGCGACTGGGAGGTGCAGTAGTTTGTTGCGAACTGAGCGGTGGTGTTCTGCAAAGCGGTCTCCAAGCCTCTGCTTGGTTTCCCCAATGTAGAGGAAGCCACACCGGGTACAGTGGATGCAGTATACCACATTGGCAGATGTGCAGGTGAACCTCTGCTTAATGTGGAAAGTCATCTTGGGGCCTGGGATAGGGGTGAGGGAGGAGGTGTGGGGGCAAGTGTAGCATTTCCTGCGGTTGCAGGGGAAGGTGCCAGGTGTGGTGGGGTTGGAGGGCAGTGTGGAGCGAACAAGGGAGTCACGGAGAGAGTGGTCTCTCCGGAAAGCAGACAGGGGTGGGGATGGAAAAATGTCTTGGGTGGTGGGGTCGGATTGTAGATGGCGGAAGTGTCGGAGGATGATGAGTTGTATCCGGAGGTTGGTTGGGTGGTGTGTGAGAACGAGGGGGATCCTCTTTGGGCGGTTGTGGCGGGGGCGGGGTGTGAGGGATGTGTTGCGGGAAATACGGGAGACGCGGTCAAGGGTATTCTCGATCACTGTGGGGGGAAAGTTGCGGTCCTTGAAGAACTTGGACATCCGGGATGTATTTCACTTGACCTTTCCAGTCAGTTTGTGGTGCCTCCTCACCTCTCTGACAGAATGTAAACTCACCAACTGTTTTTTTTGGAGTTATATCTCTTCTCTCAGCTTAAAATTATTACCTGCTTTTGGAATTTCAGTATCTTAGCCACCTCCTTCTTCCTTTGTATCTTTTTGATACCACCACAATCATCTATGGAAAACTAAAGTCAAATAATCACAAAATATCTTTGCTATTCACATAACCTTCCATCCTTCCTTATGGCGGTGTTATTTGCATCAATGGTTCTAAAGGCACCTCCAGGCAACCTCCTTTTCAATTTTCAATTTTAATTATGTGTTAAAAAACTTTATTTTTGATATCTTATTCGAACCATCCACTAATTTTCCTTGTTTGCCAGCATGCCATCTCTTCACATTATTCAGTTGCTCTTTTTTGAAAAAAAAACTACCGAGCCTTAGATTTGTTAACATATTTAAATCCTGTGCTTTGAAAAGATCAAAGGCTAACTGGAGGCAGAACATACCTACTCACTCCACAAAAGCCTGTCCATTATCTTCAATGGCATAAGCTCAGAGTATGAGGGAATACCCTTCACTATAAATTATACCACTGCATCATGACAACCGTCCCTCCCTCTACACCAACGTACACCAGCAACTTGCCCAAGCCTCTCCTCACAAGAGGTTGCTTGCACGTGCCTTTGGTAGGAGATGCAAGTAACTGGGATAACAATATCATTGTCAAGTAGACTTTTGTTCCTTCATGGAGATCTCTTCTGTCAAATACCCAGTTGCCCAATGCTTTGAAGCATCCAAAAGATTCCACTGGATTGCCACTTTGGTGGAAGTTGTTTATGAAACATAGTTGCTGCAAAATAAGGGCTGAACTTCTGTCTACGAGAAGGAGAAAGGACAGATGGCACCAGCCTTTCCTGATACATTCCCCTCCAAACCACATACCACCTGAGCCTGGAAGCAGATAAATGTTTTCACTGTTGCTGTGAAGGTTTTGTAAATCCATCCTTAACAGCACTGCGGGTGCCTCTGTTCCTTCCAGGTTGCAGCATTTCAAGAAAGCGAGTCAGCACGTTTTGTCAATTGCTAATGATGGTCAAATTCCATTAGAGAATCAAAAAGGGCTCCTATTTGAAAATTTGACATCCCATTTTATTTGGAAATTTGTCTGTTTACAGATTCAGAAGAAATCTTCCTGCTCAATGAGTTTGTCTTGTCTCTTTGAAAGATCAGTCTAAATTCTTCCTGCAACTCCATGTTCTGTCCTTGATTCTTCAGTCCACATATCATTTACACACACAAAATTACTTAAAATATCAGCTTTCACCACCTATTCAGGCAGTGTCTGAATCACAAGTGTTTGAAAACATCTGAAACTTTCACATTTTTAGCACCCTCCCACTCAGTCTTACATTCACTTAGATTACATCATGCTGTCACTCAAGGCACAGATAAAAGCCATTTGACTGATTATTTCCTGCTGATTCACCAATCCCAAAAGCACTGCAAGTTAATTTCCTTCAAATGTCCATTTAATTTCTTTTTGAAATCAATAATCCACATTATTTCATGTGATCAGCAGTCAATGTTCAAAAAAAAATTCCTCACGTGTCTCCTGCCAACACCATAGTGCTTGTCCCTTGTGCTTGTGCTATCATCTAATGGATCAATGTTTTCCTGGTCCACCCTCACATCTCCTTGCAGACCTCTATCAAAGCACTGCAGTATTAAGCCAAAATCCCTATTATTGAAAATACACGACAAGGCCTTGGACTTTTCACACATCTAAAATGCTGGACAAAAGCCTGAGATGAGGTGGCAACAAATACACCCAGAGCCAGAATGTTTTCAGTCTATTGTCCGGCCTGAAATTCCAATTTACACCTCACTCTAAGAGAACTATCAACCAAATCTAACACTCCAAACTGGAAATAACTTTTACCCTTTGGGTTACCCATCACAGACAATATGGGGTCTTGAGAGATACCAAACATTCAACTTCAATCAAAATCTATTTACAGAGAAACTGGACATTCAATTTCAATCAAAATACATTCATACATAATCTTAACTTTAGGAAACCAATTGACTTCAGAAGGAAACACCAGAAATACAAAGGTCAACACAGATTTGAGGGGAGATAACGGAGTACACAGTCTGTACAACTGCTCTTTGATGAAGGGTCTAGGCCCGAAATGTCAGCTTTTGCGCTCCTGAGATGCTGCTTGGCCTGCTGTGTTCATCCAGCTTCACACTTTGTTATCCTGTATAACTGCTAGCCCTGTTCTCACCTTGGGGGAAAGCTTTTTTCAGCAAGGTTCTGCACAAACAGCTTCCTCACAGTCTACAAGCCCCAACAAGCAGCTTCAGAACCACAGAGGCTGAACAGAGAAGTTGAATCCAGAAGCTAAACCAAGGGTATCATCCAACAAAGGAATTTCGAGACGGTGGAAGTCAACCAATCACGATCTGAACAAGAGCTTCAGATAGGGGCCTGTTCCAAACCAAGAGAAGCAATGGCAAGAACCTCAACAGCCAACTGTAACTCACAATCGCAATTTCCTCAGTGGTGAGCTTTAAAATCCAGAGACCCTAAAGTTTCCAACCTAACTCGCAGGAAGCAGAAGGCCGGTGTGACAGTGCACAGACCCGAAGGGTAGGAAGCCTGATTATCGTTTCTGTGATTAAAATTGTGGTTTAAATTCCAACAATGTTTAATCTGTGCATAATTTAATAACATATTTAATTACTGTCGTCTGCATAATTGATAGTGTTAATTTCACTGCTTGTTGCTTTTACCTTTATTTCTCTTGCCCTAAAACACCTGGCAATAGCCTTCTTCATTTCACTTTGCTAAATAAATCTAGAATCAGAACCAGGGACCTGGTGGTGATTCAAACTACCTAAAATCAGTAAGTTACTGATTGTAAACCAGAACACTACAGCACCTTGGTATCATCAATTATCAAGGCCACTTTACACGACTCATTGCTTTCATTTCTCTGAAACTAACTTTGTTACCAAAATATCTTCTCCTTGAGATTCCACTCTGCTTTCAAAAACACAACATTAAGCTCACTTCCTCAGAGAGTGAACTAAAAATGATAAAGTTAAAAAAGAAAGGCACTCAATTATATAGCACCTTCTAAGATCTGAGAATTCTTTACACCAATCAAATGCATACCTGAATCATCAACAGCGTTGTTGGAAATCTGGCCACAAGTTAACACACAGCAAGTTTCCTAAACAGCAATGTGATGATGAACAGGTAGTCCATTTAGTGATAATAAAATGTGAGGCTGGATGAACACAGCAGGCCAAGCAGCATCTCAGGAGCACAAAAGCTGACGTTTCGGGCCTAGACCCTTCATCAGAGAGGGGGATGGGGGGAGGGAACTGGAATAAATAGGGAGAGAGGGGGAGGCGGACCGAAGATGGAGAGTAAAGAAGATAGGTGGAGAGGGTGTAGGTGGGGAGGTAGGGAGGGGATAGGTCAGTCCAGGGAAGACGGACAGGTCAAGGAGGTGGGATGAGGTTAGTAGGTAGCTGGGGGTGCGGCTTGGGGTGGGAGGAAGGGATGGGTGAGAGGAAGAACCGGTTAGGGAGGCAGAGACAGGTTGGACTGGTTTTGGGATGCAGTGGGTGGGGGGGAAGAGCTGGGCTGGTTGTGTGGTGCAGTGGGGGGAGGGGATGAACTGGGCTGGTTGAGGGATGCAGTGGGGGAAGGGGAGATTTTGAAACTGGTGAAGTCCACATTGATACCATATGGCTGCAGGGTTCCCAGGCGGAATATGAGTTGCTGTTCCTGCAACCTTCGGGTGGCACCATGATGCCACCCGAAGGTTGCAGGAACAGCAACTCATATTCCGCCTGGGAACCCTGCAGCCATATGGTATCAATGTGGACTTCACCAGTTTCAAAATCTCCCCTTCCCCCACTGCATCCCTCAACCAGCCCAGTTCATCCCCTCCCCCCACTGCACCACACAACCAGCCCAGCTCTTCCCCCCCCACCCACTGCATCCCAAAACCAGTCCAACCTGTCTCTGCCTCCCTAACCGGTTCTTCCTCTCACCCATCCCTTCCTCCCACCCCAAGCCGCACCCCCAGCTACCTACTAACCTCATCCCACCTCCTTGACCTGTCCGTCTTCCCTGGACTGACCTATCCCCTCCCTACCTCCCCACCTACACCCTCTCCACCTATCTTCTTTACTCTCCATCTTCGGTCCGCCTCCCCCTCTCTCCCTATTTATTCCAGTTCCCTCCCCCCATCCCCCTCTCTGATGAAGGGTCTAGGCCCGAAACGTCAGCTTTTGTGCTCCTGAGATGCTGCTTGGCCTGCTGTGTTCATCCAGCCTCACATTTTATTATCTTGGAATCTCCAGCATCTGCAGTTCCCATTATCTCTAGTCCATTTAGTGATACTGGATAAGCAATAAACCTTGCAAGCAACCCCTCCTCTCCTCAGGATTCCCGGAAGGTATGTTGCCTCCCTGGTGCCAGGTTCCGGGACGTCTCCGATCGGGTGTATAAGGTTCTAAAAGGGGAGGGCGAACAGCCAGAAATCGTGTTACATATTGGCACAAATGATATAGCCAGAAATAGGATTGAGGATATACAAAGTGATTTCAGGGAGTTAGGATGGAAGCTGCAGAGCAGGACGAACAGAGTAGCGTTCTCTGGTTTACTACTAGTGCCACAAGATAGCGAAGCGAGGAACAGGGAGCGGGCGCAGCTGAACACGTGGCTACGCAGCTGGTGTAGGAGGGAGGGCTTCAGATATGTAGATAATTGGGATGCCTTCTGGGGAAGGTGGGACCTGTACAAGAAGGACGGGTTGCATCTGAACTGGAAGGGGACCAATGTCCTGGGTGGAAGGTTTGCTTGAGTAGTTCGAGAGGGTTTAAACTAGTATGGCAGGGGGTGGGAACCTGAGCTGTATACCGGAGTTGAGAGTTGATGCAGGTGAGGCAGTAGCAAGAGGTAGACCAGCTAGTGGGAAGGAACCAAGGGATCGGTTAAAGTGTGTTTGCTTTAATGCAAGGAGTATCAGGATTAAAAGTGATGAACTTAGAGCATGGATCAGTTCCTGGTGCTATGATGTTGTGGCCATAACAGAGACATGGGTTTCTCAGGGGCAGGAATGGTTGCTGGATGTTCCAGGGTTTAGAACATTTGAAAAGAATAGGGAGGGGGGAAAAAGAGGAGGGGGTGTAGCACTACTAATCAGAGAGGGTATCACAGCTACAGAAGCTTCCATTGTCGAGGAAGATCTGCCTACTGAGTCAGTACGGGTGGAAATTAGGAACAGCAAGGGAGCAGTCACCTCGTTAGGGGTTTACTACAGGCCCCCCAATAGCAGCAGGGAGATTGAAGAAAGCATAGGTCGACAGATTTTGGAAAAGTGTGCACGCAGTAGGGTTGTTGTAATGGGTGACTTTAACTTTCCTAATATTGATTGGAACCTCCTTCGAGCAGAAGATTTGAATGGAGCTGTTTTTGTAAGGTGTGTTCAGGAGGGTTTCCTAACGCAGTACGTTGACAGGCCGACGAGGGGAGAGGCCATTCTAGACTTGGTGCTCGGAAACGAGCCAGGGCAGGTATCAGATCTTGTGGTGGGAGAGCATTTTGGTGATAGTGACCATAACTGCCTCACATTCTACATAGCTATGGAGAAGGAGAGGATTAGGCAAAATGGGAGGATATTTAATTGGGGAAGAGGAAACTATGACGCGATTAGACATGAGTTAGGAAGCATGGACTGGGAGCAATTGTTCCATGGTAAGGGAACTATAGACATGTGGAGACTGTTTAAGGAACAGTTGTTGCGAGTGATGAGTAAATATGTCCCTCTGAGACAGGCAAGAAGGGGTAAGATAAAGGAACCTTGGATGACAAGAGCGGTGGAGCTTCTTGTGAAAAGGAAGAAGGTAGCTTATATAAGGTGGAGGAAGCTACGGTCAAGTTCAGCTAGAGAGGATTACATGCAGGCAAGGAAGGAACTCAAAAATGGTCTGAGGAGAGCCAGGAGGGGGCACGAGAAAGGCTTGGCAGAAGGAATCAGGGAAAACACAAAGGCATTTTACACTTATGTGAGGAATAAGAGAATGGTCAAAGAAAGAGTAGGGCCGATGAGGGATAGCATAGGGAACTTGTGTGTGGAGTCTGAGGAGGTAGGGGAAGCCCTAAATGAGTTTTTTGCTTCTGTCTTTATGAAAGAAATGAACTTGGTAGTGAATGAAACCTTTGAAGAGCAGGTGTGCATGCCAGAATGGATAGAGATAGAGGAAGCTGATGTGCTGAAAATTTTGTCAAACATTAAGATTGACAAGTCGCCAGGCCTGGACCAGATTTGTCCTCGGCTGCTTTGGGAAACAAGAAATGCAATTGCTTCGCCACTTGCGAAGATCTTTGCATCCTCGCTCTCCACTGGAGTCGTACCTGAGGACTGGAGAGAGGCAAATGCAATTCCTCTCTTCAAGAAAGGAAATAGGGAAATCCCCGGCAATTACAGACCAGTAAGTCTCATGGCTGTCGTCTGCAAGGTGTTAGAAAGGATTCTGAGGGATAGGATTTATGACCATCTGGAAGAGCATGGCTTGATCAAATACAGTCAACACGGCTTTGTGAGGGGTAGGTCATGCCTCACAAACCTTATAGAGTTTTTTGAGGATGTGACTAGAAAAGTTGATGAGGGTCGAGCTGTGGATGTGGTGTATATGGACTTCAGTAAGGCATTTGATAAGGTTCCCCATGGTAGGCTCATTCAGAAGGTCAGGAGGAATGGGATACAGGCGAACTTAGCTGCTTGGAAACAGAATTGGCTGGCCAACAGAAGACAACGAGTGGTAGTAGAATGAAAATATTCTGCCTGGAAGTCAGTGGTGAGTGGGGTTCCACAGGGCTCTGTCCTTGGGCCTCCACTGTTTGTAATTTTTATTAATGACTTGGATGAGAGGATTGAAGGATGGATCAGCAAGTTTGCAGACGACACAAAGGTCGGAGGTGTCGTTGACAGTGTAAAGGGCTGTTGTAGGCTGCAGCAGGATATTGACAGGATGCAGAGATGGGCTGAGAGGTGGCAGATGGAGTTCAACCTGGATAAATGCGAGATGATGCATTTTGGAAGGTCGAATTTGAAAGCTGAGTACAGGATTAAGGATAGGATTCTTGGCAGTGTGGAGGAACAGAGGGATCTTGGTGTGCAGATACATAGATCCCATAAAATGGCCACCCAAGTGGACTGGGTTGTTAAGAAAGCATATGGAGTTTTGGCTTTCATTAACAGGGGGAATTGAGTTTAAGAGTCGTGAGATCTTGTTGCAGCTCTATAAAACTTTGGTTAGACCACACTTGGAATACTGCATCCAGTTCTGGTCGCCCTATTATAGGAAAGATGTGGATGCTTTGGAGAGGGTTCAGAGGAGGTTTACCAGGATGCTGCCTGGACTGGAGGGCTTATCTTATGAAGACAGGTTGACTGAGCTTGGTCTCTTTTCATTGGAGAAAAGGAGGAGGAGAGGGGACCTAATTGAGGTATACAAGATAATGAGAGGCATAGATAGAGTTGATAGCCAGAGACTATTTCCCAGGGCAGAAATGGCTAGCACGAGGGGTCATAGTTTTAAGCTGGTTGGAGGAAAGTATAGAGGGGATGTCAGAGGCGGGGTCTTTACACAGAGAGTTGTGAGAGCATGGAATGCGTTGCCAGCAGCAGTTGTGGAAGCAAGGTCATTGGGGTCAATTAAGAGACTGCTGGACATGCATATGGTCACAGAAATTTGAGGGTGCATACATGAGGATCAATGGTCAGCACAGCATTGTGGGCTGAAGGGCCTGTTCTGTGCTGTACTGTTCTATGTTCTTCAAATATTGCCAGAAGACAGTTTACAAGAGCGTATGGTGCTATATTTTGGGCTCTGAGCCAACAGTTACAGAGTAGAGGCAACCAGTCATTTGTGCTGAATTTTCAGGCAATTTATTCAGTTTAAGGAGCAGTTTAGGTATGAAGACTCAGTTAATAAAACAAAAAAAGATTTACGATCAAAGACGATTCAGCTTATTCACTGTTAGCAGAAAATGAACAAGTAATTGGTATAGAACGTGTCAAACTCATTAATGCCGTGAAGGCAGTATCCTGGTCTCAGTCCAAAGTGGTGAGGAACTCTTCCCTAGGCCTCTTTTGCTCCATTTGAAGGAGACAGTTGGCTGTACAACTCTGCCCCGTGCCTTTGAGCATTTATTCATACACCCTATTTCTAATGATTAGTAGATTACTCCATGTCAAACATTTGCTTGAGCTGTTCTAGCCAATCATCATGGGCTAAATACTCATGATGCTGAAATAACTGTTGCTCTCTTGCCCACTCCCAGCTCAAGGTCAGCTTACATTTTATAAGGACAGACTCTACTGTTTTTCCTGAGCATCGTGTGGCAGTGGGCATCTGTGGCCTAGTAGCCTTTGTTCCCTTCAATTTGCCATTTGACCTTGCTGTTTGAGGTTATTGATGCTTGGACAAAGAAGATAACTGTTGCAGCAGCAGTTTTACGATTTCTTACGCAATTCAGAACTGATTAGAAAATATGATGATAATTTTGCTCTTAAAAGGCACCTAGTTTCTAATGATGGAATCTCAGCACAATGCTTCATGTGTGAGGCAACAGCACTGACAGTGCAGCAAAGCTGCAGGACTGCATTGATGTGTTATCTTGGTTGACATGCTCAACCCTCTGGCTGGAACTTGAACCCACAATATCCTAACAGTGTAGAGACCAGCCTGCCATTTCTCCAACCTGTCAGAGTTGAACAGTGCAATAACATTCCATCTAAATTTGCAGATGGATCAATAAGTACACAGGATTTTTATGGTTCCACAGTACACCCAGCTCTTTTCTTTGCAAAGGAAGACCGCCTATGCTGAAATGAATGAGAGTTGTCTGGAATGGATGTTGAGTCATCATAATGCATCTCAAATATTAAGGAATTATATCATAATCAAAACATTAACTGTGTTTCTTTCCCCATAGATGCTGCCAGACTGGCGGCATTTCTCCAGAATTCTGCTTACACTTCAGATTTCTAACATCTGCAACACATTGCCATGCACTGTTGATGCCTTAGATTTTGGAAGAAATACAATTTATTAAAAGTGTGTGTGCTTTGTAATTTTAAGTTTCTGAATGGATAAAATCCCTTTAAGATTTGTAGAATTGCACAGCTCCTCTTCCAACAATAAATCCACTGATAACCTGCCATCACAAGATGCAAAGAAGACACGATTATTAAGTGGCCTGATCACCACCAGTACATTTTTTTCATGTGCAATCGATTTCAGTCATTTATTCCTGGCCATTTCTGCACTACACAGAGTTCAAATGGGGGCACAGTCCTGCATTCAATTGTTCCCATTTTGAAGTTAACTTCATTTGCATGAGAGTTCAGGGAAGAATTATACTCAAACTGACAGCACTTCAGTAGAGATATTCTGCTGAAAGTCAAAATGCACATGTTTGTTTGAACCATGATAGAACATTATCTTCTCAGCATCTGTGCTGTATTTGTGAATTTTTAGACTTGAGCAAAAATAGAAAAGAAATCTCATTGTTAAGAAGGGTAAAATCTTATGTTTCGGTGACATAAGTCATTAAAATGTGAAGCAACTGGTAGCTTGCTGGTCCATTAATTCTCCAGCTTCACCATTTATTGCAAATTACATATGCACACCTGCTGCAGTGTTCCAAAGTTTCCTACCATAAATATCAGAAATTGTTGCTCAGAAAAATTAGAAGTAGGATTACACCGTGAGGAGAAGGTCAAAGGTTTCTGTTGCAGATCCTTTGTGTGTCCTCATGCTCCTGTGTTCTGTGCAATTTGGCCATTGCATATGGTTTGTGGCAATCAGGGTGGACAAACCAGAGCTTGTGTTGTCAAGAACATACATGAAATTACACGTGAAAGTCAGTCCAATGAGAGAGCCAACTACCACATCTGTAATACAAAAATGAAACTTTCATTAAGAACATAACATCAGTTTTCTTGCATAGTGAATGGTTTTAAGCATCATATAAACTACAGGCAGAAAAAGACAACTTGGTTCCCCAAGCCTGCTCCACCAATATGCCTTTGAGCATTATTAAACAAAATTACAATACTGAACCGCATAAGGAAATGGTAGGATGAGTGATTAAAGATAGCTGAAAGTGGAAGTTCTTAAAATACATCATTAAGGAAGCGAGAGATAGAGTTGGAAAGGTCTGGAAGGAATTCCAGAGCTAAGGGCCCAGAATGTGAGAGGGGCTAGAATTGGAAGAAAGCAGAAATTGAAGAGGACAGATGGGCTTTATTTGCTTTTAAAGATATGAAGTGACAGGAGAGTGAACATTTAAAAATGGTAACAATGTTAAAGTGAATGTTGTGTGTGACTGGCAGCAGTTTGGTGCGGTGAGCACAGGACAGATGAAACTGCTTTTGGTGTTAGTTTGAATATAGACAGCAAACATCTGGATGAGCTCAAATTCAGAATAAAAGGCTAAAAAATGACAAGACAACATGCATGGTTAGGATGAATATTGCCTTCTGGAAATAGGAAAGCAAATAAGAACGCCAGTTCGCTTCTAATTGTCTTCTGACTGCCCCAATTCCATTTGAGATTGCCAGATTGTTACTTTTGGAATTCAGCTAAGACAATGATTTTGCATTCCTGACTGAAGGATTGATAGCTGGGAGAAGGCAGGAGGCATGAGATTACAGGAATTTCTACAGCAGTCACTTTTAACTGAGAATTGGGTGATGACAAATAGAGATTGGGGCTCAAAAAGATGCAGTACAATCTATGAAGGGAATTAAGTGCTGTACAAAAATGATCGAGGTACAAGGATCTGTACATGAAAAATGTAAAAAGCATTTAGGAACACGGGATCAGGAAGTGGTGACTTGGCTCCTCAAACCTCTCAACCATTCAATAAGCTCATGGTTGATCTGGTTGTAGTCTCAACCCTTGAGGCACTGTCAGCAGTACTGTCAGGAGAGCTGTAGTGTTGGGGCATTGTTAACATGAACAATGCAGGGCTGATATTCTGGCAAGTCTTATGAGCAGAGTGATAGAGAGGCCCTAAATTAAATAGTGGACCGAGGAGTCACATAAGGGAAGATGTGATCATTTAAAAGGAAACAATGAAGCAAGACAGCACATATTAATAAGGGTAATGATGATCAGCCGTAGCAGGGACAGAGCAGATTCACCAAAGTTGGCAAAATATAGGCAAGACCTAACTAAAATTGGGTGTCAGAATGTTAACAGCGCTCACAACAAAATGGATTGGCTTCTAAATGAATGACAATGATGACAGAGATAAGCACACAACACAGCCTCAAAGCAGACTAAACTTCTCCCCCTTATCTTAAATCTATGATACTGGTCACTGAAATGTTTCTTCCTCCATACACCCTTTGTATGCCCTTCATAATTTTATACATCTCAATTACCCCTCTCATTTCCTGCCACTCTAAGGAAAACAACCCATCAGTCCAGTGTCTCTTCATAACTGAGTCTCTCCAGCCCCAGCAACATAAATCTCCTCTGGACCTTTTCCAGTGCAATTACATCTCTCCTATCATGTGGATTCCAGAAGTGCACACAGTACTCTACCATTGTAGCTTAGCATTTTATTCAGCTTCAGCATCATCTCCCTGCTCTTAAAGGCAAGTATAACATTGGCTTCTCAAAGACTATATCTATCTGTCCTGATACTTTAAGTGACTGGTGTCCACGCATACAAGGTCCCTCTGATCCTTAATGCATTAAGGGTCCCAGCTTTCATCATGCCTTTTTTTGTCCTGCTCAAATGCATGACCTCACATTTATCCAAACTGAATTTCATTTGCTGCTGATCTGCCCAGCTGACCAGCTGGTTGATATCCTCTTGCAGTCTCTGGCTATCCTCTTCACTATTTACCGGCCTACCAATTTCTGTAATATCTGCAAACTTGATGACCAGGCCTCCTGCATTCACGTTTAAATCATTTATATAAATTACGAGCAGCAAGAGCCCCAACACCAATCCCTGTGCAACCCCAGTGGACAAACATTTCCAGTCAGAAAAACATTCCTTAACCATCACCTTCTGCTTTCCACCACTCATCCAATTGTGGATAAAATTTGTCAAATCTTTTTGGGGCCCATGCTCTTACCTTTCTATCAGTCTCCCATGTGGGACCTTAGCAAAAGCCCTGCTGAAGATAATCATCTACATCAAAGGCATTGCCCTCATCTACATACCCAATCATCTCTTTAGACACAACCTGTTCAGGGATTATGAAGCACCAGGAAAGAAATTGAAGTACAGGTCCTCAAGAGTCATAATTTCCTGATTACTGCCTGAGCCACATGCCAATTGGCATAGGGAAAAGAAAGTTAGGGAAGTAAACATGAGGCTAAGGGATTGGTGTGGGAAAGAGGGATTCCAATTCATGGGGCACCGGCATCAGTTTTGGAACCGGGGGGATCTGTACCATTGGGACAATCTCCACCTGAACCGATCTGGAACAAATGTTCTAGCGAAAAGGATAAATAGGGTGGTCAGTAGGACTTTAAACTTCTGAGTTGAGGGGAAGGGAAAGTGAAAGAGACAGGGAGTATGGAGTTAAATGGAAAGATAAGCAACAGGACAGCATGTGTATAGGTGGGTTTAAGCTCGAGGCAGACTAGGAATACACAAAAAGGAAGGATAGCTTAAGACATTTTAGGATTTCCAATCTCTCTAATAATGATAAGAAAGTTAGCATTAAGTCACTTTATCTAAATGCTCGTAGTATTCACAACAAAGTTGATGAATTAACAGCACAAATCCTCTTGAATGATTATGATGTGGTAGGCATCACAGAGACATGGTTGCAGGGAGTTCAGGACTGGCAGTTAAACATCCAAGGATTCACAACATATCGAAAAGACAGGGAGGTGGGCAGAGGGGTGGGGTTGCCTTGTTAGTTAAGAATGAAATTAAATCTATGGCACTGAATGACATAGGGTCAGAGGATGTGGAGTCTGTGTGGGTGGAGTTGGGGAACCACAAAGGCAAAAAAACTATAATGGGAGTTATGTACAGAGGTCCTAACAGCGATCAGGACCAGGGGCACAAGATGCACCAGGAAATAGATGGGGCATGTCAGAAAGGCAAGGTCATGGTGATCATGGGGGACTTCAATTTTCAGGTGGACTGGGTGAATAATGTTGCCGGTGGATCAAAAGAAAGGCAATTCATGGAATGTTTGCATGATGGCTTTTTGGAACAGCTTGTGACGGAGCCCACAAGGGAGCAGGCTATTCTGGACTTAGTGCTATGTAATGAGCCAGACTTTATAAAAGACCTTAAAGTAAGGGAACACTTAGGAGGCAGCAATCATAATACGGTAGAGTTCAGTCTGCAGTTTGAAAGAGAGAAGGCAAAATCGGATGTAATGGTGTTACAGTTAAATAAAGGTAATTACAGGGGCATGAGAGAGGAATTGACGAAAATCGACTGGGAGCAGAGCCTAGCGGGGAAGACAGTAGAGCAACAATCGCAGGAGTTTCTGGGTGTAATTGAGGACACAGTATAGAGGTTCATCACAAAGAAAAGAAAGATTATCCGGGGTGGGATTAGACAGCCATGGCTGACAAAGGAAGTCAGGAAATACATCAAAGAAAAAGAGACAGCCTATAAAGTGGCGAAGAGCACTGGGAAATCAGAAGAATGGGAAGGCTACAAAAACAGAGGATAACAAAGAGAGCAATAAGGAAGGAAAGGATCAAATATGAAGGTAGGCTAGCCAGTAATATTAGAAATGATAGTAAAAGCTTCTTTCAATACATAAGAAGCAAACGAGAGGCAAAGGTAGACACTGGGTCGCTCCAAATTGATGCTGGAAGGCTAGTGATGGGAGATAGGGAAATAGCTGAAGAACTTAATAAGTACTTTGCGTCAGTCCTCACAGTGGAAGTCATGAGTAGTATGCCAAAAATTAGGGAGAGTCAGGGGGCAGAGTTGAGTATGGTAGGCATTACAAAAGAGAAAGTGCTAGAAAAGCTAAAAGGTCTAAAAATTGATAAATCTCCTGGCCCCGATGGGCTACATCCTAGAGTTCTGAGGGAAGTGGCTGAGAAAATAGCAGAGGCTTTGGTTGTGATCTTTCAAAAGTCACTGGAGTCAGGGAAGGTCCCAGATGATTGAAAAATTGCTGTTGTAACCCCCTTGTTTAAGAAAGGATCAAGGCAAAAGATGGAAAATTATAGGCTGATTAGCCTAACCTTGGTAGTTGGTAAAATTCTAGAATCCATTGTCAAGGATGAGATTTCTAAATTCCTGGAAGTGCAGGGTCAGATTAGAACAAGTCAGCATGGATTTAGTAAGGGGAGGTTGTGCCAGACAAAGCTTTTAGAATTCTTTGAAGAGGTAACATGTATGTTAGACCAGGGAAACCCAGTAGATGTTATCTATCTAAACTTCCAACAGTCCTTTGATACAGTGCCTCACGGGAGGATGCTGAGCAAGGTGAGGGCCCATGGTGTTCGAGGTGAGCTACTGTCTTGGATTGAGGATTAGCTGTCTGACGGAAGGCAGAGAGTTGGGATAAAAGGCTCTTTTTCAGAATGGCAACCGGTGACGAGTGGTGTCCCGCAGGGTTCAGTGTTGGGGGTGCAGCTGTTCACCTTATATATTAATGATCTGGATGAAGGGACTGGGGGCATTCTGGCTAAGTTTGCCGATGATACGAAGTTAGGTGGACAGGCAGGTAGTACTGAGGAGGTGGGGAAGCTGCAGAAAGATTTAGACAGTTTAGGAGAGTGGTCCAGGAAATGGCTGATGAAATTCAATGTGAGCAAATGTGAGGTTTTGCACTTCGGAAAAAAGAATACAGGCATGGACTATTTTCTAAACGGTGAGAAAATTTGTAAAGCAGAAGTAGAAAGGGATCTGGGAGTGTTGGTCCAGGATTCTCTAAAGGTTAACTTGCAGGTAGAGTCCGTGATTAAGAAAGCAAATGTAATATTTTCGTTTATCTCAAGAGGGTTGGAATATAAAAGTAGTGATGTGCTTCTGAGATTTTTTAAAGCTCTACTTAGGCCCCATTTAGAATACTGTGTCCAATTTTGGGTCCCACACCTCAGGAAGGACATACTAGCCCTGGAGCGTGTCCAGCGGAGATTCACATGGATGATCACATGGTAGGTTTAATGTATGATGAATGGCTCCGGATCCTGGGATTGTACTCATTAGAGTTTAGAAGGTTGAGGGCAGATCTAATAGAAACTTACAAGATAATGTATGGCTTAGAAGGGGTGGACGCTGGGAAGTTGTTTCCGTTAGGCAGGGAGACTAGGACCCGTATGGTCTTATGGTCTATGGCCTTAGAATTAGAGGGGGTAAATTTGAAATGGAAATGAGACGACATTTCTTCAGGCAGAGAGTGGTGGGCTTGTGGAATTCATTGCCACGGAGTGCTGTGGAGGCCGGGATGTTAGATGCCTTCAAGGCAGAGATCAATAAATTCTTGATCTCACAAGGAATCAAGGGCTACGGGGAGAGTGCAGGGAAGTGGAGTTGAAATGCCCAGTCATGATTAAATGGCGGAGTGGACTTGATGGGCCGAATGGCCTTATTTCCACTCCTATGTCTTATGGTCTTACGGTCTAACCACCCTTTGGCAAAACTAAGCTGACTCCTCTTCATTAATTCCTGTCTCTTCAAATGCAGATTAATTCTGTCACCTAGAATAATTTACCCACCATTGAGGTTAGATTGACTGCCCTGGGGTTTCCTGGTTTCTTTCTTTCTTTATTGATTTTCTTTATTCATTCATGGGATGAGGCCTTGCTGGCCAGGCAGCATATATTGCCCACGGTAATTCATTGCTATGGGTCTGGAGTGACATGCAGGCCAGACCAGACATGGATGGCAGTTTCCTTCTCTAAAGGACATCAGTGAACCAGATGGGTTTTCCCCGACAATCGGTGATGGATTCACAGTCATCATGAGATTCTTAATTTGAGATATTTTTACTGAATTCAAGTTCCACCAACTGCCAAGGCAGGATTCGAACCTGGGTCCCCGGAACAATAACCGGGTCTCTGGATCAATAGTACAGTGATAATACCATTAGACAATTGCCTCCCCATATCCCTTGCTCCCATCTTGAATAACAGTCATTCTGTTTTTCATTTTTTCTGTCATCACAAGCTGGCTTAGATTGTGTGAACACTGTCCATACAGAACACTCATAGCCTCAAGATGCTAGAGGTTGTACCCCGTTAGTGCATTGATTTCAACATTTGCCTTTTAACATTGAAAACTCAAAGAGGGCTTCTAGTTCTTTGCTGTTGAAACAGCTGATCTGGGTCAAATGGTACCTTTTGAACACACTGCAAATGCTGGTACTTGACTATTTTTTCCTTGTCATGTAAAATTACTGCAATGTCAGAACAGCTGAAAACTTGTTAGAAGTGATGGAAGATCACAATTTGTGACCATACGCAAATTTTACATAATAGAAAAAACACGAACGAAGGATTAGATGCCATTGACATTTATGGGAGAAATGTGAAAGGTTAAAACACAGAAATAATCTCTTTGCTATTTCAGAAATGAAGTATGCTATGACATTCTTATGCACTATGGCCCAAGTTAAATAGTCATAGAGTTGTACCGCCTGAAAATGGACCCTCCAATCCAACTCATCCACAAATTCCACATTAATCTAGCCACATTTGCAACATTTGTCCCATATCCCTCTAAACCCTTCCTATTCATATACCCATCCAGGTGCCTTTGACGTGTTGTAATTGTACCCACATCTACCACTTCCTCCAGCAGCTCATTCCATACATGCACCATCTTCTGTGTGAAAATATTCCTCCTTAGTTCCTCCTTTTAACAGTTTCCCTCTTATCTTAAACCTTTGCCCTCTCGTTTTGCACTCCCCTGCCCTGAGGAAAAGACCCTGGCTACTGACCCTATCCATGCACCCTTGATTATATAAACAAGGTCACTCCTCATCCTCCGATGCTCCAAGGAAAACAGCCCCAGCCTAGTCAGCCTCTCCCTGTCTGGTGTTTTAGCGCCAATCTGTTTTGAAAGGCAAGACCATCCTGTTTGACATGCTGCTAGATAAGAAAGCCATTCTTTTTCAGTCATTTTCAGGAACACAGGAGCATTTCCCTTCTGCAATTTCTGCAAATACAGGGTTTTGAAAATGTATTTGGTGCATCACAGTTGTTGCTCAACTCCCATTAGCCAGGATTATTTGCATCTGACAGCATTGTTAAGGCAGTCAATCTGCTTGAAGTTCCTTAAACCATGTCCAGTAAGGGGGAAGTGAGAAGAATATTTGTTGTCCTGCCTCTCCAGGACAACCTTCAAATGAGTAGGAGATGTGTCTGTCTTTGCGAATAAGACTCCCAGATTCAGATCCATACAGTCTGAAGAATGAAACATTCAACCTATAGCCTGATACTAAGCCATAGTTTCATTAGCTCTTGTTCACCTTTTTCTACCAATGATACTTGAGAATTCAGTGTCATATGAACAATATAGTCATCTGTATTTGCTGCATAAAGCAAATCAGAGCACTGTCAAACCATGGTTAATTGAGGGCGAACACACAAGCACAATGATCTAACGTTTCTATTGCAGCCACTTAATGACAATTTATACATCATGTTCTCATGATTCAAATTGTCTCAGTTAAGGTTAAAACCTGAGATTTTCAGGTCTACATGCAGCACATGGAACACAGTGGTTGAAGAAGGTACTTTTTCATGGGCAATAAATGTGCCAGCCAGTGATGACCATGTCACATGTGTGAATAAAAAATATTGTCACAATGGATGTTCTGCCTTTTCAGCTTGCTCAGCTAATCAATTCAGTCACTGATAATTTGTAGCAAAATTTCATTTTTCTATCTTCACTTTACATTCCGCAAAATGCTTCTCAAAACGAACTGATTGATCTGAATCTTGAAATCGCCAGTTGTCACTTAGCCTTCAGGGAAGCTTATCAGTCTCATTCTCCTGCTGCATCTACATGGCCTTCAATATTTATATTTCTCTTAAATCAATCTATTTTGAAATCATTTCCACCTTCTTGTGGGACGGCAAGTTCCAGCTCACTTCCAGCACTTAGGTAAATAGGTTTTGCTCACAAATCCCATCACCCCACTTTGTCCAAATCCTTAAATCCAAACCCCCATCGTCTAGCTTCTTGCACTATTAGCTGAAGTGAGAATCAAAATTGCAGCATTAGTATGAATTATCCAACTCCATTAGTACCTGTGCTAACAAGTGACAATTAAGGTTGAAAGTTGAAAGTTTTTGACACAAAGAAGTGATCTGAAACACTCTCACTCAGAAAGATTCTGAAATAACTGCAGCTTTCAAGCTGAATTTAATGCTTTTCGCCAGATAAGACCACAAGCACGTGGGGCCGCGTCAATAAAATTGAAGGAGATAGTCATGACATAAGAAAATCGTACAGCAGGCTCTACAGTCAGAATGGCCTTTTCTTCTTCCCACACTCCAACTGACTGCAGATTTTACCAGGTTGATGCTTTCCGACCTTCCAGCTCAGATCAGCCCAATCGTCCTCTCTCACGCTCTCTGGAATCCAATCTAGACTATCCATATCGGCACTGCGCATGTTTCAATCGGAGCGCACGCGCATGCTTCTTACTAACACGCTGTGACTGCGCCGGGGCGAGGTTCTCCAATAGTATAGATAAGGCATATTCTAGCCCGCGATGGATGCTGGGTAACTGCCCGCCATTGAAGTTGGATATGGTTGAATATAAATAATTTATTTACGAATAGGAACATCGATATTCAAATTATTAAGTCACTTGATGTAGCAATCAAATGAATGGTGCCCGCAGCTTCGTCCAGTCCAGGATGTGATGCGAAACACAACGAATTCCGAATTTCAGATGCAATACCCTGATTATTGGAATGCGTTCAGGCATTGATAAACGTGTTCAATGTCTGGAGTGGGAGACAAACGTCACCTTTATCAACCAATAGTCCATTAATTTCAATTAATTCTATGATCACTTGCAAAACAGACATCTATATAAAGTTCCAGTGCATTTCAATTTAAATGCTTTTCAAAATTCACTCACAGCGTGAGGGCATCACTGACCAGGCAGCAGTTAGTAGTTCTCCCTAATTGTTCAGAGTCAACCACATTGCTGAGTGCCTGGAGTCACATGTATACCAGACTCGATAAGGTCCTGGACTTTCTCTAAAGGACATAAGTGAACTAATTGGATTCATGGTCATCATTAAAAACTTAATTGCAGATAGTTTGTTGAATTCAAAAGCCACCATCTACCGTGGTAGGATTTGAATGTGAGTCCCCAGTTTAACACCACCAGGCCATTGCCTCCCTTATTCCGTTCATGGATGTTCTGTGTCAGGTCTGCGACAGAAAGGGAAAATTCAAGCTGACACACCAGAGAAATCCTCCAGGAGTGCTGCCTCCTCTTGAAGGTATCACCTTTCAGATTAAACAGAGAACAGTTGCTTGTTCGGGTGATTTCAAACATCCCTTAAATAGTCACAATTTCTGAAGCACAGCAGAGTAATTCCAAGGGTTATGCTTGTTGTATAAATGTTTCCTACATTAAGACAGTGAATACAATACATAACTGGCTGTTAAGCAGTTTGAGGTGTCTGAAATTCTCTGCCCGACAGGGTAATGGAAGCAAATTCAGTGGCAGCTTTCAAAAAGGTATTGGATCAACTACTGAAGAAGAAAGTTATCTATGACTGTTGGATAAGTGCAGAGGGATTGCGCCTCATGGGGCATATCTTGCACAGAGATGATGAGCGGAATGACCTCACATGGGTTGCAAAATACTACAGTTTCCTTATGCTACCGATAAACATTGACTGGATGAGACATAACTAACTGAAATCGAACATAAATTCATCTTCTTCAGTCTTTTTTTTTGAAAAGACAAATCAATTGAACTTTTCAGGTCCTGAAAAAGATCAACAATAAACCAGCAGTTACCATTGAGGTTTCAGAAGATGCTGCAGAATGCAAGAACAGCCCAAGGGATTTTGTGATTAGGTCCTGCTCAAATGGATATGGTTCAGACAACATGCTCCACGGTGGCATCATACCCGAACAGAATAACTTTATCAGATAAAAAAAAATTCAGAGGCTATAACCTCCAATAATTGAGAGATGACTGGACACTGGAAAAGATTGTAAAACTCGTTAGTAAATTAAACAGGTGACTTGGCAAAAATTACATTTTAATATATCCATCTAGACATTGTTGCTGTTATATCCATTTACAGTGCAGAATGAAAGAACATAAAAGCAGCTTTGGTGTCAGCATTTCTGTCCATTTGTTTTTGCGATCTCCTGCCTTAAGTCTGACTAAGTCTTACTGTACATTAGCTGGACAACTCCTAATTTGACTAAAACAAAGAACTGCGATTGTTGGAGATCTATAACAAAAGCAGAAATTGCTTGTGAAACTCAACAGGTCTGGTAGCATGTGTGGGAAGAAAACAGAGTTAACTTTTTGAGTCTGGTGATTCTTCATCAGCATATCTAATCTCAGATAGTTCTGGCATTGTCTTAAATTGCAAATTTCCAATCAGCTCCTGCTTATAATTTTTACTAATATTTAGTAGTTATGGATCCAATTCCTTCTGGGATTTCAACAGCAAATCTTTAAATTTCTTTAGCAAGTGCAATTTCACATCTGTGGACTCATTATGCTCTAAGACTTTGCTAGAATGTATCATTATCCACTAATAATATGATGTAATATGCTATGCTGTGTACTTTCTGTCTGTTCTTTGCTTCTGCTCCCAACAGGCTTGCACATGTACCAGTTCGTATGTGGATGTTAGGCTAATTTAACTGTCTGATTGCTTGTGCATTTCAGCTCCAAAATCATTTCTCTTGGAATTTCAACTACCTGCATTCTAATTCCACCAAGTCCCATTCACTCCCAGCGCCCGAGCTTAGTGACTAACAAAACTCCCCCTCCAACAGCATCCCAATTCTAAAATGTTCATATTCGTTGAAAAATTATTCCACCACCTGCACCCTTCCCTGTCTCTGTAAATTTCTATTGTCTGAAACTGTCTTAGCTGTCAGCATTCCTCCAAACAAAGCCTGGAACATCCCCTAAATTCTAAAGCTCAACTATTGGCAGATATGCCTTTTGCAGCCTGCTTCAGCGAATCCCTCCTTACATTTCTCCAACTCTGTTTATTCCTTCAAGATATATCTTAAAACCAATCTTCTCAACAAAGCTTTCAATCCCCTGTCTTAAAACGGTCTCATTGGCTCAGTATCATAGTTAATTGGATAACAAATCTCTGAAGTGTATTTGGATATTTCATTCTGTTAAATACGCTATGTGAATGCATCTTAACCATTTTAGAAGATATAAAGTACAAAAAGTGATCAGTATACATAGATCAGGTCTCAATGTAATGCAGAAGGAAAGCAAATGTAAAACTCTTTATAAAAACTAAAAAAAACTGCGGATATTGAAAATCAGAATCACAAACAGAAATTGTTGTAAAAGCTCAGCAATTCTAGTAACATCTATGGATCGAAATCACAATTAAAGTTTTGGGTCCAGTGACCCAACTGTGTTGATTTGTTGCACGAGTACTTGGATTTATACTGATTCCCAACCTTGCGCTGACAAGTATCAAATGGCATTCGTGCCACCTAAATGCCAGGCTATGACCATCACCAGTAAGAGACCATATCACTACCATCCCTTGAATTCCATCACTGAATTCCCTAATATCAACATCCTGGGGGTTACCATTGAACAGAAACTCAACCAAATTCATCACATGCCTGGATGGGTACAGCTCTAACAACACTCAAGAAACTTCACACCATCCAGAACAATGATGCCTGTCTAGACTGGCACTCATCCACAAGAATCCTCTTTCTTCACCAGTGATGCTCAGCAGCAGTGTGTACTGTCTGCAAGATACGCTGCAGAAAATCACCAAGGATTCTCAGGCAGCACCTTACAAACCCACAAACACTTACATCGAGAAAAACAACGGCGGCAGACGCATGGAAAAAACACTTTTTTTTCAGTTCCCCTCCAAGTCACTCACCACTCTGACTTGGAAATATACTGCCATTCCTTCATTGTTGTTGGGTCAAATTCCCGAAATTCCATCCATATTGGCAGTGTGTGTCAACCAACAGCAGGTGGGTTGCAGCAGTCCAAGAAGGTAACTCATTACCACATTCTCAAGGGATGGGCGAGAAATGCAAACCAGCCAGCAATGCCTACATCCCACAAATGAAGAAATTTCTAGAAAACACCTAAAAACTAAATTCAGGGACAAATTTAAGAATACAATGAAATAAACCTTTACATTGATTGGTACTCTGATTAAATTATGAAGTCCTGAGCATCTCCTGCCATCAGAACGCAATATAATGTCATTTTACTTGTCTGAACTGCCCATCCCTCAGATACTATGTTTATATGTAGTCAGATTCAATGATCTTTGAAGCAGATATGTTGTGATTGGTTCCATCATCAAAGATCTGTGACACAATTTAATTTGCCATGATGCAATAAGAAATTCAAGGCTCCATGTACCCTTTGAATGTAAACCAGGTAGTTTTTGTTTTTCCGTTTGAGATAACTCCAGTTTTTAAAGGCATCGGACCCCATCCTTGACGAATTAGTACCAGGTCGAGAGGAAGATATTTCAAATTATATGAATTAAAATAACAATTTTAATTTATCAATTTCCAACAGAGATGAGTGACGCTACACATAAGAGCTCTGTCCCGCCAATGTACTGACCATAATATAGTGATATTCCTACAAACTGTTGCAATGATTCTATGAAAAGATTACAGGAAGCATCCACAATGTGCATTTGCTTTTCTTGGCAATGCAGGTCAGTGCAATGCACCAATTTTCGAAACGCCACACGCTCTCTCCACTGTGGAAGAACATTATCTACTGCCAGTATTGTAGATGCCAGAAAAGCAAATCGGAAAATAACTAAACATGACATGAGGAAAGTCATTTTAAAATATCAGACGTGTGGTTCGATCTGGAATACAACACCCGCTAATATAGTTGAGGCAAATTCACTTGACCTTTAAATCGAAATTATATAAACTGCAGGAAAGAAAAGAAAATTAAAGCAGGCTCGCAGCTCTGAGTTCACAGTTCCAAACTGAAACTGATAACAGAATGAAACAAAAATGATTAAACTTTCACGAGTGTTCTAACAATACACCATTCCAATTGACATTTTTTTTTCAACAGTTCGAAATTCAAAACATCTTTCTCGAAGGCAGTGAGGCATGCAATTATTTGAAGAAATCTAACTTGTAGGATTTTTGGGAACGTGGATCCTCATGTGGACTGCTCTTTGAAAGAAAAATGTCTTGATAAGAAGAACTGAACTACTTCCTTCCACACTATAAGGAGTAACGTTTCTTGAAACATGTACTACCCAGTACAGACTGTGAAACTGTATGAAACTCTCCACATTGCTTTAAAAACCTGCCACAATACGTAAGGGCAGACAGAGAAAAGAAAGACCCTCTCAGTCTGTTAATTATGCAGATGTTAATAACAGGCACTGAACAATGAGGACAGGGAATACCTTTCACTCAATATTTTACATCCTTACCCAAATATTGCACCAAAGGTGAATTAGACTCAGTGGGCACTACATTGACGAACAAGAAAGAGCAGAGACATTTATTAGAAGCTGGGTAGGCTTATTTTTTTCAATGTCAGCTGTTCTGCGGATCCATGGTCGATGACTGTCCAGTCTCTAGACCCTCAGGAAATAATATTGTATTCTGGGTGTGGGACGCAGCTGCCGATTGTTCCCTCGTTCTCGGCTCCGCCTGTCAATCACGTTACACTCTATTGGTAAAGGTATCTATACTTACCCTGACCATCCAATTCAAACGAAGTGTCAAGAACATATGAAATTGGTGGACAGAAAATATCCAGCCAGATCATCAAGCCTGCTTTCCACCATGAACACGACCCATCAACATTTATCGTTTCAACCATCCCTCCACAAACAGTGTGTGTGTGTGTTTGTGGACATATTGTGTGTGTTTGTATATATTTGTGTGCATGTTTGTGTTTGTGAGTATGTTTTCATGTTTTCTGTATGATTGCGCGCTTGTGTGTTTGCCTTTTTGTGTCTGTGTATATGATTGTGTGTGTTTGTATGTTTATGTGTGTTTGCGTGTATGATTGTGTGTATGTTTGTATTCGTGCGTTTGTATGAGTAGAATACTTAGCTTGCGGAATCAGGCCACTTAACACCATGAACCCTTGCACAAGCTTCCCCTCACCAGCCAGCCATCTCCTGGTACATACTGCAACGTCTACATATGCTTTGGACCATTTGCATTTTGTTGTATTACACCTGCTCTTTAGGAAGCCGTTACTCCTCTACATGTCCCATCGTCATCTCCTTCTGTCCGGCACTGTCAAACCCCTTCCTCTTTTAACCTCTCTTGGCGTGGACCGAAACTTATACCTTGTTTCTTTGTCATTCTCCTCTTCGTTATCTTCCCCTCTCTGTGGGATTCATTGACATCTGCCACATAAGTTCCAGTTCTGATCGAAGGGTCTCAACTCTTTCCATAATTGACGTTTTAACGTTTGACAATGACCAGCATTCTCGTCGTAAAGTATGAACTGTGCCTTCGTTTTTGTTTGCCACGTTTGGGGTGTTCAACATCGCTGAATCACACGGTGTACTATCCAGTCAGTCCCTGGCACATGCCGCACTGTCCCTTTGCTCTCTGTCACATATAACCTTGTCTAACTGTTTGCTGATACAAACTCCCCACGTCAAATGTACAGGCTTCCTAAGTGGCGCTCGTGTTCAAGATACCACAGCCGATCGGATCTGATCCGAAATGGAAAAGATAGAATCGCAATTTGGGCCATCGGATTCACACACAGTTGGTGCAGTATTTTCCCTTTCTCTTTCTCTTTCTGTTTCCCATTTCCAAGGTGGAGAACACGTTACCAATTCTGTATAAAACTTCCCGGTCCTTTTGTCAAATTAATGTTCAATCGGTTATGAAGGTCAAGACCGACCCCGGACTGTGGTGAATGTTCCGCCTGAACCAGTAGTTAACAAAAGAAAGCCGTTGGGCGAAGAGATTGATCTCAAGAAAATAATTCGAAAGATACTTCAAGGCTGATGGAAGGCCCGACGGATGAACCGGTGAGTCTCTGTCACAGTTAAAGGACAGACTGACAGCAGTAAATTGGGATGTAGATTATGTCAACAATTGTCAGACTCTTTGGTTTGCTGGTTTATGTCTTTGCTCGTTATCCTTGACAATTTTCTTTTAAATGGGGTTGCCGAATGCAAAGAATATTACTGCCTGGCCATTAGGACGTGAAATTTAACGACAGACTCTTATGGAATAGAAGAAATGTTTCCAGACGCTCTTATCCTAAAGGAACTTCCCTGCTGTGAGAAGTCTTAAGATGAGTCTATGACAGTTAGGCTGTGTTACAGGGAGGTCCAATGGCATGCTACAGAGTCAAAGAGATCCGAAGGAAAATTGCTTCCAATTCATGAAATATGAATTAACAAGTGAGCCTCGAGTATTGTATGTGCTCCGTGAGGTATCATGGTAATTATAGTACGGTGGAGTCGCTAGGCTGTGAGATGCGAGACATGTTTAGGGAGGACATGCAAATGTAAGATATGTCACGGGATAGTTGATGGCGAAATCTTCTGCAGGACATCGTTGGGATATCATATTTAAATATTACAAAGTACTCTTGGGCTAATAGTACCGTTTATACGGAGTGTCTGGATTCTCAGAGCCATTTTGAGAATGGGAAATATTTAGAAGGAAATCACTGGAGTGTAAGATGTTTAACAATTAGTTCAATCGTGTATCACACGCACTACTGGGACCTTCCTTGCATCAAGTGGATACCGAGTATCTGAGAGGAATTGTCGCTGGTCTGGATATCGAGAAGTTCATTTTCCTTGCGTGTGCGTGTAACTCAGCGTACGGGAGTGCCATACGGACACAGATCATAGTGCCCAGTATTTATATATGTGGAACTCGTAGTTTATGGTCAACATACATGGGTGCACACTTGGACGGGGGTGGTGGGGGGGCGGGTGTCCTGTTAAAGTTGGCAGATACTTAGTATGTTTCAAACATAATGGTTATGCCCTGAGTCGTTCAGTCCTTGAAAGGCATTCTCCTGGCACGCCGTACGCCACGAAACTTGGGACGATCAGTGAATGTCTACTTTTATGGAATTAGCCTTGGGATGCATAATTTAGGAAGATCCACCAATTGTAACTGTATTATCGCCAGCCGCAGAGGGTACTTCGTGTCTTATCGGAGGTTGTTCATGTCCAGAGCTAGTCGTCACATCCAGATGTCCTACCGTTAGGATCAGTATGTACAATATGTTTGCTGGCTGCGAATTTTAGCATTGGCCCGGATTTCGAAGTGAGTTTTGTTAATCACATAGGTCTCTACCGAACAGTCAGAATTTGCAAGATGCCCGAGACTGTCGGTATTTGGTCATGTTCCTGAGATTGTGACTATAACTGAAGTGTTTCTGACATTACGTCAGCGGTTACTTCCTTGCAATGTGTTTGTTGCTGTTCCATTGGATTGAATAAGCGTTGCAACGTGAAAGATATCTCGGATGTCTTCGTCAAAATGATGTTGGTGGGTGAGTGCCACGGATACATTCATGCCCTTGTATATAAGAGGCTCCCACAATACACGACACCAATCATTATTGCGGGACGGGAAGCTAACGTGGATTAACCGCGCTTCGGTGAGGAAAAACATGAATCAGATGCTGCCATTAGCCAATTCGAATCTCACAAAAATTGATCAGAATCTGAGTGCAGCAGAATGGAATAGTACCGCGATGCATTTTCGCCAGCAAGTCTCAACGGATTTTCGGACCCTCGTGGCTTTCTACAACATAGAACGGGTTTACTATCCTCTCCTCGCTGTAGTTGGTGTCGTTGGTAAGTCTCCATAAGCTGATGGTAATTCTCTAAACTTTGCTGTTTTATCGTTCGTCATTCATGAACAAGGATGCTGGGGCTTTCTGGTAAACCGCAATTCATTCCGTGAAACATGTTTAAACAAATTTTTGTTTGCTAATAGCCGGATTAAAAGGAAGCGTGTGATTAGTGATTCACCCCGGACACATCTCATTGGTATCCTTTGAAATGAGATATATTGACCGAGAATATATACAGGGATTTATAGTCAGAAGGGTCGCGGCAAAAATGTATAAATATGTATAAATATTCAGGGGTGTCCTACCGATCTCAGATTTTTTACAGATCTTCTCTGGTATGGGAAATGCGTTTAAAAGACATTGCTAAAAAGGGATTACAGGGCAGCCCCGTGATGTGAGAAGTATTAAAATGAGTCCAAGATGCGGGATGAGGAGATGAACGATCCTGACTTGAAACTATCTGCCTGTCATTCACTATGGCTGGTTCAGAACTCCTGGAACTGCAGTTCTAGCGAGTGTTCCTACGCCCTGAAGACTGAACTTTTCAAGAAGGCTACTCACCACCACGGTCAGCAGGGCACTTCGTAGTGCAAAGTAAATGTTGTCTTCACTAGTGACGTGCAGGTCGCATTGAAATAAAAAATTGAAAAACATTGAGATCACTGCCCTGCTTCAGCAGTCGCTGGAAAGGCTGCTGTTGGAAGATCTGCAAATCACGAATGTTGAGATTGTGGGCACTTGTACGTGGACCAAGCCAACTATTCATAAAACAAGTAATGCAGAAGTACTTGACAAAGTACAGGACAAGTCCAACTTGAATAAATTAAGTTTAGTTGGTTAAGTCCACTTTGAGTCTGCAGTTTGCTGTCAGAAAAGTGGTATGAAGTGTCAATAATAATGTCAGAATGCAACACTTAATTAGGAATTGTGATGTTCACTAGAGCCAATTTTCAGTTCCTTCACGGTCGTTCAAGTCCTGTTCTAATCTAAGCCTTGGTTCAAACACGGACATAAGCATGGGCAGGAAGAAACCATTCCGCTTGTTGGAGGATAATTGTTTTGGGCACAAAGTTAATGTAAGGTGGAGAAGGTTTAGAGGGGATGTGAGAAATAATAACTTTTTTCATCCAGAGGATGATGAGAATCTGGAACTCAATGCCTGTAAGGATGATAGAGGCGCAAACATTTGTAACATTTAAGAAGCATTTAGATGTGCATTTGCAATGCCAAGGCACATAATGCTTGGTACCACTTGCTGGGAAATGAGATTGGAATTACTGCTGTTTCACCATCACGGACAAGATGGGCTGAAGGGATTTTTTCTGTGCTGTAGGCCTCAATGACTAACAAGAACTTCACCCAAGGGACAACTTGGTACTCAGTGTGAGTGACTTAACATCAAGGCAGCATGTGACCATGTACATCATCAAGAAACTCCAGCAAAACTAGAATCAATAGGAATCAGGAGAATTCTATTTACTAGTTAGAGTCACACCCAGCACAGAGGCTGTGGTTTGGGGATGGCAATGATCTCAATTCAGGAAAATTTGTCAGGAAATCCACAGGGCACGGTTTTAGGTTCAAACATCTTCAGTTACTTCATTATTTACGACCCCCCCCCCCCAACTCCAATCCATCAAAATGTCAGATGGAGCATGTGCAGTGATCGTCAAACAAAGTTGAGCACATTACGACTTGGAAGATGCTGAAGTAAGCAATGCCCAATTGCCGAAAGACCTGTACAATATTCAGCCTTCTGTTGGTAAGCACTAAATAACAGTAAAGTCACGTAAGTGCGAGACGGTGGCTCATTCTAACAAGATAGAATTGAAACATGTTTCTTTGACAGCCAATGGCTACACTGCAGGTCAGAGTCTGTGAATTTTGTAAAAACTACCTCACTTCTTGTGGCTACCACTTAGAAGGCGAGAGTGTGATGGAGTACTCTTAACTTGCCTGGAAAAATGCAGCTCCAACAATACTCAAAAAGCTCTCAAAACATCCCGAATAAAGCAGCCCACCTGAATACCACACTATCTGGCACCTTCAACATTCACTCCCTTCAACTGACACATAGTAGCACAGTTTGCAAGATGCACTGTAGTAGCTTGCTGAGGTACCTTCTAAACCCACAACCTCTCTGCACCCACAAAGTCAAGGCCAGCAACCCACATATTTCCCTCTAAAATGCATACTATCCTCACTGGTAAATACATCACTGTGCCTTCACAGGTATTGGGTCAATGATAGGAAATCGTTTCCTTACAGAGCTGAGTGCAATTTTTTTCACATGGACAGGAACCAGTCAAGAATGTTGCTCAGTGATAATGGGAACTGCAGATGCTGGAGAATCCAAGATAACAAAGTGTGGAGCTGGATGAACACAGCAGGCCAAGCAGCATCTCAGGAACACAAAAGCTGATGTGTCAGGCGTAGACCCTTCATCAGAGAGTGGGATGGGGAGAGGGAACTGGAATAAATAGGGAGCGAGAGGGAGATGGACCGAAGATGGAGAGAAAAGAAGATAGGTAGAGAGGAGAGTATAGGTGAGGAGGTAGGGAGGGGATAGGTCAGTCCAGGGAAGACAGACAGGTCAAGGGGGCAGGATGAGGTGGGTAGGTAGGAAATGGAGGTGTGGCTTGGGGTGGGACGAGGGGATGGGTGAGAGGAAGAACAGGTTAGGGAAGCAGATACAGGCTGGGCTGGTTTTGGGATGTAGTGGGGGGAGGGGAAGAGCTGGGCTGGTTGTGTGATGCAGTGGGGGGAGGGGAAGAACTGGGCTGGTTTTGGGATGCGGTGGGGGAAGGGGAGATTTTGAAGCTGGTGAAGTCCACATTGATACCATTGGGCTGCAAGATTCCCAAGCGGAATATGAGTTGCTGTTCTTACAACCTTCGGGTGGCGTCATTGTGGCACTGCAGGAGGCCCATGATGGACATGTCGTCTGAGGATTTGAGGGGGGGGGGGGTTAAAATGGTTCGCGACTGGGAGGTACAGTTGTTTGTTGCGAACCGAGCAGAGGTGTTCTGCAAAGCTGTCCCCAAGCCTCCGCTTGGTTTCTCCAGTATGGAGGAAGACACACTGGGTACAATGGATACAATATACCACATTGGCAGATGTGCAGGTGAACATCTGTTTGATATGAAAGGTCATCTTGGGGCTTGGGTTAGGGGTGAGGGAGGAGGTGTGGGGGCAAGTGTAGCACTTCCTGCAGTTGCAGGGGAAAGTGCCGGGTGTGGTGGGGTTGGAGGGCAGTGTGGAGCGGACAAGGGAGTCGCAGAGAGAGTGGTCCCTCCGGAAGGCAGACGAAGGTGGGGATGGAAAAATGTCTGGGTGGTGAGGTCGGATTGTAGATGGCGGAAGTGTTGGAGGATGATGCGTTGTATCTGAAGGTTGGTGGGGTGGCATGTGAGAATGAGGGGGATCCTCTGGGAGCGATTGTGGCGGGGGCAGGGTGTCAGGGACGTGTTGCAGGAAATGCGGGAGTCGCAGTCAAAGGCGTTCTCGACCACTGCGGGGGGAAAGTTGCAGTCCTTGAAGAACGTGGACATCTGGGACGTGCAGGAGTGGAATGCCTCATCCTGGGAGCAGATGCGGTGGAGGCAGAGGAATTGGGAATAGGGGATGGAATTTGTGCAGGCGGGTGGGTGGGAGGGGGTGTATTCTAGTTAGCTGTGGGAGTCAGTGGGCTTGAAATGGACATCAGTTTCTAGGTGGTTACCGGAGATGGAGACTGAGAAGTCCAGGAAGGTTAGGGATGTGTTGGAGATGGCCCAGGTGAACGTGAAGTGGACGAACTGTTCGAGCTCCTCTGGGGAGCAAGAGGCGGCGCTGATACAGTCATCAATGTAACGGAGGAAGAGGTGGGGTTTAGGGTATTTAAAAATGTTGCTCACTATGACTTTCCCCACGTCAGTTTGAAATGGACAATAAATTTCCAGCTTAGCCAATGCCGCACGCATCATGCGACATAATTTTAAAAACTCAAACACTGTTTGTGTGAATGTTTTGTCATACATTTTAACCCTTCTCTAACTATTCCTTTGGCCATCTTAAACGACTCATTTCGAACAGCTTTTAATCTTCCTTATCGAAGTATGCAAACCCAGTCTATGCAAGTTTTTCCTCAATACTTGGCCCTTTTACTGCCAGAACAGTTTGCAAGAATCTTTAAGGCCAAAATGAATGTATTATTCGAGACTGGATTTAACTTAGGTTCTTTGTAATTCAGGCATCATTTGAAGGCAAACATGGGGTCACCTTCTAATTACCTTCTGTATCAGTCTTATTTTGTTTGTGATTTCAGGGTTTAGCCTTCCAAATCTTAATGTTCATTTGCATTTTCCAGTTTATCCCCACTTAGTAAGTGCTGCAGGCATTTCCAAAATCCAATACCAATATTTGCACTGAGACCTACAGAAACAGTCACAATGGTCTTTTGGGAGTAATGATCAATGACTCTGTTTTTTATTAACAGGTTGAATCATTACCTATATTGATATTTATATTACTTGTTCATGTCTACAAAGTGACCCAGAAACACTGATTAAAGAGAAATCCAGAAGCTATACAATTGTTTCCAAAGGAATTTAGGGACTATGCCCATGCTTACAGATACATGAAACATCTACAGGGAAATTTATTTATTATGATTCCACGATTTGGAAAGGTTAATGCCATACTTTTTCAGATTTTTCTGTTTTTACAACTATAACTTTGTGTCAAACAATAAGCCCTGCAGTGGATAAATATGTTGATTGAATACAACAAGAAAAGTGCAAATATTATGTTAAAAATCAAGTTACCTGATTTTCCTCCAAGCCTAATGCATATTTTCTCTCCATCTTCCTTTCCAACAGCCAATGTACTGACAATTGTGGTCCTGTATCGTGAAAAGTGTGGTCTCTCCAAACATGTCACTCAATATCTGATGGCAATTACAGGGGCAGATCTACTGGTAATTTTCATCGATTTGATATTACGGCAGATTCCTACACGTTTTGAGAAACAGTTCTTTTTCATGAACTCCATACCTTTGTGTAATGTCCATGCCATCATGCTTTACGTAGCCATAGACTGTTCAGTTTGGTTCACAGTTGCTTTCATCTTTGATCAATTTGTGAGCATTGTTTGGCAGAAAATAAAAGCTAAGTATTGCACTGATAAAACAGTAATGGTTATTCTAGGAACAATGACAGTGGTCTTCTGTTTGAAGAACACCATGTGGTTTTTTATGTTAACGAATCAGTATCAGTTTAGAAATGTGCCCTTGTTTTGTGCTTTAAGGGATGCTGTAACCGATTCACTGGTGTGGGCTGTAATTGAAATGTTTCATCATATTGTAACACCAGGGATCCCATTTGTTTTGATTTTGTTACTCAATGCTTTAACTGTCAGACACTGTCTGCTGACCAACAAAGAACCAGTGAGTCCCGAAAGGCACAGTATTGAGGACGCTCCCAGTGACATGGAATTGGAGAACCAAAGGAAGTACACCACTTTGCTGTTTGCTATATCAATGAATTTCATGTCGCTATGGTTTGTGCAATTGCTTTATTCCATGTGGAGCCGGATGTATTGGTTGGGATATAAGCCGATATATCTCCCTAGATATTTAAGAGAAATGGGTTACATGCTCCAGGTCCTGAGCTATTGTACAAACATTTGCATTTATGTCCTCATCCTGGAACAGTTTAAGGAAGATTTGAAGTATGTTGTCAAATATCCATTTGTTCGAGTTGTTGCATTCATTAATGAAAAGAGGAACTGAAGATTTTTCGCAACACAGTTACATTACATGATATACATAGCCTTGTCTCTCTCCAGCATCCACGATACAACCACAGTAGGACTGATTTACTAGTAGGTTAAATTCTACCTAACAGAAAATGTCAAATATTAATGTTATGACAGTGAACCTTAATGTGCTTTCTTAAAAACTCTCTACGTCATTATGCTGTTTTTCCTGGATAAGCTGCTTCATCATGAAACTCCTTTTGAAACCTTGGGGAGTCACATGCATGCCTGTCATTATTTCTTAATTGTTGGACCAGAGAAGAGCAAATTTAAGCTTATCTTTGGGGCACGTTGAAAAGAAAAGAATATGGATGATGTTTCTGGGATGGTGATTTCAGTATGGATTCCATGTGCAGCACTGGCACAAACTAATCTGACTCCATCAAGAGTCTCAATAAGGGGCAGATTCTGATGTGGACAAATGCTCAAGTCCACATTAGGATATGCACCAACAGCATACAACACCACAGAGCCCAATAATAGACATATTCTTGTCTTTGGTCCTCAGATACCTAGACCAGGTATGGTATTGTGGTCAACCATGAATTTCCAGCTGCTCATCCTGAGGAAAATTCTATCTCAGAGCAGCCACTTTCCCTTGAACTCTGAACATTTAAAAATCTTCATTATGATTTGTGGAACCACTCAGTGGGCAAAGCTTCCAACAATGCTGAAGGCTGCTCAGAAACAGTCCATGCTTAAGACATTTATGCCCCCGATTTCTGCCTGTACCAGTCTGATTATTAATGATTTGTTCATTGGAGACAATTAGTGAAATCTGTCTCTTGAGTCAGACAAAAAAGAAGGCCATTAGCGCATCATGTTTGCCAGTCCGGTCTGATAATGTTAATTCCATTTTCCACATCTTGACCCATTATCTTGGATGCAACTGCAATGCAAATAAATATCTATGTATTTCCTGAGCTTGTAACTCAGGCATCCCCTTGTGGACAGTGTGTTTTACCCTCTTGCCACCCTCTGGGTGAAGAAAAAAATCAGGTCTCCTAGAACGCATCTACCTCCAATTTTTAGTGTATTTAATTTATTAATTTGTTATACCTTCTATGAATTGGGGAAAGATTTTCTGTCTACCATATCTATGTCCAGAGTAACTTCATACATTTCTATCAGCTGTCCTTTCAACCTTCACTGTTCAAAAGAAAAGAATACCAGCACATCCAACCTTTCCCCACAGCTCAGAACCTCCAGCGCGGGCAGCATCAGAGTAAATCTCCACTGCTCCCAGTGACAGCCACACCTTTCCTGTAATTTGCTGACCGTAACTACTTGCAGTAGTCCAGTTATGGCCTGAAAAGGACTTTCTGCACTTCCATCATAACTCCTTGCTCTTATATTCTACATATCAGCTAACAAAAGCAAGTATCCCACATGGCTTCTTAACCACGTGATCCACTCACTCTATATCCTTCAGGATGTGTGGATATTCACACCAAGATCCATCTGATTTTCAGTACTTTCCAGGGTCCTTCCTTTATAATGTCATCCCATTCTATTACAGCCCTCCCAACCACATTATCTCCTTACTCCACTGGGCTGAATTCTGTTCGCAATTGCTCTGTCTACCTAATTGGCCCTTTGATGCCATCCTGAAGTTTACAGCTATCCTCCTCACGAATTACCACCCGACCAATTTTCTTGTGATCCGAAAACTTCTTGACAATATCCATTTACAGTTAAGTCCATATCATCCTGTACACAACACACAAAGGGCCCTAATACTGAGCCTTGCAGAATCCCACTCGAAATTGACTTCCATTCAAAGAAACATCACCTAAGTTTTATTTTCTGCTTCCTGCCTCTCAGTTAATTTTGGATACAGTGTGCCTCGTTTCTTTGGATCCCAGACACTCTTATTTTCTCGACCAGTTTACCATGAAGGACCTGATGCTAAAGGACCTTTAGCTTTGCTAAATCCCGGCAGGCTTCAAAAAGTGCATGATCCATCAATGCTTTTGGTCATCTCTTCAAAAAGAAGATTACATTTGTTAAATTTCACCTTCCCATAAGACATCCCTGCATACTATCCCAGATTAATCAATCTATCTCCAGTGTGGATATATTCTATTCCACAGAATTCTTTCTAATTGCATCTGCAGCACCAGGTTAGACTGGCCTGTAATTTCCTGGTCTAACCCTTCTTCATTTTTTGAATATGATGGTTATTAATTATTCAACCTTTCCGACCACTACTGAGATGATTTAGTTCCTAAGGCATTCTAGTATTTTATGCATTAATTACGGTACACAGCATAACAATGTCGAGTGCATCTTGTAGACCCTGGAACTGAGGAGTACCTACAAATATCGTGGTTGTGTTATGCATTGTCAGTGGATCAGAAATAATTTCTAAACTGTCACCATGAATACTGGCAGAGAGACAAGAAGCATTATATTTTCTATCTTACACTGATTTCTGTTTTTCCCCGAGGATACACACAATACTGAATCGTGAATAATTGGTTGTGTGCTACATGGTTCGAATAACAATCAATATAAGTTCAGTTGGGAGTTAAAACATTATGCTGTTGCATTTGGCTGTTAGTATCTTTCCAGGTACACAGTTACATTAATATTTTGATTGACAGTTAAATGTTGAGAAACCTCTCCCATTACTGATACATCGAATTCTGGATTTTGATTGGTGAATTTAGCTCAATACCATACACGTAATGCTATTCTCGATTTGCTATCTCTGTCCATCTGTTCAATCGCCAACCTCCACCTAAAAAGATCGAGATCCATTTAGCAAAGGATCATTTGAGTTCCCCCACATTGATTCATTGATTTCAAAAGTCACAATCTCTTACTTTGTAATCTCGTGAGAACCCAGAATGTCGTCTCATTGAAGAAACAATCCAGTTCATTCAAGAGACACAAAGCTGAATGAGCAATGAATAAAGACGCCCAGCTGCTCAAACTGACTCAGGACTTGAACTTCCTCAGTACCTCACTGACCTCCAAATCTGGCGCATATACCCATGTTAACTCATATCTGAAACCAAGAGAACTATGCTTCTAATTCAGAATCAAAAACAGACGAAAATTACTTAATGCAAAATTGTCGCTCTCTTAAGACTGAACAGTCTTTTAAAATGAATAATCTATTTTTAACAGAGCTCCTTAAGGGGTATAGTTTTCCGTCACTCAATCAAATCTGATCTAACGGAAAACAAAGCTCCACAGCAGAGCACTAGAAATCACAGACAACGCCACCATAACAAAGTGTGGAGCTGGATGAACACAGCAGGCCAAGCAGCATCTCAGGAGCACAAAAGCTGACGTTCCGGGCCTGGACCCTTCATCAGATGAAGGGTCTAGGCCCGTAACGTCAGCTTTTGTGCTCCTAAGATGCTGCTTGGCCTGCTGTGTTCATCCAGCTCCACACTTCGTTATCATAGCTTCTAACAGAGTTGAAGTCCTCATCAAATCAACGTCTCAAACTCAGACAGGATCCCTGTGCTCGAGCAGTAAACCTAAAACTGATTGATGTGAATATAATCGTCTGAAGCTTACATTTTGATTGCAAATGGCCTGCATGGAAACGTGCAACGCATACAGCATCTAAAAACGAGCCCATTCAACATCAATTGACTGAACACCTTTATGAAGTAGCACACAGAAACACGAAGTGGAACGCAAGAAGCTCAAAATTGGCAAAACGGTGGGATGCCTTCCACATAAAACAACAGCCAGAAAGTCAACACCTGATCACCAATTCTCCATTTATAGCTACGTGGTCGGATCTCGCATATTCATTCAACGTTACACAGTTAATCGTGAATCACAGTCTCACAGCATTATTTTGATGGAGCGGGGAGGCTATACGCCCCCCTCATGGCTATTCAAACGAGCATCATTAGCTTGTTCCAATCTCGTGTGTTTTACTTCACGAAACTTTTTAAGACTAAAAGTGCGGACATTAATTGAACGCCAACTAATTCGACGCTTGCGAACATCCTGAAAAATGATCTTGTACATGTGCCGTGATCCGGAATCCTCAAGCTACTGCCACGCCTGCAAACTGGACAGGTACTAATTAACTGCGGCGGTTTACCACAAACCAATCCAGTACCTTGAAATTGACCCCAAGTTATTGACCTATGACAGAACGGCACAACAATAACAAATACTATCAATTATTCCTTCACTTACCTAACTCGAAAGTAACGTACATGGTCAACGTGTTCACGAATTAGCTGCTGAGTTAGCTTCAACGAAACAAAGGACTGCTCGCAGCAAGTGATACTGCAGTAAAATTAGACTCTGTATCCAGGAAGTAAATTGCATTTAAATACTATCTTTAACACACCCTAAGCACGCCATAGTTGCTACAGAAGGAACAATGAAGTCAGAAATGGATAAAAGACGACAGGGTATGTCGCTATAAATTTAGTCAGGCGTATGTTTGCAGAAGCGATCTAAAGACGAAGACACATTGAGGCGATGAGGTTTCGGGATGTAATTTCAAACGAACCAATTGATGAGTCTGGCAGCAAAGCCTGTCCGGAGGAAATCAGGGATACAGAAGAGATCAGAATTCGAGGAAAACATCCATATTGATTAAACAAACAAGAACTCTATAAATAATTATGAATTATCCAATATTGATCAATTAAGTCGGGAATATTCAGTTCCCATCGCCCACAATTTGAAATCAGGATCAAGAAGCCTGAAATAAACAAGCGATCAGACCATTGACACAAATTTTTCTGGTCACCCAAGTTAATGACCAGATACCCAGAGCTGAAGTGTTATGTATTAATGGTGATTCAGGATGAGGTTAGATGGTTAAAAATCGTTCCCAACAGAGTGCCGAATTCAGCATTAGAATGGGAAATGTTTCAGGTCTCTACGAAAACAAATTAGGCCCAATGGAAACACCCACATTTCAAACTGTTCCACTCGAACCTTGAGAATGTTCAATTCATGAACGGCCTACATGTGGGCCCATTGGGTTGGGGAATTCTGGCGGCCTACGAAAGCCTGATAATGTAATTTTCATGACAAACTGGAGTTCAATTAACGGTCAGAAAACAAAGGTATTGAATGGAGAATTTGGATTCCCGTCGAAAAGAGTGAATTAACTGTTGTTTTTCCCCAACCAACTTAATTTGGTGATTAGTAATTCAATGTATTTGTGATAACCATGCTACGAATAAAGCAAGTCTACTTCTGAGTGTATGACATTTTGATCAATGATTGAATCCAAAGAAACAAATTAAATTGTGGTGTCGTGGACGGTCAGAAAGGCTATCTCAGAGTACAACGGGGCATTGACCAAACTGCCAATGGGCCGAGGAGTGACAGATGGAGGTGGGGTGATAATTCAAAATGTAATTTCTGTCTGTATCAGGAGCAGGAGGATGCAAATACAGAATTCGTGGAGACGGATTGCGCGTTTCTGGAGAGGATTCATATAAAAAGTGAAGAGGTCACAGGCTGAAACAGCACAGAAACAGACCCTTCCTTCCAACTCGTCCACGCTGATCAGATGTTCTAAACTGATCAACTCCAGTTAACTAGCATTTAGTACCTATCCTTCTAAACCCTTCTTATTAATTTACCCATCGTGATGCTTTTTTTCAATATTGTAATGGTACCAGCCTCCACCACTTCTTCTGGCAGCTCATTCTCCACACGCACTACCCTCTGCGTAAAAAAAAAGTTGCCCCTTAGATCTCTTTTAATTCTTTCCCCTCTCAACTTAAATCTATGCCCGCTAGCTTTGGATTCGTCTACCTTGGAATAAAAGACCTTGGCTATTCACCCTATCCATGCCGCTCACCAATTTATAAACCTCTATCAGATCACCCCTCAGCCTGTGACACTCCAGGGAAAATAGCCCCGGTCTATTCAGCCTCCCCCCGTTGGTCGAGCCCGCCAATCCCAGCAATATCCTTGTAAATCTTTTCTGAAACTTTTCAACTTTTACAACATCTGTCCTGGAGCAGGTGCCCAGAATTGAATGCAGTGTTCTGAAAGAGGCATCGCTAATGTATCTGTAACATGATATTCCAACTCGGATACTCAGTGCACTGACCAATGAAGGAAGGGTGCTAAATGCCTCGTCATCATCCCGTCGACATGAGACTCCAATTACAAGGAAGTACATACCTGGACTCTAAGGTGTCTTTGGCAACACTCCCCAGGGCCATACCATCCCTATTCTTGTTTGTCTTACCAAAATGCAAAACCTCACACTTATCTCAAAAAACAACTCCATCTGCTACTCCGCGGCACATTGGCCCATTTGATCAAAGTCCCATTGTACTCTGTGATAACTTTATTCACTGTCCATTACGCCATCAATTTTGGTGTCATCCACAAACATATGAACCGTACCTGCTACATTGACACCCAAATCATTTATGTAGATGACAAAAAGCAGTGGAACCAGCACTGACCTTTGTATCAAATTGACTAGCTCTCCTCGATTCTGTCTGTTGTAACCTCGATAAATCAGTCTTACATGTGGAGCCTCGTCGAATGCCAAGCTGAAGTTCACATAGACTACAAACTGAAGGCTTTGGCAGATTTAAAAGTGTTTGGATGAGGTTAGGGAAGTTGATGCAGTTCACATTGATTTCAGGAAGGTCTTCGACAGGTTCTCACATAGGAAACTGACAAAGAAGGTAAATGAGCATGGGATCCAGGTCAACGTTAACGCAATGACAAGAGACAGAAGGTGGTGTTAGAAGACTGTTTACGTGACTGGGCCGCAGTGTGCAGTGGTGTACCACAAGAATCAGTAGTGGGTCCCTTATGGTGAGATCCTATGATTTTCATAAATGATGTAAATGAGAATGTGGGGTTTTGGTTGGAGTGATAAGTTGGTGGAAGACACAAAGATTGAAAGTGAGGAAGAAGATCTCAGCTTATAGCAGGATATAAATTGGTCAGATAGGCAGATCAGTGACAGATGGCTTTCATCACTGATAAATGCGTGGTGATGCACCTTGAAAGAAGGACCAAAAGAATGTACTAGTCAAAAGACAAGACATTAAGAAAGTCAGAGGAACAGAGAGTTCTTGAAGTATTAGTCCACGGGTCCCTTAAGGTGCCGGGACAGATCAGTAAGGTAGTTAAGAAGGTAGATGGGCCACTCGCCATTATCAATCATGGAATAGAACAAAAGACAGAGAGGTCATGTTGGAGCTGTACAGAACTTTGGTTAGGCCTCAACTGGAGTACTATATGCAATTCTGGTCACCACACCATAAGAAAGACATGGTTGCTCTAGGGGGTACGCAAAGGAGATTCACCAGAATGTTTGCTGGGATGAATCTATTCAGCTATGAGGAAAGATGGGATAACTGCGAATTGTTTCGTTGGAGCAGAGAGGTTGGGCGGCGGCCGGAGGGGCGGGGGAGTGTCTTGATTGAGGTGTTTACGATTATGAGGGGCATGGTCAGAACGAATACAAAGTAGCTGTTCCCGTTATTCGGAAGTTTACAACAAGGCTTCATAATGTTAGAAGGAGATGCATGAAGTTTAGGCGGGATTTAAGGAAAAACACTTCTACTCAGTGAATGGGATGGCTCTGCAATGCACTGCCTGGAGAGGGCAGCTGCGGCAAGAAGCCTCACACCCTTTAGAAAGTATTTGGATAATAACTGGAAGCGTCATAATATTTAAGGCTTTGGACTTAGTGTTGGAAGGTAGGATTCGTGTAGGAAGTAGTATACATTTTGCGGTATAGACTCGATGGGTTAATGGGCCGAAGGGTCTTTTTGGTAAGTTTTGATTCTAAGAAAAACCAAGCTTTGCGACTAAACGGACGCTGCCCTTATCCTGTGAACCTCCAAATTACGTGATTCCGCTCCAAAATTCTGTCCGAGCACACACACCCTGATAATGAGCCAGCGTCCCTAAAAGCGATCACCTACTGGCTCAATCTCTTGCCCTCATCACTGACCTTGTAAATATTTCTCAGTCAAACATCTGTAATATTATCCATTGTCAATCAACTACAAAGGAAACTGAGAAAAAATGCATTAACTAGCTAATGTAACGCTAATTCATTGGCCCTAAATGTATTCGTGCCCAGCAAAACGGCCAACAAACTGGATCGAACCAGACTGAGCAAACACATTCCTTCAGCGCCGCAACACTTTCTGTGAACACTTCAGTCGAAACTGTCTTCTTAAGAACAAAGGTCGTTGCTAAAAAAGATCACCAAAATAAGCACTTTCGCAATACTTGATTGGGTAAGGATTGATAAGTAGGAGCTGAAGTGTAGAAGAAAGATGTTGAATGATCAGTCCTCAGATAGGGACACGCGCACAGCTGTCTCGATATTGGCATGAAGGTCCCGTCTTACCCATAAATGTGAATATCAATGACGCACAATATGTAGTCATGACGTGAACGTTGAAACGCTGGCAGTAAGTAGGAATCTCGGAGTTTTAAACAACGCTGGAGTCAATGATCTAAGTCGACACAACATACAACACATTGGCGAAATAAAGGCGGGCAATCAGCCGATGAAATTTTGCATGGACAAGTGCGAAGTGATGCATTTTGTGAGAAGGAACGATGGGAAATAAACGAAACAAAAGCCCATCAATTGTGAAATGGCAGTGACTTTCAAGATCAACGGGCACTTCATGACTGGACATCCACAAAATGACTCGCACGACAAGCCGCAGGTGAATGATAAGCGAGACATTAAATATACCTGACTCGACCCGCATATACTAGCTGAGCATCCAGGCTCCAAATTTCCCAACACTCAGAAACAGTTTCAGAATTTATCACTTCGGCAAGTACCAAAATAGACCAACTGACCTATTGCACAAGTCCACATGTGAAAAAAGAACCTTGTTCTCAGAAACTGACCGAGAATCTCAGAAGCTACCAAGTGGTCACTACTTGGTGTGACCTCTCTAAAAATACATTACTCAAATCAGGCACTGTACGCCGAGACTGGTCCAGGAGACTTCGGCATATGCTGCACTTAAACTCTTCAATACTCGTCGATCTTCTGCTATAAAATATCGCTGTCCCTGTTTATCACAAATACGTTTGGGCACTGATTCTCTCCAAGAGTGATGGCTACATATTAAGTCAGTTTTTTGGCAATTTACGCAAGAATGTAAACTCGCGTTTCTGTACCCCAAAGGCTTGTGTTTATCATGGTTTTCTCGGTCTCTGCTGGGAGTCGTGCAGCTTTTAAGACAAAATGTTTTTGCAGGCGCGTTAGAGATCGTCCATAGATCAGGGGGCAAATGTTTATGAGCTGGCTGCAAAACGAGAGCAGCTGCCTCAGCCTGCAGTTTTTTTTTGTGGTTGCGCACTTTGTACTGCCCTCTAACGCATTATTCCCCGATTCATTCTTTGCATATTGCAGTCGGCACGCTGCAATGTGTTTTGAATGAACCTTATATACTGCCCAGATCGACCTCCCCATAACTTTCAGCCGGTTCGAATGCCCAAAGCTGTCGCAGGATATTCATATGGCAATGGAACAGCAAATAACATGCAAATGCAGAAATCAGCGCAGCTACCAGGTGCTTCTTATCTCTTCGTCAGCACAGCAAACTACACACAAGTGTTGTCAAGGCTGAGCAGGGATTGCAAATGTGTTTTTTTAACACGTTTGGGTGACTAAAAGTCTTCAATACTCATGGATCACCTACAAGAAAACGCCACTATTTTTTTAATCACAGATGTGCCTGAGCATCCTAATTCTCTCCAAGGGTCTTGCTGAGTGATGTTGAGATAGTTACTCATGTTTTCTCAGTTTGTACCAAGAAGGTAATTTATTGTTTCGTGCAACATTAACGGGGAAATGGCATGCAATGGGCAGAGACAGCAAACTGCTGACGAAATAATAGATTTGCTAATCATGATCATGGTGATTCAGAAGAAAGCTTCTGCAGTAAAGCTGAAGCATGTGACGAAGAGTGACACCAATAGGTCAAGTTTATCTTGACCTATTGATGTCACTCTTCGTCACATGTGCTGGGGCAGCGGACTTGGCAGTTCCATTGCTGGAATCAAGCCTGGCATAAAGGAAGAATGTTATGATGTACGAATCTCTGTCATCTCAGCCTCAACATATTGTGACCGGATTTTCCAAAGAAAGTTTCTCCAGGCCAATTTTCTTTAGGTGCTTCATCAATGACCTTCCCTCCATTCATATGCTCACTGGTGTTGACACTGTGCTCAGGTGCATTTGAAAATTGCTGAGATAATGAAATGAGATACTGAGATCTAGAAGACATTCAAGGTGCACCTGTCAAGTGCCAGGTAATGACCATTCAGAAGAAAACAAAGTTTCACCATTAGCCTTTAGAGTCCTCATTGAATTCCACAGTTAACATCCTGCTTCTAAAACTAACCAAACAGACCAAATTTTTCAACCTCCCACGGGTTTGTGGGTTTCACTGGAGATCAGCGTTAATTGTACATCTAAATTGCCAAAGGTAGTTTAAGAGTCACAATATCGTTACGGGTCTGAAGTCACGTCGACCAGTTCAACAAAGGATGGTCGATTTCCTTTCCTAAACTACATTAGTGGGGCTGATGGACTTTTGCAAAAGCAGGCATTAGGCACATTTGACAAACCTTTCCAACACAAAAATCCACTCTTTTATTGCACTACATCACCTGCTGAAGTACAGTTGAAACTCACATCCCCAGAACTTTTCTGATGAAGGGTCTAGGCCCGAAACGTCAGCTTTTGTGCTCCTGAGATGCTGCTTGGCCTGCTGTGTTCATCCAGCCTCACATTTTATTATCTTGGAATCTCCAGCATCTGCAGTTCCCATTATCTCTCCCCAGAACTTTTGTTTGGAATTCTAAATTATCAGTCCGGAGAGATCAATTCTATTGCACCAATACTCCATTTTTGTGTTTAGTAATTTACTATCACTCAATTCAATCCGCCCTTTATCTATCGGAATCAGTTAAGGATGTGGTGGCAGAATCATTAATTCTGTACGTTTGGAGCTCTGACAAGAGTTAATGCATTGGATTCCATCCAAAATGAAGTCAGCCGTTTGATTTGTACCTTATCCACAATCTCAAATGTGCAGTCCCTCTAAAACTTTACTACAGTTTGTATCATAAAAGGATGGATTACACCAAATCACTCATGATTCTGCGAAACAGAACCTTATAAACAGGTTCAAAGATAGCAGACACACGAGAAAACCACCAACTCCCAAAATTCTCCCCCAAACATGCCTGCACTTGCTGGCCTGGAAATACATGCTAACCTGGAAATATATTGCTGTTCCTTTGTCATCGCAGGGTCAAAATATAAGCTATCTCTCCTAAATAGCACTGGGAAAATACCCTCACTACATGAAACTCAGCAGTTTAAAATTATGGCTTACTGTTACTTTCTCAAGACAATGAAACATGGGCAATAAATAATGATCTTGCCAGTGATACCTTCAGCTATTGAAAGAAAAACAGAAAGAAAATCAACTGGTCAGTAATGTGGCCCCCTTTCATTGAGAATAAGTGTGATGATTAAATCCAGTGGTAATGTTCAAAGCAGTGTTGTGTTCCAACAGACAACTCGACAAAAATAATGGAGACTTTCAAACTGTGTAGAGGTGATTGATGACAAATGATCCTCCCCAACGATCTTAAAATAGATTTAACAATCAAAAGGGGACATTACATGTATAAAACAGCATTGACATTTGTTCCTTGATGAATCTCAGAGCTAAATGAATGTTCTTTAGTTAGTGGAAAGATCTTCAGGATATTTAGGTGGTAGTTTCGGTATTTTCAAGATTGACTGACTTCTGTCAGTTGCAAGGCAGAGACTGCAAGTATCTTACTGATTCAACTTCTGAGCGAGTGTTTAGCTGCTGCAAAGACACATTGTTGACAAGACGTGCGTCTCTTACACATTGAATTGTGATGCTGTTTGATAGCTGCAAAGGGGTATGGGCTGATCAGATTGCAACAAAACCGGATACACCTGCAGAAACCAGTGAAGCCAAGCAAGCAGGTAGTGAGTTTGCACAAATTGTTGATGAACATATAGAGGCGCTTTTAAATTGAAGCGCACAGAGCTAACCACTGCTATCGTTTCAGGATCTTTTTCGTTGTGATCGAATTGGAGCGAGTTAACCATTAAATCACACTCCCTATCAACCTAAATTTTACATACACATGAGGGCATTGAGGTTACTTCAGCCGACCTAACGTGGGCGGCTCAGTGGCTTGCACTGCTGCATCAAAGCGCCAGGGACCAGGGTTTCATTTCAACATGGGGGCGGAATTTGCACATTCTTCCTGTGTCTGGATGTGTTTCCTCCAGTAGGTTCTGGTTTCCTTCCACAGCCCAAAAATTTTCAGGAAGTTGCATTATCAATGAGAAATTCAGAGTTAAAGGAATAGGGTAGGATGTCGGCCTGGTTGGGATGCTCTTCAGAGTCGATGTGGACACGATGGGCCGAAATGCAGGCATTCTATGAACACAGATGCGGAAAACAGAACGTTCCCCTTTATATACAGGGAAAATTGTTGCTTGTTTACCCGACTTGACTGAATGATTTACACTCAGAATCATTCGTTCTGACCTGCTGTCATTTTCCGGTCACCATTTAGGAATTTCAATAAAGATTTGCGGAATTACGCCCTTAGATTCATTGCTCGCGCTAAGGAACAAACATTTGCAGACACTAACTGTATGTTACTGCCCTCTAATACTGACATCACTCCGACTTGCGGCGTAGTGGGCATGTCCCTCTCAGGCCAGGACATCGGCTTCAATTCCCATTTGCCCCAGATGTGTTAATGCACTCCTGAAGAGGTTGACAAAATATCTAAGGATCCGCACAGGGCCAGGTGCTTCCTGTTAGGTCAACAGAAAAACCAAAGAGATAAGGATAATGAAACGCTGTGGGCTGCTTTCAAGGCATTTGAATTTCTGTTGCTTCCAAGGATCCTTTCTTTTTAAAAACAATAAACGTGTTTCTGTATGTTTAATGGGAACACATTCCTTGCCTCAACATTCAGTTTATCAATGGAGAAAATTCAGACTCCCAATATCGGAACTGATGCTTTCTTTCCCGGAGTTTCACAGAGTGTTCCTATTTCATCAAGTATTTGGCAAGTTGTCATTTACAGCTACACAGCGTGTTGTGTAGATCTGCAGCATTTCCGAGAGATATAGATCGGGCACTGCCCTGCTTTCCTACGAACAAATAAATGAAAATCGGCCAATTAAGGTAGTCAGCTTCGTCTCGCTGGAAAGGCAGCCGAGGTGGCTGCCCTCAACATCAAACAGCTTTTGATCAAAGCTGCCGCCAGCGAAAACACTTTCCGTATCTCAACATGCAATCTTTACACGGAGTAGGTCGGGAGGGACTGGACTCCAGCTAACGGGGGAGACAATTTTGCTTTTGGCCTCTGCGTCGGTTACTACTTTTATGCGAGAAATAGGCCATACTTCCGTCCCTTCATGGGTTTCTCAGCCCGATTGCAGTTATGCTTGTGATACCATGATCGAAAGTACCTTTCACTCCTGTCACATTCCTTTATTTCGAAAAGACACGCCCCTCCTGTCAACTCTAGCCACCCTTTCATTCTCACAAACCTCCCTTTGGAGATCTTTCTCTGGCACGATTTTATGAAATCAGAGATGATGCAGTAACTGTGGAACTTCATTGTGACCTCTGGCAAGGTGCTACACAGAAGTCTAGTTAAAAAGTAACACACCTGCAGTCCAAGGCAAGTTGGCAAACTAGATCTAAAACTGGTTTGCAAACAGGAGCCAAAGTCTCCTGGTGTAGTGTTGTTTGTATGATTGAGAGACCGTAACCAGTGGTGTTCCACAACTATCGGTTCTGGGGCCCTTGTTGTTTGCCATGTACGTTAAAGGCCTGGAAGTGAATATAGAAGGTAGTTTTCATATGGCACAAAAATTGGTGTTTTTGATGATAATGGCAAGGATTGTGTCAACTACAGCCTGATGTAGATAAGCTAGTAAAATGGGCAGAGCAATGGCAGATGAAATTTAATCCTGATGAGTACGAGGTGATCCATTTTGGAATGTCTAATAAGGGAAGGATATGCACAATGAACGGTAAACAGCTGGGAAGTACTGAAGAATAAAGGGACCTTAGTGTACAAGTTCATGGATCCCCGAAGGTTTCAGCGTATGTAGACTGGTTGATTAAAAATGAATATGGGATACTTGCCTTAATTACCTGGGCTTAGAATATAGGAGTAAGGGAGTCTTGTTACAATTCTGCAAAACATTGGTTAGGCCACAGATGGAACACTGTCTGCAGTTCTGGTCGGAAGGACATGAACGTATTGGAGAGAATGCAGAGGAAAAGAGCTAGCGTGTTGCATGTGCTGAAAAATCTTAGTTATTAATAGAGATTGAATCGGTTTTCGAGAGGGGTAAATAGGTCAAATCGCAAACTCTGTGTTTCATACATTACCATGATCATCAGCGAAGGCCACAATATCAACTTCCTTGGGTCACCTTTACAAATTATACTGAACGAGCCAAATAAATACTGTAGCTACTTCAGACATTGAATATTCTACGGTGAATGACAATATTTTCACCTTACACACTCTCACGCCTTTAAGAAATCACCATAAAATTCGTAGATGTAGCAGAAGTAGGCCACTTGGCTGCTTGGCCATTCAATGAAGTCATGGCTGATCTGACAATCTATATTTCACATTCTTGATTATCCCCATAATCTATGATTTCCTTACTGATCAGAAGTCAACTGCAGACGTCAATACACTTAACGGCCCAAACTCGACATTCCACTGCTGTAAAGATTCCACAGATTCACTAACCACTGAGAGACGAAATTCCTCATCTTTGTGGTAAATGTGCAACCCTTATTCTGAGATTTTGCGCGTTGAACTCTCCTACAAGGGTAAACATTTTTTTCCTCTTTCTTGTCAAGCTCCCAAAGAATTCTGTCGGTTTAAATAGGTATTCTCTCATTTTCCTAAACTCCAGAGAGTACCAGACCATCCCACTCAACTTCTCCACGGAAAATAAATCCCCCCATACCCGAGATCATCATGGCGAACGTTTTTTGGACTGTGTCTCATACTGCGAGGTTTTTCCTTTGACAAGGGGACCAAAACTGTTGACAGTATTCCAACAGTGATTTGACCGATGCGTTGTACAAATGTAACAATATTTATATGTAGGTAAATTCCGTTCACTTTGAATTTAAAACCAACAGCCCATTTGCCTTCCATATTACCCACTGAGCTCGAATGCCAGTTTTATAATTCATGCACATCCGTCCGTGCTGCAGCTTCCTGCATCTTGTCTCCATTTAAATAATATTCGGCCAGTTTATTGTATTTGCAAAAGTGCATTACTTCATATTTTCAACCATTATATCCCATATGCCAACTTTTGTTTATTCACTTAACCTGGCCGTATTTTTCCATACACTCTTTGTTACCGTTACGACTAGGCTTCCAACTGTTTTTGTGTAATTTGCAAACTTTATGAGAGTATATTCACTTCCTCCATCCAAGTCAGCAATGTATAACGTAGCAATTTGTGGTCTCTGCACTCATCACGGTAGAACTGCACAATTCTGAAACTCTTTGACTCCTGTTAGTCAACTAATCCTATTTCCGTGCTAATATGTTGCATCCAAGACCAACAGTTCTTATCTATTAAGCCAGGTGGTGCGGTTACCTTTTGGACATCTAAATATGTTACACTCACTGTTTGGTGTCTCCTTAAAGTACTGGAATACATTTCTCAGTCATGATTTCATGACGAGACACTGACTCTGCTTGATTTTTCTTTGTATTGCTCAATGCTCTGCCATTGCATACATTATAGATTTTTTTCCGTCCAGTCTTGAATAAATGAATTTCATTTGAAGTATTCCAATCTTCTTGGGCTTTCGTGAATCTAAGGACTCTTGGAAGATTATTCTCAGGATATAACCTGTCATAATTTTTTAGTAAGTGCTAGGATGCAACGCATCAGGTCCAGATGATTTAACAGCCTCGTTTGTTTCAGACTTTTTCTTCAGTGCAGTAGTTCTGATAATCAACTTACACTCCGCAACCGCCTCCCCCGACTTGGGCCCCTTGATTATATAATGTGTTTTGGTGTATTGATCCTCCAAGACTGCTAAGTCTAACTTATCCATGTGTTTCCACAACTATCACGGTTCCTAGAAATATCTGAGGACTCAAACTGCAGATTTATTTCTTTTCCCTTTTCCTGATTCGAAAAGATCAATGGATTTGTATTGCACTGTCTATATTGCCGAGACAGGATATTTCTGTCAAAGTGGTCCTCATTCACTCTATGGCAACATTACACCCGTCTTGTTGTTGACTGTTTACTGGTAGGGAAAAGGTATCATTTATGATATTGACGCTGCAAACTCAAGTGTCATTGTCACTGGCTCAGTTTTCCGATCCTCTGAAGTTCAGGATTAGCAACACTAAGGGGCACCATTCAAATTACTAAACAGAAGGATTGTTGCTCCGTGAGACGTCGATAATTGCAGTTGCCGTTAAAACCACGCGATGGCAGCGCTGGTTCCATCGCGGTCACCAATATAAATTTGCACTTTTCTCCGTCTAAACAAAATGGAATCCTCCCCACTGATCAGTAATCGTGATATTTGTGCAGAACGGAGAGAACGCCCAGATCAGTGTATTAGATATAATTGCCGTAGAATATTGTAATTGAAATCGACAAACACTCCCAAGTACGAACCGACCTGTATAAATTCGGTCACGCTCTCAGCCGAAATCAGGCCCGGAACTGATTTAGAAATAAATTATCCCGGAGTGATTATGAATCTCCCATTCCGTTTACTGCGTCCGGGAGACATTTTCAAAAGTCAAACCACTCGTTGGTGTCCAACGCTTGTTTGAGGCAGGAAGTAGGGTTCAAACCATGTGACTCTCGGTGCTGTCCCATCGAATCCTGCCCATTCTGTTTCTGTTCTCCTCATTCATTGCAACACAGAAAGTAAGCGAGTTCACTTCCATTAATTGCAATAGAAGCGATAATATCAAGATGTGGAGCATTGTTTTGAGTTATGCCGCACCTAGTGTATTGTGTACAGTTCTGGAATCCACAGTGTCGAAGGGATGCGATTACACTTGAGAGTGTGCAGAGGAGATTGAAAAGGTGCTCGCCTCGTCTGGACAGTTTTAATTCTGAAGAGAAATTCCTTGGACTGAAACAAACCGAGAGGGTCAATGACTGGGATGAAAAAAATTATGAGGGCACACACAGGAAGGACCTTCTCCCCTTGCTGCAGGAATCATTATTAGATTAGATTACCTACAGTTTGGAAACAGGTCCTTCGGCCCAACAAATCCACACCGCCCGTCTAGCATCTCATCCAGACCCATCACCCTAAAACCCACACACCCCTGAACACCACGGGCAATTTAGCATGGCCGATCCATCTAGTCGAACCCAGGTCCCTAGCGCTGTGAGACTGCAGTGCTAACCACCAAGCCACCGTGCCACCCCTGAGGGGCGTTGAGTTAAGGCAAGGAGCAGTATATTGAGAGGGCATATGAGAATTTCGCTCTGTCAAGCGGGAGGTGATGGAAATCTGGAACCCACTGCCTGTAAAAGTGGTAGAGGCAGAACCTCTCACAACATTTGAAGAAGTGTTTGGAGTTACTCTTGTGGTGCCAAGGCATGCAAAGCTATGGTCCAGTGCTGGAAATGAGATTAGAATAGTTGGGCGACGATTGACGACTGGCCCAAATTCGATAGGCTGAAGGGCCGTTTTCAGTGCTGTGGTGCTCTGTAAATTCATCTTCCAATAGTGCAGACGTAATTGGGGATGTGACTGAGTTCAGGTTAATTCCCGAGACATTGCGCAGTTATTGGGGAAAGAGAATCCTCGGGAATGAAGCATAGAGTTTTCACCAAAAAAAGGGCAACTGCCATTACATATTGGTCTTTTATTGTTCCATGTGGAGAAGAATTATGGAATCAAATTCTTAGGCATTCTTCCAAACCAATTGGAGAGTGATGGGGTAAAGCTGAGCACATGGGGATAATATATCAGTGATAATGAGAACTGCAGATGCTGGAGAATCCAAGATAATAAAGTGTGAAGCTGGATGAATACAGCAGGCCAAGCAGCATCTCAGGAGTACATGAGGATAATGTTCACGGGGCTGAGCAGCTTCTTTTCACGCGTGTGAGTCATGGTCCGGATTCCGGAGTGGTGACTGATTTCCACCCAGATTGTTCACCTCACTGGCCGCTCATTGGTGTTTCGAACGGCGCCTCATTGCATCAACTCATGCCAACATTACATCCCATTGGCGCGATTTAACAACTGCAATTCGTGGTTCACATATATCAAACTTTATTGGTTACGTGGAAGGGAGAAATAGTTTTTGTAAAAGCTTGTCAAAGAATTAGCTTCCACAACAGCCGGAGTGTCAGAAAGAACTGCTCAGCATCTGCATTCGGTTATTGTTCAATTTTAATCTCTGGGACCGACCACCCAAAAGATGTTGTCTTTTTTGGCCCTGATTCTCCTGCAGCTTTTGAACTGTAAGTTTTGGATTACTCGCTACATTTTCTGCTTGGTCATTGCTGAAATACGTGCATCGCTGATATAATTACCAGTCTTTCCCAGAGAACACATTGAGCTGACGGGCAAAATAAATGACACTTTCATACATTTGAATTCTGTTTTGCCAATTTTAACAAGATAGAGGCTGTTCGTTATCTATCGTGGCTGCGTGTATTTCTAAAGAGTGCACACAGGAGTTGCACATCCACGCGAACTTTTCAAACCGAGTCTGTTAAAACACGTTGGTCGCTCAGAGCCGACGACGTGCAGGCTTCACCTCCACCATTGGGATGTTGCTCCAGTGAATTGGTCACTGAAATTGTTGATACAATTTGTCAAGTTGGTGTGTGGAACATACTGATAGATCGATTTGAAATAGAAATTGCTGGTTAAGTCAGCAGGTCTGGCAGCATCTGTGGGGAGAAAGCAGAAGTAACATTTCGAGTCCAGTGACACGTTATCAGTTGTCATAAAGACACAACGGACTCGAACCGTGCGTTCTGTTTTCGCCCCACGGATGCTGCTAGACTTGTTGAATTCAACAGCAATTTCTGCTTATTTGTTTCAGATGTCCGGAATCCGCTGTTCTTTGTATCATTCAACGAGTTGGTTGCTCCACATTTAAATTCAATCAACTGCAACTTGGGAAGGAACTCACTAGTATAGAAACTAATGTAATACCACGCGCTTCGCACGACCTCAAAGCTGTCTGCCAACTGAAATTTCTTTTGAGATTATGCTGTAATTTGGAAACATGAAAAATGTAAATAGTCTTTTTTCTGACCCACTTCCATCGACAAAAAACCCCTTAATTTCAAGTTGTTCGGTTTCATTAAAGGGAACAGAATCCGAATTACAGTCTGCTGTTCTTCTGAGAGATAGGACAGCGTTAAGTAACCCAACTCGCTACTTGTGTTCAATTCGGTTTTCAATCTACATCTGAGGAACTTTGAATGGGGAATACAAAATTATTTAGACGGAAGGTATTCACAACTGCGCGGCTACCGTCAGAACATTGTCACTCACATAAAAACAAAGATCTATGGATCTGAGAATTAAAACAGAGAACTGGGGAAACTCATCAGGTCGGGCAGTATTTAGAGAGAGAGAATCAGCTAATTTCTTCCCGAGTCTTCTTCGGAACACCATTGTTCTGAACGCAGAGCAGACTGAGCATGAAATCTTAAATCTGTTTCTCTCTCCACAGGTGTTGCCAGACGCGCTAAGTTTCTCCAGCACTCCATTTTATTTCAGAATGCTTTCATTGTCATCTGTGGCACAAATAGTGTTGAGCTTGTTGATGTTGCTAGATGACACTCAACCAGGAAAGTTGGTAGTCATGTACCACTCTTTCAACTCGTGCCTTGTTAATTTTGGACAAGATTTATGGAATTTGGAGCTGTATTTGCCGCATTAAAATTGCATCTGACCTCCTCCTAATGACACAGTGCTGAGCTGGTTATTCCAGTTCATATTCTGGTCTCTGGTAACCCGCAGGATTAGTAACTTCCATGGCTTTCTATATAGTACGTGTCTCATGCGAAGTTATCCTCAACCTTCTTTTAGATTGTGCACAGATTGACATAATAAAGTGATGTTCAATGAGTATGGAACCTTGTTCCTCAATATCCTTCTTCCTGTTCGTTCAATGTCTCCATTGGGTGACAAGTTATTTCCAAAGTTTTTTTTATCAATCTGCAGAAAGGGGAAGCTTCCGTCACTTCTTTTATGTTTTTAGCAAATTGTATCTGCGAAACATCACCGCACAGTTACTGTTCCTTTTTCTTTGTCTGTAGGGGAGCCGCAGTGAATAAATTAAACTGCCGCGGCTTTTCTTTCCAGTTTTGATATACGCCTAAGTTTCGCTTCTGAGCAATTAGAATGCAGGGAATGGGATGTCGTGCGAAAATACTTGCTGACAACAGCAGAAATGAACGCTGATTATCTGATTAATGTCGATAACACTTAACAACTGAGGAAATGCTTTCAGGATGAATTTTCCAAATTGCAGAAACAATTACAATGTTCATCTCTTACCGAAACAATAATCAACACATTTGTTAAGTATCCTCGCTTTCTGTCAACTCATTTTGTTCAGGCAGCGATGAAAACGATGGGATTCAGGGAATGAAATGGAGCTTGTGGCTTTCTTTATCCCCGTGACTTCACTCACGATCTTGTTTTCAGCTTATCGCGCAGTGACCAAAATTGCTTTATAGGAAAATTCATATTTAACTCATATGAGAGTTCTCATAAACTGAAACTTGAAACATTTTTTTTTAAAAACGCCAGTCAGTAATATAACATTCGGTTCGCGTTAATGCCTTTGAAATAATCCATTTTTTAATAACAGTGACAAAGTTCAAAATAGCCCATTTTAGTCATTGTCGGTAAAATACTCCATTGATTGTACTTCACGTTTCGATCGGCAGTTCATTGGCATTGACAGAATTTTCATAGGCTGCTATCAGATTTAAATTATTAAAACCGGTATAATGAGCATAGCGTTTTGTTACACTTTGTTTCTTAAGTCCGTCATAGGGGCGAAGCAAAATAGAGCCTTTTTTTAAATCTTGCGATATACAACGGGCTATTTGAAGTCGAGAGTGACCAATGCGAGCAATGGGCCATCAGGTCTGTAACACTAAATAGATGCACCGGCTGGAGTCATTCCGCATTGAGAATTCTGTCCCTGCCATATCTTCGCAGAAATGCTGTTTGATAGAAAGCAAACCAATTTGATTAATATAAACAGCACGCTTCAAATCAGCCATGAATATTTTGGAAGAATATATTCCGTAGGCAAGCAGAAATCTTGCTTCAATGATCGTAATCATTCAGAGTTCTTATGAACTGTGCCGTCTAAAATTCTGCATTAACATATATAGACGAATTATACTGGACTCGTCGTTAACTCTGTTTCTCTCTGCACACATGCTGCCAGACTGTTGGGTTTCTCCAGTATTCAGTGTGTATGTTTCAGCTTTTTAGCATCAGCAGTGCTTTGCATCTGCTTTCTCCAAAAATCCTGCCACTGATCTCACGTGGATTTGCCGCATGAGCGGCTTTGTTTAGATAATGATAATCTTCAAAAAATCTGACTGTTTGCACTGAACATAATGGTTTAGTTCACGTTTATTTGTATGATATATTGAGATTATTACTTTTAAATATGTTTTCAATCTCTGCACAAAACCCGTATGATGCCATTTAAACATCTGGGCACGTGTACAACGATGCTTGAAGTAATCACTTCAAAAAAATGCAATTCAAGCGGTATGAAACCATATCACAGGATATATGGAAGAAAATGGAAACCAGATACTGATTTTAGATGAATGGGAAAACACTGAAGGAGGAGAAAGCAAAACGGCCGAACATTTTTTTCCCCCCGGAGCTAAAAGAGAATGTCTCGGGGAACAGGCTAACGTGCGATTCTTAGCTGTTCGCTTTTGCTGTTCATGTTTAGTAACGCTTTGAGAAAAAGCTGTGAAGTTCAGCGATGACAGTGTAGGGGTATTGTTGGAATACCATTAAGACATAAGTGGACAGATCAGGATGGTGAAGGCAGGTTACATGTTAATATATAGCAGGAACGTAATGATCCACCCAGGGCACGTCGCCGTGAACCCATTCGCCAGACAGTTGGCCTTAATTTGTTTGCCGAAACTAGAAATTAAATGGAAGCCCAGTGGCACTTTTTGTGGAAAATTGAGGTTTGCATATAGAGAGACTGGAGTGAACTAAAAAGCGTCGATGTTTATCACATGAACGGCGAATCTTTAATGAAAAACACATTTCCATCCCTTCATGAAACTGTCTTAGAAATGCAGGAATTTCCGAATGAATGCCACTGAGAGTGTCACCACCAATATTCAGCACCGTGGTGGGGTTAAACTTCCATGTGATCGGGATGCTATGGAGACGGTAACGAAGGACAAAACCTCATCGTAAGCTGCTAGATCAGTTAATAAGTCATACCTGCCCTGTAGTTTAGTTTGTTGCTTATTATTTAATATCAGTCGATGCTAATTTTCAATTGTGTTGTAATGTAACTAACATTTAAAACTCGAAGGCTCGAAATTTTCTGGCCTTGCGTTTGTCGCTGGGAAATGTTTGCAACTTTTGCAAAAAGATAGGTGCGTCCGTGGATCTTAACAGAGCAGATTGGTAGAGGTTTTTAAAAGGAAGCTGTAAAATGCCTCGCTTGTTCAATCAGTCTTCAAACCAGCACCACGAACAGCACTATCAGATCAATGTGTAGCAGGGTGTGAGTGTGGATGCGTGAAAATAATCAGGTCACATATTCGCAAGTTACCAATATAGAACTTTTTACTTGAGTATTGTCTAAGCGATGTAGTCATGAAGTGGGACATGATTTCTACGCAGACTGAAGGGAAAACTTCCCTCACAGTTTGCTGTCGCTTAATCTTTTGGACAGTTTCATGTATTCTTTGGGTCCGCTGAACGCTAATTCCCTCCTCTTATTCCAGACACACCCGGGAACAGTCAGGCTCCCCGATCAGGTAATCTTCTTCAATTTTCAGCTTATCTGTTTCTGTTCCAGTCCATCCCACTTAAGATGAAGGCAGCCTGACAATTTCAGTGCCGTTTTGATCACGGAGATACCCACTGATCGATTATCAGTCTGAAAGTGGACAATGTCCCCGTACTGCTGTTTCTCTTCCAGCCGGCAGCCTGCTGCTGCCCTCAGGCAGACAATGAATGAAGGATCCTCAACAGGGCCTTGTGAAGGTTCAGCTCCATTCACGCTGGCACCTCTCATTTTCCAACTCACCAGTCCTCGCTGACTTCCTGATGAGATGATCATCAAGCCAGCCGTTTTATTGGCTGCTATGGACAGACCAGGCGGTTTCTGGCGCTGTCTGGGCCAATCAGCTGTGGGAGCTGAGGGACTTTGAAGTCTTTCAGCAGCTCGGAACAACCGTGTTCGTGGAAACTTTGCACTGATCCTCTGTCCATGCTCATTCATACCGTCTATGAATCTCTCTCTTCTTGTTACCAGGTTTCATATTTATTCCGGGTAATATTAGAGATTCAGGAACGAACTAGTGTTCCCAATGATTTCTCCCTTCCCTGAGAAGAAGGAGAAAATGAAATGGGAGACTGCGGATTTAATCTCCTGGTCCTCTTCATCTGTTAATATTTTACAGGGAACGTGAGACTGATGAACGGAGGCAGTCGGTGTGCCGGGAGATTGGAGGTTCACCACCAGGGAAGATGGGGGACTGTGAGTGACTTCAACTGGGACCTGAAGGACGCTGTTGTCGTGTGTCGGGAGTTGGGGTGCGGAACAGCGCTCTCAGCACCACGCCGGGCTCACTTTGGAGAGGGTTCGGGTTCCGTTGTAACCAGTAATGTTCGGTGCAGGGGGACCGAGTCCGCTCTGCGGCGGTGCGATTCAAATTATTGGGCTCACAGAACTGGGCAGTCGCATTCTCATGATGTTGGAGTCATCTGCTCAGGTACAAATCTTCCTGCTTCTCCTCACGTAAGGCTGTGTCGATGATCTTCCAGGACAGGACCAAGGAAAGCAGGGGCCGCGTAATCCCCCGTAAATCATGAAGTGTGATGATAATCATGGCAGAGCTCTTCAATGACCGTTGTGTTGTTAAGAAGATAACTCGTTTTCGTTGATACCATGAGTGCGATTTTGAATTCTGTATTAGTGGCACTCAAAAGTCGATACTGTTCAAACTTACAATGCAGACAGGGCAACCTCCTCTGCTGACAAAATGTGGAATTGGAGAAGCATAACAGTCAACGAGACAGTCCTGATGAAGGGTCCAAACCCGAAACGTCGACTTTCCTGTTCCCCTGAATCTGTCTGCCCTGCTGTGCTCCTCCAGCTCCACATTTTATCGACTCTGACTTCCAGCATCTGCAGTCCTTACGACCTCTAGGACAACCTTCTCTTGTGATTTGCCCTGAAAATGCAAGGAATGAGCTAAACTGCCGGAAATCTCACAAAGCCGCGAGTAACCACAGGGTGGATTCCGGGAGGAGGCGATTTGGGGGAAGGCAGTGTGACTGGTAGAGAGTGGCCTGCGTAAGCCAAACTGTTCACTTGCGCACAGTAGCTGAAAGTGCAAGCTCCATCATCCCACTATTTTATTGTAAACCTCTCCTGAGCTCATGGTTCGGGGTGAGACGATTGTTCGACAGAATTGACTGACTCAGAGTGGCTCCAGAGGGTCTCAGCCGCAGGGCAGGCCGCACAGCCTGCGGCAGTCACATCCAATCTCAGCCTGAACGCGCCATTATTTTCTCTCATATATTTACACATAATAAATAACAACGGAGAGAATATTTCAGACATGGAGAGTGTCACAACTTTACTAAAATGAATCATAGAATAGCTCGAGTAGGAGTGAAATTAATTCTTTTGGTTGGACGGATTGCTTGCCATGCAGAACAACGCCCATAGCTTTAGTTAAATCCTCACGCCGGTGAGGTTACCATGAAGGACTTTGCCCCTCAACTTCCTCCCTTGTTTAGGCAGGGTGAACCTCACATGAAACCAACATGTCTCTCCCCACTTTGTCGTGAAGGCAAGCCTATTTGTCCGGTACTTGATTGAGTGATACTTGGTTCAGTTATGAGGCGAAATTACAACCGTAAGGCTTGGTTTCTCGAGACCAAAGAAAGTGAAGAGGATCTGCTCTGTATGCTTGCCTTTATTGGTCGTGGAATTGAATACAAGAGTCAGAATGTTATGTTGCAAGGTGATAAGGCTTTAGTTCGGCCACACATTGCGTTCAATTCCCTTCGACACATTGTAGGAAGGATGTGAAGGCTTTAGAGAGAGTGCAGAAGCAGTATTGCAGAATGCCGCCTGGGTTAGAGGGGTATGATATAGAAGGAGAGGCTGGAAAAGCTCGGGATGTTTTCTCTTGAGCGGCCGAGGCTGGAGTAACTTCATAGAAATTTGAGTAATTATGAGACACCTACTCTGGTTAACAGTCAGAAATGTCTAATATTGGCGCCATAGTGATTAAAGGGGGACGTTCAAAGGAGATGTGAGGGGCAGGGCATTTTTTTTTACACGGGGAGTGGTAGGAGTATGGAACGCACTGCCGGTGTCGGTAGTAGCAGAAGCAGATACGATAAGGGTATTTAATATGTAAGGAATGCAGGGATATGGACGAAGGCAGAAGGGATTAGTTTCATTTGGCGTGTTGTTCGGCACAACATCGTGGGTCGAAGGGCCCATTCCTGTGTTGTACTGTTCTGTGTTCTATATTCTGAGTCTTCAAGATGTTAACAGGAAAAATCGGGGTAAGCGAAGGTAAACTATTTAGAGCAGTTGGCTATCCAAGAATGGAGGGGTATAGTCTAAAATGTAAGGTCAGGTCGCTCAGGAGAGATATTTGGAAGCACTTCTGAACAAAGGATGGTGGAGGTTTTGAACTCTTCCATAAGAGTACAGGAATACAGGAATAGAGTGAAAAGTGTACGAGATCGCCATTCTCCGGTGCCATCTTAGGATAAAAAAAAGGCAGGATTAAAAACGGAAGAAAAAAACAGCATAAACTGCCAAAACAAAAGGAAACGTCCAGGTCGCTCCCGCAACTCCGCCATGAGTCCTCGCCTCCAGAAAAACAAAGCCAAAAACTCCATCCTTCAGTCTGCGAATCCCCGCACACTGCCGCATTTGGAAAGCCATACCACCGGAACCATGCCGCCGTTCTTTTAAATGTACAGTAGGTAAAATTGGAAGTCAAGGTTTTAAGGCATATGGGCCAAAGGCAGGCATGTAGAGTTAGACCACAGATCAGCCGTAATCTCACAGTGTGGCGTAATAGGCTGGAATGGCTGAATCTTTTTCTCTTCTTTCTATGTTCCTATGTTCCAGTCAATACATAGATGTTCAAGTCCGAAAACAAAAACAAAACTAAGTGTCTGCTGCATCAGGAGATTTCATCGCCTCCATTGCCCTGTAATCTACACGCAAAATTTACTTTGATTCATGTGAGATCACAAAGTGTGGAGCTGGATGAGCAGGCCCAGCAGCATCTCAGGAGCGCAAAAGCTGACGTTTCGGGCCTAGACCTTTCATCAGAGAGGGGGATGGGGAGAGGGTTCTGGAATAAATAGGGAGAGAGGGGGAGGCGGACCGAAGATGGATAGAGGAGAAGATAGGTGGAGAGAGTATAGGTGGGGAGGTAGGGAGGGGATAGGTCAGTCCAGGGAAGACGGACAGGTCAAGGAGGCGGGATGAGGTTAGTAGGTGGGAAATGGAGGTGCAGCTTGAGGTAGGAGGAGGGGATAGGTGGGCCTGCTGTGTTCATCCAGCTTCACACTTTGTTATCTTGGATTCTCCAGCATCTGCATTCCAATTATCTTTGATTGGTGTGATTGCTTTATATTTCGCGATGCACTTGCAGTCGTCCGAACTTGTAATTCTGCAAGAAGATATGAATTAAACGATTAGATTGCTCATAATAATTAAACATGCTCTGGAGTTTGTGACACTTTGATTTCAATTCATCCACATTTTACATTCTCAGTACCGATAATTTTGCAGGAACTAGATCAACTTTCTAAATTCGAAGGAAAGTCAGGAAACACCTCCAACTGTCCTAACAAAACTTTCAGAAAACGCATGGCGATAAGATTGAACCTTGCACCAGCTGTTTTCCACACAAGCGCATTCCATAATTTCGGGTGTGTACGCGAGTATAAATTAACAGAGAAATCTGATCCTTGGTGTGATTGTAGAATCGCTCATTACTTAGGAATGTAAGGGTCTTAAACAATCTAAATTTGTTTCAATCCCTTTTCCAGGAAATGTCAGACCCAGACTCGTCTCAGAAAACAATCCCTGCGCCGGAAGGCTGGAGATTAACTCGAATGGAAAATGGGCCACAGTTTGCAAAGATGGGTCCTGGTCATCTGAAAATGCCGAGGCTGTTTGTAAGCTGCTGGACTGTGGCTCCGTAGCTGACATACCGCTCATTTCTCACTTTGGACCAGGCTCGGGTCCTATCATTGGACCGCCAGACTGTGGACTCAAGCAGGGTGTTGAAGTAATCTGTACAGGTACAAGCTCCGAGCAGTGTGGAAGCCGACAGTTTGCCTTCACATATTTTACTTCCCTCCTTAGAGTGGAAACATGCCCCTCTTAATGAAGTAACGCGATGCATTTAAACTCCACTACGTATTAGATGTCATTATTTTCAGGGAGCAGAAATAGACTGTTCCGAGTCTGATCAACAACATTTAATTTGAATTTGGCTGATTTGTAAACTTAGAAGTTAATTGCTACTTTTCAGTCCTACTGATTTGACTGCAGACAATAGAGAGGTTTGCCAAATGGAAAATAGAGCGATTCAATCTTCAGACAGAAAAGAGGAGAAATTCCTTCTCTCGTATGTTGTGAATCTGAATAATACTTCACCACAGAGGACTGTTGAGATCGGGCCTTTAAGTGGATTCAAGGCTGAGATAGACAGATTTTTATTTAGTATGGGAATTGAAAGCGATAGGGAAAACACAGGAAATTGGACTTGAGGATTATTTGTTCAGCCATGGTCTTTATGAAATGTTGGAACAGTCCGAATGGGCTGACGGGCCGACTTGCTAAAATACTACGCAAACACCATGGGCTCTTCACTTATTAAATAGCCTGGTATGCAGTAACTTGTTAAACGCCATTTGAAAAATCCAAATATGTTTCATCAAAACATACGCTTCTATCAATTCTGCTGATTTCCACACAATAGAATTCCAATAAATATTTGAGCCATGGTGTTCCCTTCATGAAACCATGTTCTCTATGCTTGATTACTTTATGTATTTCTTCTGTTACACCTTGTACAAAATGCTCTCGCATTTTTTCCGACAGCAGATGTCAAGCCACAGACATACGGTTACATTTTTTAGGTTTGCCTTTCTTTTTTGAACAAGGGTGTTATGTTAATAGTCTTCCAGTTTGGGATTTCTCCAGAATCTAAAGATTCTTGGAATATAAGAGCCAATGCATTTTCTTGGAATATTAGCAGCAGTGCATATATTATCCCTCTATCTATACCTCCTCCAATATCCCATTAGGTCTAGGGAACTTACCGGATTTTAATCCGTCAGTTTTCCTACTACTTTTATCGAGATATGCCAATCGTGTTTATTTCCTCTTTGTCCCACATGCTCTCTTCATTATTTAGTATTTTTGGAATTCTATTAGAGTTTTCTGTCATAAAGACTGATGCAGGGTGTCTATTCAATTTCTCCGTCATTTCCTGGTTCACCATTATCTCCCGAGATTCAATTTCTGTTGGGGCTAGGTTCAATTTGACCTCTCACTTGTTTGTTTAAAATATAATTTAAAGGTCCCTTTGTATGTCCCCTTGACATTAGTTATTAATTTCCCCTCAAATATATTTTCCTACCTGTGAATTTGATTTTTTAAAATTTGTTATTCGTTTTGAAAACACTTCGAATTGTCTAGTTTACAATAATCGTTGGCACATTGTTCTTTTTTTGTTTGATGCTGTCTTTAATTTCCATGGTTAGCCATGGCTGGTTTATCCCTTTTCTGGGATGCTTTTGCTTTATTTAGATGGACCTATGCCGTTAGACATCTGCTAATTTTTCTGAACTGCCTTTTCTGTTCAACTCCTTTCATAATCTACTGCAGATAACACTGCCATCTTTCCTTGATACTTAACCGTGTTTACTTTAAGGGCAAATTGTTTCTGGCGGAAATTTCTCACACTCAGACTGAATGTTAAATTCAGTGGAGTGGTCACTGTTTCCTTGGAGGTTTTTAACACTGAAATCACTTGATAAACCTACTGTCGAGGCATCATAAGATCTAAAATAAGTAGGATGAATAATTCACAGAGTGTATCCAGTTTTCTATTTAACCACGTATCATAGGGGATATATGCTCTGGAATTGAACCCAGTTCTTTTCCGCTAACTAGATGTGATGAAGGGCGGATCTTGTAAGTGCAAGTAAAGAAACTGAGGAACGATCCTCTTCAAATGTCGAGAAAATTGCGAATCTTGCAAAGCCTCATAATAAGCCCGTGAAAATGAAATAGTGTTTGAAATTTTGCACAGAGGAAAAAAAAAGAATTAAATAATTTTGGTGACCAAATATTCTTCTCAACAGATATTTGCTCAATTTTCATTGGTAATGCAGTGTCTGCTGAAGGCAGAACCTTGCAGCCACTTGGTGACATTCGAAGAATTATATTGGTGATAACAGCTGGCGTGTAATCATTAATACCGATGGAGTTCGGGGTGGGTTGGTGCTTGGGGAAGCATAATAATTCTTGAGCTAGAAACGAATCACACTCAGAATTCGTCTTTCAAATTTCGGTGAAACAGACGCATATTCCATCATGAATCATTGGTATGTTTATTATTAATTATCATTCAGGTCGCAGACTTCCCCGGCTAGTAGATGGAGAGTCTCCGTGCTCCGGCAGACTGGAGATCCTGCACGCTAGGGACTGGGAAACAGTGTGTGACCTTCACTGGGATTTGAACAATGCCAATGTGGTCTGTGCTCAGCTGAACTGTGGAGTCGCCCTGTCGCTGCCGAGGGGAATTCGTTTCGGAAATGGCACTGGGCTAATACGGGGAAATCGCTTGGAATGTGAAGGCACTGAGACAAGTCTGTTGGATTGTGCTCTTTCTCTTGCAACTCAGCATGAATGCACCCACAGGGATGATGTCAGTGTGATTTGTTCCAGTAAGTACAACCTGACAGCACGAGACATAATGGGAACTGCAGATGCTGGAGAATCCAAGATAACAAAGTGTGAAGCTGGATGAACACAGCAGGCCAAGCAGCATCTCAGGAGCACAAAAGCTGACGTTTCGGGCCTAGACCCTTCATCAGACTGACTGGTGAAGGGTCTAGGCCCGAAACGTCAGCTTTTGTGCTCTTGAGACGCTGCTTGGCCTATGTTCATCCAGCTTCACACTTTGTTGGCATGAGACATAACTTGGTACACAGTATCAGCAAAAATGCTGTAGGTGGCGCCATTGTGCTCATCAGCGGCAGGGCCAGACTTTCTTCGAGAATAAGGAGACAGGCAGATATTTTCGAACACGACTTGCTCCTGTGATTTTGATGTAAAATTCGTTGTTGAACAATACAACTGGACTGCACTGCCTCGATCCTGACGCGGACACTTCAAATACGATGGTAGGAGATTCATTTTTCCAAAACTGCCTTATTATCTGATGGTTATCTTCAGTAAATATTTTATTGGCATGACTCACATTGAAAATCTTCCAATGTAATACAAGAAAGGTACGAAGAAAGGTACTTGCAATAAACTTTGATTTAATAGTGCATCAGAAACTTGATCGATCGGAGGTGAATGTAATTGACTAGTCGGTAACTTCATTAATGACACCCTGAGTCATAAATGATTTACCGTAAAACCATCAAAGTAAACTTTTTGTTACTTGTAAATTCAATCTGCACCTTGCTAAAGAACTTGCTATATGCTGCAGGATTGTTTTTCACACTGGAGCCTTGTGACAGGAGTGTGCCACAAGGATCAGTGTTGGGACCACTGCAGTTCATTATTTACGTAAATGATTTGGACGTGAACTTAAGTAGTATGATTAGTAAGTGTGCAGAAATTGGAGGTTTTAATGGACAACGGAGAATGTTACCTCACAGTACACCGGGATAGGCCAATGGGCCGAGGAGTGACAGATGGAATTTAACTTAGATAAATGTGAGGTGCTCCATTTTGGAAAGGGAGATCAGGGCAGGGCTTCGACACTTAATGGTAAAATTTTGGGGAGTGTTGCTGAACAAAATGATCTCGGAGTGCATGTTCATTTTTCATTCAGTGAAGTCGTGGGTAGACAGCACAGCGAAGATGGCGTTTGGTACGCTTTCCTTTATTGTTCGGGCCATTCAATGTTGGAGTTGGGAGGTCATGTTGCAACTGTACAGCACATTGATTAGGCCACTTTTGGATTACTGCGTCCAATTCTGGTCTCTCTGGGAAAGGAAGAATATTGTGAAACTTGAAGGTATTCAGAAAAGTTTTACCAGGATGTTGCCAGGGATAGAAGGTTTGAACTATAAGCGGAGACTGAATAAGCAAGGCTATTTTCCCCGGTGCATCGGAGGCTGAGTGACCTGATCGAGTTTCGAAAAATCATGATGGGCATGGATAGGGTGAGTTGACAATATCTCTTCCCTGGGAAGGAGGAGTCCAAAACTAGAGGGAATAGTTTTAATTTGAGAGGCTAAAGATTTAAAAGGGACCTGAGGGGTAACTATTTTCATGCAGAGAACGGTCTGAGCTTCCAGACGTTATGGTGGAGGTGGGAAAAATTACAGCATTTAAAAGGCATCTGGATGGGAATATGAATATCAATGGTTTCAAGGGATGTGGGTCAAATGCTAACAAATGGGACCGGATTTATTTAGGATATCTGGTCGGCACAGACGAGTGGAACCGAAGAGTTTGTTTCCGTGCTGTGGAGCTATATGACATTATGACTATGACAGCTTTGTCATTCTCTCTTCAGTTTCTACAATCACTGCGATTCCCTTTTTAAAAAATAAAAACCGAAAGAACTGCGGATGCTATAATTCAGGAACGAAAACGAAGTTGCTGGAAAAGCTCTGCTGGTCTGGCAGCATCTGTGAACGAGAAAACAGAGTTATCGTTTCGGGCCCGGTGACCCTTCCTCAGAACTCAGGTCACAGACGCTGTCAGACCTATTGAGCTTTTCCAGCAAATTCGTATTTTCCCCTTTTTAAAAAAACAGCTTGATGACAACTGCTCAACTTCAGTCATACTGGACGTCATTAAATACCCACAAAACCGATCGCCTATTTGGGGCGGCACGGTGGCTCAGTGGTTAGCATTGCAGCCTCACAGCGCCAGGGACCCAGGTTCCATTCCAGCCTCGGGCGACTGTCTGTGTGGAGTTTGCACATTCTCCCCGTGTCTGCTGCGTGGGTTTCCTCCGGGTGCTCCGGTTTCATCTCACAGTCCAAAGATGTGCAGGTTAGGTGGATTGACCAAGCTAAATTGCCCATATTGTTCAGAGGTCTGTGGGTTGGAGGCGAATGGGTCTGGGTGGGATGCTTCAAAGGGCCTGTTTCCACACTGTAGGGAATCTAATCTAATCTAATCTAATGACACGAGAATCGGGTTTGGGATTTGTGTGAGAAATTAAAAATTACCCAGCACACCGGGAATAACTTCACTTCTCTTCTTTGTAAAAGTGCAACAAGATTGTTTACCGTCACAACCTGAACAGACTGATGGAACTCGGTGTAATTTCTGGTCTGTCAGACACTTCTCTCAATACTACAATCAGCTGACTCCTTTGTTTGAACTCTGGGCTGCATCTCCAGATTTCTGAGCGCAGGGAGAGTGTGTTACTGACCACACTGACACTGACACAGCCTTGCAACCGTCTGTGTCCCGGCTCAGTAAATGAAAAGCAGCGAATCAGTCGGCAACTGTACCCCAGTCTTTCTTAGTTCAATCAAGCCAGTCGATTGGAATGTTTTATTATAGAATCAATACATACTCTCCAAATTTTCACGTGATGAGAAACTTATACATGACACTTATCGAATCGTGCGGATTCATTCATCTGGATCAACCAAGCTTGATTTGCACATCAGCTCAACGCACGTGCATTTGAGTCATGCCCCTGAGTATTTTTCCCAAAACATAAACAATTGAATGTGGTCTGACTATTTTCAATTGACCAAAATTGGCCAACACACTTTCCTTGAGGGAGTAGTGAGCAATACTCCAGAAGTCCAATTCCCTTGCTTTCGAAGTTGAGTCCTAAACCCAACTGTCGCCAAGTGCTTGAGAATTCGCCTGACCTCCAACACAATGTCAGAAGTGATGCTATTTGCAGTGGACTCATTAAACCTCAACTTATCTAGATTAGATTAGATTTCCTACAGTGTCTGTAGGAAAGATGGAAACTGGCCCTTTGGCCCAACAATTCCTCAGAGAGCAAAGCGTTAACATGCAACAACACCTGAACAATGATCCAGGCTGACACCTGGAGGTAACATTTACTGCGGATGAATATGAGACAGTCATTTCGAACATGAGATATTCTGAGCGCCCTCCCTTGGCAGTAAATTATTTTTACCATTGTTCGGGCTCCATCAGCATCTGCACATCATTCTCGGCCAGACATTCACCTTTAAACATGTACATGAAGCCAACGGCTGAAGGTGCAGATCAGATGCCCACAAATTCGTTCGACTTGATTCTGTCTTGCGAACATGTAAACACGTTAACTCTCTAAAAATGTAGCCACTGCGGTAACTAGAATGGTGGAGAGAATCACTTCCGAGTGTTGTGCACAACTATCAGTTCAGTTTCCATCATCAAAGTTAAGAATATCCGTCCCTATTAAAGCTGGTCAATGATGCTTTACTGGCTGCACATGAACTGTTTCTCTTGATGCCTTTCTTGCTGCAGGTGAACGTTGGCCGCTCAGGTTGACAAATGGCGGAAGTCGATGTGATGGAAGAGTGGAGATTTACCAGGATGGCAGCTGGGGTCAATTACAGGACAAGATGTGGGACCTGAATGACGCTAGCGTGGTGTGCAGGCAGTTAGGCTGCGGCGTCGCCATAGCTGCTTATAACTCTTCAAAATACGGCGAGGGTGGAACGACAGTCTGGTCCACTAACGTGCAATGTAAAGGAAACGAATCACATCTGCGGCACTGCAGCACAGCCCCATTAGATTCTCCTGTCCCCGACAGCATTGGCGTAGGTGTCCTGTGTTCAGGTGATTAAATAATTTACGTATACACGAGCCGAATGGCGAAATGTATCATGATCTCAGCAAACTGGGAAAATTGTTCACTTATTCCACGGCGTCACACAGACCAGATTTTGAAATCAGAGATATGTGTAGACATGAAGGACACTGGAAGAAGTGAACATGACTGATTTTGTCTGTAATGTGTAAAATTGTGACGCAGGGAATTTCACAGAAACATAACAGCAATGAACGGAAGGTAAACCAAAGAATTCTTACAACAATCTTGGTCAGAGAGACTGACGTGAAGAGGACTTGTTCGAGCTGGGAGTTTATTCTGGTTTTACGAGGCCATTTTGGCTGACAAACATCTGAAATAGTGCTCTGTTGTACATTCCATCGAACAGTTGAAGGGACCGGTTCTATCTGTTTAATTCAGTGATTGTTTGCAGCTGCATTTGAAGTTTTTATTTTGCTCGTGTTGATGCAATGTTAATACGTGTATAAACATGCAATTCTCCTGAATTGATTCCCAACAGATCACATGCAAATAAGACTGTCTGGCGCCGTGACTAGATGTGCTGGCCGACTGGAAATTTATTACAACGGTACCTGGGGTTCGGTTTGTGACGACGCCTGGGATATGAGAGACGCTGATGTGGTTTGCAAACAGCTGGGTTGTGGAACGGCCTTGAACACGACACTTCCTGCTTCTTGTGAACGCAACTCAGGCCCCATTTGGTTGGACGAGGTGAAATGTTCCGGGAAAGAAGAATTTCTCTGGCAATGTCCCTCTGCGTCGTGGAATAACCACGACTGTAATCATAAAGAAGATGCGAGGATTGTGTGTTCAGGTATTGCTCGTTTTCTTCACACTAAAAGCCAAGGCTTCTCACGGAGCACTCTTTACTGTGTAATTCCAACAGGACAGCAGAGAACAGCAACAAATACTTCCTTCCTCGTGGTCTGACTGTTCCTGTTGATTTAGCCATGTGTTACTTCGTTACTTCGGCGAACACAATCTGTGAGTTCTGAACTTTCCATCTGAATCATACACCTACCCCGATTCACCTTAAATACATCGACACTAACCTCTCAGGGCAGTTTACAAATTTCAAGTTCTCCGCAATCCTCGAGCCAAAAATCAATTCTCCGAGATTTCCCGTTGGATATTCAAAACTTTTCTGTCTACGAAAATGAAATTTGGAGTTGTCAACGGTTGAAATAATCAGTGCTTCTTTCCTTCTGGATCTCTTTGCTCCTTGACAGTATTCAGATTTTGCCTAGAATTGTTCGGCCTCTTTATACTTCTGGCAAACCTCACCACTTCGGTCCAAAGTACGTTTCCAAACAATCATAGAACAGAACACTACAGCAACACGGCCTTCGCCCAAACACCCCTCATTCCCTTTTCTGTGCGGACCATGTTGGTATTTTAAATTCTTTTCTGCACATGGGCCGTAGCTCTCTATTCCGTGCATTTTCTTGAGTTTTGTCGAAACCTTTCCTAAACAGTGCTATCGTATCTGCTCCTTCCACTTGCCGTGGCAGCGCATTCTGAGCACCGAACACTCAGCAAGCTTGCCTTGCACATCTCTTTTAAACTTTTTTCCATCTCACCTGATACATGTGCCAAATGATATTTGATGTTTCAATCCTGGGGAAATAACTCCACCCTGTCTATGCTTTCATAATTTTATATACTGCTGTGAGACCGCCCCTCAGCATCCGACGCTATAGCGAAAACAATCCAAGCAAACTTTCCCTCGAACGAATTCATAACAAACCGGGCAACCTCTTTTGCACCCTTTCCAATGTCTCGACATCCTCCGTATAGTGTGACGACTAACATGACACACAATGTTCCAAATGTAGTCGAATCAAAATCGTACAAAGCCGCAATATGACTTGCAAAATTTTATTAGTCAGTTGCAGGTAATCATACTGTATTCCTTCTTTCTCACTTTATCCATTTGCCGTATCACTTGCTGGTAGCTCTGGACTTGCACTCAGGAAGACCATATATATATTAGTACGCCTTAAGGCACTGCCATTTACTGTATATTTCGGTTTGCATTTGACCTCTGAAAATGTACTACTTCACACGTGTCCAGGCAAAACTGCATCTGCTGTATTGCAGTCCAACCTTCCAGCTGTTCGACATTATACATTGAGAACCGTCTTCACTATCCCTGATTCCGCCAATTTTCTTGTCATCTGCAATTACTCAGACCACATGAAATTTCATCCAACTTATTTGCCTACATTTCACAAGACAACAAGAGGTCCCAACACTCATCCTTGTGGAACACCGCTGGTCACAGATCTCCATCCGGAAAGCACCCCTCTACAAATTCATGAATCCGAAGTGAATTCCAAGTCATCGTGGAACCCATGTAACTTTACTTGCAAAGGAATTTTGCCGATTCTGAGCTTGGTTGCACTTGTAAAAATTTATATTCCTTTATTAACTTCACTCAAACCGCCAAAAGCTATACACAGCCCTTCACCAAGCACCATCACCACTATTACGACCACTTCCACTTCTCGTTTATCAATAAGCCTGCCATCGCTAGTCAATTTGAAAATTGCCCTTTGGAATCCAAAGCGCAATAGACAGTCTCCACGTTCAGCAGTCAGATTGCAATCCCCTTGGAACACAAATTCTCAACTTTTCTGCAGATACCGTTTACGCCGACTCTGCCTGCAGAAATACTTTGCAGAACAGTTCTACCGAGACCCTCGTGTGTGGCTGACTTGCTGAAGCTGTTTTTGAAGAAGTACCAGAAATTCGTGATGATGCTGAAGTTTCACTATTGTCTTCGGAAGACGTTTAGACGCGTGAGAAAAGTAGACCGTGTCATAAAAGTGACCAGAGCAACAAAATTGACAGACTCTTAGGAAGCAGAGAGAAATGGGAAACGGATTATTTTTGGAACAGATGGAAGTTGTTATGAAACAATCCCAGCGCGGTATTGGCAAACATATACTTTTCTGAGCATATATCAGCATTTTGATGCGCAGGGAATAGTTTCTTGTAGGTGTCAAAATCTTCGAAGATTTCTAAACTGTGGGAGCAAATGTAGAACTCTAAAAAGGTACAGATAAATTGGTAGTGTGGGCCAATAGGTGGCAGACGTGAATCAGCGCAGGGATGTGTGACGTGTTGCATTTTATTTGGAATAACATTGAAATAAAGTTTGAAAAGGAAGTACAAGTTGTCGGGAGTTCAGGAGCAGACAGGCCTGTGTGCATTTGTCCAGAGATCATTGACGGAAGGAGGACAAGTGCAGGTAGGAGTTAATAAAACATACAGCGCCCTCAGCTTTATTGATAGGGGCCTCGAGTACAAGAGTAAGATGTGATGTTGAACTTGTACAAGATTCTTTGTTAGGCCTCAGCTGGAGTATCATGCACACTTGTACACGCCACGCGATGCACATCGTGCAGACATGAGACACAGTGCAGAAGCGTTTTGGAAGAATGTTCCAGGGATCAGTTGGTTCAGTTTTGATGATAGCTTGGGAGGAGGAGAAGGCTGAGGGGATATTTGATTTACTTTTTAAAAATTATGAGCGTGCTGGATAGAGTAGGTATCAAGAAACTGTCCTTGTTCAGAAGAAGAACAAGAAGGATAGGACATAGACTTCAAACGATTTGCTAAAGGAGAAAATGCTATGCAAGGAAAAATGTTTTCACACAATTAGCAGTTACGGTGTAGCATGCATTGCCTGAACGTAGGATGGCTAAAATTGAATTGAGACATTGAAAGAAGGCATTCAGTGGTTTTCTGGACATAGAAAATCTACAAGAATTGGGGGAAAGCAGGAGATTGCCACTTGGTCGTGACGCTCTGCTGAAGAGCCAGTGCAGGATGGATCGAATAGTCAGTTTCTGAGCCGAAAGTATCTGTAATTCGGTGACGAGGGTTGTTGCTGTTTTCCTGTTAGCTTTCTAAACACCGAATGGTGATCAATGAATAAAAGTGGTGCAAGATGTGTTTATCTCCCAGCTGTGTTGGGGTACACAACGAGATATTCTAATAAAATAACGCATATTTCTGATTTCATTGATAGAGCATAAAGAGCTGAGGCTGGTGAATGGGAAGCATCGCTGCGAAGGGAGAGTGGAAGTGTTCTATAATGGGACGTGGGGAACAGTGTGCTCTGATAGTCTGGAAGACCATGACGCCCAAGTGATCTGTAAACATTTGCAGTGCGGTGACTTCATTTCCCAAGGCATCGAGTCTTTCGGACGGGGATCTGGAAAGATCTGGTTGGATGAGATTGAGTGCAATTTACAAGAGACGACACTTTGGCAGTGCCAGTCAGCGCCGTGGGGAAAGCACGACTGTAATCACTTTGAAGATACCGGTGTGACTTGTTCAGGTAATACAACGAATCTCTTAACTATAGGGATGTCATTTTAAAGCTTGACCTCTGATACAATCTGACATTCACTTCTTCACAGAAGCCAACAAAGTGAATAAGCAGCCCCACAGATCAAAGGATTGCAATCAAAGACCAGGTACTTATAGCTCTCTGACAGATTGACGATCTAACTTTAACACTTAGCTTCTACTGTCACACAAAATTGATTATATTTTGACAGAATCGGGACTACCTTTGCGCCTGGCTGGGGGCAACAGCAACTGTTCCGGTATTGTGGAGATCTTCAACGGCAAGACCTGGGGCACAGTGTGTGATGACTCCTGGGATATGGCCGATGCCAATGTTGTCTGCCGACAGATGGCATGTGGCCCCGCCGTGTCGGCCTCAGGAGGAATCACTTTTGACCAGATTGACCGGGAAATCTTGCTGGACGAAGTGAAGTGCAAGGGAAGAGAATCTTATCTGTCTGACTGTCCTTCCTCCCGCTCAGCTCATCCTGACTGTGAACATAAGGAAGATGCCAGTGTGATCTGTTCTGGTAAGGAGCTTGCTGACTGACCGTTTGAATCTTCATCGGTGAACATGACGAATTGTTTTCATAGATTGCGATGAGCTATTGTCTTTCTGAAGTGAAATCTCAGTCTTTGAAATTCATGAATATTTTTACAATACATTTCACAGAGCCTGATTTTTCACCGACTCCTTCACCGTCCACACCTGCAGGTATTTATTTCTACGACTGTTCATGTTAGAGTTTGGAGTTGGGAAAGTAGTTTCATTGACACACTCGTGTGCTTTTGTTAATTTTTGACGGTTATATTAGTTTCAAATTGATTGAAATATTTGAAAAGTTCAAGGTGGGCTATGTCTCTGCTAAATCTTTCTGTAACCCTGCCATTTAGAACAAGGAGATAAAATTAGTCCCATCCTTGCTGCTGTTTGCATCGCCCTAGCAGCACTGTTACTGTGCGAACTGATCATGCTCCTGGCTGTAAGACGGAGAATATTTACCAGAAAAGGTAAGGCTCGAAACTTTTCTCTGAACTGGCAACAGCTGTCAGATGCCACTATTCTACTGATGTGTTGATGATGCTGTGGACAGGTGGACATATTGCGGGCGTAGGGAGATCATTTGAAGTTATTAGGAATCAAGGTGAATCCATTTCTGGTCATGTCGTTTATTCAAGACACTTCTGGAGTGAACGAACGGCAACACTGGAACTGGGAAGTGATTTAGAGTATCCTCACTCACTTCTCCCGTTTCTCCAGCATTTGGGATACCGGAAGAAGTTACCTGGGACAATGGGTCGGAAGTATTCGTTGAGCTGTTTGACCTCTGCCTTCAGTTATTTATTTCTCAGTTCCTCTTCACTCATCTGTTGGTATCGGTTCGAATTCTTCAGTTCACTACACTTTCGATCGCAGCCATTCCATTGACATGTCACCACGGACGTATCACCGTGAGTGTGCAAAATATGGCATTTTATACAGTGACAAGATACAGTAAAAACAAGGCCGTAACAAACGGATGTTATCCTCTGGTTTCAGTCATCTTAGCGCAAAATCTCATTTCAAATCATTTCCAAATGAAATCTGTGTGAGATAATTTGTGTCATTTCTTTCAGTGCGTGATCGGTAAATGTGAGTTTGCATGTGTTATTGTCAGTGGACATCAGTATAGCATTGAATGTCGATGTGTCAGAGAGTGTGTGAAAGCATATGAATGTTTGTAGGTGAGTGTGCGTGTGAGCTTGTGTGTCAGTGAATGTATGAATGTTAATGTTTATGTCAGTGAGTTTGTCAGAGTGTACTTGTGTGTTAGTGTATTTGCGTCTGAGTGCTTATGAGTGAATCTGTGTCTGTATGTTTGCGTTTGTGTCAACGTGTTGAGAGTGCTGGTGCGACTGTGCGTTTGTGTTCGTCAATGTGTGGGCGTGAGAGACTACCAGAATGACTGTTTGTGTGTCAAGGAATGTGTGCATTCGTGTTTGTCGGTGAGTGTGTGCCTTTGTGGGTCATGACATAGAACAGAGAACATAGAACAATACAGCGCAGAACAGGCCCTTCGGCCCTCGACGTTGCAGCCGACCTGTGAACTAATCTAAGGCCATCCCCTTACACGATCCCATCATCGCCGATATGCTTATCCAAGGACTGTTTAAATGCCCTGAATGTGGCTTAGTTAGCTACATTGGCAGGCAGCGCATTCCACTTCCTTCCCACTCTCTGAGTAAAGCCTGTGAGTGTAAATGTATGGCAGACAGTTGAATGGACAATGTTAATCGAAGACTTGGCAGTGTATTTAGCCTTGGGAAGATTCAGTGGGACGAATTCCCGCACGGGGAAGTGAGATTACTTGTCTGATAAAAGGACAGTCCAAGACCCAAGCAGTAAATGTTCACAACAAGTATACAAATGTGTTCCTCTTAAATTTTAACAAGTTTCTAACATGTCCTTCTATCACTTCAACATAAGTTGTTTTGACTTTTCAAAAAATATTGTTATTTTCCGGAATATCAGAGATTCGCAGATGATTACTGTGCAAAGGGACACCATGGGGCACATCTTGCATATCCTCTTCTCTGAAGCAGCATCATAACTTTGTGTCATTCCCTTGCGTTTTCCCCAGAACGCTGCGAAATACTTCTCTTTCGTGAATAATCATTGCATTTTGAATGTCTCAGCTGATTTGGCTTCCTCGCAGAATTCACGCAGCGAATCCCAATCATGAGCTCTTGGTGTGACAAACGATTCTTCTCACATTGCAAAACCGTTTGAAACTATTCCCTTTTGTTCTCGAAAACATTATTCTCATGCGATGAATAGATTTTCTCCCATCTGCTCTCTCCAGCCCCTCATCATTTTGTCAACCTCTGTCAAATTTCCTCCCAGCTTTCGCATCTCCTTGGTAATCGTCCATACTTCTCCAATATATTCTCAGAACGGGAGTTTCCACTCGTTGAAAAATTCTCGTAAACTCTTCTGTCCTCTCTCCAGTGCCTTCGCATCCTTCCGGAAATCTGCTGCTCAGAGCGACTGCAAACATTTCTCGTACTGAGGTCAAAATCACGTCCGCTCAGTTCGCAACAAACAACTGCACCTCCCAGTCGCAAACCATTTCCACTCCCCATCCCATTCTCTGGATGACATGTCCATCATGGGCCTTCTGCACTGCCACAATGATGCCACCCGAAGGTTGCAGGAACAACAACTCATATTCCGCCTGGGAACCCTGCAGCCTAATGGTATCAATGTGGACTTCACTAGTTTCAAAATCTCCCCTTCCCCCACTGCATCCCTAAACCAGCCCAGTTCGTCCTCTCCCCCCACTGCACCACACAACCAGCCCAGATCTTCGCCCCCACCCACTGCATCCCAAAACCAGTCCAACCTGTCTCTGCCTCCCGAACCGGTTCTTCCTCTCACCCATCCCTTCCTCCCACCCCAAGCCGCACCCCCATCGACCTACTAACCTCATCCCACCTCCTTGACCTGTCCGTCTTCCCTGGACTGACCTATCCCCTTCCTAACTCCCCACCTATACTCTCTCCACCTATCTTCTTTACTCTCCATCTTCGGTCCGCCTCCCCCTCTCTCCCTATTTATTCCAATTCCCTCTCCCCATCCCCCTCTCTGATGAAGGGTCTAGGCCCGAAACGTCAGCTTTTGTGCTCCTGAGATGCTGCTTGGCCTGCTGTGTTCATCCAGCCTCACATTTTATTATCTTAATCAAGAAAAACAAGTTGCAAAACTTTCTGTCAATGAAACTCTCAAACATCAATAAAATTCTGAAATCAAGTGAACATTAATTGTTAAAAAGAGATATGAGACCCCAATTTACAAGCTAATTGACAGCTTCGAGATAGAAGTCAGAGGTGCACTTCAAAACCCCTCTTCCTTTAAAGAGTCGCACGCTGATCCTGGCACTGCATCTGTTACTTTAGAGGAAGAGCGCCCCGTCATGTCACGGTGCCTGTGAGTACAGCTTTCATTTTAATCCTGCAAGCAAAACGACAAAATGTTCATCTGTGGTCTCTATCCTTCCGCAGGTGCGCTCACCGACGACTGGGTTTCACCTTCCGTTTTGTACCAAGGAATTTATGAAGAGATTGATAATATTGCAGTGCTGAAAGATTCGGCTCAGACAGAGGGCTCGGGTACACAATCCGACACTTTCACTTCCCCCTTTCGAGAGCTGAGTGGTTACAGTAGAGTTCGGGCACGAATTTCGATTCGCTCGCTCACAGTTCTCATTGCTCAGCAGTCCCATCACACTGAATGAATAATATGGTCACCTGTCATGTGACATCCCGTTTTTAAATATAAGTTTGGGGTAACAATATAAGGCTACAAACGTCTCCCAAATCTGCAGGGCCATCAATTATTTCGCACATTGGGACGACTGGATGCGGAAAAGGTAGATGACTGAATTGAAAGAAAAAAAATCGGAAAAATTATACTCTTGACGATATTTTGTAATCCGACAACCCAGGGCAGTCATTTTTCGCATTCACCTCTGGCACATTTTAAATAAGACGGGAGAAGACTGCGCTCACTGACACTGTATGAACGAAATAGCTCATATATTGTTCTCTGCCCTGTGAAAGGACGTGTTCGCTTTAGCAACAAGCTGTACTGTGTGACGTGGTGTCAGTTCTGCTGTTGCCTGTCCACAGTTTCTCCGACAAAATGAATTGGGCTATCCTTCTTGATAGTCCGCAACAAATAGGAATCATGTAAGTGGATTCGGTTTTCATCTCCCATCTCCCCAATTACAACCCTCTTTTGTGTTTACAGTTTCCGCTCCCCATGACTCAATAAACCACATCGAATATTACACCAGTCTCACTTTGTGTGATAAAGATCCTGGACCAGCGAACCCTGAAGGAAAATCCTCCAGTACTCCAGGTTTGCATCTTCGTGCTTGCAAACATGATTTGTTTAAACTCTATGCTTCACATTGTCTACTACTAAAAACCAGAAGCAAAAGGCATCCAGCGACACATGCCATCGAATGGTGCAGCCAAGAATCAGCGGCCCAAAAGAGAGTGATTTGACTGTAAAAGTTAATTGCTCGGCTAGATCTATGTATAGCTTCATTGCTTCAGTTAAGATAGCGGAGCTTACAAACGAAGATACGGTTCAATCACTCTCGGCTTTCTCATCTTATTCATTTTTCTGCCTTACAAATTCTTGCTAGAATGACATACCATCATGCAATTTTTTGGTGCTAAGTGTTTGTTTTCAATGAACTTTTTTTTCCTTCCAGGTCCATTTGCAGGCAATTGTGATGATGTTGAGACTGAAGCTGTGGACAAGCGGGACAGTGATTTGCTGCTGGATCCTGGTCCCGATAAATTTTCCACACTTAAGTTGAGCAGCGGTGAGCTCGCCGCTCGGGGTGAGTCAACCCTCCGCAATGTTTGCTGGAGCGGTGTAGTCATTGGTGCAGAACATCTACGGGCAGCATAAGTGAACTCATACCAATTCCCGGAGCATGACTTTCATTGACTTGTACATTGTAATTCCTTGAAACACATGCATGCCTTTGTCAACAATTGGACCATCTGGTCAGCGGCTTGGCCATTTTTCAACATCTCCACAGCCCATTGACCCACATTTGCTCTCGTCCGTCTCTTTCCGTCAACCCTCAACTGGTATCATTCAGAAATTTCTTTCCGATCTCCACCAAGCTCATTCTGAACTCATCTGACAAACGAGAATCTCTTCCCCTTGGACCCGATTCAGATGAAACAAGTGACCTCTAATCTTCCCCAGTCATTCCCCATTCCCCACCATAAATACTTTCTAGTCACACCGAACATACCCGTCTAAATTTTAGCATTTTTTTTTAAAGATCCCTTTCACTTTTTCTGAAGGTTCGCCCAATCATGACATCTATCCTCCAAGACCTTCCCGTCCCCTCACTGTCCATGCTAGATATTTCACAACCGCTGACCTCCTATACCAATGCAAAGACCTGGAATGCTCTGTCATCTGCCAAATGTCTGCCAAACTCTGCATAAAACTCCACATTTAAATCCCAGCACTCACATTTCCACACTTGCCACAGAAATGAAACAGCTCAGATCAAAGTTACATGTGAAACACTGTGTGATTGGAACAGAAAAAACTTATTCTTCCCCATACATCCTAAACTATCTCCAGCCTTTAGCAGAGCTGAGTACATCCTCCTCCAACTCATCTGAATCATTGCCCAGCTTGGCGAGTTAGCAGGCCATTTGTGTCGATTTAAGTTACTAATCCACAAACAGACGTCCACCTGTAATTGTTTGTCCTGCTGCCTTGCCTCTGCTTCCTCGAAATGAATCTATCCTTGGTTTCACCTTCCTTCTTTGATTATCTGCACCCTAAAACACCAGGGCAGGTCTTGTCTGCTGACGAGCAGCATCCAATCACCAGATATTCTGTTGGCTCCTCCACGATTAGTAGTTGATCAGCTTGTGTCTCTGAAATTCTCGATCAGTTAATCAGAAATTTCTCCAAATCAATATGAGGAAATCTGAAGACAATTTCTCCGCAGTCCAACAGGTAACTTTTCTTCTGGCTATGGGCACGAACACTTTCCATTAGAAGGGTGATCCCTGAATTTTCACACCCACGATGCCATCGCTGAGGAGAATCTGCTCATATACCATGCTGTTGCAAACTATGGTTTCTGTCCCCCTGCGACATTGCTTGACTCTCTACCCACATCAGAAAGCCAATCTAAGCCTTTGATTCTTCTAAGGAATACCTTGCTGGACAACAACATTCCACTTGACGTCATTTTAATATCCCATCATCTTGCATTCACCAGGATTCATTCACCTAACACTGTTGTGTGCTGTGGCTCTCATTAGTTTCTAAGTAAGCACTGGGCAGATCTGAAACACTCAAGTGTTCCTTCAAAAACTTCCATCTGCTCAGCCATCTCGCTCTGCAATCTTCTGCAGCCCGATCATGCTACTTTAATGCTGACTCGTTGAATAATCTTGTTTTATTTTGATTGCACTTCTGGTAGATAAATCTTGATTCCACGCCCTAAATGTACCTGCCTCCTCAACTTGACTTCTCATTCAGAACACCGTTCTTTTTCCTCTTCCTGGAAACTATTCAATGTCCGCTTTCTAGACAATGTTTCAAACTTAACTCGTTGACGAAGGCATAGGCCGCACTCCCCGATATCACAGTAAGTGGCCTGGTGTCATTTCCAAATGCTCCTGTGGAAGCTTGAATATTTTATTCGTTTAACTGCGTCTTTAAATGCAAATTATTGTTAGGACTTTTATCCAGTCATTAATCCGTAACCTTGTTCTCCCTGCAGAAAACCGTTCTCAAAGAGGCTTTGATGCTGATTTCCTATTTCCTTCCCTGATTACAAACAATAGGAATGGTCAGCAAGATGTGGGCACAGTTGCAAAGTTTACTGCTGCTGATAGGCAGTGATCCTGTGACAACACCAATATCAAACTCGTAAGAACTATGCTTTATTATCAGTTCGAATGTTTGTGGCGCAGTGTGAGTGTCCAATTCCAGTCTGTGTTGCAGTGTGAGAGTCTAAGTCCCAGTACGTGGGGGATCAGTAGAATCTGTTGCCTTGACAGTTTCTACAGTGTTTGAAGCACATTCAATTTTAGGAATTCGGGAAATGATCAGATGGAAAATGCTATATATTTGCGATTTAAATCACGGCTCCTCGAGACAAGAGTATTCCGTTTCATCAACCTCTTGACATCTGACCATGCCTTGCTGCCGTTTTTCGCAAGGAAACATGTTGCCATTTAAGACAAGAGGAAGCCAATATGTGCACACCAAACTGCCAGAATCGCGACCTAAGTATGATCCAAAAACCTGTTTCGGAGATTGTCGTTTGCGCACTATAGTATTGGCGAGGAAATCAGTGACAACTCCCTGATCATTCTCTTCAAAGAAACGGTCCCATTGGATCTTTTACATCAGGCCTTAAGTAGGCAGGTAGCAAATCAACCCAGCATCCCATCTGAAAGATAGCACCTTTGCCAATGCAGTACCTGTGCTGCACTGTATTGATCTGGGTGAGATCTTGTTGTATTTAATTAAACTCTGGAGTCAGAGTTGGTCCTGGAGACTGAGAGGTGAGCGTGCTGCTATTGAGGTACTGGAGCGATTTCACTCACTCACAACAGTTTCTTCTTTTTTCAGTTAAACATCAGCGTTCAATCCCGAGCTGTGCGCAACTTCGCTGGAAATAATCTGAGAACATTCGAGAGCATGAACATCCCCAATCATTTGAACAAATTATATATATTTTTCTTGTTCAACACCTAAAATGACAATAAAATGCCATATTGCTTTTTGTTGAAATCAACAGAATTGGTTTTGGTCTGTATTTTATTTGAAGGTGTTCGTGTTCTGTTCAGTTTAAAGTTTCAATTTATTCCAGGTCATTTGTCTGTCTACATAACTGAGACAATGTAATTAACTCAGCCACATTAGGGGCATTTCAACAGTCCTTGGATAAGCAAATGGATAATGATGGGACAGTGTAGGGGGAGAGGCTTAGACTAGGTCACAGATCGGCGCAACATCGAGGGCCGAAGGGCCTGTTCTGCGCTGTATTGTTCTATGTTCTATGTTCTCATATTTGTAGTTGCGTCAATGAATTCACTGGAGACCAGGCATCGAGATTCTGCGTCCCTCAGTGAAACACTTGTCGGAATTTCATTTGTGACCATTTCACCTTTTCACGTCCCATTAAAGAAGGACTACAATCTGTTCGAACAAAGTGTGCAGACTGTTGTATTGGTATTTATTGTGCCTGCTCCCTCTGTCACAATAATCACAGATCATGTTGTCAAATGGCTACAGACTGAAAGTGTCAATGAGGATGTGCAATGAAGGTGGTGTTGATCCGGAAATGTATCATTTAAATATTTTGTTCAGAATTTATGTCATTTTTGAAATGAATGCCATCATTTTTAACATTAATTTCTGAACCACCACAAAGGCTGTTGACTGTACCACGCATTCACCTGAGGATTGGGATGAAGGCATGAGGCCAAAGAAACTGATTCAGATTCAGCGTTTTCGCGCTTGACTTCTAAAGGCTAATTATTTTGAAAATTGTTTTAAGATTGCATTTTGTGAAAATTTACGGCCATGCACTTTGAAAATTCACAAGAAAAGCCAATGCAAATAGTAAACAGCTTGGACAGAAGAAATTGTTGGGTTTTGGCAAGTGGGCTCAAATTTGAACAGGTATTGTCACGAAGAATGTACCAGGTGACGATAAGTACCAAAGAACTGTAAGATTTTTAAACCAAATTTAAGCAAGCAGTCTTGTTTAAAACCCGAAAGATCTGCGGATGCTGTAAATCAGAACCTAAAACAAAGTTGCAGAAAATGCCCAGCAGGTCTGCCAGCAACTGTGAAGGAAACATCAGAATTAATGTTTCGGGTTGGGTGACCCTTCCTTCGAAAGGAATGGTCGCTTAAAGCTTTGCTTTGAGATGTGATCCAGCAAATTCTGACTGCTGTTTTGCTCAGGCGAACCACGTGCAGCGTGTGTACATGTTCGTCCTGAGTGTAAAACAAAAACATCCTGTGCATTCATACATGGAGCTTCCATGACGCACAAGTACACTCTCCTGCTGTCGCCAGCAACAATCCTAAATTGGCTCTGAGCATAATTATCAGCACACAGCAAACATTCAGCAATTATTTTCCAATCACAGAATCTTTTTCAGCCACTGAAACATAAACGTTATCGAAAAGAAGCCTGAAGTCACAAGCATGTTGTCATCTTTCCGATTATCGCAGCATATTATCTCCTCTGAAGGACCAACAACCACCAAGAGTAGACCGCCAGTATGATACTTGCTGCAACTTCGAGAAAAGTAACACTACGGTCTCGCAGTTTGTCAACTTTAAAAGAGCACTAGGTAACACATGTGCGTCTACAGACTCAGAGTGGTCCCGAAAGTCGCAACAGAAGGCGAACTGAAATAAGCTTTCAGACAGCAATGTTACTGACAGGTACTGACCCTTAGGACGCTACCCCAGTAAAATGCGGGAAACCACGCAATGTACAAAGGGCACAACAGGAAAATACCAGCATTAAGTGAATGAGAGAGTTCCGACAGGATCACAGTCCTCCGTGCAGTCCCGCGGAGTCCCATGATCCTGGATTCTCTTGCGGTGCAGATGTACCTTCCCACTCGGGAAAATGTGAAAAAGGAAACTGTTTGTGTCCACCATTAATGCCTGAAATAAAAGGGGACAGCTGCTTATTGTACATGACCAAAATTGAAATAGAGGTTTGACAGTGTAGAAGGAGGCCGTTCGGCCTACAGTTTTCGCACGGGCCATCAAACATCAATCCCTTTTGCTCGCACTTGGCCCGTTGCTTTGTACACTATGGATTTTCAGGCAATGAGCTGAATACTTCTTAGATGATGTGACTGTTCCTACCTCTATCATCCTTTCAGGCACCGAGTTTCAGATTCCCACCACCCTCTCGGTTGAAAGAAAATCCCATAAGAGCCCCTAAAGCTCCTCTGCCTTGCACATTTGTGTGGACTCTCTCAGATACGAAATGACGGGGCTCAGAGTTCCCGTTGTTTTTTCAGACTTCGTCCAGCAGTTTCACACGAAACTCTCCCTGATTTTGACGGTCACTGGGCCCCCTCGTGTGGCGGAATACTGAAGTACCAACAGAGGTTTCAAGCCGTTCAAAACATTCCTGGACAGCATCGTGCAACCGAGCAGCAAAGAACCACGGTGTCACCAGTTTGAAAACGTTTCGGACAGCACAGCAAAAGAATTTCACAACAAATAGGCAGTGGGGTCATGCTTTGCTGGAGCTAGTGCATGAAATAAGTTCTAGAATAAAAATATGCGGCCTGCTGCGGGCTCTGAAGTGTGGGAAATATTACTTCGATCTCTTTTAAACTCCAGCAGATACAAGTTTAGACTGACCAAACGTTTCTTTTAAGACAGTTCACCCATTCCACCATGCAATGCAGCTTCACAGAGGACAGAAATGTGATGTGAACTGATCACGAAGCTCCCATCACAGAAAGCTCTCAGCACAGTAAGGAAGACATTTCCTACATAATTTTGCAGGTAACTCACAAGATTACACAGGTGTATCTCACACAATTTTGCAGCTTTACTGGCATTCAACCTCAGAATAACAGAGTCCTATTCATTTCAAGACAGTCCATTGAAGCTTAACGAGTGTGAGTCATCTCACTTGATTTCAATTTTATTTCAGAGAGAAGAACACGATCACGAAGCTTTGCACGATCGGGAAAATTGGATGAAATCAAAAGTGAGGCGCGCTCTCAGCGTGTGTTTATGTTGTGCATGTTGGAGCAGAATGTGAAAAGGAACTTTTGCTTTTTTAGATTCATCGGGTGGAAGCCTCATTGACAGAATCACTTGATGCACAAAAGTTTGGGGCACAGAACAAAACAAAGATTGACATCACAGAAAAGCTTAAAGTTCCTTGTTTGGTATTTGCTGCTAAATTGGCGATGACTATTACTGTTAGATGAAAGGCAAATCGGGGAAATCTGCTCCAGATTAACAACTTATAAGAGTGTAGGAAAGCAGAAAAAAAAACAAATTAAGAACTAAGAAAATATAACAGTTAAGCATGTCCAGGCATACATTGTTTCTGCATGATCGAGCCATCGAGTCATAGAGACTGACAGCGCAGAAACAGACCCTGCATTAAACCATGCACGCCGACCATTAGCCCAAAGGAAACTAATTCCACCTGCCGGCATTGAGTCCAGGTGCCTCTGAACATTTCTCATTCATTTACTTGTCCATTATAAATTTTAAAGCGACCCTGCATTTCTACTGGAAGTTCACTCTACACACGAAACAATCTCTGTGTGCAAAAAAAAACATTCTCACGTCTCTTTTAAATAGTTAATCTCTCACCTTCAAAATATGTCCCCTGATCTTTAAATCCCCACCCTAGGTAATAGACACCTACCATTCACTTTATCTGTACCCTCCCCTACGATTATATAAACGTCTGCATGGTCATCCTTCAACCTCCCATGCTCCACTGAAAAAGTCCCAGCTTGTCCTGCCTCCCCTTATAACTTAAACCCTCTTTTCCCGGCAACATCTTGGGAAATCTTCTTTGAACCCTCTCCAGCTTAATGCTATCCTTCCGATAACAGACCAACCAGAAGTGGGCACAGTACTCCAGAAGAAGCCTATGCTGCGGAGCTGTAGACCCCATTGACATCACAGTGGCCACATCTGTATCAAGTGTTGTCACTTGAGGAACTCAGCCTCAGAGTTGTTGAGCTGGAGTCTGAGTTCCAAATACCGCAACACATCAGGGAAGGGAAAAGTTAACCAGATGCTATATTTCAAAGAGGCCATCATGCCCTTGCGATTAACTGCCTGATGTCTGTGTAGTGGCTAGGGAGTGGAGAGTTTGACTATGAGCTAGGCAGGTCGAGGAATTCAGGAGGTACTACTGATGAGCCTCAGCCATTGATCTTGTTTCACAGGTTTGAGATTGTTGTTCTCCTTGTGCAAAAGCGGGGGCTTCACGGATGATAGACAATCTGCCCTGGTGTAGGGAGCCATTCATGAAGAGGGAGATACGAGAAATGTATTGGACATGAGCAATCGTAGAATCGGTGAATACGCTCTGTTCTCTGTGGCCAGAATCAAGAGTACTGGAACTGTGTTACCAGCCTGGTGCACTGGTTCAAGATATCTCGTCTGGATTCAGAGGAACGTGTCGGGGAATAGGCAGCTGCCATGGTCCTCAAAGCTACCAATCATTAATGGGGAGTGACAAAACACACAGCTGCAGAATACGTGCTACAAGGGCTAAATTAAAAAGCAGAACCAGAAGGGTAGTAATCTCCAAGCAAGACCTCATAGAGACAATGTCATCAAGATCAATGTTGTAGAGGTGTGGTTCTAAGATTGGTGTGGGAGAAATGGGTTTTAATTTATGGATCATTGGCACCAGCCCTGGGAAAGGAGGGAGCTGTTTCAATGGGAGAGGATATACCTGAAATATTGTGGCTCCAACATATTGACGAATGGCATGACGAGACAGTACATAGGTCTTTCACCTAAAATTTGATTGTTGGGGGAGGTTTGCCAGTAGCGTGGAATATTTTAAAACTAAAAGGAAAGATAGGATTGGAGGTTAGTCATGGGACAGATTATCAAAAAAAAGGAAAACGAAACCAAAAGAGTTTGCACAGATTGTGCAAATTTCTTTTTGGATCAAGGAAACATAAAAGTGGTGGGAAATTTGCTCATACAACAAATTAGCAACTTTGTATCTGAATGCACAAATCACTCCGAGTATGAAATGATGGTGTAAATCAAGGTGAATGAATATAATCTCAATGCCATTGCAGAAATATAGTTAGAAGAAGTCAAAACTGCAAAGATAAGCTTCAGGGATAATTGATCTGTCTGAGAGACAGGAGGGGTGGAAAAAGTCGTGTCATTGCACTGTTAATAACAAATGAAATGAGGACAGCTGTGAGAAACAATCTGAGCTTGGATGATGAAGCGTACATTTGAATTTGGATAAAAACACAGTAGTAGGGGAAAGAACATATTTGGTAGGAATAATGCAGCAGCCCCCCAATCCTAAGCCACGCTGTATCAAAGACATCAACCAATAGTAGGAGAACGCAAAAAGAATAGAGCAATATTTATGGATGAAGATAATGTTGGTTGTGTAAATCAGATTAGAGAAGTTGGCTACGTCAACAAATTTGAAGAGATATTTCCTTCGAGTAATATGTCATGACGCCAAACAGAGGACAGTTTGTCTTGGATCTGGCAAGGAAAAATGAGGCAAGTTTAATAAATTATCTCAGAGTATGACATCGGACGGAAATAGTGATCACATCATGATAGAATTTAATATTCAGTTTGGGAGTGAGAAGCGTGAGTTGGAAACAACTGAATTTAACTTAAATAAAGGGAATTGCAATGGAAGGGAGATTTGTCAATGAAAGTCCACTGGATGGGTACGTAAGCAGGAATGACATGAAGAAAGCAGTGGCAGGTATTGAAGGAGGTAATTGAAGTCTCGTGCCCAAAATAAAACCCAGTCAGGGAGAAAGATTTCAAGACATGCGACCAACAACATGGCAAACCAGAGCAGGTCAGGACAACATAAGTTGAAAGAAAAGAATATCTGAGGCATAAGTCAGAGATAACCCCAAAGAATGGAACATTGAAGAATCCAGTAAAGGAGTGCGAAAAAGAAAAAGACATTAAGTTATTAGCACAAATGAGTGAGGAATATAAAAACTGGCACTAAGATCCTCTTTAAATATGTAAAAAGGAAGAATGTTCAAAGGGACAGTGATTCAGTGGTTAGCACTGCTGCCGAAAAGTACTATGGGCCTGGGCTTGATTCCAAATTCAGATGACTGTCTGCGTGGAGTTTGTACATTTTCCCTGTGTCTGCTTGGGTTTGCTCTGGTTTCCTCCCACAGTGCAAAGATGTGCAAGTTACATTGATTGGCCCTGCTAAATTACCCATAGTGTTCAGGGATATGTAGGCTCTGTGCATTAGCCACGGGAATTGCAAAGTTACGGTGGGAGATGAGGGAAATGAGTCAGGGTGGGATGATCTTCAGAGGGTCAGTGGCCTTGTTGGGACAAATGGCCTGTTTCCATACTGTGGGGATTCGCTGGAACATAGGTCCCTGAGATAATGAATCTGGGGAGATGATTATTGGGAGCAAGGAAACGGCAGACCAGTTAAACAAATACTTTACATCGACTTAACAATGGAAGGTACATTGAACACCTTGTTAATATTGAAGTGTAGAGGTTGGGAATGAAGTGCCATCCCCATTACTTAGGAAGTGATCTTGTTAAAACAAATGGAATACGAAAGAAGGTAGCCGCAAAAACAGTGGATACATTAGTTGTAATTTTCCAAAAAATCCAGGAATAGTTTAGGGCGGCACTGTGGCTCAGTGGTTAGCACAGCTAACTCACTGCACCAGGCATTCGGCTTTGATTCCAAACTCAAGTATTTGTGTGGTGTTTGTACATTGTTTGCATGTCTGTGTGGGGTTCCTCTGGGTGCTGAGGTTTCCACCCACATTCTAAAGATATGCAAGTTAGGTGGACCGGCCATGCTAAATTGCCCAAATTGCCCAGGCATGTGCAGGCTAGGTGGGGTAGCCATGGGAAATGCCGAGTTACAATGATATCCTGCGTCTGGGTGGGATGCTCATTGATGGTCGGTGTGGAGTTGATGGGCTGAATAGCCTGCTTCCATGCTAAGAAATTGAATGATTCTGGAGAAGTACCAGAAGATTGGAAAATTGCCAATGTGGGACTCGTATTCAAAAATGGACAGAGGCAAGTAGCCCGATAGTTTTTTGACCATGGCTTCATGAAAGGAAAATCATGTCTGTCCCATTCATTGTAGGTGTTTGAGGCAGCCTCAACCTGAGGGAATAGATGGGAACCAGTATATCTGTTGTATTTGGACTTACAGAAAATATTTGACAGTGTCCCTCAACTAAGACAAAAAATCGTAGTGTTGGTGATAGTGTATAGTTTGGGGCAAAAACTCGCTAATAAACAAAAAAACAGTGAATGGGGATAAAGGTAGTATATTGGTGGGGATGAAGTGTTCTTTTTCGGATTGATGACCTGTGACGTAGATTGGAATTTCATATCCACAGCCATCCTGGGAGCCCAGCATTTGGAGGCAGTCATCTCAGAAAATCACTGCAAGCCTACAGATGTAAAGAAAGTTCTTTGACCTTTCCGTTCTGAACCAATCACATCAGAGTGAATGAGGCCTGTTAAATACACAACTGTTTTCAGCAAATCTTTTTTCTTTTTTTTTAACCCCTTCTGTGTCATTAACACTAATTCCCAACCATAATTTCTAGTCAATTAAGTGCAAGTGTTTCTACCACTTTCAAAGGTCAGCCAGTTGCCTTATTGCCTTCATGGAGAGCAATGAATCATTCATCAGAACTAACTTCAAGTTAACCTCACACCGACATTTATGAAAGGAGACATATATTCTTATCGATAAAGGAAGTGTGCTCAATTCATACTTGCAATATCGAGTAACTCAACCCTATCTCACATTCATTAAAATAGTCAGACCCCCCGTGTATTTGTATTTCTTGTTATTGTCTCCTCATGAAGCAAGACATTTAATATTCAATTATATTGAAGTATTGAGACTCCCTGTAATAAATTCACTTCCTGGTCGGTATGGCTTGGTAGTAAAACAGACAGCAATAGAAATTTCCAATTCATAGTTAAAGTGAACTCCAGAGCCATTTTTGCAGGACAGGCTTGTACATTCTGCAAGGACCTGGATTTGGAAAGATAGCGAGTTCTCTCAACTCACAGTTAAACATTTACTGACGCCTGAGGAGATTTTCAAATTACTTTGTTGAAGTTATCTTCGATTTGTATGGAAATATAACATCTGCTGTCATTGTTGATTATGGAATGTGATTTTGGTCCACCTCAGAACTGACAGAACATTCACAGCACAAATGGTTCAAAAAGAAGGATTTAGTTTCAATACCACATTCAGACCCTCCGACTCAAACCTAGATTGAAACAAAGGGATGTTGTTTGAATCTCATCCAATCACTTCAATTTGCTGCGCCAATTTAACAAATGTATGAAGTATGCCATAACAGCGCTTTGTGTCGATTCCTCTGTTCAAGAAAAGTATTCGTGGCATGTAGGCATCACTGGCTAGGCCAGTATTTACTGCCCATCGAGACTGGCAATGGATCTTCATTTCTGATATTGAGTGCACAGTGACGCAGTATTTCAAGGGGAAATTAAGTACTGGCCAAGGAGTGGAATTGTTGAAAATCATGTTGGAATTGACCAAATTTCAGTTCTCATTCAAGTAAATAATTCCGCCAATGAAAAGAAACGAAAGCATAAGCCAGAAACATGACTCCGACCCTACTGAACATGCAGAGCAGACTACAATCACAGCACAAAGATCACATGAGTAGGAGAAACGGAGACTCAGATCACTTCAACACTAAGCTGTCACTATTTATTGATTACATTTTAGTTTCTTTTATTTTCCTCTCAATTAGAAACTTCAAACATTTTTCCAAATTTTATTCATCTGTCAAGTTCTTCCCACCACATGGTTTGAAAATGTCAATATTTCAATAAGCCTTTGGAACCAGTTAGATGCTCTTCCGTCAGCCGATAACACAGGTTCCTCATTGATTAATTTGGGTAAACTATTCACAGGGGAGCAATCGCGTGCACTGTTTTGAGAACATTGTCATCTGCATGAAACTTGTAAAAGTCCAAGAACAGGTTCAGCTTTGCTTTCACCACAAGAGGGCAATACAGCAACACTTTCGTGCCATTCGCGTGCCTGCCGAACTTTCATCGCAGATGGTCATTTTCTCTCCCATAAAGCTGTGATGGGAACAAAACAGTCAATAAATTCTGCAATTGTCTGAATGAAGCCAATTTGCATAGTTAGTTTTCATACCAGTTTCACTTTGAGATTTGCGATGCCAAACGTAGGAGAGCTAAACCAAAAATCTTCCGAAATTCAGGATAATGAAATAAGACCTTTCAGCTCATTTGTGAACTGTGTGAACTGGCGTTTGAATTGCAAAGTCTGACTTTCGTGTCCCCTGTCCCCAGAACATTGTAAAATCAAACATGAAAGACATCCAGTTGCAAAACCCAAAGAGCAGGTGAGCAATGTAAGGTGTTTATTGAAAATGCTTCCCAGAAAATATCTTGTTGGAAGCTTGTTGTTGTCACGACGACAGAACAGTAGGATTTATGATGTCAGCTGTATCACGGCAGAGACTGCCAATTGGTACAGCAAAAGGAAACCGAGGAAGACAGCGAGTCGTAGAGTTTTTCAGCACAGAAACAGATCCTGTATTTCAAATTAATCATGCCAACTAGATACCTTAATGACTCCTGTCTGATTTGCCAGCATTTGGCTCTCATACTTCTATAAGCCTCACCCACCTCCCCTGGCAGCTCATTCCATACATTCACCACTCTGTGTGAAAATATTGCTGCTTACATCGCTTTTAACTTTTTCCACTCTCACTTTCAACAAATGTCCTGCAGTTTTTGACTCCCCAACCCTGTGGATAAGATTTTCACTATTTACCCAATCCATGCAGCTCATGATTTATAAATCTCTACAAGATCAGTCAACAGCCTCCGAAACTGTATGAAAAATAGCCCCAGTCTATTCAGTCACTCACTATAGCTTGAACCCCACAAGCCTGGCAACATCCTTGTAAATCTTTTTGGAACCCTTTCACGTTTCACATCATCCCTCTTATAATACTTAATGGTAAGGCCCTGGGAAGTGTTGCTGAACAAAGAAACCCTGGAGTGCAGGTTGATCGTTCCTTGAAAGTTGAGTCGCCAGTAGATTGCATTGTGAAGTAGGTGTTTGTCATGATTGCCTTTTCTGGACAGTACATTGAGTGGAGGAGTTTGGAGGTCATGTTGTGACTGTACAGGACATTGTTTTGGACATCTGCAAGATCCACAGTGAAGGATGTGCAGGATCAATCTTGGTCCGTTGTGGTGGAATTCTGATCTGCACTCACACACGTGACTTTATTGAGGAGCATTAATGTGGCATTACGACAGTTTCCTGCACCATTCCACGATGGGCCGAAGTTTGCTTTCAGAGTTCCTGTTCCTCTATAGATCAATCAGAATCCGATCGATTCAGAATTAACCCATTCTGGCATAATGTGGAAAACTGAGAAAAAATGTGAATCTTCTCTCTCAAGTACTTGTAAAGTGCCACAGTGACTAAACGGCTTGTGGTCCATTATCTGGACACTTCAGAACAAACAGGAAGCTCAGGAAGAATTTCAGCATGTTACACACGTTTCTTACCTCCAAACCCTGTTATCAAACTTTCCCTTTGTCCAACATCTCACTTATCAAGTGTTCATCCTCCTTATTTCACAGTTTTCTCGTATCACATTCAACAGAGTTTCAAATGTTTGCCATCCTGCCGACCTCCAATTTCCCCATTTCTCACATCCCTCTTAATATATATCCCACTTATCTCACATTCTCCTTATCTCCGATTTCAATTAATTCTATTTTCCTGGGGTCTCACATTCCCCTGGTCTCCACATTACCCCATGTTACACAATGCATGAGTCTCAATTTCCCTGAGGCTCACATTCCTCGTATCTCCGACCTCTGTACCTCCTCTAATGTCCCCTCAACCACATACCATGTGATCTTTGAACTTGGTGGGGCATTTATCTGATGAAGCTGCTTCAGAATTTCAAAGCTTGATGGATGTTTTGTGCCAGTTTGTTGCACCAGAATTTCATCTTCTGGTGTTCACTGATCTTGTTGTCCCGTTTACTTACAGCAGTTAACTCAAGCAGCAGGTGGAGGAAGCTCTTGGCGTTTTCTGAAAGTGACTCTCAATCCAATGTAATGTCGAGGAACAGTTTGGAAAGAGGAGATCTCAGATTTATGTTGTGCTGTGTATTGGGTGCTGAAAGAGTAGGTATATTGTAGTTTGGTGGCCAGGGGAGAAGTGGCACATGCCTATTGCTTGAGGACGGAAATGGGCAAGTGATAACTTTACCACTTTTGGAATGAGTGGTGCAATGTTATGAACTGGACAGCCATCACTTTGTAAACAAGCTTCTTAACAGCATTGGGTGATTTTTGTTTACAACGGATTTGTTGAGGGGAGAGTACGTGAGGTATAGGATTGAAGTGATATGACCATAAGAGGTAGGAACAGAAGTATACCATTCAGCCGAACGAATCTCTGGAGCCCAATTTACTGCTTACAGTTTAATGTGGGTCCCCTGTTATTAACTTTGGTACTAACTCATAGGCGGAGACGTCTTGTCATGCATTCATCTGATTGTCAGCCCCGAGTGTCTGAACTTTGAATGTCATCTGTTTCAACATGCTCAGTTCAGACTATGGGTTTGCACTAATCTAACTTACCACTTTGTAGGGATCAAGACGGCAGGTGAGAGTGGAGGACTCAGAGTCAGCCTTTGAGATGCTACGTGAAGGGCCGTTGGAATTCAAATCCAATTACAAATGTGTTGCCTTGACATTATCATTGACATCATCCTCGTTCTGTTCGATGACTGTGGATACGATGGTCTCCATCCAGCTGACCTTGTACATGTCGCCCTGGGTTTGGAAATACTTGGTTGATTTCATCTCCAGCCCCTCATAATCGTTGCTTTTTGCAGACAGGCACCAGCAGTAAACATGGCAGGATCGAGTTCGGAACCTGGAATGGAAAACAGCAACATAATCTCATTAGTAGCTACTAGTGGCTAGGGGTTCTCTTACATCTGAGGGGTCACACCAGAGGTTCCAGCAACCCTTCCTCAAGGAAAGTCCAGCGTAGAAATCTCTGTCAACTTCATCTTAAGGCAAATAGGATGACGAGAGCCAGGATGGACTCCATACTTTGCTCCCCTGCATTTAAGTGTATCAGGTTACGAATGTAAGTCATTCAAATGAGAGAGAAGGTGGCAAGCTCCTGGCAAATGCAACTGCAAGCAGCATGATGACATTTAAAAACAAAATCCATTCTATTTGACTTTTTCCCACATCCTCACGGTCACAAGCAGTGTTCTAAAGCAAGTTAGACTTTCACGTAGTGGAGTTGGGCCTGTAATGTTGTTGCCACTTGAGGTAATTGAAATGGTCCCGCGCTGAAAATTTCCAGTTATCCAAAGAATGCATCTTTGCCCCGAGATAGACATACCCTGCAGTAGACACCTGAAGAAAGCCCAGTCAGCACTTGTGAAATTCAGAAGCAGAATGGGAGTGATCATGCATTCCACTGCGAATTTGTTATTTTCCTGGGAAGCTTAGCACGCCCATCAAATTGGAATTGAGTGCACATCAATTGAAGTTAAGTTGTAAGACGTTGTGGTACAGAATCAAAGTTTTGCATGTATCTGACTGCTTTAGAATAGCAAAAATGCCCCAGGGCACGAAATACGACCAAATTAGATTTTCATCATGTCGTATCAGGCGGTATGAAAGATGGACAAAACCATTTTTAGCAAGGAGATTTTAAAATGGCACCTCAAAGAAGGAAGGAGAAATGGAGAAATTTCAATAGGGAATATCACAGGTTCGCGTATGCCAGTTGCAGCTACACCTTCCATGGGAGCAATCATTAAGATTAGGAGCTTGAGGCCCAAATCTAAGAAGCACAGATATCTGCAAGCATTGCAAGGCTGTAAGATTTTTCAAAGGAAAGATTAGCTAAGGTTATGGAATGATTTCAAAACAAGAATGAGAATTTTAAAATCAATTTCGTGATTTACTAGGAAGCAATGTAGGGCTGGCAAGAGAGGACTGAGCAGGATCTGGAGCAATTAGAAGATAGGCAGACCTGATTTCTGCGGCATCTAGTTTATCGAGGGCATGTTGGTGAGGGGTGCACACAAGTAATCAAAGAAGGCTATTAAAGGCACAAGTCATACTTAGAACAGCAAGTGAGCAAAGGCAGAGTTGGAGTTAGGTGGTGAAAATAGACATTACTCGAGTTCACCTAATGAATGGTTTAAAGCCCATTTCATGGTTGAGGTTACAAAGAATCTGGTTCTGCTGATCAGTAAATTTTCCTGTCACAGACCATGATGATATTTAAATGTGCTGGTCATAACGTTGTTTTGATGGACATTGGTAAGAAATTCCTATCTCCTGTTAACACTTACCGCTCATTGAAGCAACAGTAGAACATAGAACATAGAACAGTACAGCACAGAACAGGCCCTTCAGCCCACAATGTTGTGGCGACCATTGATCCACATGTATGCACCCTCAAATTTCTGTGACCATTTGCATGTCCAGCATTTCTGAAATGACCTTACCGAAATGGCCATATCAAATGCCTTACTGAAGTCCATATACACCACATCCACAGCTCGACCCTCATCAACTTTTCTAGTCACATCCTCAAAGAACTCGATAAGGTTTGTGAGGCATGACCTGCCCCTCACAAAGCCGTGTTGACTGCATTTGATCAAGCCATGCTCTTCCAGATGGTCATAAATCCTATCCCTCAGAATCCTTTCTAACACCTTGCAGACGACAGCCATGAGACTTACTGGTCTGTAATTGCCGGGGATTTCACTATTTCCTTTCTAGAAGAGAGGAATTACATTTGCCTCTCTCCAGTCCTCAGGTACGACTCCAGTGGGCAGCGAGGATGCAAAGATCCTCGCAAGTGGCGAAGCAATTGCATTTCTCGCTTCCCAAAGCAGCCGAGGACAAATCTGGTCCGGGCCTGGCGACTTGTCAATCTTAATGTTTGACAAAATTTTCAGCACATCAGCTTCCTCTATCTCTCTCCATTCCAGCATGCAGACCTGCTCTTCAAGGTTTCATTCACTACAAAGTTCTTTTCTTTCGTAAAGACAGAAGCAACAAACTCATTTAGGGCCTCCCCTACCTCCTTAGACTCCGCACACAGGTTCCCTATGCTATCCCTGATCGGCCCTACTCTTTCTTTGACAATTCTCTTATTCCTCACGTAAGTGTAAAATGCCTTTGTGTTTTCCCTAATTCGTTCTGCCAAGCCTTTCTTGTGCCCCCTCCTGGCTCTCCTCAGACCATTTTTGAGCTCCTTCCTTGCCTGCGTGTAATCCTCTCTAGCTGAACTTGACCCTAGCTTCCTCCACCTTATGTAAGCTACCTTCTTCCTTTTCACAAGAAGCTCCAACGCTCTCGGCATCCAAGGTTCCTTTATCTTACCCCTTCTTGCCTGTCTCAGAGGGACATATTTACTCATCACTCGCAACAACTGTTCCTTAAACAGTCTCCACATGTCTATAGTGCCCTTACCATGGAACAATTGCTCCCAGTAGATGATCGGATTCTAATTGTACAGCTCATCGCAATCCAGATGATGGCCTGGTACTCTTGCTGGATCTACCTCTTCTGGTAAATGTTCGGATGGAAGAAGTAGAGCAGGAAGTAGATGTGACAGGGAAGCCAGCACACAGCGAATGTGGTCACCACTGTGATCATCATTTTCACTCCCTTTAAACCAGGGATACAGAGCAGCCTTTAGACTATGCAATACAGTCCCATCCGACAGTGCATCCAAACTTCATTCCTTCCTTCAGCAATAGCAGACACATAGTCTCTGGGACATTTTCTCTGCAAAACAGGAATGGTGGAGGAAAATATTTTCAGAGGGGAAAGGAGGGGAAAGGGGAGGCACACATGAGGCAAGATCAGCATTCATCAGTCTGGTAATGGCATTGAATCTTTTCAAGATTAATCGTAGTACACTTACTCTTATTTTCCGAAATTTGCCCGAGAACGAGAAGTCATGTTTCTGCATCCCCAAGGCGTGCATTTTTCACCGTTTTCTCAGTCTCCACGGGGAGTCGTGCGTTTTTAAGACAGATTGTTTTTGTGTCAGATAAGAGATTCCTCATAGATTAGTGAGCAAAGGTTTCTGAGCTGGTTGCAAAATGAGGGCAGCTGCTTCACCCTGTTGCTGTGTTTTGTTTGTGTTGCGCACTTAGGAAAGTTTGAACAGCCCTCCAACACATTGTTCCTGGACTGATTCTTTGCATATTGCAGACGGCACGCTGTCGTGTGTTTTGATCAAATCCGCAGTCTTGCCCAGGTGGACTTCACCACAACTTTTAGCTGCACGTCCTAATGTCCAAAGCTATCGGAGCTGACGAATATTGCAACGGAACCTTGAAGAACACGAGAACGCAGAAATCAGCACAGCCACCAGATGCTTCCTGCCTGTTTCCCAGAACTGCAAAACACACACAAGTCGCGCTGTCAGGCTGAGCAGGGACCAAAAGTGACATTTAATACGTTCGTATGACTCAAAGTCATCTTCAATTCTCATCCATCACCTGTTATGAAATACCGATGGTCTTGTTTGACTAAAATGGTCTGTATGGACCCGAATTCCCTCCGTTCAGATCCTACCTGCTGCTGACACCGTGATTGGTTACATTTGAAATCTGCCGAGATAATGAGTCAAGGCAGCGAGAGCTGAAAGATGTACAGCGCAGAAGTTCCACATCATAACCATTTAGAAGAAAATTCAACCATCAGCCTTTAACATTCAATTACATCCTTACTGACTCCCACACTCACTAAACTGACGAGGAAACTAACAAAACAAGCCACATTTTAAAAATTCCCTTAGATACTTAGGAATGACTGGCTAGGTCAGCTTTTATTGTCCGTCTTAATTGCCAAACGGAATTTCAGAGTCAACAATATTGCTCTGAGCGTGGAGTCACATGTAGATCACAGCAGCAACGTGTGGCAGATTTTTTTGCCTAAAACACATGAGTGGAACAAATGGACTTTTGCAGCAATTGGCAGTCGTCACATTAGACACGCTTTTTCACCTCAAGTTCCGTGCCTTTTTTATTGGAATTCACCATTTGCTGAAATTTGATTCAAACCCAAATGACCAGAACTTTTGTTTGCCTTCCTGAACTATCAGTGTAGTGAAATTATCTCTAGTGCATCACCTTCGCTTGTGTGTCTGTATTGAAACGATTTGTTTAGTTTGTGCTTACTAATACACCATCTTTCTATTCAAATCCTCTACTTATCAAGAAGAAATATTTTGATGATGTGGAGTCACAATTATAAATTCGTATACACGAAACTCTGACAAGATTGAATGCGCTGAATACCATCCAATATGAAGTCAGCCCTTTGACTTGGACCTCATCTACAATCTCAAATGTGCTATTCCTCCAGACGTTGGCTGCAGTGTGCACTGTCATCAGTGTGTAATGCACCAACTCAACCACGATTCTGTGAAACAGAATCTTGCAAACAGAAGAGCTGTTTCACTTGGCTGATCAAAGACAGCAGACACACCAGAAAGCCATGGCCTCGATGATTTTACTCCAATCACATGCACTTGTTACCCTGGAAATAGAAGCTGGAATTGTATTGCTGTTTCTTTATCGTCGCAGTGTCAAATTATACGACATCCCTACCTGGCAGCAGTAGGAAAATTTCTTTTTTTGCAGATAACTTCAGCAGTTTAAAGCTAAGGCTCGATGGTACTTTCTCAAAACACTGAGACATGGAGAACAAGTAATAGTCTTGACAGTGACATCTTCAGCCAGCAAAAGAAAAGCAAAACGAAAGGGCAGCGGACAAAAATGTGGGCTCTGTTCATTGAGAAAAGATGTAATGATTATATCCAGTGGTCATGCTGAGAGCTTCCATTGACAGGAGGTGAGTGGAATTGAGACTCTGTTCCAGTTATTAATTCCAGCATCATTTTGCCATGTGCACTTCTTTGTTCTCTTTACTGTAGGTAGTTCCTGACTTATATACCTCCTGTACAGAATCGGCTGCATGTGACAGGACTCAATCCCAGGAAATGTCGGTGCTGACAGGGATATCCTCGGGCTCCTCTTTGATAGACAACCTCTTGAAATAGATTTAATATCAAGGGAGATGTTACATGTATATCACAGAATTGAGAATGGCTCCTTCATGAACCTCAGAGTTGAATGAACGTTCTGCGGTTAGTGAAACGTTCTCAGGATATTCATGTGGAAGTTTCGGTTTGTCCAAGATTGACTGGTTCCTGGCAGTTGCAAGGCAGAGACCGCAAACATTTTAAAGCTCCACCTTCTGAGCGAATGTTTAATTGCTGCAAAGACACTTTTCAACACGCATGTCTTCTCCTCATTGAACTGAGACGTTGTTGGATAGCTGCAAAATGGTATGAACTGATCAGATTGGAATAATTCTGGATACAACTGCATAAACCATTCAAAGCAAGCAAACAGACTTAACAGAAGCTATTGATGAACTTAAATCCCCCTGTAAAATGAATTATGGAGAGTAAAGTATTGATATTAATTCAGGATGCACTTATTCGTGAACGAATCAGGTTGAGTTCGCGTAGGTGAGATCAGGTGGATCGCACTCGCTCTCAGTTTGGCTTTTATTTACCCACGACGGTAGCCTACAGAACACAGATATAGAAAACAGCGTCGCACCAATTGCACTGTTCCGTTGTGCAAACAGTGAGAATGATTATTCCTGGTGCACCCGACTTAACTGAATGATTAACTGACATTCTTCGGACCTGCTGCTGTTTTTGTGGCCAACTTAGCGATGTTGATCTTCGATTCATTGCTCGCAGTAACTGATAAACATTGGCAGACATTGTCTGGGAGTAAGAAGGAAATAATACTGACGTCATCACGTCCCCCCACACAAGCTGGTGTTGCGGCGCAGTGGGCGTGTCCCTCGCTGGCCAGCACATTGGATTTTTATCCATCTTGCCCTCAAGCATGTGTTACCGCGCTCCCGAACAGATTGATAAAATATGTAAAGATCCCCACAAGGGCAGGTGCTTCCTGTTCGTTGAGCAGAAAAATACAACCGAACGAATGTTTCGAAACTCCGCGGGTTGCTTTTCATGCAATACAAATCTGCTCTTTCCAATTAATCAATCCTTACCAAACAAAAAAAGTGCTCCTGCGCGTTTAGAAGGAATACATCACTTGTCTCAGGGTACAGTTCAGTACGAGCGAAAATTCAGATTCACTCTGTTTCTGTCCCTCTCGGAGTCTCACTGAATGTTCTTATTTCCTCAAGTATTTGGCAAGTTGCCATTAAAGCTGCGAGGTGTACTGTGTAGTTCTGCAGCGTTTCTGAGAGATTGCATTCAGAGACTCTCCTGCTTTCAAACGGACAATAAAGCAAAACCAACCCATTAAATAGTCAGTCCCATGACACTGATAACGTAATGTTGGCAGTCGAGCTGAATGGTGCTTCACCAAATATGCCACCAGGGAAACCATTTTCCAGACCGCAACATGCTGTTGAGAGAGGCAGTAATCCAACAAACGGGTGGAAAGTATTTTACTTTCGACCTCGGCCAATTGAAGCTTCTCTTGTGATAACTATGATCCAATTGATCTTCCACTCTGATTCCATTCCATCATTTCGAAAAGATACATCCCTCCTGTTCACTATGTCCAATCATTCATCGCCACAAATCTCCCTCCAGAGGCGTTGAAATAGCACCATTTTGTGAAGTCAGAGATGATGCAACAACTGAAAAACTTCATTGTCATATCTCCGACATTGGCCTTTGACAAGATCCTGCAGGAAAGGCAAATTGAACAGCTAAGTACCCAAGGGACGTGAGGCAAGTTGAGGAACTTGATGCAAAATTGGTTTGCAAATAGACGGCCACAAAAGGCAATGATGGAACTGCGACCAATGGTGTGCCACAGGGGTCAGTGCTGGGCCTCGCTGTTCGTCATGTACCGTAACGACTTGGACGTGAATGTTGCAGGTATGTTTGCAGGGAACTCAAAAAAAATTGTGTTTTTGCTAATGACAAGGATGTTATCCGGAAATAGTCTGCGATAGAAAAGCCGGGAAAAGCGCAATGACAGATGAAATATAATTCTGATAAAGTGTGAGGTGATACATTTTGGAAGTCCTAATAAGAGAAGGATTTCGACAAAGAATAGTAGATCTGTCTGGATTACCGAGGGAAATACGGATCTAAACGTAGAAATTTACAGAGCCCTGAAAGTGTCAGCACAGGCAGATAGGGTGACGAAGAAGGCTTACGGGATGCTTGATTTAATTATCCCGGCAAACTGCATGGGAGCATACAAACTCATCACAACATTGCAGAACATTGGTTAGGCCATAGATGGAATGCTGCGTACATTTTGGTCGACACACTATTGGAACGGCATGAATGCATTCTTCAGCATGCAAAGGAGAAGAGCGAAGCTGTTATCTGGGATAAATAGTCTTCATTCCGGGAGAGACTCGATATGATCATGAGATGCATCGGGAGGATAGATAAACTCCGTGTTGCATTCCTCCCTGGATAGGGGAGGTGATGACATCGTAAACTGTTACTCCACACAGTCCACACCTGAATTACTGTGCGAGGCTCTCGTTTCGAATTCCTCCGCGCAGATGGCGGATTTTGAACTCAAATTTTTGTAAAATATGGAATTAAGAGTTTAATTATTGCCACGAATCCGTCGATTTTAGGGAAAAAGAACCATCTGTTTCGCGAATATCCTTCAGCAAAAGTAAACTGCCATCGTCAATTGCTCTGGCCTACATGAGACGCCAAGCATTTTTGCGTAATCTGCGAACTTTGAGAGAGGACATTCACTTTCGTCATCTAGAACATAAGAACTAGGAGCAGGAAAAGGCAATCTGGCCCCTCGAGTCTGCCCCGCCGTTTAATAAGATCATGGCTGATCCTTTTCACTCAGCTCCACTTACACGCCCATTCACCAGAACCCTTAATTCCTTTACTGTTCAAAAATTTATGTAGCCTCGCCTTGAAAACATTCAGAGAGGTCGCTTCAACCGCTTCACTGGGCATGGAATTCCACTGATTCACAACCCTTTGGGTGAAGAAGTTCCTCCTGACCTCAGTACAACATCAGCTTCCCTTTATTTTGAGCAAAATGCCCTCTAGTCTAAATTAACTTGCTAATGGAAACAACCTCCCTGCCTCCGACTTATCTATTCCCTTCATAATCTTATACGTTTCTATCAGATCTCCCCTCATTCTTCTGAATTCCAAAAAATATAATCCCAGACTACTCAGTCTCCCCTCATAATCCAACCCTCTCAACTCTGGAATCAGACGAGTGAATCTCCTCTGCACCCCCTCCAACGCTTGTCCGTCGCTTGCCAAGCAAGGAGACCAAAACTGCACACTGTACTCCGGTGTAGCTTCACCACGACCCTGTGCATAGCCTCGCTGTTTTTAAACTCCATCCCTCTAGCAATGGCAGACAAAATTCCGTTTGCCTTTTTAATTACTGACTGCACCTGTAATCCGACTTTTCGCGACTTATGCACAAGGACACCTGAGCCTCTCTGCACAGCAGGGTGCTGCAATTTTTTTATACCATTTCAAACAACGTCCATTTTGCTGTTGTTCCTACCAAAATGGATGGCCTCACACTTATCAACATTGTACTCCATCTGCCAGACCTTTGCCCTCTCACTTAGATTATCTATATCCCTCTGTAGACTTTCAGTGTCTTGTGCACTCTTTGCTCTACCACACACCTTATTGTCATCTGCAAATTTTGACACACCACACTTAGTCGCCAATTCCAAATCATGTCTGTGAATTGTAAACAATTGCAGCCCCAACACTGATCCTTGAAGCACAACCCTAGCCACTGACAGCCAACCAGAAAAACACCCATTTACCCCTACTCGTTGCTTTCTACTGGTCAGTCAATCCTCTATCCATGCCAATACATTACCTGTAATACTGTGCAACTTTATCTTATGTAGCAGCCTTTGATTTGCCAGCTCGTCAAATGCCTTCTGGAAATCCAGATACACCACATCCACAGATTCCCCATTGTCCACCATGCAAGTAATGTCCGCAAAGAATTCCACCAAATTAGGGAAACATGACCGGCCCTTCACGAACCCATGCTGGGTGTTCCCAACGGGACAATTTACATCCAGATGTCAAAACCATCAAAATGGCGTAAACGTTCAAATGATCTGAACCATCAACGAACATTGTCGTTATTTGTGGCCCCTACGCTCAAGAGGGTGGAACTGAACTGTTGCCATTCTGAAATTCTCAGACTTCTATTCAATCCTATTGGCATGCTCATTCATTGAGGCGTCCAACTGATACTGTGGTACATGGCCACAAGCCCAGAAAGGGCCCAGGGCAGTTTGGAGGAGCAACCAGAAAATGGTGTGCGTTCATGGCGTGGTAAAAATGAATGTACATTGTGTCAGCCGACGTGCACTATCCTATGGAAGGCATTTTTGAAATCTTAATATTGTACATTCATTGCTTTGTGACTCCTCAAAGTACAAAAAATATTTCTTAGATGTGATTTCATGAAGCCATACCGACTCTGCTTGAAAGAGTTAATGAGAACTGCAGATGCTGGAGAATCTGAGATAACAAAGTGTGGAGCTGGATGAACACAGCAGGCCAAGCAGCATCTTAGGAGCACAAAAGCTGACGTTTTGGGCCGAGACCCTTCATCAGAAAAGGCGGATGGGGAGAGGTTCAGAACACTTGTTACATTTGAAGTATTCCAATCATTGTAGGCCTTCCGTGAATCTAAGGACTCTTTGGAGATTATTCTTAGTACATCACCTACATCAATTTCTTATAAAATCCTAGGATGCAATCCATCGGGTCCAAAGGATTATCAGTCTCACTAGTTTCCCATAGAATAGTTTTTCAGCAAAAATTCTTATGATTATCAATCCAGACCTACCTAGGCCGCTTCATTATAGACTATTTTTGAAGTATTGATCCTCGGAGGTTGCAAAGTCTGTCTTATCCACGTACTTCCACAACTTTCACAGTCATCAGAAATATTTGAGAAACTCAAATTCGTGATTGATTTCCCTTCCCCTTTCCTGATTTTAAAAGATAAATGGATTTGAAGTATCGAATTCCAATATCTAGACAGCAGAGACACAGATTTTCCATAAAAATAACTTACATTCATACTTTTGCTGAACACCTCATTATCCTGTTGATGATTGTTTAATGGCAGGCTAAAGGTATCACGTGTCACTCTGAACTACGGAATGAAGCACCATTGCCTCTGGCTCACTTCTACGATTCTCTAAGGTTTGAGTTAACAACACTCAGGTACGCTATTTAAATTGGTAAAACGAAGAAACTCTGCTCAGATTAAAGTCCGGGACGAGAAAAAAAACATCACAAAAAACAAGGCCTTGCAAACATTCAGTCAACAACAAAAAAAGCGAGGGTCTGTTTAAAGAATAACTGCCAAAAAGAAAACAGGCAACAAGGCTTGATGACTCACAGGCGAACAGGTTGAGGGACCAATTGAAAATGGGTGTGAGTTCCTTGTGAGGTAAATCCAAGTATTTGGCACAAATCTATGTAAAATGTATTGAAAGTTTCAAATGAAGGTTTTGGCTCAGCTGGAACTTTGCGTCTAATCTTGGGATAATAAAATGTGGAGCTGGATGAACACAACAGGCCAAGCAGCGTCTCAGGAGCACAAAAGCTGACGTTTCGGGCCTAGACCCTTCATCAGAGAGGGGGATGGGGAGAGGGTTCTGGAATAAAAAGGGAGAGAGGGGGAAGCGGACCGAAGATGGAGAGAAAAGAAGATAGGTGGAGAGGATCTTCGGAACTGTGTTCTCAGATGGTGTCAAACCTCTGGAGAGGCCACAAAGAGAATTTCACAGGAAGGGTTACCCGTTGAGAAATTTCAATGTTTCGAGATATGGAAGACGCTGCCTTTGTTCGTTTGGAGAAGAACAATGGAATCAAAATCTTGAGGCATTCTTGTAAAGCAATTGCAGAGTGGCGGGGTAAAGCTGAGTACATGGGAATAACATGCACGGGACCAAGCCGAACAACTTGCTTCCGTCCGTGTATGTTAGGGTCTGGATTCCGGCGTGGTGTCTGATTTCCACCCAGATTGTTCACGTCCCTGGCCGCTCATTGGTGTTTAGAACAGCGCTTCATTGCAGCGAATCATACCGACGTTACATCTCATTGGTGTGATTCATCACAAGCAACTCATGATGCTTGCACGTCAAAATCTACTGGTTATTTGGAAATGAGCAGTGGTTTCTGTGAAAACTTCTCAAAGAATTAAGTTTCACAACAGTTAGAGTGTCAGGAGGCGGTGAACGACCTGCTCAGTGTCTGCATTCGGTTACTGTTAAATTTTAATCTGTGAGAGCCACCGCCCAAAAGATGTTGCCAGATTTTCTGGCCCTGATTCTGCTGCAGCTTTTAAACTGTAAGTTTTGTATTGCTTGCTACATTCTGCTACCTGCTCCATCATTGTTGAACAACGTGCACCACTGATATAATTAGTAATCTTTCCCAGAGAACATATTGAGCTGACGTGCAAAATAAATAACACTTCCATTCATTTGAATTCTGTTATTCCGATTTTAATGAGATAGTGGATGTTTGTTGTCTGCAGCGGCTCGATGGATTTGTGAAGTATGCAGACTGAAGTCTCGAACTGTTGATATCGAATCTGTTAACATACTTTTAGACGCTGAGTGCACAAGATGTGTGGTCACTGAAGCAGTTGAAATAATTTGCCCAGTTTGGTTTGTAGATATTAATCGATCGATTCGGGGCAGAAATTGCTAGTGAACGCGGTATCTGTGGGCAGAAAACAGAGGTAGCAGTTCGAGTTCAGCGACACTTTTTCAGTTCTGATGAAGAGTAACTGACTCGAAGCATTCATTCTGTTGTCTCCCTACAGATGCTCTCAGATCTTCTGAGCTCAGAGGCGGTTTCCAGTTTTTTTTTGGTTTCACAGCTCCAAAATCGGTGGTTCTTTGTTTCATTCGATGTTGTCCCAAGTTTACATTCAATCAATTGTAAACTGGGAAGATTTTACAATTGTAGAATCTAATGCATGGACACGATGCTTAGCTCGACCTCCTCGCCGTCTGCCAATTGAGATTTGACTTTAATTCTGACAGTGCCATAATGTGGAAATGTCAAATTTGTAAACACGCATATTTCTGACCAACTACCATCGACAAAATGACCGGCTTTCATTTCTAGTCGGTTCGATTTTATTGAAAGGAATAGAATCTGAAGTGCAGTCTTTTGTTCTGAAAGTACAGCTGAAGGCAACGTCAAATGAACTGTCTTGCTGTGCATTCAATTCGGTAATCAATGTATGTTTGAGGAGCCCTGAACAGGGAAGTCTAAATAAATTTGACAGAAAGCATTAAAAACTGCACCACCATCTACAGAATGTTGTCCCTTAAACAAAAAATGAAGTTTTGTGGGTGCGGGAGATCCGAAAATTAAAAAAAAGAGTGCTGCAGAAACTCAGCATTTCGGGCAGTATTTCGAGACAGTGAAAGCAGTTAATTATTTTCGCGTCTTCTATGGGACACCATTCTTGTGAGCGCAGAGCAGATTCAGCTTGAAGTGTTAAATCTCTTTCTTTCTCCACACGGGTTGGGAGACCCGCTTCTCCACCAGTCCGTGTTTATTTTTTGAATTTCTGAATGCTTTCATTATCATCCATGGCACAAATGGTGTTGAGCTTGTTGAGTGTTGATGCCTGACGCTCACTCAGGCAATTTGGGAGGATTCCACCACTCTTTTAACTTGCGCCATATTAATGTTAGAAAAGACTTCGGGAATCAGTAGGTGATGTATTTGTCGCATAAATACTAACGTTTGACTTGCTGCTATTGCCACAATATTGATCTGGTTCGTCCAGTTCACTTTCTGGTCTTTGGTAACTCGCGAGGTGTTAGTACGTTTCATGCCTTTATTCAGCACCGTGCTTCTTGTTAGATGTTCTCATCCTCCTTTGAGAATTTGTGCATGTTTACACAATGACGTGATGTTCAATGAGTATGGAGCCTTGTTCCTGATTATCATTCTGCCCGCTGGATATATCTTAGTTAAACTATCGATCAATGCCTCCAATCAGGGACAAATTATCCCCAAAGTGTTTTTGACACATTAATTCTTGTAGTGTGCAACAGACAGATTTGCGGACGAGGGAAGCTTTCGTCTCAGTCTGCATGTGCTTACCGAGTTATATCTCCGGAATACGACCGAATTGAACATCCGAATCCGATTCATCTGGTTTACTGCCATTCTGTGCAGTTGACAAGTTTAAAACTCAGCGTTTTTCGCGCAGAAACACCCGGGTGTGTTCAGGCGGCATTGTGTCCTGCCTTGACTCGGATCTCGCAGTTAATGTTCACTCCCGCTTCAGTTCCGTTGATTCCTGCACTTACTGCACTCGACTCACAGCAGCCTGGCTTTGTATCATCTCCCCAGAGTTGTTGTGTCTGTCTTTTTTTTGTCCGTACGAGAGGCGCAGTGAACAAAGTGAACGGTTCGGCATTTCTGTTCGGGTTTGTGTGGCATCTCAGTTCTTTTCCTGAGAAACTGAATATTGCGGATGAGTTATTGTATCTAAATATTTGGTGACAGCAGCAGTTATTGACCGCGATTATCTGATTAATGTCGCTGCAATGTAACAAAAGTCAACTGAAAAAATACTTTGAATATGAACTTTCCAAATTGCAGAAGCAATTACAGTCATCACCGCTTGCTGCATATCCTCGCTTTTGATCAGGGAGTGAGTTAAGCGATGGGATTCAGGGAATGAAATGGAGCTCGGGGCTTTCATTATCCCAGTCACCTCACTCAGGAACTTGTTTTCAATGAATCGTGTGGTGCCCAAAATCCCTTTACAGGAAAATCCGTACTTAATGCATTTGTCCGTTCTCATAAACTGAAATTTGAAGCAATCATTTGAATTTTTCAATCAATAATGCACTATAAATTCGAGTTAATCCCTTTGAAATGCTTATTTTTTTAAAAAAAAAGCAAAATTCATAACGCTCCATTTTGCCACTGTCAGTAAAATGGTATTAATTGTATTTTACATCTGATCGGCATTTCATTGACACTGACAGAAATTTCATACATTGCTGTCAATTTAAATTATTAAAATCGACATAATATGCATAGCGTTTTGTTGTACTTGTTTCTTAAGTCCCTCCGAGAGACCGAGCAGGCGGGAGACTAACTTTTTATTTTGCAATTGACCTCAGGCCAGTGAAAGTCGCGAATGACTAATGCGAGCACATGGTCTGTAAAATGAAATGGCTGCATCGGCTATAGAGTCATTCCACATTGAGAATTCAGTCCCTGCAATGTCTCTACGGAAGTGCAGTGTGATACAAAATGACCAATGTAATTAATATCAATAGCATGTTTGAAATTAGCGACGAATATTTTGGAAAAATATATTCATTTGAGAAGGAGGAACCTTGCCAACATTATTATAATCATTCGGAGTTCTTATCAATTGTGCCCTCTAAAATCCCCCATAAACACACGTAGAAGAGTTATGCTGAACACAAATCGTTAACTCCGTTTCTCTCGGTACAGATTCTGCCAGCGTTTCTGAGTTTCTCGAATAGCCTGTGTGTTTCTTTCAGCTTACCAGCATCAGCAGTGCTTTGCGTCGGGTTTCTCCAAAATCCTGCCACTGATCTCACGTGGGTTTTTTTGCATGAGCAGCTTTGCTTAGCTCATGTCAATCTTCAAAATTCTGCCTTTTTGTACTGAACTCTATGTTTTATTTCATGGATCTACCTGCATGAAATTTTGAGATCATTATTCTTAGATGTGTTTGGGAACCTATTTGCAGAAAACATGTGCGATTGATGCAATATTCAATATCTGGGCACTTGAGAAAAGAAGAAAAAGTGCGATCCAAGTCGCGTGAAAGTACATTCAGGATACTTGGGAACAAATGGAAACCTGGCAAGGGTTGTCGATGAACGGGGGCACAGTAAATGCGGGATAGCAAAACGACGGAATATTCGGCTCCCCTGAAGTAACAGAGAAAAGACCCAGGGGAACAGACGAACTTGCGAATCTCAGCTGTACACAATTGTTGCCTACTTTTATTGATTTTTGAGGCGAAAGCTGTTAAAATGAGCGATGACATGGTAGCAGCGTTGAAGGAAAACCTCTAAAACAGGGTAAATGGTTGGGTCAGAACGGTGATGACAGGTGACCTAAGAATCGACAGCGGGGACATCTTGAGCTAGTGGCCGTGAAACCATTCACGACGTGGTTTGCCTTGTTTTATTTGCCGAATTTAGAAATAAAAAGGTTCAGTTACACCGTTGCAGAAACATTGACGGTTGCCCATGGGAGCATGCAGCGACATAAAAAGCGTCGACATTTATCACACAATCGGCTAATCTTTCATGAAATGCACGTTTCAGTTCCCACATGACATTCGAATAGAATGCAAGAAATCCCGAAGAGGCATGTTAGTGAGAACATCACCACAAACAGTAAGCTCAGGAGTGCGCTTAAAATCTGGTTCATCGTGATTTTCTTCGACTACAGCTGCTCGTATAGTAACTGCTCAGAGCACCATATCACAGATCTCACAGTTATCTTCAAAGGCGTTGTTTTACACAACGTATTCAAAGAGCTAACAGATGCACATGGGTCTGAATGACACCTCCTGCTCTGTCTCTTTGGATCGAAAATAAAACAAAACGCTCAGGGATGAGAATGGCGTGGGATCGTACAAAAGTGCGCTCATGTGATCTGGCCGAATGGATAGAGTACCCCAGGCCAGAAGCTTTTTGTGTGAGATCGCAGAAGAGTTAATAAGAAATGCCATCCCTGTAGTCGAATGCATTTGTTGTCTGCTTTTGAATATTAGTCGATGTTGATTTTAGTTTGTGTTCTACTGCAGGTAAGTCATTTGTCGCTGTGAAATGTGTACAGAACAATGTGTAGACTCGTGTGTGTGGATGTGTGAAAACAAGCAGTTGACATTTTTGCAAGTTACACGAATTGTTACACAGCAAACACGGATGTACGTTTTTCGTCTGTATTATAGAAGCGATGCAGTCATGGATCTCGGCATAATTTCTTCTGTAGAGTGACAAAAATCTTTCTCTCATAGTTTGTTGTATTTGTCGCTTAATCTATGAGAGAGTTTCATGTATTCTTTGAGCACGGCGAAAGCTAATTCTCCTCCTCTTATTCCAGGCAGACCCGGGAACAGTTGGTCTCACCGATCAGGTAATCTTCCTTTATTTTCAGTTATTTCAGTTTCTGCTCCATTCCATCCCTTTGAGCATTCTGGTTTCAATGTCGGTGACGTTTTGATCACAGAATAACCCGCTGATAGGTTTCCAGTCTGAAAAGGGACTGTTTTTCAAAACTGCTGTTTCTTTGCCAGGGGAGAGACTGCTGCTGCTTTCAGACAGACTGAGAATGGATGAGGGATGTTCAGCAGAACATCGTGAGGGATCAACTCCATTCAAGCGACCGCCTCCCATTTTCCACCTCACCTGTCCTCCCCGACTTCCTCATCACAGAAACACCAAACCTTCAATTTTATTGGCTGCGATAGATGTGGGCGGTTTCTAGCGCAGCCTGGGTCAATCAGCCCTGGGCACGGCATGTCACCGTCCAGACTCCTGGGATCTGAGGGATCTCCTCAGTATTTCAGCAGTTCGGAGCAATAGTGTTCGTGCAAACATTCCTCTGATTCTCGGGCCCTGCTCATGGCACAGTTTACAAATACTTACCTCTACCTGTTGCTATGTTTGGTAGTTATTCCGAGATTTATTAGAGATTTAAGAAAAGATCAATGTTCCTAATTATTTCTCGCCTCCGTAAGAACGGAGGAAGCAAACTGGGAGACTGCAGGATTCATCTCCTGCTCCTCTTCTGTTGTTCATGTTTTACAGAGAACGTGAGGCTTGTGAACGGAGGCAGTCGATGTGCAGGGAGATTGGAAGCTCGCTACAGGCAAGGATGGGGGACTGTGCATGATTATAACTGGGACCTGAAGGACGCCGCTGTCGTGTGCCGGGTGTTGGGCTGCGGGACGGCGCTCTCCGCACCGCGCTGGGCTCACTTTGGAGAAGGCTCGGGTTCCATTGCCTTCACTAATGTTCAATGCGCGGGGACCGAGTCTGCTCTGCAGGAGTGCAGTCAATCTTCAGGGTACAGCGCATTCGGGTTGTCGCACTCGAATGATGCCGGAGTCATCTGCTCAGGTAAAAATCTTCCTGCTTCCTGTCTTCTACAGCTGCATTTGCGATCTTCGGAAATCGCAAAACCAAGTCAATTGCCCCTGAAAACGGTGTTGTGTGATCATAATAATGCCAGCACTCACCAATCATTTTTGTGGCGTGAAGCTGGCGGTTTGTGTTAGTTGATACCAGAACTGTTAATTTGAATAAACGCTCGGTGCTAGTCGCCGGCAACAGTCGATACAGTTCAAGCTATAATGCGGGTAGGACAAGCTTTTATTGTTACTTGCCTTGAAAAATGCAAGGAATGAGTCGAACAGCTGGTAATCCGACACATCTGGCACCGCAATCGGCCGTAAGTCACCATGGGGGCGGGTTCGGGCGCAGCCGGGGGCCTGCGACAGTAAAATGGTTCGCTTGTGCACAGTAAATAAATGTCGAGGCGCCAAAATCCCATTCTGATTAGCGTCTGAGCTCATGGCTCGCGGTAAGATCATTCTTGGACAGAGATTGAGGAGCTCAGGAGGACCAGCGGGGTTCGCAGCAGCAGGACAGGCAGCAAGTGAGCAAGCGGCAGAGGAACATCCAACCTCAGGCGGAATATCCCGTCAGTTCTCTGTGATATGTTGATACAGAGCAGATCAAAAGAAGGACAAATCTCAGACAGGGAGAACATCAAACCTTTACCCAAACAAGAGATAGCCAGGCGTAGAGCTGCATGAACACAGCATGCCAAGCAACATCAGAAGATCACGAAGGCTGAGTTTTCGGTCCTAGACTCTTCTTCAGAAATGATAACAAGAAGGTTCCAGGCCCGAAACGTCAGCCTTCCTGCTCGGCTTGGTGTGTTCATCCAGCTCGACACCCTGCTGTTTCAGATTCTCCAGCATCTGCAGTTCCTACTGACACTATATTAAAACAAATCAGGGCAGAGCTGGAGAATGAAAGAAGCCGGTCGATGAGTTGGTTGAACGCATAGCCTGTCATAACAAACAACGCCGACAACATTGGCTCAATTCCCACGCCAGCTGAGGTTACCATGAAAAATTTTCCATCTCAACCTACTCCCCACTTCGAGACATGATTTCCCTCAGTGAAACTGGCAACCGTCTGCCCTCTTTCTCATGGAGGCAGGCCTATGATACCATAGGTTCCAAAGTAAAACCAGGAGTTCAATTGAGATGAGAAATAACCAAAAGGAGTATAATTTTTCACATAAAGGTCCGTTTTATCTAGAACCGTTCAGACTGGGTGATGATAAAATAGAAAATTGATATAGACAGTGTTCCATGATGGCTCACGTGTTTCACCCGAGTATAAATAAATCGAGAAATCAGATTACTGATGTGATTGTCACCACTTACAAATGTAAAGACCTTCAACAACCATAATTTGTTTCACTGGCTTTCCCAGGAAATGTCAGGCCCAGACTGATTCCCGAAAGCAAACCATGTGCCGGAAGGCTGGAGATTCACTCGAATGGAAAATGGGCCACAGTTTGCAAGGACGTGTCCTGGTCATTCGAGAATGCAGAAACTGTTTGCAAGCTACTGGACTGTGGCTCTGCAGCTGAAAGGCCGCTCACTCCGCAGTTTGGACCAGGCTCGGGTCCTTTCATTGGCCCACCAGACTGTGGACATAAGCAGGATGTTGAAGTAATCTGTTCAGGTACAAGCTCCGATTAGTGTGGAAGCCGACAGGTTTCTTGCCCATGTTTTACGTCCTTCCTTCGGTTGGTAACATGTTCTACTTAATGAAGTAAGAAGGGTTTGCATTTAGACTGCACTTAGTATTACATACCATTATCTTCGGGGCGTAGGAATAGACTGTTCCGTGTGTGATCGAGGGCACTTAGCAGATGTTTGACTGACTTGTTAACTTAGAAGTTAATCGCTGCTTTTCAGCCAGGGAATTCCAGGGAAGACGGACAGGTCAAGGAGGTGGGATGAGGTTAGTAGGTAGATGGGTTTGCGGCTTGGGGTGAGAGGAAGAACAGGTTAGGGAGGCAGAGACAGGTTGGACTGGTTGTGGGACGCAGTGGGTGGAGGGGAAGAGCTGGGCTGGTTGTGTGGTGCAGTGGGGGGAGGGGACGAACTGGGCTGGTTTAGGGATGCGGTGCGGGAAGGGGAGATTTTGAAACTGGTGAAGTCCACATTGATACCATTAGGCTGCAGGGTTCTCAGGCGGAATATGAGTTGCTGTTCCTGCAACCTTCGGGTGGCATCATTGTGGCAGTGCAGGAGGCCCATGATGGACATGTCATCTAAAGAATGGGAGGGGGAGTGGAAATGGTTTGCGACTGGGAGGTGCAGTTGTTTGTTGTGAACTGAGCGGACGTGTTCTGCAAAGCGGCCCCCAAGCCTCCGCTTGGTTTCCCAAATGTCGAGGAAGCCACACCGTGTACAGGGGATGCAGTTTCCCACATTGGCAGATGTGCAGTTGAAACTCTGCTTCATGTGGAATGTCATCTTGGGGCCTGGAATAAGGGTGAGGGAAGAGGTTTGGGGGCATGTGTGGCATTTCCTGCGGTTGCAGGGGAAGGTGCCGGGTGTGGTGGGGTTGGAGGGCAGTGTGGAGCGAACAAGGGAGTCACGGAGAGACTGGTCTCTCCGGAAAGCAGACAGGGGCGGGGATGGAAAAATGTCTTGGGTGGTGGGGTCGGATTGTAGATGGCGGAAGTGTCGGAGAATGATGCGTTGTATCCGGAGTTTGGTGGTGTGGTGTGTGAGAACGAGGGGGATCCTCTTTGGGCGGTTGTGACAGGGGCGGGGTGTGAGTGATGTGTTGCGGGAAATACGGGAGACAACTTGGAGTTGAGGTTATTTGATCAGTCATGCTCTTTTTGAATGTTGGAAATTCCGAATGGTCTGAATGGCCTGCTTGGTAAAAACTCCGCAAACAAAATGAGCTCTTCCCTCATGAAGTCACCTGATGTGTAGTATCGTGTTAAACACCTTTTGAAAATTAAAATATATTTCATACGGAACATTCACTGGCATCAATTCTGCTATTTTCCACCGAAAAGAGTTGTAATAACTTTCTCAGGCTGATTTTCTATTCATGAAGCCATGTGGTTTGTGTTAGATTACGTTTCGTTTGCCTTCTGTAACATCCTTTCCAAGATGTTCTCAGATTTTCCCGGTAACAGATGTCAAGCCGCAGACCTACAATCACATATTTTATGATAAGTCAGTGTGAAGCTGGACGAAAACAGCAGGCCAAGCAGCTGTAGAGGAGCAGTGAAGTTTACGTTTCGGGTCGAGGCCCTTCTTCAGAAACACGACTCGAAACGTCAACTTTCCGGGTCCTCTGATGCTGCTTGGCCTGCTGTGTTCATCCAACTTCACACGGTGTAATCTCATATTCTCCAGTATCGGCAGTTCCTACTATCTGTATCACACGTTTTATGTCGCCGTTTCTTTTTCGAACAAAGGTGTTATGTTGGCCGTATTCCAATATGGGACTTATCCAGAATCTAAGGATTCTTGGAATGTTAGTATATTATTGGAATATTAGCACCAGGGCATACATGATCCCCCTCTCTAATTCCTCTAATATCCCATCAGGTCCAGGAGACTTAGCGGTCTATAACCCATCAGTTTCCCTAATGCCTTCACAGAGACATGCCGATCGTGCTTATTTCTTCTTCGTCCCATATGCTCTCTTGATTATTTCGTATATTAAAGATTCTAATAGTGTTTTCCACCATGAAGACTGATGTAAACTATACGCTCAATCTCTCTGCCATTCCATGGTTCACCGTTTTCTGCCAAGCTTCAATTTCTGGTTGGAATAAGTTCACTTTGAAATCTCAATTGTTTATTTAAAACATATTTCAGGCAAATTGTTGTATTCCCCCTGGATATTAGTTCTTATTTTCACCTCGAATTTAATTTCCTCCCGGTATGTTTTCCAGTTATTTTTGTTCGTTTTGAAACCACAACGAACTGTCCAGCTTTCAGTCATCTTTGGCAAATTGCTTTTTTTTGTTGAGGCTTTGCTTAATTCCCGTGGTTAATCATGTTTGATTTATTTTTATTTCCCAAAATCCTTGCGCCTTATTTAGATGGACCTATGCCGAGAAGCGTCTGACAATTTTCCTCAAATACTTTTTCTGTTATACTCCATTCTTAGTTTCCTGCAGATAACCCTGCCGTGTTTAGCCGTATCAATGTTTCGGGCAATTGTTTCTGGCGCAAATTTCTCACTCTCAGACTGAATGTTATATTCAGTGGAATGGCACTGATTCCTTGGAGTTATTTTGCCCTGAAACCACTTGATAAACCTTCTCTCGATGCATCATAAGATGCAAAATAACCGGGAGGAAGAATCCATAAAATAATTTTGGTGACCTAACATTCTGCTCAACAGATATTTATTAAATTTACAAAACAGTGTTGCGCTGATAAGAAGAGCCTTGCAGTCACTCCGTGACAGTCTAAGAAGTACAGTAGTATTATCAAGAGGCGTGTAATCAATAATGCCCATGGATTTCGGGGTGGGTTGGTGCTTGGGGGAACATTATGAATATTGAACTAGAAGCGAATCACACTCAGAATTCGTCATTCAAATGTCGTTGAATCAGACACGTATTCCTTCATGAATCATTGGTATGTTTATGATTAATTATTATCCAGGTCGCAGAATTCCACGGCTTGTAGATGGAGAGTCCCAGTGTTCCGGCAGACTGGAGATCCTGTACGCTGGAAACTGGGAAACAGTTTGTGACCTTCACTGGGATTTGGACATTGCCAATGTGGTCTGTGCTCAGCTGAACTGTGGAGTTGCCCTGTCCGTGCCAAGAGGAATTCGTTTCGGAAGTGGCACTGGGCTAATACGGAGAAATCGCTTGGAATGTAAAGGCAGTGAGACAAGTCTATTGGATTGTGCTCTTTCTCCCGTAACTCAGCATGAATGCAGCCACAGTGACGATGTCAGTGTGATCTGTTCCAGTAAGTACGACCTGACAGAATGAGACATCAGAGATAATGGGGACTGCAGATGCAGGAGAATCCAAGATAACAAAGTGTGGAGCTGGATGAACACAGCAGGCCAAGCAGCATCTCAGGAGCACAGAAGCTGACTTTTCGGGCCTAGACCCTTCATCAGAGAGGGGGATGGGGAGAAGGTTCTGAAATGAATAGGGAGAGAGGGGGAGGTGGACTGAAGATGGAGAGAAAAGAAGATAGGTGGAGAGGAGAGTATAGATGGGGAGGTAGGGAGGGGATAGATCAGTCCAGGGATGAAGGACAGGCCAAGGAGGCGGGATGAGGTTAGTAGGTAGGAAATGGAGGTGGGGCTTGAGGTGGGATGAAGGGATGGGTGAGAGGAAGAACAGGTTAGGGAGGCGGGGACAAGCTGGACTGGTTTTGGGATGCAGTGGGGGGAGGGGACGGTTGGTTTTGTTGGGATATGGTGAATTCCAATATGACTGAAGTTGAGCAGTTCTCACCAAGACAGTGTTTTCAAAAGGGAATCGCAGTTTTTTGTAGAAACTGAAGAGGGAATGACATTGCTGTCATTGAGTCATAAACTCATAGAGCTCCACAGCATGCAAACAACCTCGTCTGTGCAACTTGTCTGCGCCGACCAGATATCCGAACTCAATCCAGTCCCGTTTGCTAGCATACTACTCTGCCTGTGATGCTCCAGGGAAAATAGCCTTGCTTATTCAGTCTCTCCTCTCTCTCGAACCCTTCATCCCTAGCAACATCCTTGTAAAAATTTTCGGAATGCTTTCAAGTTTCACGACATATTTCCTGTACCAAGGAGACCAGAATTGCTCACGTAATCCAAAAGCAGCCTAGCCAATGTCCTGTACAGCTGCAGCATGACTCCTAACTCCTACATTGAATGTTTTGACCAAAAAAAGCAAGCGTTGTCCTGCCTGCCTGCGACTCCACATTTTGAAAGCACTATCTTGGTGACAACTGCTCGTCTTCAGTCATATTGGACGTCACCAAATACCCACAAAACCCATCAGTGAATGATCCCAGAATCGGTTTGGGATTTATGTGAGAAATAAATATTATCCGGCACACCGGGAATAACTCCACTTCTCTGAAAATGTGAAACAAGGTTATTTATAGCCTCAACCTGAACGGGCTGATGGAGCTCGGGGTAACTTCTGGTCTTTCAGACATTACTGACAGTACCATAATCAGTTGACTTCTTTGCTTAAATTCTGGGTTGCATTTCCAATCTTGTGATTGTAGGGAGATTGTGTTAGTGACCACACCGACAGTGACAAAGCCTTTCAACCATCTGTGTCTCGGGGCAGGAAGTGTTTTTTTGAAAAAAATAATCTATTGAATATGTTCTGACTATTTCCATTTGACCAAAAGTATTCAACACACTTGCGCTGGGGGAGCAGTGAGCGATATTCCAGAAGTCCGATTCCCTTGCTTTCGAAGTTGAGTCCGAAACCAAACCGACGCCAAATGCTTCCGAATTCGCCTTACCTCCAACACAATGTCAGAAGTGATGTTACTTGCAGTGGACTCATTAAGCCTCAACTCCATTCACCATTCCTCAGAGAGCAAAGCGTTAACATGCAACAACATCTGAACATGATCCAGGCTCACACCTGGAGGTAACATTTACTGCGGATGAATATGAGACAGTCATTTCGAACATGAGATAATCTGAGCGCCCTCCCTTGGCAGTAAATTGTTTTTACCATAGTTCAGGCTCCATCAGCATCTGCACATCATTCTCGGCCAGACATTCACCTTTAAACATGTACATAAAGCCAATGGCTGAAGGTGCAGATCAGATGCCCACAAATTCTTTTGACTTGATTCTGTCTTGCGAACACGTAAACACGTTAACTCTCTAAAAATGTAGCCACTGCGGAAACTAGAATGGTGGAGAGAATCACTTCCGAGTGTTGTGCACAACTATCAGTTCAGTTTCCATCATCAAAGTTAAGAATATCCGTCCCTATGAAAGCTGGTCAATGATGCTTTACTGGCTGCACATGAACTGTTTCTCTTGATGCCTTTCTTGCTGCAGGTGAACGTTGGCCGCTCAGGTTGACAAATGGCGGAAGTCGATGTGATGGAAAAGTGGAGATTTACCAGGATGGCAGCTGGGGTCAATTACAGGACAAGATGTGGGACCTGAATGACGCTAGCGTGGTGTGCAGGCAGTTAGGCTGCGGCGTCGCCATAGCTGCTTATAACTCTTCAAAATACGGCGAGGGTGGAACGACAGTCTGGTCCACTAACGTGCAATGTAAAGGAAACGAATCACATCTGCGGCACTGCAGCACAGCCCCATTAGATTCTCCTGTCCCCGACAGCATTGGCGTAGGAGTCCTGTGTTCAGGTGATTAAATAATTTACGTATACACGAGACGAATGGCGAAATGTATCATGATCTCAGCAAACTGGGTAAATTGTTCACTTGTTCCACGGCGTCACACAGACCAGATTTTGAAATCAGAGATATGTGGAGACATGAAGGACACTGGAAGAAGTGAACATGACTGATTTTGTCTGTAATGTGTAAAATTGTGACGCAGGCACTTTCACAGAAATATAACAGGACTGAACGGAAGGTAAACCAAAGAATTCTTACAACAATCTTGGTCAGAGAGACTGACGTGAAGATGACTTGTTCGAGCTGCGAGTTTATTCTGGTTTAACGAGGCCATTTTGGCTGACAAACATCTGAAATAGTGCTCTGTTGTACATTCCATCGAACAGTTGAAGGGACCGGTTCTATCTGTTTAATTCAGTGATTGTTTGCAGCTGCATTGTAAGTTTTTATTTTGCTCGTGTTGATGCATTGATAATACGAGTATAAACATGCAATTCTCCTGAATTGATTCCCAACAGATCACATGCAAATAAGACTGTCTGGCGCCGTGACCAGATGTGCTGGCCGACTGGAAATTTATTACAACGGTACCTGGGGTTCGGTTTGTGACGACGCCTGGGATATGAGAGACGCTGATGTGGTTTGCAAACAGCTGGGTTGTGGAAGGGCCTTGAACACGACACTTCCGGCTTCTTGTGAACGCAACTCAGGCCCCATTTGGTTGGACGAGGTGAAATGTTCCGGGAGAGAAGAATTCCTTTGGCAATGTCCCTCTGCGTCGTGGAATAACCACGACTGTAATCATGAAGAAGATGTGAGGATTGTGTGTTCAGGTATTGCTCGTTTTCCTCACACTAAAAGCCAAGGCTTCACACGGAGCACGCTTTACTGTGTAACTCCAACAGGGCAGCAGAGAACAGCAACAAATACTTCCTTCCTCGTGGTCCGACTGTTCCTGCTGATTTAGCCATGTGTCGCTCTGCATTACTTCGGCGAACACAATCTGTGTGTTCTGATCTTTCCATCTCAATCATACACCTACCCCGATTCACCTTAAATACATCGACACTAACCTCTCAGGGCAGTTTACAAATTTCAAGTTCTCCGCAATCCTCGAGCCAAAAATCAATTCTCCGAGATTTCCCGTTGGATTGTTCAAAACTTTCCTGTCTACGAAAATGAAATTTGGAGCTGTCAACGGTTGAAGTAATCAGTGCTTCTTTCCCTCTGGATCTCTTTGCTCCTTTACAGCATTCAGATTTTGCCTAGAATTGTTCGGCCTCTTGAAACTTCTGGCAAACCTCACCACTTCGGTCCAAAGTACTTTTCCGATCAGTCAGAGAACAGAACGCCTCAGCAACATGGCCTTCGCCGAAACACCCCTCATTTCCTTTTCATTGCGGACCATGTTGGTGTTTTAAATTCTTTTCTGCACATGGGCCGTAGCTCTCTGTTCCGTGCATTTTCTTGAGTTTTGTCGAAACCTTTCTGAAACAGTGCTATCGTATCTGCTCCTTCCACTTGCCGTGGCAGCGCATTCTGAGCACCTAACACTCAGCAAGCTTGCCTTGCACATCTCTTTTAAACTTTATTGCATCTCACCTGATACATGTGCCAAATGATATTTGATGTTTCAATCCTGGGGAAATAACTCCACCCTGTCTATGCTTTCATAATTTTATATACTGCTGTGAGACCGCCCCTCAGCATCCGACGCTATAGCGAAAACAATCCAAGCAAATTTTCCCTCGACCGAATTGATAACGAACCAGGCAACCTCTTTTGCACCCTTTCCAATGTCTCGACATCCTCCGTATAGTGTGACGACTAACATGACACACAATGTTCCAAATGCAGTCGAATCAAAATCGTACACAGCCGCAATATGACTTGCAAAATTTTATTAGTCAGTTGCAGGTCATCATACTGTATTCCTTCTTTCTCACTTTATCCATTTGCCGTATCACTTGCTGGTAGCTCTGGACTTGCACTCAGGAAGACCATATATATATGAGTACTCCTTAAGACGTTGCCATTTACTGTATATTTCGGTTTGCATTTGACCTCTGAAAATGTACCACTTCACACTTGTCCAGGCAAAACTGCATCTGCTGTATTGCAGTCCAACCTTCCAGCTGTTCTACATTATACATTGAGAACCGTCTTCACTATCTCTGATTCCGCAAATTTTCTGGTCATCAGCAATGACTCAGACCACCTGGATTTTCATCCAACTTATTTGCCTACATTTCACAAGACAACAAGTGGTCCCAACACTCATCCTTGTGGAACACCGCTGGTCACAGATCTCCATCCGGAAAGCACCCCTCTACAAATACATGAATCCGATGTGAATTCCAAGTCATCGTGGATCCCATGTAACTTTAATTGCAAAGGAATTTTGCCGATTCTGAGCTTGGTTGCACTTGTAAAAATTTATATTCCTTTATTAACTTCACTCAAACCGCCAAAAGCTATACACAGCCCTTCACCAAGCACCATCACCACTATTACGACCACTTCCACTTCTCGTTTATCAATAAGCCTGCCATCGCTAGTCAATTTGAATATTGCCCTTTGGAATCCAAAGCGCAATAGATAGTCTCCACGTTCAGCAGTCAGATTGCAATCCCCTTGGAACACAAATTCTCAACTTTTCTGCAGATAGCGTTTACGCCGACTCTGCCTGCAGAAATACTTTGCAGAACAGTTCTACCGAGACCCTCGTGTGTGGCTGACTTGCTGAAGTTGTTTTTGAAGAAGTACCAGAAATTCGTGATGATGCTGAAGTTTCACTATTGTCTTCGGAAGACGTTTAGACGCGTGAGAAAAGTAGACCGTGTCATAAAAGTGACCAGAGCAACAAAATTGACAGGCTCTTAGGAAGCATAGAGAAATGGGAAACGGATTATTTTTGGAACAGATGGAAGTTGTTATGAAACAATCCCAGCGCGGTATTGGCAAACATATACTTTTCTGAGCATATATCAGCATTTTGATGCGCAGGGAATAGTTTCTTGTAGGTGTCACAAATCTTCGAAGATTTCTAAACTGTGGGAGCAAATGTAGAACTCCAAATAGGTACAGATAAATTGGTAGTGTGGGCCAATAGGAGGCAGACGTGAATCAGCGCAGGGATGTGTGACGTGATGCATTTTATTTGGAATAACATTGAAATAAAGTTTGAAAAGGAAGGACAAGTTGTCGGGAGTTCAGGAGCAGATAGGCCTGTGTGCATATGTCCAGAGATCATTGAAGGAAGGAGGACAAGTGCAGGTAGGAGTTAATGAAACTTACAGCGCCTTCAGCTTTGTTGATAGGGGCCTCGAGTACAAGAGCAAGATGTGATGTTGAACTTGTACAAGATTCTTTGTTAGGCCTCAGCTGGAGTATTATGCACATTTGTACACGCCACGCGATGCACATCGTGCAGACATGAGACACAGTGCAGAAGCGTTTTGGAAGAATGTTCCAGGGATCAGTTGGTTCAGTTTTGATGATAGCTTGGGAGGAGGAGAAGGCTGAGGGGATATTTGATTTACTTTTTAAAAATTATGAGCGTGCTGGATAGAGTAGGTATAAAGAAACTGTCCTTGTTAAGATGAAGAACAAGAAGAGGACATAGACTTCAAACGATTTGCAAAAGGAGAAAATGCCATGCAAGGAAAAATGTTTTCACACAATTAGCAGTTACGGTGTAGCATTCATTACCTGAACGGAGGATGGCTAAAATTGAATTGAGACATTGAAAGAAGGCATTCAGTGGTTTTCTGGACATAGAAAATCTACAAGAATTGGGGGAAAGCAGGAGATTGCCACTTGGTCGTGACGCTCTGCTGGAGAGCCAGTGCAGGATGGATCGAATAGTCTGTTTCTGAGCCGAAAGTATCTGTAATTCGGTGACGAGGGTTGTTGCTGTTTTCCTGTTAGCTTTCTAAACACCGAATGGTGATCAATGAATAAAAGTGGTGCAAGATGTGTTTATCTCCCAGCTGTGTTGGGGTACACAACGAGATATTCTAATAAAATAACGCATATTTCTGATTTCATTGATAGAGCATAAAGAGCTGAGGCTGGTGAATGGGAAGCATCGCTGCGAAGGGAGAGTGGAAGTGTTCTACAATGGGACGTGGGGAACAGTGTGCTCTGATAGTCTGGAAGACCATGACGCCCAAGTGATCTGTAAACATTTGCAGTGCGGTGACTTCGTTTCCCAAGGCATCGAGTCTTTCGGACGGGGATCTGGAAAGATCTGGTTGGATGAGATTGAGTGCAATTTACAAGAGACGACACTTTGGCAGTGCCAGTCAGCGCCGTGGGGAAAGCACGACTGTAATCACTTTGAAGATACCGGTGTGACTTGTTCAGGTAATACAACGAATCTCTTAACTATAGGGATGTCATTTTAAAGCTTGACCTCTGATACAATCTGACATTCACTTCTTCACAGAAGCCAACAAAGTGAATAAGCAGCCCCACAGATCAAAGGATTGCAATCAAAGACCAGGCACGTATAGCTCTCTGACAGATTGACGATCTAACTTTAACACTTAGCTTCTACTGTCACACAAAATTGATTATATTTTGACAGAATCGGGACTACCTTTGCGCCTGGCTGGGGGCAACAGCAACTGTTCCGGTATTGTGGAGATCTTCAACGGCAAGACCTGGGGCACAGTGTGTGATGACTCCTGGGATATGGCCGATGCCAATGTTGTCTGCCGACAGATGGCATGTGGCCCCGCCGTGTCGGCCTCAGGAGGAATCACTTTTGCCCAGATTGACCGGGAAATCTTGCTGGACGAAGTGAAGTGCAAGGGAAGAGAATCTTTTCTGTCTGACTGTTCTTCCTCCCGCTCAGCTCATCCTGACTGTGAACATAAGGAAGATGCCAGTGTGATCTGTTCTGGTAAGGAGCTTGCTGACTGACCGTTTGAATCTTCATCGGTGAACATGACGAATTGTTTTCATAGATTGCGATGAGTTGTTGTCTTTCTGAAGTGAAATCTCAGTCTTTGAAATTCATGAATATTTTTACAATACATTTCACAGAGCCTGATTTTTCACCGACTCCTTCACCGTCCACACCTGCAGGTATTTATTTCTACGACTGTTCATGTTAGAGTTTGGATTTGGGAAAGTAGTTTTATTGACACACTCGTGTGCTTTTGTTAATTTTTGACGGTTATATTAGTTTCAAATTGATTGAAATATTTGAAATGTTCAAGGTGGGCTATGTCTCTGCTAAATCTTTCTGTAACCCTGCCATTTAGAACAAGGAGATAAAATCAGTCCCATTCTTGCTGCTGTTTGCATCGCCCTAGCAGCACTGTTACTGTGCGAATTGATCATGCTACTGGCTGTAAGACGGAGAAAATTTACCAGAAAAGGTAAGGTTCAAAGCTTTTCTCTGAACTGGCAACAGCTGTCAGATGCAACTATTCTACTCATGTGTTGATGATGCAGTGGACAGGTGGACATATTGCGGGCGTAGGGAGATCATTTGAACTTATTCGGAATCAAGGTGAATCCATTTCTGGTCATGTCGTTTGTTCAAGACACTTCTGGAGTGAACGAACGGCAACACTGGAACTGGGAAGTGATTTAGAATATCCTCACTCACTTCTCCCGTTTCTCCAGCATTTGGGATACCGGAAGAAGTTACCTGGGACAATGGGTCGGAAGTATTCGTTGAGCTGTTTGACCTCTGCCTTCAGTTATTTATTTCTCAGTTACTCTTCATTCATCTATTGGTATCGGTTCGAATTCTTCAGTTCATTACACTTTCGATCGCAGCCATTCCATTGACATGTCACCACCGACGTATCACCGTGAGTGTGCAAAATATGGCATTTTATACAGTGACAAGATACAGTAAAAACAAGGCCGTAACAAACGGATGTTATCCTCTGGTTTCAGTCATCTTAGCGCAAAATCTCATTTCAAATCATTTCCAAATGAAATCTGTGTGAGATAATTTGTGTCATTTCTTTCAGTGCGGGATCGGAATATGTATGTGAGTTTACATGTGTTATTGTCAGTGGACATCAGTGTACCATTGAATGTCGATGCGTCAGAGAGTGTGTGAAAGCATATGAATGTTTGTAGGTGAGTGTGCGTGTGAGCTTGTGTGTCAGTAAATGTATGAATGTTAATGTTTGTGTCAGTGAGTTTGTCAGAGAGAGTGTACTTGTGTGTTAGTGTATTGGCGTCTGAGTGCTTATGAGTGAATCTGTGTCTGTATGTTTGTGTTTGTGTCAACGTGTTGAGAGTGCTGGTGCGACTGTGCGTTTGTGTTCGTCAATGTCTGGGCGTGAGAGACAATCAGAATGTCTGTTTGAGTGTCAAGGAATGTGTGCATTCGTGTTTGCCGGTGAGTGTGTGCCTTTGAGTGTCATGACTTAGAACAGAGAACACAGAACAATACAGCGCAGAACAGGCCCTTCGGCCCTCGACGTTGCAGCCGACCTGTGAACTAATCTAAGCCCATCCCCTTACACGATCCCATCATCGTCGATATGCTTATCCAAGGACTGTTTAAATGCCCTGAATGTGGCTGAGTTAACTACATTGGCAGGCAGCGCATTCCACGCCCTTCCCACTCTCTGAGTAAAGCCAGTGAGTGTAAATGTATGACAGACAGTTGAATGGACAATGTTAATCGAAGACTTGGCAGTGAAGTTAGCCTTGGGAAGATTCAGTGGGTCGAATTCCCGCACGGGGAAGTGAGCTTACTTGTCTGATAAAAGGACTGTCCAAGACCCAAGCAGAAAATGTTCACAACAAGTATACAAATGTGTTCCTCTTCAATGTTAACAAGTTTCTAACATGTCCTACTATCACTTCAACATAAGTTGTTTCGACTTTTCAAAAAATAGTTATTTTCCGTAATATCAGAAATTCGCAGATGATTACTGTGCAAAGGGGCACCATGGGGCACATCTTGCATATCCTCTTCTCTGAAACAGCATCATAACTTTGTGTCATTCCCTTGCGTTTTCCCCAGAACGCTGCGAAATACTTCTCTTTCGTGAATAATCATTGCATTTTGAATGTCTCAGTTGATTTGGCTTCCTCGCAGAATTCACGCAGCGAATCCCAATCATGAGCTCTTGGTGTGACAAAAGATTCTTCTCACATTGCAAAACCGTTTGAAACTATTCCCTTTTGTTCTCGAAAACATTATTCTCATGCGATGAATAGATTTTCTCCCATCTGCTCTCTCCAGCCCCTCATCATTTTGTCAACCTCTGTCAAATTTCCTCCCAGCTTTCGCATCTCCTTGGTAATCGTCCGTACTTCTCCAATATATTCTCAGAACGGGAGTTTCCACTCGTTGAAAAATTCTCGTAAACTCTTCTGTCCTCTCTCCAGTGCCTTCGCATCCTTCCAGAAATCTGCTGCTCAGTGCAACTGCAAACATTTCTCGGACTGAGGTCAAAATCACGTCCGCTCAGTTCGCAACAAACAACTGCACCTCCCAGTCGCAAACCATTTCCACTCCCCCTCCCATTCTCTAGATGACATGGCCATCATGGGCCTCCTGCACTGCCACAATGATGCCACCCGAATGTTGCAGGAACAGCAACTCATATTCCGCCTGGGAACCCTGCAGCCTAATGGTATCAATGTGGACTTCACCAGTTCCAAAATCTCCCCTTCCCCCACTGCATCCCGAAACCAGCCCAGTTCGTCCCCTCCCCCAATGCACCACACAACCAGCCCAGCTCTTTCCCACCCCCCCCCCACCCCACCCACTGCATCCCAAAACCAGTCCAACCTGTCTCTGCCTCCCTAACCGGTTCTTCCTCTCACCCATCCCTTCCTCCCACCCCAAGCTGCACCCCCATCTACCTACTAACCTCACCCCACCTCCTTGACCTGTCCGTCTTCCCTGGGCTGACCTATCCCCTTCCTACCTCCCCACCTATCCTCTCTCCACCTATCTTCTTTACTCTCCATCTTCGGTCCGCCTCCCCGTCTCTCCCTATTTATTCCAATTCCCTCTCCCCATCCCCCTCTCTGTTGAAGGGTCTAGGCCCGAAACGTCAGCTTTTGTGCTCCTGAGATGCTGCTTGGCCTGCTGTGTTCATCCAGCCTCACATTTTATTATCTTAATCAAGTAAAACAAGTTGCAAAACTTTCTGTCAATGAAACTCTCAAACATCAATAAAATTCTGAAATCAAGTGAACATTAATTGTTAAAAAGAGATATGAGACCCCAATTTACAAGCTAATTGACAGCTTCGAGATAGAAGTCAGAGGTGCACTTCAAAACCCGTCTTCCTTTAAAGAGTCGCCCGCTGATCCTGGCACTGCATCTGTTACTTTAGAGGAAGAGCGCCCCGTCATGTCACGGTGCCTGCGAGTACAGCTTTCATTTTAATCCTGCAAGCAAAACGACAAAATGTTCATCTGTGGTCTCTATCCTTCCGCAGGTGCGCTCACCGACGACTGGGTTTCACCTTCCGTTTTGTACCAAGGAATTTATGAAGAGATTGATAATATTGCAGTGCTGAAAGATTCGGCTCAGACAGAGGGCTCAGGTGCACAATTCGACACTTTCACTTCCCCCTTTCGAGAGCTGAATGGTTACAGGAGAGTTCGGGCACGAATTTCGATTCGCTCGCTCACAGTTCTCATTGCTCAGCAGTCCCATCACACTGAATGAATAATATGGTCACCTGTCATGTGACATCCCGTTTTTAAATATAAGTTTGGGGTAACAATATAAGGCTACAAACGTCTCCCAAATCCGCAGGGCCATCAATTATTTCGCACCTTTGGACGACTGGATGCGGAAAAGGTAGATGACTGAATTGAAAGAAAAACAATCGGAAAAATTATACTCTTGACGATATTTTGTAATCCGACAACCCAGGGCAGTCATTTTTCGCATTCACCTCTGGCACATTTTAAATAAGACGGGAGAAGACTGCGCTCACTGACACTGTATGAACGAAATAGCTCATATATTGTTCTCTGCCCTGTGAAAGGACGTGTTCGCTTTAGCAACAAGCTGTACTGTGTGACGTGGTGTCAATTCAGCTGTTGCCTGTCCACAGTTTCTCGACAAAATGAATTGGGCTATCCTTCTTGATAGTCCGCAACAAATAGGAATCATGTAAGTGGATTCGGTTCTCATCTCCCATCTCCCCAATTACAACCCTCTTTTGTGTTTACAGTTTCCGCTCCCCATGACTCAATAAACCACATCGAATATTACACCAGTCTCAGTTTGTGTGATAAAGATCCTGGACCAGCGAATCTTGAAGGAAAATCCTCCAGTACTCCAGGTTTGCATCTTTGAGCTTGCAAACATGATTTTATTTAACTCTATCCTTCACATTGTCTACTACTAAAAACCAGAAGCAAAAGGCATCTAGCGAAACATGCCATCGAATGGTGCAGCCAAGAATCAGCGGCCCTAGAGAGTGATTTGACTGTCAAAGTTAATTGCTCGGCTAGATCTATGTATAGATTCATTGCTTCAGTTAAGATAGCGGAGCTTACAAACGAAGATACGGTTCAATCACTCTCGGCTTTCTCATCTTATTCATTTTTCTGCCATACAAATTCTTGCTAGAATGACATGCCATCATGCAATGTTTTGGTGCTAAGTGTTTGTTTTCAATGAACATCTTTTTTCTCCCTTCCAGGTCCATTTGCAGGCAATTGTGATGATGTTGAGACTGAAGCTGTGGACAAGCGGGACAGTGAGTTGCTGCTGGATCCTGGTCCCGATAAATTTTCCACACTTAAGTTGAGCAGCGGTGAGCTCACCGCTCGGGGTGAGTCAACCCTCCGCAATGTTTGCTGGAGCGGTGTAGTCATTGGTGCAGAACATCTACGGGCAGCATAAGTGAACTCATACCAATTCCCGGAGCATGACTTTCATTGACTTGTACATTGTAATTCCATGAAACACATGCATGCCTTTGTCAATAATTGGACCATCTGGTCAGCTGCTTGGCCATTTTTCATCATCTCCACAGCCCATTGACCCACATTTGCTCTCGTCCGTCTCTCTCCGTCAACCCTCAACTGGTATCATTCAGAAATTTCTTTCCGATCTCCACCAAGCTCATTCTGAACTCATCTGACAAACGACAACCTCTTCTCCTTGGACCTGATTCAGATGAAACAAGTGACCTCTAATCTTCCCCAGTCATTCCCCATTCCCCACCATAAATACTTTCAAGTCACACCGAACATACCCGTCTAAATTTTAGCAGATCTTTTTAAAGATCCCTTTCACTTTTTCTGAAGTTTCGCCCAATCATGACATCTATCCTCCAAGACCTTCCCGTCCCCTCACTGTCCATGCTAGATATTTCACAACCACTGACCTCCTATACCAATGCAAAGACCTGGAATGCTCTGTCATCTGCCAAATGCCTGCCAAACTCTGCATAAAACTCCACATTTAAATCCCAGCACTCACATTTCCACACTTGCCACAGAAACGAAACAGCTCAGATCAAAGTTACATGTGAAACACTGTGTGATTGGAACAGAAAAAACGTATTCTTCCCCATACGTCCTAAACTATCTCCAGCCTTTAGCAGAGCTAAGTACATCCTCCTCCAACTCATCTAAATCATTGCCCAGCTTAGCGAGTTAGCAGGCCATTTGTGTCGATTTAAGTTACTAATCCACAAACAGACTTCCACCTGTAATTGTTTGTCCTGCAGCCTTGCCTCTGCTTCCTCGAAATGAATCTATCCTTGGTTTCACCTTCTTTCTTTGATTATCTGCACCCTAAAACACCAGGGCAGGTCTTATCTGCTGACGAGCAGCATGCAATCCCCAGATTCTCTGTTGGCTCCTCTACGATTAGTAGTTGATCAGCTTGTGTCTCTTAAATTCTCGATCAGTTAATCAGAAATTTCCTCCAAATCAATATGAGGAAATCTGAAGACAATTTCTCCGCAGTCCAACAGGTAACTTTTCTTCTGGCTATGGGCACGAACACTTTCCATTAGAAGGCTGATCCCAGAATTTTCACACCCACGATGCCATCGTTGAGGAGAATCTGCTCATAAACCATACTGTTGCGAACTATGGTTTCTGTTCCTCTGCGACATTGCTTGACTCTCTACCCACATCACAAAGCCAATCTATGCCTTTGATTCTTCTAAGGAATACCTTGCCGGACAACAACATTCCACTTGACGTCATTTTAATATCCCATCATCTTGCATTCACCAGGATTCATTCACCCAACACTGTTGTGTGCTCTGGCTCTCATTAGTTTCTAAGTAAGCACTGGGCAGATCTGAAACACTCAAGTGTTCCTTCAAAAACTTCCATCTGCTCAGCCATCTCGCTCTGCAATCTTCTCCAGCCCGATCATGCTGCTTTAATGCTGGCTCGTTGAATAATCTTGTTTTAATTTTATTGCACTTCTGGTAGATAAATCTTGATTCCACGCCCTAAATGTACCTGCCTCCTCAACTTGACTTCTCATTCAGAACACCGTTCTTTTTCCTCTTCCTGGAAACTATTCAATGCCCGCTTTCTTGACAAGGTTTCAAACTTAACTCGTTGACCAAGGTAAAGGCCGCACTCCCCGATATCACAGTAAGAGGCTCGGTGTCATTTCCAAATGCTGCTGTGGAAGCTTGAATATTTTATTCGTTTAACTGCGTCTTCAAATGCAAATTATTGTTCGGACTTTTATCCAGTCATTAATCCGGAACCTTGTTCTCCCTGCAGAAAACCGTTCTCCAAGAGGCTTTGATGCTGATTCCCTATTTTCTTCCCTGCTTATAAACAATAGGAATGGTCAGCAAGATGTGGGCACAGTTGCAAAGTTTACTGCTGCTGATAGGCAGTGATCCTGTGACAACACCAACATCAAACTCGTAAGAACTATGCTTTATTATCAGTTCCAATGTTTGTGGCGCAGTGTGAGTGTCCAATCCCAGTCTGTGTTGCAGTGTGAGAGTCTAAGTCCCAGTACGTGGGGGATCAGTAGAATCTGTTGCCTTGACAGTTTCTGCAGTGTTTGAAGCACATTCAATTTTAGGAATTCGGGAAATGATCAGATGGAAAATGCTATATATTTGCGATTTAAATCACGGCTCCTCGAGACAAGAGTATTCCGTTTCATCAACCTCTTGACATCTGACCATGCCTTGCTGCCGTTTTTCGCAAGGAAACATGTTGCCATTTAAGACAAGAGGAAGCCAATGTGTGCACACCAAACTGCCAGAATCGCGACCTAAGTCTGATCCAAAAACCTGTTTCGGAGATTGTAGTTTGCGCACTATAGTATTGGCGAGGACATCAGTGACAACTCCCTGATCATTCTCTTCAAAGAAACGGTCCCATTGGATCTTTTACATCAGGCCTTAAGTAGGCAGGTAGCAAATCAACCCAGCATCCCATCTGAAAGATAGCACCTTTGCCAATGCAGTACCTGTGCTGGACTGTGTTGATCTGGGTGAGATCTTGTTGTATTTAATAAAACTCTGAAGTCAGAGTTGGTCCTGGAGACTGAGAGATGAGCGTGCTGCTATTGAGGTACTGGAGCGATTTCACTCACTCACAACAGTTTCTTCTTTTTTAGGTGAAACATCAGCGTTCAATCCGGAGCTGTGCACAACTTCGCTGGAAATAATCTGAGAACATTCGAGAGCATGAACATCCCCAATCATTTGAACAAATTATATATATTTTTCTTGTTCAACACCTAAAATGACAATAAAATGCCATATTGCTTTTTGTTGAAATCAACAGAATTGGTTTTGGTCTGTATTTTATTTGAAGGTGTTCGTGTTCTGTTCAGTTTAAAGTTTCAATTTATTCCAGGTCATTTGTCTGCCTTCATAACTGAGACAATGTAATTAACTCAGCCACATTAGGGGCATTTCAACAGTCCTTGGATAAGCAAATGGATAATGATGGGACAGTGTAGGGGGAGAGGCTTAGACTAGGTCACAGATCGGCGCAACATCGAGGGCCGAAGGGCCTGTTCTGCGCTGTATTGTTCTATGTTCTATGTTCTCATACTTGTAGTTGCGTCAATGAATTCACTGGAGACCAGGCATCGAGATTCTGCGTCCCTCAGTGAAACACTTGTCGGAATTTCATTTGTGACCATTTCACCTTTTCACGTCCCATTAAAGAAGGACTACAATCTGTTCGAACAAAGTGTGCAGACTGTTGTATTGGTATTTATTGTGCCTGCTCCCTCTGTCACAATAATCACAGATCATGTTGTCAAATGGCTGCAGACTGAAAGTGTCAATGAGGATGTGCAATGAAGGTGGTGTTGATCCGGAAATGTGTCATTTAAATATTTTGTTCAGAATTTATGTCATTTTTGAAATGAATGCCATCATTTTTAACATTAATTTCTGAACCACCACAAAGGCTGTTGACTGTACCACGCATTCACCTGAGGATTGGAATGAAGGCATGAAGCCAAAGAAACTGATTCAGATTTAGCGTTTTCGCGCTGGACTTCTAAAGGCTAATTATTTGGAAAATTGTTTTAAGATTGCATTTTGTGAAAATTTACGGCCAAGCACTTTGAAAATTCACAAGAAAAGCCAATGCAAATAGTAAACAGCTTGGGCAGAAGAAATTGTTGGGTTTTGGCAAGAGGGCTCAAATTTGAACAGGTATTGTCACGAAGAATGTACCATGTGACGATAACTACCAAAGAACTGTAAGATTTTTAAACCAAATTTAAGCAAGCAGTCTTGTTTAAAACCCGAAAGATCTGCGGATGCTGTAAATCAGAACCTAAAACAAAGTTGCAGAAAATGCCCAGCAGGTCTGCCAGCAACTGTGAAGGAAACATCAGAATTAACGTTTCGGGTCGGGTGACCCTTCCTTCGAAAGGAATGGTCGCGTAAAGCTTTGCTTTGAGATGTGATCCAGCAAATTCTGACTGCTGTTTTGCTCAGGCGAACCACGTGCAGCGTGTGTACATGTTCTTCCTGAGCGTAAAACAAAAACATCCTGTGCATTCATACATGAAGCTTCCATGACGCACAAGTACACTCTCCTGCTGTCGCCAGCAACAATCCTAAATTGGCTCTGAGCATAATTATCAGCACACAGTAAACATTTAGCAATTATTTTCCAATCACAGAATCTTTTTCAGCCACTGAAAAATAAACGTTATCGAAAAGAAGCATGAAGTCACAAGCATGTTGTCATCTTTCCGATTATCGCAGCATATTATCTCCTCTGAAGGACCAACAACCACCAAGAGTAGACCGCCAGTATGATACTTGCTACAACTTCGAGAAAAGTAACACTACGCTCTCGCAGTTTGTCAACTTTAAAAGAGCACTAGGTAACACATGTGCGTCTACAGACTCAGAGTGGTCCCGAAAGTCGCAACAGAAGGCGAACTGAAATAAGCTTTCAGACAGCAATGTTACTGACAGGTACTGACCCTTAGGACGCTACCCCAGTAAAATGCGGGAAACCACACAATGTACAAAGGGCACAACAGGAAGATACCAACATTAAGTGAATGAGAGAGTTCCGACAGGATGACAGTCCTCGGTACAGTGCCGCGGAGTCCCATGATCCTGGATTCTCTTGCGGTGCAGATGTACCTTCCCACTCGGGAAAATGTGAAAAAGGAAACTCTTTGTGTCCACCATTAATGCTTGAAATAAAAGGGGACAGCTGCTTATTGTGCATGACCAAAATAGAAATAGAGGTTGACAGTGTATAAAGAGGCCGTTCGGCCTACAGTTTTCGCACGGGCCGTCAAACATCAATCCCTTTTGCTCGCACTTGGCCCGTTGCTTTGTACACTATGGATTTTCAGGCAATGAGCTGAATATTTCTTAGATGATGTGACTGTTCCTACCTCTATCATCCTTTCAGGCACTGAGTTTCAGATTCCCACCACCCTCTCGGTTGAAGGAAAATCTCATAAGAGCCCCTAAAGCTCCTCTGCCTTGCACATTTGTGTGGACTCTCTCAGATCCGAAATGACGGGGCTCAGAGATACCAGGTACTCCGCAGTTAACAACTTTCTCAACGGGATAATGCCTCGTACTCATTCAGCCTCATACACTCAACCATTCACACAGAACGTCTCGTGCTGCTTATTCAACGAATGCAGTTGTTATCAAATGAGAGGCGGCTGGACATGGAGAGACTGGATTTTGGAGGAACTTAATGTGCTGATTGGATGGTTTCTGTTCCCGTTGCTTTTTCAGACTTCGTCCAGCAGTTTCACACGAAACTCTCCCTGATTTTGACGGTCAATGGGCCCCCTCTTGTGGCGGAATACTGAAGTACCAACAGAGGTTTCGAGCCGTTCAAAACATTCCTGGACAGCATCGTGCAACCGAGCAGCAAAGAACCACGGTGAAGCCAGTTTGAAAACGTTTCGGAGAGCACAGCAAAAAAATTTCACAACAAATAGGCAGTGGGGTCATGCTTTGCTGGAGCTAGTGCATGAAATAAGTTCTAGAATAAAAAAATGCAGCCTGCTGCGGGCTCTGAAGTGTGGGAAATATTACTTCGATCTCTTTTAAACTCCAGCAGATACAAGTTTAGACTGACCAAACGTTTCTTTTAAGACAGTTCACCCATTCCACCATGCAATGCAGCTTCACAGAGGACAGAAATGTGATCTGAACTGATCACGAAGCTCCCATCACAGAAAGCTCTCAGCACGCTAAGGAAGACATTTCCTACATAATTTTGCAGGTAACTCACAAGATTACACAGGTGTATCTCACACAATTTTGCAGCTTTACTGGCATTCAACCTCAGAATAACAGAGTCCTATTCATTTCAAGACAGTCCATTGAAGCTTAACGAGTGTGCGTCATCTCACTTGATTTCAATTTTATTTCAGAGAGAAGAACACGATCACGAAGCTTTGCACGATCGGGAAAATTGGATGAAATCAAAAGTGAGGCGCGCTCTCAGCGTGTGTTTATGTTGTGCATGTTGGAGCAGAATGGGAAAAGGAACTTTTGCTTTTTTAGATTCATCGGGTGGAAGCCTCATTGACAGAATCACTTGATGCACAAAAGTTTGGGGCACAGAACAAAACAAAGATTGACATCACAGAAAAGCTTAAAGTTCCTTGTTTGGTATTTGCTGCTAAATTGGCGATGACTATTACTGTTAGATGAAAGGCAAATCGGGGAAATCTGCTCCAGATTAATAACTTATAAGAGTGTAGGATAGCAGAAAAAAAACAAATTAAGAACTAAGAAAATATAACAGTTAAGCATGTCCAGGCATACATTGTTTCTGCATGATCGAGCCATCGAGTCATAGAGACTGACAGCGCAGAAACAGACCCTGCATTAAACCATGCACGCCGACCATTAGCCCAAAGGAAACTAATTCCACCTGCCGGCATTGAGTCCAGGTGCCTCTGAACATTTCTCATTCATTTACTTGTCCATTATAAATTTTAAAGCGAGCCTGCATTTCTACTGGAAGTTCACTCTACACACGAAACAATCTCTGTGTGCAAAAAAAAAACATTCTCACGTCTCTTTTAAATATTTAACCTCTCACCTTCAAAATATGTCCCCTGATCTTTAAATCCCCACCCTAGGTAATAGACACCTACCATTCACTTTATCTGTACCCTCCCCTACGATTATATAAACGTCTGCATGGTCATCCTTCAACCTCCCATGCTCCAGTGAAAAAGTCCCAGCTTGTCCTGCCTCCCCTTATAACTTAAACCCTCTTTTCCCGGCAACATCTTGGGAAATCTTCTTTGAACCCTCTCCAGCTTAATGCTATCCTTCCGATAACAGACCAACCAGAAGTGGACACAGTACTCCAGAAGAAGCCTATGCTGCAGAGCTGTAGACCCCATTGACATCACAGTGGCCACATCTGTATCAAGTGTTGTCACTTGAGGAACTCAGCCTCAGAGTTGTTGAGCTGGAGTCTGAGTTCCAAATACCGCAACACATCAGGGAAGGGAAAAGTTAACCAGATGCTATATTTCAAAGAGGCCATCATGCCCTTGCGATTAACTGCCTGATATCTGTGTAGTGGCTAGGGAGTGGAGAGTTTGACTATGAACTAGGCAGGTCGAGGAATTCAGGAGGTACTACTGATGAGCCTCAGCCATTGATCTTGTTTCACAGGTTTGAGATTGTTGTTCTCCTTGTGCAAAAGCGGGGGCTTCACGTATGATAGACAATCTGCCCTGATGTAGGGAGCCATTCATGAGGAGGGAGATACGAGAAATGTATTTGACATCAGCAATCGTAGAATCGGTGAATACACTCTGTTCTCTGTGGCCAGAATCAAGAGTCCTGGAGCTGTGTTACCAGCCTGGTGCACTGGTTCAAGATATCTCATCTGGATTCAGAGGAACGTGTCGGGGAATAGGCAGCTGCCATGGTCCTCAAAGCTACCAATCATTAATGGGGAGTGACAAAACACACAGCTGCAGAATACGTGCAGCAAGGGCTAAATTAAAAAGCAGAACCAGAAGGGTAGTAATCTCCAAGCAAGACCTCATAGAGACAATGTCATCAAGATCAATGTTGTAGAGGGGTGGTTCAAAGATTGGTGTGGGAGAAATGGGTTTTAATTTATTGATCATTGGCGCCAGCCCTGGGAAAGGAGGGAGCTGTTTCAATGGGAGAGGCTCCACCTGAAATATTGTGGCTCCAACATATTGACGAATGGCATGACGAGACAGTACATAGGTCTTTCACCTAAAATTTGATTGTTGGGGGAGGTATGCCAGTAGCGTGGAATATTTTAAAACTAAAAGGAAAGATAGGATTGGAGGTTAGTCATGGGGCAGATTATCAAAAAAAAAGGAAAACGAAACCAAAAGATTTTGCACAGATTGTGCAAATTTCTTTTTGGATCAAGGAAACATAAAAGTGGTGGGAAATTTGCTCATACAACAAATTAGCAACTTTGTATCTGAATGCACAAATCACTCCGAGTATGAAATGATGGTGTAAATCAAGGTGAATGAATATAATCTCAATGCCATTGCAGAAATATACTTATAAGAAGTCAAAACTGCAAAGATAAGCTTCAGGGATAATTGATCTGTCTGAGAGACAGGAGGGGTGGAAAAAGTCGTGGCATTGCACTGTTAATAACAAGTGAAATGAGGACAGCTGTGAGAAACAATCTGAGCTTGGATGATGAAGCGTACATTTGAATTTGGATAAAAACACAGTAGTAGGGGAAAGAACATATTTGGTAGGAATAATGCAGCAGCCCCCCAATCCGAAGCCACGCTGTATCAAAGACATCAACAAATAGTAGGAGAACGCAAAAAGAATAGAGCAATATTTATGGATGAAGATAATGTTGGTTGTGTAAATCAAATTAGAGAAGTTGGCTACGTCAACAAATTTGAAGAGATATTTCCTTCGAGTAATATGTCATGACGCCAAACAGAGGACAGTTTGTCTTGGATCTGGCAAGGAAAAATGAGGCAAGTTTAATAAATTATCTCAGAGTATGACATCGGACGGAAATAGTGATCACATCATGATAGAATTTAATATTCAGTTTGGGAGTGAGAAGCGTGAGTTGGAAACAACTGAATTTAACTTAAATAAAGGGAATTGCAATGGAAGGGAGATTTGTCAATGAAAGTCCACTGGATGGGTACGTAAGCAGGAATGACATGAAGAAAGCAGTGGCAGGTATTGAAGGAGGTAATTGAAGTCTCGTGCCCAAAATAAAACCCAGTCAGGGAGAAAGATTTCAAGACATGCGACCAACAACATGGCAAACCAGAGCAGGTCAGGACAACATAAGTTGAAAGAAAAGAATATCTGAGGCATAAGTCAGAGATAACCCCAAAGAATGGAACATTGAAGAATCCAGTAAAGGAGTGCGAAAAAGAAAAAGAAATTAAGTTATTAGCACAAATGAGTGAGGAATATAAAAACTGGCACTAGGATCCTCTTTAAATATGTAAAAAGGAAGAATGTTCAAAGGGACAGTGATTCAGTGGTTAGCACTGCTGCCGAAAAGTACTATGGGCCTGGGCTTGATTCCAAATGCAGATGACTGTCTGCGTGGAATTTGTACATTTTCCCTGTGTCTGCTTGGGTTTGCTCCGGTTTCCTCCCACAGTGCAAAGATGTGCAAGTTACATTGATTGGCCCTGCTAAATTACCCATAGTGTTCAGGGATATGTAGGCTCTGTGCATTAGCAACGGGAATTGCAAAGTTACGGTGGGAGATGAGGGAAATGAGTCAGGGTGGGATGATCTTCAGAGGGTCAGTGGCCTTGTTGGGACAAATGGCCTGTTTCCATACTGTGGGGATTCTCTGGAACATAGGTCCCTGAGATAATGAATCTGGGGAGATGATTATTGGGAGCAAGGAAACGGCAGACCAGTTAAACAAATACTTTACATCGACTTAACAATGGAAGGTACATTGAACACCTTGTTAATATTGAAATGTAGAGGTTGGGAATGAAGTGCCATCCCCATTACTTAGGAAGTAATCCTGTGAAAACAAATGGAATACTAAAGAAGTTAGCTGCAGAAACAGTGGATACATTAGTTGTAATTTTCCAAAAAATCCAGGATTACTTTAGGGCGGCACTGTGGCTCAGTGGTTAGCACAGCTAACTCACTGCACCAGGCATTCAGCTTTGATTCCAAACTCAAGTATTTGTGTGGTGTTTGTACATTGTTTGCATGTCTGTGTGGGGTTCCTCTGGGTGCTGAGGTTTCCTCCCACATTCTAAAGATATGCAAGTTAGGTGGACCGGCCATGCTAAGTTGCCCAAATTGCCCAGGCTAGGTGGGGTAGCCATGGGAAATGCCGAGTTACAATGATATCCTGCGTCTGGGTGGGATGCTCATTTTTGGTCGGTGTGGAGTTGATGGGCTGAATAGCCTGCTTCCATGCTAAGAAATTGAATGATTCTGGAGAAGTACCAGAAGATTGGAAAATTGCCAATGTGGGACTCGTATTCAAAAATGGACAGAGGCAAGTAGCCCGATAGTTTTTTGGCCATGGCTTCATGAAAGGAAAATCATGTCTGTCCCATTCATTGTAGGTGTTTGAGGCAGCCTCAACCTGAGGGAATAGATGGGAACCAGCATATCTGTTGTATTTGGACTTACAGAAAATATTTGACAGTGTCCCTCAACTAAGACAAAAATCGTAGTGTTGGTGGTAGTATATAGTTTGGGGCAAAAACTAGCTAATAAACAAAAAAACAGTGAATGGGGATAAAGGTAGTATATTGGTGGGGATGAAGTGTTCTTTTTCGGATTGATGACTTGTGACGTAGATTGGAATTTCATATCCACAGCCATCCTGGGAGCCCAGCATTTGGAGGCAGTCATCTCAGAAAATCACTGCAAGCCTACAGATGTAAAGAAAGTTCTTTGACCTTTCCGTTCTGAACCAATCATATCAGAGTGAATGAGGCCTGTTAAATACACAACTGTTTTCAGCAAATCTTTTTTCTTGTTTTTTTAACCCCTTCTGTGTCATTAACACTAATTCCCAACCATAATTTCTAGTCAATTAAGTGCAAGTGTTTCTACCACTTTCAAAGGTCAGCCAGTTGCCTTATTGCCTTCATGGAGAGCAATGAATCATTCATCAGAACTAACTTCAAGTTAACCTCACACCGACATTTATGAAAGGAGACATATATTCTTATCGATAAAGGAAGTGTGCTCAATTCATACTTGCAATATCGAGTAACTCAACCCTATCTCACATTCATTAAAATAGTCAGACCCCCCGTGTATTTGTATTTCTTGTTATTGTCTCCTCATGAAGCAAGACATTTAATCTTCAATTATATTGAAGCATTGAGACTCCCTGTAATAAATTCACTTCCTGGTCGGCATGGCTTGGTAGTAAAACAGACAGCAATAGAAATTTCCAATTCATGGTTAAAGTGAACTCCAGAGCCATTTTTGCAGGACAGGCTTGTACATTCTGCAAGGACCTGGATTTGGAAAGATAGCGAGTTCCCTCAACTCACAGTTAAACATTTACTGACGCCTGAAGAGATTTTCAAATTACTTTGTTGAAGTTATCTTCGATTTGTATGGAAATATAACATCTGCTGTCTTTGTTGATTATGGAATGTGATTTTGGTCCACCTCAGAACTGACAGAACATTCACAGCACAAATGGTTCAAAAAGAAGGATTTAGTTTCAATACCACATTCAGACCCTCCGACTCAAACCTAGATTGAAACAAAGGGATGTTGTTTGAATCTCATCCAATCACTTCAATTTGCTGCACCAATTTAACAAATGTATGAAGTATGCCACAACAGCGCTTTGTGTCGATTCCTCTGTTCAAGAAAAGTATTCGTGGCATGTAGGCATCACTGGCAAGGCCAGTATTTACTGCCCATCGAGACTGGCAACGGATCTTCATTTCTGATATTGAGTGCACAGTGACGCAGTATTTCAAGGGGAAATTAAGTACTGGCCAAGAAGTGGAATTGTTGAAAATCATGTTGGAATTGATCAAATTTCAGTTCTCATTCAAGTAAATAATTCCGCCAATGAAAAGAAACGAAAGCATAAGCCAGAAACATGACTCCGACCCTACTGAACATGCAGAGCAGACTACAATCACAGCACAAAGATCACATGAGTAGAAGAAACGGAGACTCAGGTCACTTCAACACTAAGCTGTCACTATTTATTGATTACATTTTAGTTTCTTTTATTTTCCTCTCAATTAGAAACTTCAAACATTTTTCCAAATTTTATTCATCTGTCAAGTTCTTCCCACCACATGGTTTGAAAATGTCAATATTTCAATAAGCCTTTGGAACCAGTTAGATGCTCTTCCGTCAGCCGATAACACAGGTTCCTCATTGATTAATTTGGGTAAACTATTCACAGGGGAGCAACCGCGTGCACTGTTTTGAGAACATTGTCATCTGCATGAAACTTGTAAAAGTCCAAGAACAGGTTCAGCTTTGCTTTCACCACAAGAGGGCAATACAGCAACACTTTCGTGCCATTTGCGTGCCTGCCGAACTTTCATCTCAGGTGGTCATTTTCTCTCCCATAAAGCTGTGATGGGAACAAAACAGTCAATAAATTCTGCAATTGTCTGAATGAAGCCAATTTGCATAGTTAGTTTTCATACCAGTTTCACTTTGAGATTTGCGTTGCCAAACGTAGAAGATCGAAACCAAAAATCTTCCGAAATTCAGGATAATGAAATAAGGCCTTTCAGCTCATTTGTGAACTGTGAACTGGCGTTTGAATTGCAAAGTCTGACTTTCGTGTCCCCTGTCCCCAGAACATTGTAAAATCAAACATGAAAGACATCCAGTTGCAAAACCCAAAGAGCAGGTGAGCAATGTAAGGTGTTTATTGAAAATGCTTCCCAGAAAATATCTTGTTGGAAGCTTGTTGTTGTCACGACGACAGAACAGTAGGATTTATGATGTCAGCTGTATCACGGCAGAGACTGCCAATTGGTACAGCAAAAGGAAACCGAGGAAGACAGCGAGTCGTAGAGTTTTTCAGCACAGAAACAGATCCTGTATTTCAAATTAATCATGCCAACTAGATACCTTAATGACTCCTGTCTGATTTGCCAGCATTTGGCTCTCATAATTCTATGAGCCTCACCCACCTCCCCTGGCAGCTCATTCCATCCATTCACCGCTCTGTGTGAAAATATTGCTGCTTACATCGCTTTTAACTTTTTCCACTCTCACTTTCAACAAATGTCCTGCAGTTTTTGACTCCCCAACCCTCTGGATAAGATTTTCACTATTTACCCAACCCATGCAGCTCATGATTTATAAATCTCTACAAGATCAGTCAACAGCCTCCGAAACTGTATGAAAAATAGCCCCAGTCTATTCAGTCACTCACTATAGCTTGAACCCCACAAGCCTGGCAACATCCTTGTAAATCTTTTTGGAACCCTTTCACGTTTCACATCATCCCTCTTATAATACTTAATGGTAAGGCCCTGGGAAGTGTTGCTGAACAAAGAAACCTTGGAGTGCAGGTTCATCGTTCCTTGAAAGTTGAGTCGCCAGTAGATTGGATTGTGAAGAAGGTGTTTGTCATGATTGCCTTTTCTGGACAGTACATTGAGTGGAGGAGTTTGGAGGTCATGTTGTGACTGTACAGGACATTGTTTTGGACATCTGCAAGATCCACAGTGAAGGATGTGCAGGATCAATCTTGGTACGTTGTGGTGGAATTCTGATCTGCACTCACACACGTGACTTTATTTAGGAGCATTAATGTGGCATTACGACAGTTTCCTGCACCATTCCACGATGGGCCGAAGTTTGCTTTCAGAGTTCCTGTTCCTCTATAGATCAATCAGAATCCGATCGATTCAGAATTAACCCATTCTGGCATAATGTGGAAAACTGAGAAAAAATGTGAATCTTCTCTCTCAAGTACTTGTAAAGTGCCACAGTGACTAAACGGCTTGTGGTCCATTATCTGGACACTTCAGAACAAACAGGAAGATCAGGAAGAATTTCACCATGCTACACACGTTTCTTACCTCCAAACCCTGTTATCAAACTTTCCCTTTGTCCAACATCTCACTTATCAAGTGTTCATCCTCCTTATTTCACAGTTTTCTCGTATCACATTCAACAGAGTTTCAAATGTTTGCCATCCTGCCGACCTCCAATTTCCCCATTTCTCACATCGTTCTTAATATATATCCCACTTATCTCACATTCTCCTTATCTCCGATTTCAATTAATTCTATTTTCCTGGGGTCTCACATTCCCCTGGTCTCCACACTACCCCATGTTACACAATGCATGAGTCTCAATTTCCCTGAGGCTCACATTCCTCGTATCTCCCGACCTCTGTACCTCCTCTAATGTCCCCTCAACCACATACCATGTGATCTTTGAACTTGGTGGGGCATTTATCTGATGAAGCTGCTTCAGAATTTCAAAGCTTGATGGATGTTTTGTGCCAGTTTGTTGCACCAGAATTTCATCTTCTGGTGTTCACTGATCTTGTTGTCCCGTTTACTTACAGCAGTTAACTCAAGCAGCAGGTGGAGGAAGCTCTTGGCGTGTTCTGAAAGTGACTCTCAATGCAATGTACTGTCGAGGAACAGTTTGGAAAGAGGAGATCTCAGATTTATGTTGTGCTGTGTATTGGGTGCTGAAAGAGGAGGTATATTGTAGTTTGGTGGTCAGGGGAGAAGTGGCACATGCCTATTGCTTGAGGACGGTAATGGGCAATTGGTAATTTTACCACTTTTGGAATGAGTGGTGCAATGTTATGAACTGGACAGCCATCACTTTGTAAACAAGCTTCTTAACAGCATTGGGTGATTTTTGTTTACAACGGATTTGTTGAGGGGAGAGTACGTGAGGTATGGGATTGAAGTGATATGACCATAAGAGGTAGGAACAGAAGTATACCATTCAGCCGAACGAATCTCTGGAGCCCAATTTACTGCTTAAAGTTTAATGTGGGTCCCCTGTTATTAACTTTGGTACTAACTCATAGGCGGAGACGTCTTGTCATGCATTCATCTGATTGTCAGCCCCGAGTGTCTGAACTTTGAATGTCATCTGTTTCAACATGCTCAGTTCAGACTATGGGTTTGCACTAATCTAACTTACCACTTTGTAGGGATCAAGACGGCAGGTGAGAGTGGAGGACTCAGAGTCAGCCTTTGAGATGCTACGTGAAGGGCCGTTGGAATTCAAATCCAATTACAAATGTGTTGCCTTGACATTATCATTGACATCATCCTCGTTCTGTTCGATGACTGTGGATACGATGGTCTCCATCCAGCTGACCTTGTACATGTCGCCCTGGGTTTGGAAATACTTGGTTGATTTCATCTCCAGCCCCTCATAATCGTTGCTTTTTGCAGACAGGCACCAGCAGTAAACATGGCAGGATCGAGTTCGGAACCTGGAATGGAAAACAGCAACATAATCTCATTAGTAGCTACTAGTGGCTCGGGGTTCTCTTACATCTGAGGGGTCACACCAGAGGTTCCAGCAACCCTTCCTGAAGGAAAGTCCAGCGTAGAAATCTCCGTCAACTTCATCTTAAGGCAAATAGGATGACGAGAGCCAGGATGGACTCCATACTTTGCTCCCCTGCGTTTAAGTGTATCAGGTTACGAATGTAAGTCATTCAAATGAGAGAGAAGGTGGCAAGCTCCTGGCAAATGCAACTGCAAGCAGCATGATGACATTTAAAAACAAAATCCATTCTATTTGACTTTTTCCCACATCCTCACGGTCACAAGCAGTGTTCTAAAGCAAGTTAGACTTTCACGTAGTGGAGTTGGGCCTGAAATGTTGTTGCCACTTGAGGTAATTGAAATGGTCCCGCGCTGAAAATTTCCAGTTATCCAAAGAATGCATCTTTGCCCCGAGATAGACATACCCTGCAGTAGACACCTCAAGAAAGCCCAGTCAGCACTTGTGAAATTCAGAAGCAGAATGGGAGTGATCACGCATTCCACTGCGAATTTGTTATTTTCCTGGGAAGCTTAGCACGTCCATCAAATTGGAATTGAGTGCACATCAATTGAAGTTAAGTTGTAAGACGTTGTGGTACAGAATCAAAGTTTTGCATGTATCTGACTGCTTTAGAATAGCAAAAATGCCCCAGGGCACGAAATACGACCAAATTAGATTTTCATCAAGTCGTATCAGGCGGTATGAAAGATGGACAAAACCATTTTTAGCAAGGAGATTTTAAAATGGCACCTCAAAGTAGGAAGGAGAAATGGAGAAATTTCAATAGGGAATATCACAGGTTCGCGTATGTCAGTTGCAGCTGCACCTTCCATGGGAGCAATCATTAAGATTAGGAGCTTGAGGCCCAAATCTAAGAAGCACAGATATCTGCAAGCATTGCAAGGCTGTAAGATTTTTCAAAGGAAAGATTAGCTAAGGTTATGGAATGATTTCAAAACAAGAATGAGAATTTTAAAATCAACTTCGTGATTTACTAGGAAGCAATGTAGGGCTGGCAAGAGAGGACTGAGCAGGATCTGGAGCAATTAGAAGATAGGCAGACCTGATTTCTGCGGCATCTAGTTTATCGAGGGCATGTTGGTGAGGGGTGCACACAAGTAATCAAAGAAGGTTATTAAAGGCACAAGTCCTACTTAGAACAGCAAGTGAGCAAAGGCAGAGTTGGAGTTAGGTGGTGAAAATAGACATTACTCGAGTTCACCTAATGAATGGTTTAAAGCCCATTTCATGGTTGAGGTTACAAAGAATCTGGTTCTGCTGATCAGTAAATTTTCCTGTCACAGACCATGATGATATTTAAATGTGCTGGTCATAACGTTGTTTTGATGGACATTGGTAAGAAATTCCTATCTCCTGTTAACACTTACCGCTCATTGAAGCAACAGTAGAACATAGAACATAGAACAGTACAGCACAGAACAGGCCCTTCAGCCCACAATGTTGTGGCGACCATTGATCCACATGTATGCACCCTCAAATTTCTGTGACCATTTGCATGTCCAGCATCTCTGAAATGACCTTACCGAAATGACCATATCAAATGCCTTACTGAAGTCCATATACACCACATCCACAGCTCGACCCTCATCAACTTTTCTAGTCACATCCTCAAAGAACTCGATAAGGTTTGTGAGGCATGACCTGCCCCTCACAAAGCCGTGTTGACTGCATTTGATCAAGCCATGCTGTTCCACATGGTAATAAATCCTATCCCTCAGAATCCTTTCTAACACCTTGCAGACGACTGCCATGAGACTTACTGGTCTGTAATTGCCGGGGATTTCCCTATTTCCTTTCTAGAAGAGAGGAATTACATTTGCCTCTCTCCAGTCCTCAGGTACGACTCCAGTGGACAGCGAGGATGCAAAGATCCTCGCAAGTGGCGAAGCAATTGCATTTCTCGCTTCCCAAAGCAGCCGAGGACAAATCTGATCCGGGCCTGGCGACTTGTCAATCTTAATGTTTGACAAAATTTTCAGCACATCAGCTTCCTCTATCTCTCTCCATTCCAGCATGCACACCTGCTCTTCAAAGGTTTCATTCACTACAAAGTTCTTTTCTTTCGTAAAGACAGAAGCAGCAAACTCATTTAGGGCTTCCCCTACCTCCTTAGACTCCGCACACAGGTTCCCTATGCTATCCCTGATCGGCCCTACTCTTTCTTTGACAATTCTCTTATTCCTCACGTAAGTGTAAAATGCCTTTGTGTTTTCCCTAATTCGTTCTGCCAAGCCTTTCTTGTGCCCCCTCCTGGCTCTCCTCAGACCATTTTTGAGCTCCTTCCTTGCCTGCGTGTAATCCTCTCTAGCTGAACTTGACCCTAGCTTCCTCCACCTTATGTAAGCTACCTTCTTCCTTTTCACAAGAAGCTCCAACGCTCTCGGCATCCAAGGTTCCTTTATCTTACCCCTTCTTGCCTGTCTCAGAGGGACATATTTACTCATCACTCGCAACAACTGTTCCTTAAACAGTCTCCACATGTCTATAGTGCCCTTACCATGGAACAATTGCTCCCAGTAGATGATCGGATTCTAATTCTACAGCTCATCGCAATCCAGATGATGACCTGGTACTCTTGCTGGATCTACCTCTTCTGGTAAATGTTCGGATGGAAGAAATAGAGCAGGAAGTAGATGTGATAGGGAAGCCAGCACACAGCGAATGTGGTCACCACTGTGATCATCATTTTCACTCCCTTTAAACCAGGGATACAGAGCAGCCTTTAGACTATGCAATACAGTCCCATCCGACAGTGCATCCAAACTTCATTCCTTCCTTCAGCAATAGCAGACACATAGTCTCTGGGACATTTTCTCTGCAAAACAGGAATGGTGGAGGAAAATATTTTCAGAGGGGAAAGGAGGGGAAAGGGGAGGCACACGTGAGGCAAGGTCAGCATTCATCAGTCTGGTAATGGCATTGAATCTTTCCAAGATTAATCGTAGTACACTTACTCTTATTTTCCGAAATTTGCCCAAGAACGAGAAGTCATGTTTCGCAATCCCCAAGGCGTGCATTTTTCACCGTTTTCTCAGTCTCCACGGGGAGTCGTGCGTTTTTAAGACAGATTGTTTTTGTGTCAGATAAGAGATTCCTCATAGATTAGTGAGCAAAAGTTTCTGAGCTGGTTGCAAAATGAGGGCAGCTGCTTCACCCTGTTGCTGTGTTTTGTTTGTGTTGTGCACTTAGGAAAGTTTGAACAGCCCTCCAACACGTCGTTCCAGACTGATTCTTTGCATATTGCAGACGGCACGCTGTCGTGTGTTTTGATCAAATCCGCAGTCTTGCCCAGGTGGACTTCACCACAACTTTTAGCTGCACGTCCTAATGTCCAAAGCTATCGGAGCTGACGAATATTGCAACGGAACCTTGAAGAACACGAGAACGCAGAAATCAGCACAGCCACCAGATGCTTCCTGCCTGTTTCCCAGAACTGCAAAACACACACAAGTCGCGCTGTCAGGCTGAGCAGGGACCAAAAGTGACATTTAATACGTTCGTATGACTCAAAGTCATCTTCAATTCTCATCCATCACCTGTTATGAAATACCGCTGGTCTTGTTTGACTAAAATGGTCTGTATGGACCCGAATTCCCTCCGTTCAGATCCTACCTGCTGCTGACACCGTGATTGGTTACATTTGAAATCTGCCGAGATAATGAGTCAAGGCAGCGAGAGCTGAAAGATGTACAGCGCAGAAGTTCCACATCATAACCATTTAGAAGAAAATTCAACCATCAGCCTTTAACATTCAATTACATCCTTACTGACTCCCACACTCACTTAACTGACGAGGAAACTAACAAAACAAGCCACATTTTAAAAATTCCCTTAGATACTTAGGAATGACTGGCTAGGTCAGCTTTTATTGTCCGTCTTAATTGCCAAACGGAATTTCAGAGTCAACAATATTGCTCTGAGCGTGGAGTCACATGTAGATCACAGCAGCAACGTGTGGCAGATTTTTTTGCCTGAAACACATGAGTGGAACAAATGGACTTTTGCAGCAATTGGCAGTCGTGACATTAGACACGCTTTTTCACCTCAAGTTCCGTACCTTTGTTTATTGGAATTCACCATTTGCTGAAATTTGATTCAAACCCAAATGACCAGAACTTTTGTTATGCCTTCCTGAACTATCAGTGTAGTGAAATTATCTCTAGTGCATCACCTTCGCTTGTGTGTCTGTATTGAAACGATTTGTTTAGTTTGTGCTTACTAATACACCATCTTTCTATTCAAATCCTCTACCTATCGAGAAGAAATATTTTGATGATTTGGAGTCACAATTATAAATTCGTATACACGAAACTCTGACAAGATTGAATGCGCTGAATACCATCCAATATGAAGTCAGCCCTTTGACTTGGACCTCATCTACAATCTCAAATGTGCTATTCCTCCAGACGTTGGCTGCAGTGTGTACTGTCATCAGTATGTAATGCACCAACTCAACCACGACTCTGTGAAACAGAATCTTGCAAACAGAAGAGCTGTTTCACTTGGCTGATCAAAGACAGCAGACACACCAGAAAGCCATGGCCTCGATGATTTTACTCCAATCACATGCACTTGTTACCCTGGAAATAGAAGCTGGAATTGTATTGCTGTTTCTTTATCGTCGCAGTGGCAAATTATACGACATCCCTACCTGGCAGCAGTAGGAAAATGTCTGTTTTTGCAGATAACTTCAGCAGTTTAAAGCTAAGGCTCGATGGTACTTTCTCAAAACACTGAGACATGGAGAACAAGTAATAGTCTTGACAGTGACATCTTCAGCCAGCAAAAGAAAAGCAAAACGAAAGGGCAGCGGACAAAAATGTGGGCTCTGTTCATTGAGAATAGATGCAATGATTATATCCAGTGGTCATGCTGAGAGCTTCCATTGACAGGAGGTGAGTCGAATTGAGACTCTGTTCCAGTTATTAATTCCAGCATCATTTTGCCATGTGCACTTCTTTGTTCTCTTTACTGTAGGTAGTTCCTGATTTATATACCTCCTGTACAGAATCGGCTGCATGTGACAGGACTCAATCCCAGGAAATGTCGGTGCTGACAGGGATATCCTCGGGCTCCTCTTTGATAGACAACCTCTTGAAATAGATTTAATATCAAGGGAGATGTTACATGTATATCACAGAATTGAGAATGGCTCCTTCATGAACCTCAGAGTTGAATGAACGTTCTGCGGTTAGTGAAACGTTCTCAGGATATTCATGTGGAAGTTTCGGTTTGTCCAAAATTGACTGGTTCCTGGCAGTTGCAAGGCAGAGACCGCAAACATTTTAAAGCTCCACCTTCTGAGCGAATGTTTAATTGCTGCAAAGACACTTTTCAACACGCATGTCTTCTCCTCATTGAACTGAGACGTTGTTGGATAGCTGCAAAATGGTATGAACTGATCAGATTGGAATAATTCTGGATACAACTGCATAAACCATTCAAAGCAAGCAAACAGACTTAACAGAAGCTATTGATGAACTTAAATCCCCCTTTAAAATGAATTATGGAGAGTAAAGTATTGATATTAATTCAGGATGCACTTATTCGTGAACGAATCAGGTTGAGTTCGCGTAGGTGAGATCAGGTAGATCGCACTCGCTCTCAGTTTGGCTTTTATTTACCCACGACGGTAGCCTACAGAACACAGATATAGAAAACAGCGTCGCACCAATTGCACTGTTCCGTTGTGCAAACAGTGAGAATGATTATTCCTGGTGCACCCGACTTAACTGAATGATTGACATTCTTCGGACCTGCTGCTGTTTTTGTGGCCAACTTAGCGATGTTGATCTTCGATTCATTGCTCGCAGTAACTGATAAACATTGGCAGACATTGTCTGGGAGTAAGAAGGAAATAATACTGACGTCATCACGTCCCCCCACACAAGCTGGTGTTGCGGCGCAGTGGGCGTGTCCCTCGCTGGCCAGCACATTGGGTTTTTATCCATCTTGCCCTCAAGCATGTGTTACCGCGCTCCCGAACAGATTGATAAAATATGTAAAGATCCCCACAAGGGCAGGTGCTTCCTGTTCGTTGAACAGAAAAATACAACCGAACGAATGTTTCGAAACTCCGCGGGTTGCTTTTCATGCAAGACAAATCTGCTCTTTCCAATTAATCAATCCTTACCAAACAAATAAAGTGCTCCTGCGCGTTTAGAAGGAATACATCACTTGTCTCAGGGTACAGTTCAGTACGAGCGAAAATTCAGATTCACTCTGTTTCTGTCCCTCTCGGAGTCTCACTGAATGTTCTTATTTCCTCAAGTATTTGGCAAGTTGCCATTAAAGCTGCGAGGTGTACTGTGTAGTTCTGCAGCGTTTCTGAGAGATTGCATTCAGAGACTCTCCTGCTTTCAAACGGACAATAAAGCAAAACCAACCCATTAAATAGTCAGTCCCATGACACTGGTAACGTAATGTTGGCAGTCGAGCTGAATGGTGCTTCACCAAATATGCCACCAGGGAAACCATTTTCCAGACCGCAACATGCTGTTGAGAGAGGCAGTAATCCAACAAACGGGTGGAAAGGATTTTACTTTCGACCTCGGACAATTGAAGCTTCTCTTGTGATAACTATGGTCCAATTGATCTTCCACTCTGATTCCATTCCATCATTTCGAAAAGATACATCCCTCCTGTTCACTATGTCCAATCATTCATCGCCACAAATCTCCCTCCAGAGGCGTTGAAATAGCAACATTCTGTGAAGTCAGAGATGATGCAACAACTGAAAAACTTCATTGTCATATCTCCGACATTGGCCTTTGACAAGATCCTGCAGGAAAGGCAAATTGAACAGCTAAGTACCCAAGGGACGTGAGGCAAGTTGAGGAACTTGATGCAAAATTGGTTTGCAAATAGACGGCCACAAAAGGCAATGATGGAACTGCGACCAATGGTGTGCCACAGGGGTCAGTGCTGGGCCTCGCTGTTCGTCATGTACCGTAACGACTTGGACGTGAATGTTGCAGGTATGTTTGCAGGGAACTCAAAAAAAATTGTGTTTTTGCTAATGACAAGGATGTTATCCGGAAATAGTCTGCGATAGAAAAGCCGGGAAAAGCGCAATGACAGATGAAATATAATTCTGATAAAGTGTGAGGTGATACATTTTGGAAGTTCTAATTAGAGAAGGATTTCGACAAAGAATGGTAGATCTGTCTGGATTACCGAGGGAAATACGGATCTAAATGTAGAAATTTACAGAGCCCTGAAAGTATCAGCACAGGCAGATAGGGTGACGAAGAAGGCTTACGGGATGCTTGATTTAATTATCCAGGCAAACTGCATGGGAGCAAAAGAACTCATCACAACATTGCAAAACATTGGTTAGGCCATAGATGGAATGCTGCGTACATTGTGGTCGACACACTATTGGAACGGCATGAATGCATTCTTCAGCATGCAAAGGAGAAGAGCGAAGCTGTTACCTGGGATAAAGAGCCTTCATTCCGGGAGAGACTCGATATGATCATGAGATGCATCGGGAGGATAGATAAACTCCGTGTTGCATCCCTCCCTGGTTAGGGGAGGTGATGACATCGCAGACTGTTACTCCACACAGTCCACACCTGAATTACTGTGCGAGGCTCTTGTTTCGAATTCCTCCGCGCAGATGGTGGATTTTGAACTCAAATGTTTGCAAAATATGGAATTAAGAGTTTATTTATTGCCACGAATCCGTCGATTTTAGGGAAAAAGAACCATCTGTTTCGCGAATATCCTTCAGCAAAAGTAAACTGCCATCGTCAACTGCTCTGGCCTACATGAGACGCCAAGCATTTTGCGTAATCTGCGAACTTTGAGAGAGGACATTCACTTTCGTCATCTAGAACATAAGAACTAGGAGCAGGAAAAGGCAATCTGGCCCCTCGAGTCTGCCCCGCCATTTAATAAGATCATGGCTGATCCTTTTCACTCAGCTCCACTTACCCGCCCACTCACCATAACCCTTAATGCCTTTACTGTTCAAAAATGTATCTAGCCTCGCCTTGAAAACATTCAGAGAGGTCGCTTCAACCGCTTCACTGGGCATGGAATTCCACTGATTCACAACCCTTTGGGTGAAGAAGTTCCTCCTGACCTCAGTACAACATCAGCTTCCCTTTATTTTGAGCAAAATGCCCTCTAGTCTAAATTAACTTGCTAATGGAAACAACCTCCCCGCCTCCAACTTATCTATTTCCTTCATAATCTTATACGTTTCTATCAGATCTCCCCTCATTCTTCTGAATTCCAAAGAATATAATCCCAGACTACTCAGTCTCCCCTCATAATCCAACCCTCTCAACTCTGGAATCAGACGAGTGAATCTCCTCTGCACCCCCGCCACCCCCCAACGCTTGTCCGTCGCTTGCCAAGCAAGGAGACCAGAACTGCACACTGTACTCCAGGTGTAGCTTCACCACGACCCTGTGCATAGCCTTGCTGTTTTTAAACTCCATCCCTCTAGCAATGGCAGACAAAATTCCGTTTGCCTTTTTAATTACTGACTGCACCTGTAATCCGACTTTTAGCGATTTATGCACAAGGACACCTAAGCCTCTCTGCACAGCAGAGTGCTGCAATTTTTTAATACCATTTCAAACATCGCCCATTTTGCTGTTCGTCCTACCAAATTGGATGGCCTCACACTTATCAACATTGTACTCCATCTGCCAGACGTTTGCACTCTCACTTAGATTATCTATATCCCTCTGTCGACTTTCAGTGCCTTCTGCACTCTTTGCTCTACCACACACCTTATTGTCATCTGCAAATTTTGACACACCACACTTAGTCCCCATTTCCTAATCATGTCTGTGAATTGTAAACAATTGCAGACCCAGCACTGATCGTTGAGGCACATCCCTAGCCACTGACAGCCAACCAGAAAAACACCCATTTACCCCTACTCGTTGCTTTCCACTGGTCAGTCAATCCTCTATCCATGCCAATACATTACCTGTAATACTGTGCAACTTTATCTTATGTAGCAGCCTTTGATTTGCCAGCTCGTCAAATGCCTTCTGGAAATCCAGATACACCACATCCACAGATTCCCCATTGTCTACCATGCAAGTAATGTCCTCAAAGAATTCCACCAAATTAGGGAAACATGACCGGCCCTTCACGAACCCATGCTGGGTGTTCCCAACGGGACAATTTACATCCAGATGTCAAAACCATCAAAATGGCGTAAACGTTCAAATGATCTGAACCATCAACGAACATTGTCGTTATTTGTGGCCCCTGCGCTCAACAGGGTGGAACTGAACTGTTGCCATTCTGAAATTCTCAGACTTCTATTCAATCCTATTGGCATGCTCATTCATTGAGGCGTCCAACTGATACTGTGGTACTTGGCCACAAGACCAGAAAGGGCCCAGGGCAGTTTGAAGGAGCAACCAGAAAATGGTGTGCGTTCATGGCGTGGTAAAAATGAATGTACATTGTGTCAGCTGACGTGCACTATCCTATGGAAGGCATTTTTGAAATCTTAATATTGTACATTCGTTGCTTTGTGACTCCTCAAAGTACAAAAAATATTTCTTAGATGTGATTTCATGAAGCCATACCGACTCTGCTTGAAAGAGTTAATGAGAACTGCAGATGCTGGAGAATCTGAGATAACAAAGTGTGGAGCTGGATGAACACAGCAGGCCAAGCAGCATCTTAGGAGCACAAAAGCTGACGTTTTGGGCCGAGACCCTTCATCAGAAAAGGCGGATGGGGAGAGGTTCAGAACACTTGTTACATTTGAAGTATTCCAATCATTGTAGGCCTTCCGTGAATCTAAGGACTCTTTGGAGATTATTCTTAGTACATCACCTACATCAATTTCTTATAAAATCCTAGGATGCAATCCATCGGGTCCAAAGGATTATCAGTCTCACTAGTTTCCCATAGAATAGTTTTTCAGCAAAAATTCTTATGATTATCAATCCAGACCTACCTAGGCCGCTTCATTATAGACTATTTTTGAAGTATTGATCCTCGGAGGTTGCAAAGTCTGTCTTATCCACGTACTTCCACAACTTTCACAGTCATCAGAAATATTTGAGAAACTCAAATTCGTGATTGATTTCCCTTCCCCTTTCCTGATTTTAAAAGATAAATGGATTTGAAGTATCGAATTCCAATATCTAGACAGCAGAGACACTGATTTTCCATAAAAATAACTTACATTCATACTTTTGCTGAACACCTCATTATCCTGTTGTTGATTGTTTAATGGCAGGCGAAAGGTATCACGTGTCACTCTGAACTGCGGAATGAAGCGCCATTGCCTCTGGCTCACTTCTACGATTCTCTAAGGTTTGAGTTAACAACACTCAGGTACGCTATTTAAATTGGTAAAACGAAGAAACTCTGCTCAGATTAAAGTCCGGGACGAGAAAAAAAACATCACAAAAAACAAGGCCTTGCAAACATTCAGTCAACAACAAAAAAAGCGAGGATCTGTTTAAAGAATAACTGCCAAAAAGAAAACAGGCAACAAGGCTTGATGACTCACAGGCGAACAGGTTGAGGGACCAATCGAAAATGGGTGTGAGTTCCTTGTGAGGTAAATCCAAGTATTTGGCACAAATCTATGTAAAATGTATTGAAAGTTTCAAATGAAGGTTTTGGCTCAGCTGGAACTTTGCTTCTAATCTTGGGAGAATAAAGTGTGGAGCTGGATGAACACAACAGGCCAAGCAGCGTCTCAGGATCACAAAAGCTGACGTTTCGGGCCTAGACCCTTCATCAGAGAGGGGGATGGGGAGAGGGTTCTGGAATAAATAGGGAGAGAGGGGGAAGCGGACCGAAGATGGAGAGAAAAGAAGATAGGTGGAGAGGATCTTCGGAACTGTGTTCTCAGATGGTGTCAAACCTCTGGAGAGGCCACAAAGAGAATTTCACAGGAAGGGTTACCCGTTGAGAAATTTCAATGTTTCGAGATGTGGAAGACGCTGCCTTTGTTCGTTTGGAGAAGAACAATGGAATCAAAATCTTGAGGCATTCTTGTAAAGCAATTGCAGAGTGGCGGGGTAAAGCTGAGTACAGGAGAATAACATGCACGGGACCAAGCCGAACAACTTGCTTCCGTCCGTGTATGTTAGGGTCTGGATTCCGGCGTGGTGTCTGATTTCCACCCAGATTGTTCACGTCCCTGGCCGCTCATTGGTGTTTAGAACAGCGCTTCATTGCAGCGAATCATACCGACGTTACATCTCATTGGTGTGATTCATCACAAGCAACTCATGATGCTTGCACGTCAAAATCTACTGGTTATTTGGAAGTGAGCAGTGGTTTCTGTGAAAACTTCTCAAAGAATTAAGTTTCACAACAGTTAGAGTGTCAGGAGGCGGTGAACGACCTGCTCAGTGTCTGCATTCGGTTACTGTTAAATTTTAATCTGTGAGAGCCACCGCCCAAAAGATGTTGCCAGATTTTCTGGCCCTGATTCTGCTGCAGCTTTTAAACTGTAAGTTTTGTATTGCTTGCTACATTCTGCTACCTGCTCCATCATTGCTGAACAACGTGCACCACTGATATAATTAATAATCTTTCCCAGAGAACATATTGAGCTGACGTGCAAAATAAATGACACTTCCATTCATTTGAATTCTGTTATTCCGATTTTAATGAGATAGTGGATGTTTGTTGTCTGCAGCGGCTCTATGGATTTGTGAAGTATGCAGACTGAAGTCTCGAACTGTTGATATCGAATCTTTTAAAATACTTTTAGACGCTGAGTGCACAAGATGTACAGGCTTGAATGGTTGTTTAATGACGTGGTCACTGAAGCAGTTGAAATAATTTGTCCAGTTTGGTTTGTAGATATTGATCGATCGATTCGGGGCAGAAATTGCTAGTGAACGCAGTATCTGTGGGCAGAAAACAGAGGTAGCAGTTCGAGTTCAGCGACACTTTTTCAGTTCTGATGAAGAGTAACTGACTCGAAGCATTCATTCTGTTGTCTCCCTACAGATGCTCTCATATCTTCTGAGCTCAGAGGCGGTTTCCAGTTTTTTTGGTTTCACAGCTCCAAAATCGGTGGTTCTTTGTTTCATTCGATGTTGTCCCAAGTTTACATTCAATCAATTGTAAACTGGGAAGATTTTACAATTGTAGAATCTAATGCATGGACACGATGCTTAGCTCGACCTCCTCGCCGTCTGCCAATTGAGATTTGACTTTAATTCTGACAGTGTCATAATGTGGAAATGTCAAATTTGTAAACACGCATATTTCTGACCAACTTCCATCGACAAAATGACCGGCTTTCATTTCTAGTCGATTCGATTTCATTGACAGGAATAGAATCTGAAGTGCAGTCTTTTGTTCTGAAAGTACAGCTGAAGACAACGTCACATGAACTGTCTTGCTCTGCATTCAATTCGGTAATCAATGTATGTTTGAGGAGCCCTGAACAGGGAAGCCAAAATAAATATGACAGAAAGCATTAAAAACTGCACCACCATCTTCAGAATGTTGTCCCTTAAACAAAAAATGAAGTTTTGTGGGTGCGGGAGATCCGAAAATTAAAAAAAAGAGTGCTGCAGAAACTCAGCATTTCGGGCAGTATTTCGAGACAGTGAAAGCAGTTAATTATTTTCGCGTCTTCTATGGGACACCATTCTTGTGAGCGCAGAGCAGATTCAGCTTGAAGTGTTAAATCTCTTTCTTTCTCCACACGGGTTGGGAGACCCGCTTCTCCACCAGTCCGTGTTTATTTTTTGAATTTCTGAATGCTTTCATTATCATCCATGGCACAAATGGTGTTGAGCTTGTTGAGTGTTGATGCCTGACGCTCACTCAGGCAATTTGGGAGGATTCCACCACTCTTTTAACTTGCGCCATATTAATGTTAGAAAAGACTTCGGGAATCAGTAGGTGATGTATTTGTCGCATAAATACTAACGTTTGACTTGCTGCTATTGCCACAATATTGATCTGGTTCGTCCAGTTCACTTTCTGGTCTTTGGTAACTCGCGAGGTGTTAGTACGTTTCATGCCTTTATTCAGCACCGTGCTTCTTGTTCGATGTTCTCATCCTCCTTTGAGAATTTGTACATGTTTACACAATGACGTGATGTTCAATGAGTATGGAGCCTTGTTCCTGATTATCATTCTGCCCGCTGGATATATCTTAGTTAAACTATCGATCAATGCCTCCATTCAGGGACAAATTATCCCCGAAGTGTTTTTGACACTTTAATTCTTGTAGTGTGCAACAGACAGATTTGCGGACGAGGGAAGCTTTCGTCTCAGTCTGCATGTGCTTACCGAGTTATATCTCCGGAATACGACCGAATTGAACATCCGAATCCGATTCATCTGGTTTACTGCCATTCTGTGCAGTTGACAAGTGAAAAACTCAGCGTTTTTCGCGCAGAAACACCCGGGTGTGTTCAGGCGGCATTGTGTCCTGCCTTGACTCGGATCTCGCAGTTAATGTTCACTCCCGCTTCAGTTCCGTGGATTCCTGCACTTACTGCACTCGACTCACAGCAGCCTGGCTTTGTGTCATCTCCCCAGAGTTGTGCTGTCTTTTTTTTGTCCGTACGAGAGGCGCAGTGAACAAAGTGAACGGTTCGGCATTTCTGTTCGGGTTTGTGTGGCATCTCAGTTCTTTTCCTGAGAAACTGAATATTGCGGATGAGTTATTGTATCTAAATATTTGGTGACAGCAGCAGTTATTGACCGCGATTATCTGATTAATGTCGCTGCAATGTAACAAAAGTCAACTGAAAAAATACTTTGAATATGAACTTTCCAAATTGCAGAAGCAATTACAGTCATCACGGCTTGCTGCATATCCTCGCTTTTGATCAGGGAGTGAGTTAAGCGATGGGATTCAGGGAATGAAATGGAGCTCGGGGCTTTCATTATCCCAGTCACCTCACTCAGGAACTTGTTTTCAATGAATCGTGTGGTGCCCAAAATCCCTTTACAGGAAAATCCGTACTTAATGCATTTGTCCGTTCTCATAAACTGAAATTTGAAGCAATCATTTGAATTTTTCAATCAATAATGCACTATAAATTCGAGTTAATCCCTTTGAAATGCTTATTTTTTTTAAAAAAAAAGCAAAATTCATAACGCTCCATTTTGCCACTGTCAGTAAAATGGTATTAATTGTATTTTACATCTGATCGGCATTTCATTGACACTGACAGAAATTTCATACATTGCTGTCAATTTAAATTATTAAAATCGACATAATATGCATAGCGTTTTGTTGTACATGTTTCTTAAGTCCCTCCGAGAGACCGAGCAGGCGGGAGACTAACTTTTTATTTTGCAATTTACCTCAGGCCAGTGAAAGTCGCGAATGACTAATGCGAGCACATGGTCTGTAAAATGAAATGGCTGCATCGGCTATAGAGTCATTCCACATTGAGAATTCAGTCCCTGCAATGTCTCTACGGAAGTGCAGTGTGATACAAAATGACCAATGTAATTAATATCAATAGCATGTTTGAAATTAGCGACGAATATTTTGGAAAAATATATTCATTTGAGAAGGAGGAACCTTGCCTACATTATTATAATCATTCGGAGTTCTTATCAATTGTGCCCTCTAAAATCCCCCATAAACACCCGTAGAAGAGTTATGCTGAACACAAATCGTTAACTCCGTTTCTCTCGGTACAGATTCTGCCAGCGTTTCTGAGTTTCTCGAATAGCCTGTGTGTTTCTTTCAGCTTACCAGCATCAGCAGTGCTTTGCGTCGGCTTTCTCCAAAATCCTGCCACTGATCTCACGTGGGTTTTTTTGCATGAGCAGCTTTGCTTAGCTCATGTCAATCTTCAAAATTCTGCCTTTTTGTACTGAACTCTATGTTTTATTTCATGGATCTACCCGCATGAAATTTTGAGATGATTATTCTTAGATGTGTTTGGGAACCTATTTACAGAAAACATGTGCGATTGATGCAATATTCAATATCTGGGCACTTGAGAAAAGAAGAAAAAGTGCGATCCAAGTCGCGTGAAAGTACATTCAGGATACTTGGGAACAAATGGAAACCTGGCAAGGGTTGTAGATGAACGGGGGCACAGTAAATGCGGGATAGCAAAACGACGGAATATTCGGCTCCCCTGAAGTAATAGAGAAAAGACCCAGGGGAACAGACGAACTTGCGAATCTCAGCTGTACACAATTGTTGCCTATTTTTATTGATTTTTGAGGCGAAAGCTGTTAAAATGAGCGATGACATGGTAGCAGCGTTGAAGGAAAACCTCTAAAACAGGGTAAATGGTTGGGTCAGAACGGTGATGACAGGTGACATAAGAATCGACAGCGGGGACATCATGAGCTAGTGGCCGTGAAACCATTCACGACGTGGTTTGCCTTGTTTTATTTGCCGAATTTAGAAATAAAAAGGTTCAGTTACACCGTTGCAGAAACATTGACGGTTGCCCATGGGAGCATGCAGCGACATAGAAAGCGTCGACATTTATCACACAATCGGCTAATCTTTCATGAAATGCACGTTTCAGTTCCCACATGACATTCGAATAGAATGCAAGAATTCCCGAAGAGGCATGTTAGTGAGAACATCACCATAAACAGGAAGCTCAGGAGTGCGCTTAAAATCTGGTTCATCGTGATTTTCTTCGACTACAGCTGCTCGTGTAGTAACTGCTCAGAGCACCATATCACAGATCTCAAAGTTATCTTCAAAGGCGTTGTTTTACACAACGTATTCAAAGAGCTAACAGGTGCACATGGGTCTGAATGACACCTCCTGCTCTGTCTCTCTGGATCGAAAATAAAACAAAAAGCTCAGGGATGAGAATGGCGTGGGATCGTACAAAAGTGCGCTCATGTGATCTTGCCGAATGGACAGAGTACCCCAGGCCAGAAGCTTTTTGTGTGAGATCGCAGAAGAGTTAATAAGAAATGCCATCCCTGTAGTCGAATGCATTTGTTGTCTGCTTTTGAATATTAGTCGATGTTGATTTTAGTTTGTGTTCTACTGCAGGTAAGTCATTTGTCGCTGTGAAATGTGTACAGAACAATGTGTAGACTCGTGTGTGCGGATGTGTGAAAACAAGCAGTTGACATTTTTGCAAGTTACACGAATTGTTACACAGCAAACACGGATGTACGTTTTTCGTCTGTATTATAGAAGCGATGCAGTCATGGATCTCGGCATAATTTCTTCTGTAGAGTGACAAAAATCTTTCTCTCATAGTTTGTTGTATTTGTCGCTTAATCTATGAGAGAATTTCATGTATTCTTTGAGCACGGCGAAAGCTAATTCTCCTCCTCTTATTCCAGGCAGACCCGGGAACAGTTGGTCTCACCGATCAGGTAATCTTCCTTTATTTTCAGTTATTTCAGTTTCTGCTCCATTCCATCCCTTTGAGCATTCTGGTTTCAATGTCGGTGACGTTTTGATCACAGAATAACCCGCTGATAGGTTTCCAGTCTGAAAAGGGACTGTTTTTCAAAACTGCTGTTTCTTTGCCAGGGGAGAGACTGCTGCTGCTTTCAGACAGACTGAGAATGGATGAGGGATGTTCAGCAGAACATCGTGAGGGATCAACTCCATTCAAGCGACCGCCTCCCATTTTCCACCTCACCTGTCCTCCCCGACTTCCTCATCACAGAAACACCAAACATTCAATTTTATTGGCTGCGATAGATGTGGGCGGTTTCTAGCGCAGCCTGGGCCAATCAGCTCTGGGCACGGCATGTCACCGTCCAGACTCCTGGGATCTGAGGGATCTCCTCAGTATTTCAGCAGTTCGGAGCAATAGTGTTCGTGCAAACATTCCTCTGATTCTCGGGCCCTGCTCATGGCACAGTTTACAAATACTTACCTCTACCTGTTGCTATGTTTGGTAGTTATTCCGAGATTTATTAGAGATTTAAGAAAAGACCAATGTTCCTAATTATTTCTCGCCTCCGTAAGAACGGAGGAAGCAAACTGGGAGACTGCAGGATTCATCTCCTGCTCCTCTTCTGTTGTTCATGTTTTACAGAGAACGTGAGGCTTGTGAACGGAGGCAGTCGATGTGCAGGGAGATTGGAAGCTCGCTACAGGCAAGGATGGGGGACTGTGCATGATTATAACTGGGACCTGAAGGACGCCGCTGTCGTGTGCCGGGAGTTGGGCTGCGGGACGGCGCTCTCCGCACCGCGCTGGGCTCACTTTGGAGAAGGCTCGGGTTCCATTGCCTTCACTGATGTTCAATGCGCGGGGACCGAGTCTGCTCTGCAGGAGTGCAGTCAATCTTCAAGCACATTCGGGTTGTCGCACTCGAATGATGCCGGAGTCATCTGCTCAGGTAAAAATCTTCCTGCTTCCTGTCTTCTACAGCTGCGTTTGCGATCTTCGGAAATCGCAAAACCAAGTCAATAGCCCCTGAAAACGGTGTCGTGTGATAATAATAATGCCAGCACTCACCAATCATTGTTGTGGCGTGAAGATGGCGGTTTGTGTTCGTTGATACCAGAGCTGTTAATTTGAATAAACGCTCGGTGCTAGTAGCCGGCAAGAGTCGATACAGTTCAAGCTATAATGCGGGTAGGACAAGCTTTTATTGTTACTTGCCTTGAAAAATACAAGGAATGAGCCGAACAGCTGGTAATCCGACACATCTGACACCGCAATCGGGCGTAAGTCACCATGGGGGCGGGTTCGGGCGCAGCCGGGGGCCTGCGACTGTAAAATGGTTCGCTTGTGCACAGTAAATAAATGTAGAGGCGCCAAAACCCCATTCTGAATAGCGTCTGAGCTCATGGCTCGCGGTAAGATCATTCTTGGACAGAGATTGAGGAGCTCAGGAGGACCAGCGGGGTTCGCAGCAGCAGGACAGGCAGCAAGTGAGCCAGCGGCAGAGTGACATCCAACCTCAGGTGGAATATCCCGTCAGTTCTCTGTGATATGTTGATACAGAGCAGATTAAAAGAAGGACAAATCTCAGACAGGGAGAACATCAAACCTTTACTCAAACAAGAGATAGCCAGGCGTAGAGCTGCATGAACACAGCATGCCAAGCAACATCAGAAGATCAGGAAGGCTGAGTTTTCGGTCCTAGACTCTTCTTCAGAAATGATAACAAGAAGGTTCCAGGCCCGAAACGTCAGCCTTCCTGCTCGGCTTGGTGTGTTCATCCAGCTCGACACCCTGCTGTTTCAGATTCTCCAGCATCTGCAGTTCCTACTGACACTATATTAAAACAAATCAGGGCAGAGCTGGAGAATGAAAGAAGCCGGTCAATGAGTTGGTTGAACGCATAGCCTGTCATAGCAAACAACGCCGACAACATTGGCTCAATTCCCACACCAGCTGAGGTTACCATGAAAAATTTTCCATCTCAACCTACTCCCCACTTCGAGACATGATTTCCCTCAGTGAAACTGGCAACCGTCTGCCCTCTTTCTCATGGAGGCAGGCCTATGATACCATAGGTTACAAAGTAAAACCAGGAGTTCAATTGAGATGAGAAACAACCAAAAGGAGTATAATTTTTCACATAAAGGTCCGTTTTATCTAGAACCGTTCAGACTGCGTGATGATAAAATAGAAAATTGATATAGACAGTGTTCCATGATGGTTCACGTGTGTCACTCGAGTATAAATAAATCGAGAAATCAGATTACTGATGTGATTGTCACCACTTACAAATGTAAAGACCTTCAACAATCATAATTTGTTTCACTGGCTTTTCCAGGAAATGTCAGGCCCAGACTGATTCCCGAAAGCAAACCATGTGCCGGAAGGCTGGAGATTCACTCGAATGGAAAATGGGCCACAGTTTGCAAGGACGTGTCCTGGTCATTCGAGAATGCAGAAACTGTTTGCAAGCTACTGGACTGTGGCTCTGCAGCTGAAAGGCCGCTCACTCCGCAGTTTGGACCAGGCTCTGGTCCTTTCATTGGCCCACCAGACTGTGGACATAAGCAGGATGTTGAAGTAATCTGTTCAGGTACAAGCTCCGATTAGTGTGGGAGCCGACAGGTTTCTTGCCCATGTTTTACGTCCTTCCTTCGGTTGGTAACATGTTCTACTCAATGAAGTAATAAGGGTTTGCATTTAGACTGCACTTAGTATTACATACCATTATCTTCGGGGCGTAGGAATAGACTGTTCCATGTGTGATCGAGGGCACTTAGCAGATGTTTGACTGACTTGTTAACTTAGAAGTTAATCGCTGCTTTTCAGCGCTATTGAGTTGACGGGAGGCGACGGACTGGTTTGTCAAATTTAGAATAAAGAGTTACAATGTTCAGACAGAGAAAAGGAGATTTTTTTTTCTCTCAAATGTTTTAAATCAGTAGAATTCTTTCCCGCAAAGCACTGTTGAGATCGGGCCTTTAAGTGAACTCAAGACTGTGATTGGCAGATTTTGTACTCAGTTGGGGAATCAAGGCTTATGGAGAAAAGACGGAAACTTGGAGTTGAGGATAATAAAATGTGAGGCTGGATGAACACAGCAGGCCAAGCAGCATCTCAGGAGCACAAAAGCTGACGTTTCGGGCCTAGACCCTTCATCAGAGAGGGGGATGGGGTGAGGGTTCTGGAATAAATAGGGAGAGAGGGGGAGGCGGACCGAAGATGGAGAGAAAAGAAGATAGGTGGAGAGAGTATCGGTGGGGAGGTAGGGAGGGGATAGGTCAGTCCAGGGAAGACGGACAGGTCAAGGAGGTGGGATGATGTTAGTAGGTAGATGGGGGTGCGGCTTGGGGTGAGAGGAAGAACAGGTTAGGGAGGCAGAGACAGGCTGGACTGGTTTTGGGATGCAGTGGGTGGAGGGGAAGAGCTGGGCTGGTTGTGTGGTGCAGTGGAGGGAGGGGAAGAGCTGGGCTGGTTGTGTGGTGCAGTGGGGGGAGGGGACGAACTGAGCTGGTTTAGGGATGCGGTGCGGGAAGGGGAGATTTTGAAACTGGTGAAGTCCACATTGATACCATTAGGCTGCAGGGTTCCCAGGCGGAATATGAGTTGCTGTTCCTGCAACCTTCGGGTGGCATCATTGTGGCACTGCAGGAGGCCCATGATGGGCATGTCATCTAAAGAATGGGAGGGGGAGTGGAAATGGTTTGCGACTGGGAGGTGCAGTTGTTTGTTGCGAACTGAGCGGAGGTGTTCTGCAAAGCGGTCACCAAGCCTCCGCTTGGTTTCCCCAATGTAGAGGAAGCCACACCGTGTACAGGGGATGCAGTATACCACATTGGCAGATGTGCAGGTGAAACTCTGCTTCATGTGGAATGTCATCTTGGGGCCTGGAATAAGGGTGAGGGAAGAGGTGTGGGGGCAAGTGTGGCATTTCCTGCGGTTGCAGGGGAAGTTGCCGGGTATGGTGAGGTTGGAGGGCAGTGTGGAGCGAACAAGGGAGTCACGGAGAGACTGGTCTCTCCGGAAAGCAGACAGGGGCGGGGATGGAAAAATGTCTTGGGTGGTGGGGTCGGATTGTAGATGGCGGAAGTGTCGGAGAATGATGCGTTGTATCCGGAGTTTGGTGGGGTGGTGTGTGAGAACGAGGGGGATCCTCTTTGGGCGGTTGTGGCGGGGGCGGGGTGTGAGGGATGTGTTGCGGGAAATACGGGAGACAACTTGGAGTTGAGGTTATTTGATCAGTCATGCTCTTTTTGAATGTTGGAAATTCCGAATGGTCTGAATGGCCCGCTTGGTAAAAACTCCGCAAACAAAATGAGCTCTTCCCTCATGAAGTCACCTGATGTGTAGTATCGTGTTAAACGCCTTTTGAAAATTAAACTATATTTCATACGAAACATTCACTTGCATCAATTCTGCTATTTTCCACCGAAAAGAGTTGTAATAACTTTCTCAGGCTGATTTTCTATTCATGAAGCCATGTGGTTTGTGTTAGATTACGTTTCGTGTGCCTTCTGTTACATCCTTTCCAAGATGTTCTCAGATTTTCCCGGTAACAGATGTCAAGCCGCAGACCTACAATCACATATTTTATGATAAGACAGTGTGAAGCTGGACGAAAACAGCAGGCCAAGCAGCTGGAGAGGAGCAGTGAAGTTTACGTTTCGGGTCGAGGCCCTTCTTCAGAAACACGACTCGAAACGTCAACTTTCCGGGTCCTCTGATGCTGCTTGGCCTGCTGTGTTCATCCAACTTCACACGGTGTTATCTCAGATTCTCCAGTATCGGCAGTTCCTACTATCTGTATCACATGTTTTATGTCGCCGTTTCTTTTTCGAACAAAGGTGTTATGTTGGCCGTATTCCAATATGGGACTTATCCAGAATCTAAGGATTCTTGGAATGTTAGTATATTATTGGAATATTAGCACCAGGGCATACATGATCCCCCTCTCTAATTCCTCTAATATCCCATCAGGTCCAGGAGACTTAGCGGTCTATAACCCATCAGTTTCCCTAATGCCTTCACAGACACATGCCGATCGTGCTTATTTCTTCTTCGTCCCATATGCTCTCTTGATTATTTCGTATATTTAAGATTCTAATAGTGTTTTCCACCATGAAGACTGATGTAAACTATGCACTCAATCTCTCTGCCATTCCATGGTTCACCGTTTTCTGCCAAGCTTCAATTTCTGGTTGGAATAAGTTCACTTTGAAATCTCAATTGTTTATTTAAAACATATTTCAGACAAATTGTTGTATTCCCCCTGGATATTAGTTCTTATTTTCACCTCGAATTTAATTTCCTCCCGGTATATTTTCCAGTTATTTTTGTTCGTTTTGAAACCACAACGAACTGTCCAGCTTTCTGTCATCTTTGGCAAATTGCTTTTTTTTGTTGATGCTTTCCTTAATTCCCGTGGTTAATCATGTTTGATTTATTTTTATTTCCCAAAATCCTTGCGCCTTATTTAGATGGACCTATGCCGTGAAGCATCTGACAATTTTCCTCAAATACTTTTTCTGTTATACTCCATTCTTAGTTTCCTGCAGATAACCCTGCCGTATTTAGCCGTATCAATGTTTCGGGCAATTGTTTCTGGCGCAAATTTCTCACTCTCAGACTGAATGTTATATTCAGTGGAATGGTACTGATTCCTTGGAGTTATTTTGCCCTGAAACCACTTGATAAACCTGCTCTCGATGCATCATAAGATGCAAAATAACCGGGAGGAAGAATCCATAAAATAATTTTGGTGACCTAACATTCTGCTCAACAGATATTTATTAAATTTACAAAACGGTGTTGCGCTGATAAGAAGAGCCTTGCAGTCACTCCGTGACAGTCTAAGAAGTACAGTAGTATTATCAAGAGGCGTGTAATCAATAATGCCCATGGATTTCGGGGTGGGTTGGTGCTTGGGGGAACATTATGAATATTGAACTAGAAGCGAATCACACTCAGAATTCGTCATTCAAATGTCGTTGAATCAGACACGTATTCCTTCATGAATCATTGGTATGTTTATGATTAATTATTATCCAGGTCGCAGAATTCCACGGCTTGTAGATGGAGAGTCCCAGTGTTCCGGCAGACTGGAGATCCTGTACGCTGGAAACTGGGAAACAGTGTGTGTCCTTCACTGGGATTTGGACATTGCCAATGTGGTCTGTGCTCAGCTGAACTGTGGAGTTGCCCTGTCCGTGCCAAGAGGAATTCGTTTCGGAAGGGGCACTGGGCTAATACGGAGAAATCGCTTGGAATGTAAAGGCAGTGAGACAAGTCTATTGGATTGTGCTCTTTCTCCCGTAACTCAGCATGAATGCAGCCACAGTGACGATGTCAGTGTGATCTGTTCCAGTAAGTCCGACCTGACAGAATGAGACATCAGAGATAATGGGGACTGCAGATGCAGGAGAATCCAAGATAACAAAGTGTGGGGCTGGATGAACACAGCAGGCCAAGCAGCATCTCAGGAGCACAGAAGCTGACTTTTCGGGCCTAGACCCTTCATCAGAGAGGGGGATGGGGAGAAGGTTCTGAAATGAATAGGGAGAGAGGGGGAGGTGGACTGAAGATGGAGAGAAAAGAAGATAGGTGGAGAGGAGAGTATAGATGGGGAGGTAGGGAGGGGATAGATCAGTCCAGGGATGAAGGACAGGCCAAGGAGGCGGGATGAGGTTAGTAGGTAGGAAATGGAGGTGGGGCTTGAGCTGGGAGGAAGGGATGGGTGAGAGGAAGAACAGGTTAGGGAGGCGGGGACAAGCTGGACTGGTTTTGGGATGCAGTGGGGGGAGGGGACGGTTGGTTTTGTTGGGATTTGGTGAATTCCAATATGACTGAAGTTGAGCAGTTCTCACCAAGACAGTGTTTTCAAAAGGGAATCGCAGTTTTTTGTAGAAACTGAAGAGGGAATGACATTGCTGTCATTGAGTCATAAACTCATAGAGCTCCACAGCATGCAAACAACCTCGTCTGTGCAACTTGTCTGCGCCGACCAGATATCCGAACTCAATCCAGTCCCATTTGCTAGCGTACTACTCTGCCTGTGATGCTCCAGGGAAAATAGCCTTGCTTATTCAGTCTCTCCTCTCGCTCGAACCCTCCATCCCTAGCAACATCCTTGTAAAAATTTTCGGAATGCTTTCAAGTTTCACGACATATTTCCTGTACCAAGGAGACCAGAATTGCTCACGTAATCCAAAAGCAGCCTAGCCAATGTCCTGTACAGCTGCAGCATGACTCCTAACTCCTACATTGAATGTTTTGACCAAAAAAGGCAAGCGTTGTCCTGCCTGCCTGCGACTCCACATTTTGAAAGCACTATCTTGGTGACAACTGCTCGTCTTCAGTCATATTGGACGTCACCAAATACCCACAAAACCCATCAGTGAATGATCCCAGAATCGGTTTGGGATTTATGTGAGAAATAAATATTATCCGGCACACCGGGAATAACTCCACTTCTCTTCTCTGAAAATGTGAAACAAGGTTATTTATAGCCTCAACCTGAACGGGCTGATTGAGCTCGGGGTAATTTCTGGTCTTTCAGACATTACTGACAGTACCATAATCAGTTGACTTCTTTGCTTAAATTCTGGGTTGCATTTCCAATCTTGTGATTGTAGGGAGATTGTGTTAGTGACCACACCGACAGTGACAAAGCCTTTCAACCATCTGTGTCTCGGGGCAGGAAGTGTTTTTTTGAAAAAAATAATCTATTGAATATGTTCTGACTATTTTCAATTGACCAAAAGTATTCAACACACTTGCGCTGGGGGAGCAGTGAGCGATATTCCAGAAGTCCGATTCCCTTGCTTTCGAAGTTGAGTCCGAAACCAAACCGACGCCAAATGCTTCCGAATTCGCCTTACCTCCAACACAATGTCAGAAGTGATGTTACTTGCAGTGGACTCATTAAGCCTCAACTCCATTCACAATTCCTCAGAGAGCAAAGCGTTAACATGCAACAACATCTGAACATGATCCAGGCTGACACCTGGAGGTAACATTTACTGCGGATGAATATGAGACAGTCATTTCGAACATGAGATAATCTGAGCGCCCTCCCTTGGCAGTAAATTGTTTTTACCATAGTTCAGGCTCCATCAGCATCTGCACATCATTCTCGGCCAGACATTCACCTTTAAACATGTACATAAAGCCAATGGCTGAAGGTGCAGATCAGATGCCCACAAATTCGTTCGACTTGATTCTGTCTTGCGAACATGTAAACACGTTAACTCTCTAAAAATGTAGCAACTGCGGTAACTAGAATGGTGGCGAGACTCACTTCCGAGTGTTGTGCACAACTATCAGTTCAGTTTCCATCATCAAAGTTAAAAATATCCGTCCCTATGAAAGCTGGTCAATGATGTTTTACTGGCTGCACATGAACTGTTTCTCTTGATGCCTTTCTTGCTGCAGGTGAACGTTGGCCGCTCAGGTTGACAAATGGCGGAAGTCGATGTGATGGAAAAGTGGAGATTTACCAGGATGGCAGCTGGGGTCAATTGCAGGACAAGATGTGGGACCTGAATGACGCTAGCGTGGTGTGCAGGCAGTTAGGCTGCGGCGTCGCCATAGCTGCTTATAACTCTTCAAAATACGGCGAGGGTGGAACGACAGTCTGGTCCACTAACGTGCAATGTAAAGGAAACGAATCACATCTGCGGCACTGCAGCACAGCCCCATTCGATTCTCCTGTCCCCGACAGCATTGGCGTAGGAGTCCTGTGTTCAGGTGATTAAATACTTTACGTATACACGAGCCGAATGGCGAAATGTATCATGATCTCAGCAAACTGGGAAAATTGTTCACTTATTCCACGGCGTCACACAGACCAGATTTTGAAATCAGAGATATGTGTAGACATGAAGGACACTGGAAGAAGTGAACATGGCTGATTTTGTCTGTAATGTGTAAAATTGTGACGCAGGGAATTTCACAGAAACATAACAGCAATGAACGGAAGGTAAACCAAAGAATTCTTACAACAATCTTGGTCAGAGAGACTGACGTGAAGAGGACTTGTTCGAGCTGGGAGTTTATTCTGGTTTTACGAGGCCATTTTGGCTGACAAACATCTGAAATAGTGCTCTGTTGTACATTCCATCGAACAGTTGAAGGGACCGGTTCTATCTGTTTAATTCAGTGATTGTTTGCAGCTGCATTTGAAGTTTTTATTTTGCTCGTGTTGATGCAATGTTAATACGTGTATAAACATGCAATTCTCCTGAATTGATTCCCAACAGATCACATGCAAATAAGACTGTCGGGCTCCGTGACCAGATGTGCTGGCCGACTGGAAATTTATTACAACGGTACCTGGGGTTCGGTTTGTGACGACGCCTGGGATATGAGAGACGCTGATGTGGTTTGCAAACAGCTGGGTTGTGGAAGGGCCTTGAACACGACACTTCCTGCTTCTTGTGAACGCAACTCAGGCCCCATTTGGTTGGACGAGGTGAAATGTTCCGGGAGAGAAGAATTCCTCTGGCAATGTCCCTCTGCGTCGTGGAATAAGCACGACTGTAATCATAAAGAAGATGTGAGGATTGTGTGTTCAGGTATTGCCCGTTTTCTTCACACTAAAAGCCAAGGCTTCACACGGAGCACTCTTTACTGTGTAATTCCAACAGGACAGCAGAGAACAGCAACAAATACTTCCTGTCTCGTGGTCTGACTGTTCCTGATGATTTAGCCATGTGTCGCTCTGCATTACTTCGGCGAACACAATCTGTGTGTTCTGATCTTTCCATCTCAATCATACACCTACCCCGATTCACCTTAAATACATCGACACTAACCGCTCAGGGCAGTTTACAAATTTCAAGTTCTCCGCCATCCTCGAGCCAAAAATCAATTCCCCGAGATTTCCCGTTGGAGTATTCAAAACTTTTCTGTCTACGAAAATGAAATTTGGAGCCGTCAACGGTTGACATAATCCGTGCTTCTTTCCGACTGGATCTCTTTGCTCCTTTGCAGTATTCAGATTTTGCCTAGAATTGTTCGGCCTCTTTATACTTCTGGCAAACCTCACCACTTCGGTCCAAAGTACTTTTCTGAACAATCATAGAACAGAACACCTCAGCAACACGGCCTTCGCCCAAACACCCCTCATTCCCTTTTCATTGCGGACCATGTTGGTGTTTTAAATTCTTTTCTGCACATGGGCCGTAGCTCTCTATTCCGTGCATTTTCTTGAGTTTTGTCGAAACCTTTCTTAAACAGTGCTATCGTATCTGCTCCTACCACTTGCCGTGGCAGCGCATTCTGAGCACCTAACACTCAGCGAGCTTGCCTTGCACATCTCTTTTAAACTTTTTTCCATCTCACCTGATACATGTGCCAAATGATATTTGATGTTTCATTCCTGGGGAAATAACACCACCCTGTCTGTGCTTTCATAATTTTATATACTGCTGTGAGACCGCCCCTCAGCATCCGACGCTATAGCGAAAACAATCCAAGCAAACTTTCCCTCGACCGAATTCATAACAAACCGGGCAACCTCTTTTGCACCCTTTCCAATGTCGCGACATCCTCCGTATAGTGTGACGAAAACATGACACACAATGTTCCAAATGTAGTCGAATCAAAATCGTACACAGCCGCAAAATTTTATTAGTCAGTTGCAGGTAATCATACTGTATTCCTTCTTTCTCACTTTATCCATTTGCCGTATCACTTGCTGGTAGCTCTGGACTTGCACTCAGGTAGACCATATATATATTAGTACTCCTTAAGGCACTGCCATTTACTGTATATTTCGGTTTGCATTTGACCTCTGAAAATGTACCACTTCACACTTGTCCAGGCAAAACTGCATCTGCTGTATTGCAGTCAAACCTTCCAGCTGTTCTACATTATACATTGAGAACCGTCTTCACTATCTTTGAATCGGCCAATTTTCTGGTCATCTGCAATTACTCAGACCACCTGGATTTTCATCCAACTTATTTGCCTACATTTCACAAGACAACAAGAGGTCCCAACACTCATCCTTGTGGAACACCGCTGGTCACAGATCTCCATCCGGAAAGCACCCCCCGACAAATACATGAATCCGATGTGAATTCCAAGTCATCGTGGATCCCATGTAACTTTAATTGCAAAGGAATTTTGCCGATTCTGAGCTTGGTTGCACTTGTAAAAAATTATATTCCTTTATTAACTTCACTCAAACCGCCAAAAGCCATACACAGCCCTTCACCAAGCACCATCACCACTATTACGACCACTTCCACTTCTCGTTTATCAATTAGCCTGCCATCGCTAGTCAATTTGAAAATTGCCCTTTGGAATCCAAAGCGCAATAGACAGTCTCCACGTTCATCAGTCAGACAGCAATCCCCTTGGAACACAAATTCTCAACTTTTCTGCAGATACCGTTTACGCCGACTCTGCCTGCAGAAATACTTTGCAGAACAGTTCTACCGAGACCCTCGTGTGTGGCTGACTTGCTGAAGTTGTTTTTGAAGAAGTACCAGAAATTCGTGATGATGCTGACGTTTCACTGTTGTCTTCAGAAGACGTTTAGACGCGTCAGAAAAGTAGACCGTGTCATAAAAGTGACCAGAGCAACAAAATTGACAGACTCTTAGGAAGCAGAGAGAAATGGGAAACGGATTATTTTTGGAACAGATGGAAGTTGTTATGAAACAATCCCAGCGCGGTATTGGCAAACATATACTTTTCTGAGTATATATCAGCATTTTGATGCGCAGGGAATGGGTTCTTGTAGGTGCCACAAATCTTCGAAGATTTATAAACTGTGGCAGCAAATGTAGAACTCCAGAAAGATACAGATAAATTGGTAGTGTGGGCCAATAGGTGGCAGACGTGAATCAGCGCAGGGATGTGTGACGTGATGCATTTTATTTGGAAGAACATTGAAATAAAGTTTGAAAAGGAAGTACAAGTTGTCGGGAGTTCAGGAGCAGACAGGCCTGTGTGCATTTGTCCAGAGATCATTGACGGAAGGAGGACAAGTGCAGGTAGGAGTTAATAAAACATACAGCGCCCTCAGCTTTATTGGTAGGGGCCTCGAGTACAAGAGCAAGATGTGATGTTGAACTTGTACAAGATTCTTTGTTAGGCCTCAGCTGGAGTATTATGCACACTTGTACACGCCACGCGATGCACATCGTGCAGACATGAGACACAGTGCAGAAGCGTTTTGGAAGAATGTTCCAGGGATCAGTTGGTTCAGTTTTGATGATAGCTTGGGATGAGGAGAAGGCTGAGGGGATATTTGATTGACTTTTTAAAAATTATGAGCGTGCTGGATAGAGTAAGTATGAAGAAACTGTCCTTGTTCAGAAGAAGAACAAGAAGGATAGGGCATAGACTTCCAGCGATTTGCTAAAGGAGCAAATGCGATGCAAAGAAAAATGTTTTCACACAATTAGCAGTTACGGTGTAGCATGCATTGCCTGAACGTAGGATGGCTAAAATTGAATTGAGACATTGAAAGAAGGCATTCAGTGGTTTTCTGGACATTGAAAATCTACAAGAATTGGGGGAAAGCAGGAGATTGTCACTTGGTCGTGACGCTCTACTGAAGAGCCAGTGCAGGATGGATCGAATAGTCTGTTTCTGAGCCGAAAGTATCTGTAATTCGGTGACGAGGGTTGTTGCTGTTTTCCTGTTAGCTTTCTAAACACCGAATGGTGATCAATGAATAAAAGTGGTGCAACATGTGTTTATCTCCCAGCTGTGTTGGGGTACACAACGAGATATTCTAATAAAATAACGCATATTTCTGATTTCATTGATAGAGCATAAAGAGCTGAGGCTGGTGAATGGGAAGCATCGCTGCGAAGGGAGAGTGGAAGTGTTCTACAATGGGACGTGGGGAACAGTGTGCTCTGAGAATCTGGAAGACCATGACGCCCAAGTGATCTGTAAACATTTGCAGTGCGGTGACTTCATTTCCCAAGGCATCGAGTCTTTCGGACGGGGATCTGGAAAGATCTGGTTGGATGAGATTGAGTGCAATTTACAAGAGACGACACTTTGGCAGTGCCAGTCAGCGCCGTGGGGAAAGCACGACTGTAATCACTTTGAAGATACCGGTGTGACTTGTTCAGGTAATACAATGAATCTCTTAACTATGGGGATGTCATTTTAAAGCTTGACCTCTGATACAATCTGACATTCACTTCTTCACAGAAGCCAACAAAGTGAATAAGCAGCCCCACAGATCAAAGGATTGCAATCAAAGACCAGGTACTTATAGCTCTCTGTCAGATTGACGATCTAACTTTAACACTTAGCTTCTGCTGTCACACAAAATTGATTATATTTTGACAGAATCGGGACTACCTTTGCGCCTGGCTGGGGGCAACAGCAACTGTTCCGGTATTGTGGAGATCTTTAACGGCAAGACCTGGGGCACAGTGTGTGATGACTCCTGGGATATGGCCGATGCCAGTGTTGTCTGCCGACAGATGGCATGTGGCCCCGCCGTGTCGGCCTCAGGAGGAATCACTTTTGCCCAGATTGACCGGGAAATCTTGCTGGGCGAAGTGAAGTGCAAGGGAAGAGAATCTTTTCTGTCTGACTGTCCTTCCTCCCGCTCAGCTCATCCTGACTGTGAACATAAGGAAGATGCCAGTGTGATCTGTTCTGGTAAGGAGCTTGCTGACTGACCGTTTGAATCTTCATCGGTGAACATGACGAATTGTTTTCAGAGTTTCGGATGAGCTGTTGTCTTTCTGAAGTGAAATCTCAGTCTTTGAAACTCATGAATATTTTTACAATACATTTCACAGAGCCTGATTTTTCACCGACTCCTTCACCGTCCACACCTGCAGGTATTTATTTCTACGACTGTTCATGTTAGAGTTTGGATTTGGGAAAGTAGTTTTATTGACACACTCGTGTGCTTTTATTAATTTTTGACGGTTATATTAGTTTCAAATTGATTGAAATATTTGAAAAGTTCAAGGTGGGCTATGTCTCTGCTAAATCTTTCTGTAACTCTGCCATTTAGAACAAGGAGATAAAATCAGTCCCATCCTTGCTGCTGTTTGCATCGCCCTAGCAGCACTGTTACTGTGCGAACTGATCATGCTCCTGGCTGTAAGACGGAGAATATTTACCAGAAAAGGTAAGGCTCGAAGCTTTTCTCTGAACTGGCAACAGCTGTCAGATGCCACTATTCTACTGATGTGTTGATGATGCTGTGGACAGGTGGACATATTGCGGGCGTAGGGAGATCATTTGAAGTTATTAGGAATCAAGGTGAATCCATTTCTGGTCATGTCGTTTATTCAAGACACTTCTGGAGTGAACGAACGGCAACACTGGAACTGGGAAGTGATTTAGAGTATCCTCACTCACTTCTCCCGTTTCTCCAGCATTTGGGATACCGGAAGAAGTTACCTGGGACAATGGGTCGGAAGTATTCGTTGAGCTGTTTGACCTCTGCCTTCAGTTATTTATTTCTCAGTTCCTCTTCACTCATCTGTTGGTATCGGTTCGAATTCTTCAGTTCACTACACTTTCGATCGCAGCCATTCCATTGACATGTCACCACGGACGTATCACCGTGAGTGTGCAAAATATGGCATTTTATACAGTGACAAGATACAGTTAAAACCAGGCCGTAACAAACGGATGTTATCCTCTGGTTTCAGTCATCTTAGCGCAAAACCTTATTTCAAATCATTTCCAAATGAAATCTGTGTGAGAGAATTTGCGTCATTTCTTTCAGTGCGTGATCGGTAAATGTGAGTTTGCATGTGTCATTGTCAGTGGACATCAGTATAGCATTGAATGTCGATGTGTCAGAGAGTGTGTGAAAGCATATGAATGTTTGTAGGTGAGTGTGCGTGTGAGCTTGTGTGTCAGTGAATGTATGAATGTTAATGTTTATGTCAGTGAGTTTGTCAGAGTGTACTTGTGTGTGAGTGTATTTGCGTCTGAGTGCTTATGAGTGAATCTGTGTCTGTATGTTTGCGTTTGTGTCAACGTGTTGAGAGTGCTGGTGCGGCTGTGCGTTTGTGTTCGTCAATGTGTGGGCGTGAGAGACTACCAGAATGTCTGTTTGTGTGTCAAGGAATGTGTGCATTCGTGTTTGTCGGTGAGTGCGTGCCTTTGTGGGTCATGACATAGAACAGAGAACATAGAACAATACAGCGCAGAACAGGCCCTTCGGCCCTCGACGTTGCAGCCGACCTGTGCACTAATCTAAGGCCATCCCCTTACACGATCCCATCATCGCCGATATGTCCAAGGACTGTTTAAATGCCCTGAATGTGGCTTAGTTAACTACATTGGCAGGCAGCGCATTCCACGTCCTTCCCACTCTCTGAGTTAAGCCTGTGAGTGTAAATGTATGGCAGACAGTTGAATGGACAATGTTAATCGAAGACTTGGCAGTGAATTTAGCCTTGGGAAGATTCAGTGGGACGAATTCCCGCACGGGGAAGTGAGTTTACTTGTCTGATAAAAGGACAGTCCAAGACCCAAGCAGTAAATGTTCACAACAAGTATACAAATGTGTTCCTCTTAAATTTTAACAAGTTTCTAACATGTCCTTACATCACTTCAACATAAGTTGTTTTGACTTTTCAAAAAATATTGTTATTTTCCGGAATATCAGAGATTCGCAGATGATTACTGTGCAAAGGGACACCATGGGGCACATCTTGCATATCCTCTTCTCTGAAGCAGCATCATAACTTTGTGTCATTCCCTTGCGTTTTCCCCAGAACGCTGCGAAATACTTCTCTTTCGTGAATAATCATTGCATTTTGAATGTCTCAGTTGATTTGGCTTCCTCGCAGAATTCACGCAGCGAATCCCAATCATGAGCTCTTGGTGTGACAAACGATTCTTCTCACATTGCAAAACCGTTTGAAACTATTCCCTTTTGTTCTCGAAAACATTATTCTCATGCGATGAATAGATTTTCTCCCATCTGCTCTCTCCAGCCCCTCATCATTTTGTCAACCTCTGTCAAATTTCCTCCCAGCTTTCGCATCTCCTTGGTAATCGTCCATACTTCTCCAATTTATTCTCAGAACGGGAGTTTCCACTCGTTGAAAAATTCTCGTAAACTCTTCTGTCCTCTCTCCAGTGCCTTCGCATCCTTCCGGAAATCTGCTGCTCAGAGCAACTGCAAACATTTCTCGTACTGAGGTCAAAATCACGTCCGCTCAGTTCGCAACAAACAACTGCACCTCCCAGTCGCAAACTATTTCCACTCCCACTCCCATTCTTTAGATGACATGTCCATCATGGGCCTTCTGCACTGCCACAATGATGCCACCCGAATGTTGCAGGAACAGCAACTCATATTCCGCCTGGGAACCCTGCAGCCTAATGGTATCAATGTGGACTTCACCAGTTTCAAAATCTCCCCTTCCTCCACTGCATCCCTAAACCAGCCCAGTTCTTCCTGTCCCCCCACTGCACCACACAACCAGCCCAGCTCTTCCCCCCCACCCACTGCATCCCAAAACCAGTCCAACCTGTCTCTGCCTCCCTAACCGGTTCTTCCTCTCACCCATCCCTTCCTCCCATCCCAAGCCGCACCCCCATCTACTTACTAACCTCATCCCACCTCCTTGATCTGTCCGTCTTCCCTGGACTGACTTATCCCCTTCCTACCTCCCCACCTATACTCTCTCCACCTATCTTCTTTACTCTCCATCTTCGGTCCGCCTCCCCCTCTCTCCCTATTTATTCCAATTCCCTCACCCCATCCCCCTCTCTGATGAAGGGTCTAGGCCCGGAACGTCAGCTTTTGTGCTCCTGAGATGCTGCTTGGCCTGCTGTGTTCATCCAGCCTCACATTTTATTATCTTAATCAAGTAAAACAATTTACAAAACTTTCTGTCAATGAAACTCTCAAACAACAATAAAATTCTGAAATCAAGTGAACATTAATTGTTAAAAAGAGATATGAGACCCCAATTTACAAGCTAATTGACAGCTTCGAGATAGAAGTCAGAGGTGCACTTCAAAACCCCTCTTCCTTTAAAGAGACGCACGCTGATCCTGGCACTGCGTCTGTTACTTTACAGGAAGAGCGCCCCGTCATGTCACGGTGCCTGTGAGTACAGCTTTCATTTTAATCCTGCAAGCAAAACGACAAAATGTTCATCTGTTGGTCTCTATCCTTCCGCAGGTGCGCTCACCGACGACTGGGTTTCACCTTCCGTTTTGTACCAAGGAATTTATGAAGAGATTGATAATATTGCAGTGCTGAAAGATTCGGCTCAGACAGAGGGCTCAGGTACACAATTCGACACTTTCACTTCCCCCTTTCGAGAGCTGAATGGTTACAGGAGAGTTCGGGCACGAATTTCGAATCGCTCGCTCACAAGTTCTCATTGTTTAGCAGTCCCATCACACTGAATGAATAATATGGTCACCTGTCATCTGACATCCCGTTTTCAAATGCAAGTTTGGGGTCACAATATAAGGCCACAAACGTCTCTCAAATCTGCAGAGCCTTCAATTATTTCGCACATTGGGACGACTGGATGCGGAAAAGGTCGATGACTGAATTGAAAGGAAAAAAATCGGAAAAATTATCCTCTTGACGATATGTTGTAATCCCACAACCCAGGGCAGTCATTTTTCGAATTCACCTCTGGCACATTTTAAGTAAGACGGGAGAAGACTGCGCTCACTGACACTGTATGAACGAAATAGCTCATATATTGTTCTCTGCCCTGTGAAAGGACGTGTTCGCTTTAGCAACAAGCTGTACTGTGTGACGTGGTGTCAGTTCTGCTGTTGCCTGTCCACAGTTTCTCTGACAAAATGAATTGGACTATCCTTCTTGATAGTCCGCAACAAATAGGAATCATGTAAGTGGATTCGGTTCTCATCTCCCATCTCCCCAATTACAACCCGCTTTTGTGTTTACAGTTTCTGCTTCCCATGACTCAATAAACCACATCGAATATTACACCAGTCTCAGTTTGTGTGATAAAGATCCTGGACCAGCGAACCCTGAAGGAAAATCCTCCAGTACTCCAGGTTTGCATCTTCGAGCTTGCAAACGTTTTTTTTAACTCTATGCTTCACATTGTCTACTACTAAAAACCAGAAGCAAAAGGCATCTAGCGACACATGCCATCGAATGGTGTAGCCAAGAATCAGCGGCCCTGGAGAGTGATTTGACTGTAAAAGTTAATTGCTCGGCTAGATCTATGATTAGCTTCATTGCTTCAGCTAAGATAGCGGGGCTTGCAAACGAAGATACGGTTCATTCACTCTCGGCTTTCTCATCTTATTCATTTTTCTGCCTTACAAATTCTTGCTAGAATGACATACCATCATAGAATATATTGGTGCTAAGTGTTTGTTTTCAATGAACATCCTTTTTTTTCCCTTCCAGGTCCATTTGCAGGCAATTATGATGATGTTGGGACTGAAGCTGTGGACAAGCGGGACAGTGAGTTGCTGCTGGATCCTGGTCCCGATAACTTTTCCACACTTAAGTTGAGCAGCGGTGAGCTCGCCGCTCAGGGTGAGTCAGCCCTCCGTCATGTTTGCTGAAGCGGTGTAGTCATTGGTGCAGAACACCTACGGGCAGCATAAGTGAACTCATACCACTTCCCGGAGCATGACTTTCATTGAGTTATACATTGTAATTCCATCAAACACATGCATGCCTTTGTCAATAATTGGACCATCTGGTCAGCTGCTTGGCCATTTTTCAACATCTCCACAGCGCATTGAGCCACATTTGCTCTCGTCCGTCTCTCTCTGTCAACCCTCAACTGGTATCATTCAGAAATTTCTTTCCGATCTCCACCAAGCTCACTCTGAACTCATCTGACAAACGAGAACCTCTTCTTCTTGGACCCGATTCAGATGAAACAATTGACCTCTAATCTTCCCCAGTCATTCCACATTCCCCACCATAAATGCTTTCAAGTCACACCGAACATACCCGTCTAAATTTTAGCAGATTTTTTAAAGATCCCTTTCACTCTTTCTGAAGGTTCGCCCAATCATGACATCTATCCTCCAAGACCTTCCCGCCCCCTCACTGTCCATGCTAAATATTTCACAACCTCTGACCTCCTACACCAATGCAAAGACCTGGAATGCTCTGTCATCTGCCAAATGCCTGCCAAACTCTGCATAAAACTCCACATTTAAATCCCAGCACTCACATTTCCACACTTGTGTCAGAAACGAAACAGCTCATATCAAAGTTACATGTGAAACACTGTGTGATTGGAACAGAAATAACTTATTCTTCCCCATACATCCTAAACTATCTCCAGCCTTTAGCAGAGCTAAGTACATCCTCCTCCAACTCATCTGAATCATTGCCCAGTTTGGCGAGTTAGCAGGCCATTTGTGTCGATTTAAGTTACTAATCCACAAACAGACTTCCACCTGTAATTGTTTGTCCTGCAGCCTTGCCTCTGCTTCCTCGAAATGAATCCTTCCTTGGTTTCACCTTCTTTCTTTGATTATATGCACCCTAAAACACCAGGGCAGGTCTTATCTGCTGACGATCAGCATCCAATCACCAGATTCTCTGTTGGCTCCAACACGATTCGTAGTTGATCAGCTTGTGTCTCTTAAATTCTCGATCAGTTAATCAGAAATTTCCTCCAAATCAATATGAGGAAATCTGAAGACAATTTCTCCGCAGTCCAACAGGTAACTTTTCTTCTGGCTATGGGCACGAACACTTTCCATTAGAAGGCTGATCCCAGAATTTTCACACCCACGATGCCATCGCTGAGGAGAATCTGCTCATATACCATGCTGTTGCAAACTATGGTTTCTGTCCCCCTGCGACATTGCTTGACTCTCTACCCACATCAGAAAGCCAATCTATGCCTTTGATTCTTCTGAGGAATGCCTTGCTGGACAACAACATTCCACTTGACGTCATTTTAATATCCCATCATCTTGCATTCACCAGGTCTCATTCACCCAACACTGGTGTGTGCTCTGGCTCTCATTAGTTTCTACGTAAGCACTGGGCAGATCTGAAACACTCAAGTGTTCCTTCAAAAACTTCCATCTGTTCAGCCATCTCGTTCTGCAATCTTCTCCAGCCCGATCATGCTGCTTTAATGCTGGCTCGTTGAATAATCTTGTTTTAATTTTATTGCACTGCTGGTAGATAAATCTTGATTCCACGCCCTAAATGTACCTGCCTCCTCAACTTGACTTCTCATTCAGAACACCGTTCTTTTTCCTCTTCCTGGAAACTATACAATGCCCGCTTTCTAGACAAGGTTTCAAACTTAACTCGTTGACGAAGGTATAGGCCTCACTCCCCGATATCACAGTAAGTGGCTTGGTGTCATTTCCAAATGCTCCTGTGGAAGCTTGAATATTTTATTCGTTTAACTGCGTCTTTAAATGCAAATTATTGTTAGGACTTTTATCCAGTCATTAATCCATAATCTTGTTCTCCCTGCAGAAAACCGTTCTCAAAGAGGCTTTGATGCTGATTTCCTATTTCCTTCCCTGATTACAAACAATAGGAATGGTCAGCAAGATGTGGGCACAGTTGCAAAGTTTACTGCTGCTGATAGGCAGTGATCCTGTGACAACACCAATATCAAACTCGTAAGAACTATGCTTTATTATCAGTTCGAATGTTTGTGGCGCAGTGAGTGTCCAATCCTAGTCTGTGTTGCAGTGTGAGAGTCTAAGTCCCAGGACGTGGGGGATCAGTAGAATCTGTTGCCTTGACAGTTTCTACAGTGTTTGAAGCACATTCAATTTTAGGAATTCGGGAAATGATCAGATGGAAAATGCTATATATTTGCGATTTAAATCACGGCTCCTCGAGACAAGAGTATTCCGTTTCATCAACCTCTTGACATCTGACCATGCCTTACTGCTATTTTCACAAGGAAACATGTTGCCATTTAAGACATTAGGAAGCCAATATGTGCACACCAAACTGCCAGAATCGCGACCTAAGTATGATCCAAAAACCTGTTTCGGAGATTGTCGTTTGCGCACTATAGTATTGGCGAGGAAATCAGTGACAACTCCCTGATCATTCTCTTCAAAGAAACGGTTCCATTGGGTCTTTTACATCCAGCCTTAAGTAGGCAGGTAGCAAATCAACCCAGCATCCCATCTGAAAGATAGCACCTTTGCCAATGCTGTACCTGTGCTGGACTGTATTGAGAGATAATGGGAACTGCTGATGCTGGAGAATCCAAGATAATAAAATGTGAGGCTGGATGAACACAGCAGGCCAAGCAGCATCTCAGGAGCACAAAAGCTTACGTTTCGGGCCTAGACCTCTGATGAAGGGTCTAGGCCTGAAACGTCAGCTTTTGTGCTCCTGAGATGCTGCTTGACCTGCTGTGTTCATCCAGCCTCACATTTTATTATCCTGGACTGTATTGATCTGGGTGAGATCTTGTTGTATTTAATAAAACTCTGGAGTCAGAGTTGGTCCTGGAGACTGAGAGATGAGCGTGCTGCTTTGAGGTAATGGAGGGATTTCACTCACTCACAACAGTTTCTTCTTTTTTCAGTTAAATATCAGCGTTTAATCCCGAGCTGTGCACAACTTCGCTGGAAATAATCTGAGAACATTCGAGAGCATGAACATCCCCAATCAGTTGAACAAATTATATATATTTTTCTTGTTCAACACCTAAAATGACAATAAAATGCCATATTGCTTTTTGTTGAAATCAACAGAATTGGTTTTGGTCTGTATTTTATTTGAAGGTGTTCGTGTTCTGTTCAGTTTAAAGTTTCAATTTATTCCAGGTCATTTGTCTGTCTACATAACTGAGACAATGTAATTAACTCAGCCACATTAGGGGCATTTGAACAGTCCTTGGATAAGCAAATGGATAATGATGGGACAGTGTAGGGGGAGGGGCTTAGACTAGGTCACAGATCGGCGCAACATCGAGGGCCGAAGGGCCTGTTCTGCGCTGTATTGTTCTATGTTCTATGTTCTCATACTTGTAGTTGCGTCAATGAATTCACTGGAGACCAGGCATCGAGATTCTGCGTCCCTCAGTGAAACACTTGTCGGAATTTCATTTGTGACCATTTCACCTTTTCACGTCCCATTAAAGAAGGACTACAATCTGTTCGAACAAAGTGTGCAGACTGTTGTATTGGTATTTATTGTGCCTGCTCCATCTGTCACAATAATCACAGATCATGTTGTCAAATGGCTGCAGACTGAAAGTGTCAATGAGGATGTGCAATGAAGGTGGTGTTGATCCGGAAATGTGTCATTTAAATATTTTGTTCAGAATTTATGTCATTTTTGAAATGAATGCCATCATTTTTAACATGAATTTCTGAACCACCACAAAGGCTGTTGACTGTACCACGCATTCACCTGAGGATTGGGATGAAGGCATGAGGCCAAAGAAACTGATTCAGATTCAGCGTTTTCGCGCTTGACTTCTCAAGGCTAATTATTTTGAAAATTGTTTTAAGATTGCATTTTGTGAAAATTTACGGCCATGCACTTTGAAAATTCACAAGAAAAGCCAATGCAAATAGTAAACAGCTTGGGCAGAAGAAATTGTTGGGTTTTGGCAAGTGGGCTCAAATTTGAACAGGTATTGTCACGGAGAATGTACCAGGTGACGATAACTACCAAATAACTGTATGATTTTTAAAACAAATTTAAGCAAGCAGTCTTGTTTAAAACCCGACAGATCTGCGGATGCTGTAAATCAGAACCTAAAACAAAGTTGCAGAAAATGCCCAGCAGGTCTGCCAGCAACTGTGAAGGAAACATCAGAATTAACGTTTCGGGTCGGGTGAACCTTCCTTCGAAAGGAAAGGTTGCTTAAAGGTTTGCTTTGAGATGTGATCCAGCAAATTCTGACTGCTGTTTTGCTCAGGCGAACCACGTGCAGCGTGTGTACATGTTCGTCCTGAGTGTAAAACAAAAACATCCTGTGCATTCATACATGGAGCTTCCATGACGCACAAGTACACTCTCCTGCTGTCGCCAGCAACAATCCTAAATTGGTTCTGAGCATAATTATCAGCACACAGTAAACATTTAGCAATTATTTTCCAATCACAGAATCTTTGTCAGCCACTGAAACATAAACGTTATCGAACAGAAGCATGAAGTCACAAGCATGTTGTCATCTTTCCGATTATCGCAGCATATTATCTCCTCTGAAGGACCAACAGCCACCAAGAGTAGACCGCCAGTATGATACTTGCTGCAGCTTCGAGAAAAGTAACACTATGCTCTCGCAGTTTGTCAACTTTAAAAGAGCACTAGGTAACACATGTGCGTCTACAGACTCACAGTGGTCCCGAAAGTCGCAACAGAAGGCGAACTGAAATAAGCTTTCAGACAGCACTGTTACAGACAGGTACTGACCCTTAGGACGCTACCCCAGTAAAATGCAGGAAACCACACAATGTACAAAGGGCACAACAGGAAAACACCAACATTAAGTGAATGAGAGAGTCCCGACAGGATGACAGTCCTCCGTGCAGTGCCGCGGAGTCCCATGATCCTGGATTCTCTTGCGGTGCGGATGCACCTTCCCACTCGGGAAAATGTGAAAAAGGAAACTGTTTGTGTCCACCATTAATGCCTGAAATAAAAGGGGACAGCTGCTTATTGTACATGACCACAATTGAAATAGAGTTTGACAGTGTAGAAGGAGGCCGTTCGGCCTACAGTTTTCGCACGGACCATCAAACATCAATCCCTTTTGCTCGCACTTGGCCCGTTGCTTTGTACACTATGGATTTTCAGGCAATGAGCTGAATACTTCTTAGATGATGTGACTGTTCCTACCTCTATCATCCTTTCAGGCACCGAGTTTCAGATTCCCACCACCCTCTCGGTTTTAAGAAAATCCCATAAGAGCCCCTAAATCTCCTCTGCCTTGCACATTTGTGTGGACTCTCTCAGATACGAAATGACGGGGCCCAGAGATACCAGGTACTCCGCAGTTAACAACTTTCTCAACGGGATAATGCCTCGTACTCATTCAGCCTCATACACTTAACCATTCACACAGAACGTCTCGTGCTGCTCATTCAACGAATGCAGTTGTTATCAAATGAGAGGCGGCTGGACATGGAGAGACTGGATTTTGGAGGAACTTAATGTGCTGATTGGATGGTTTCTGTTCCCGTTGTTTTTTCAGACTTCGTCCAGCAGTTTCACACGAAACTCTCCCTGATTTTGACGGTCACTCGGCCCCCTCTTGTGGCGGAATACTGAAGTACCAACAGATGTTTCAAGCCGTTCAAAACATTCCTGGACAGCATCGTGCAACCGAGCTGCAAAGAACCACAGTGAAGCCAGTTTGAAAACGTTTCGGACAGCACAGCAAAAAAATTTCACAACAAATAGGCAGTGAGGTTATGCTTTGCTGGAGCTAGTGCATGAAATAAGTTCTAGAATAAAAATATGCGGTCTGCTGCGGGCTCTGAAGTGTGGGAAATATTACTTCGATCTCTTTTAAACTCCAGCAGATACAAGTTTAGACTGACCAAACGTTTCTTTTAAGACAGTTCATCCATTCCACCATGCAATGCAGCTTCACAGAGGACAGAAATGTGATGGGAACTGATCACGAAGCTCCCATCACAGAAAGCTCTCAGCACGCTAAGGAAGACATTTCCTACATAATTCTGCAGGTAACTCACAAGATTACACAGGTGTATCTCACACAAGTTTGCAGCTTTACTGGCATTCAACCTCAGAATAACAGAGTCCTATTCATTTCAAGACAGTCCATTGAAGCTTAACGAGTGTGAGTCATCTCACTTGATTTCAATTTTATTTCAGAGAGAAGAACACAATCACGAAGCTTTGCACGATCGGGAAGATTGGATGAAATCAAAAGTGAGGCGCGCTCTCAGCGTGTGTTTATGTTGTGCATGTTGGAGCAGAATGTGAAAAGGAACTTTTGCTTTTTTAGATTCATCGGGTGGAAGCCTCATTGACAGAATCACTTGATGCACAAAAGTTTGGGGCACAGAACAAAACAAAGATTGACATCACAGAAAAGCTTAAAGTTCCTTGTTTGGTATTTGCTGCTAAATTGGCGATGACTATTACTGTTAGATGAAAGGCAAATCGGCGAAATCTGCTCCAGATTAACAATTTATAAGAGTGTAGAATAGCAGAAAAAAAAACAAATTAAGAACTAAGAAAATATAACAGTTAAGCATGTCCAGGCATACATTGTTTCTGCATGATCGAGCCATCGAGTCATAGAGACTGACAGCGCAGAAACAGACCCTGCATTAAACCATGCACGCCGACCATTAACCCAAAGTAAACTAATCCCACCTGCCGGCATTGAGTCCAGGTGCCCCTGAACATTTCTCATTCATTTAGTTGTCCATTATAAATTTTAAAGCGAGCCTGCATTTCTACTGGAAGTTCACTCTACACACGAAACAATCTCTGTGTGCAAAAAAAAACATTCTCACGTCTCTTTTAAATATTTAACCTCTCACCTTCAAAATATGTCCCCTGATCTTTAAATCCCCACCCTAGGTAATAGACACCTACCATTCACTTTATCTGTACCCTCCCCTACGATTTTATAAACGTCTGCATGGTCATCCTTCAACCTCCCATGCTCCAGTGAAAAAGTCCCAGCTTGTCCTGCCTCCCCTTATAACTCAAACCCTCTGTTCCTGGCAACATCTTGGGAAATCTTCTTTGAACCCTCTCCAGCTTAATGTTTTCCTACTGATAACAGACCAACCAGAAGTGGACACAGTACTCCAGAAGAAGCCTATGCTGCAGAGCTGGTAGACCCCATTGACATCACAGTGGCCACATCTGTATCAAGTGTTGTCACTTGAGGAACTCAGCCTCAGAGTTGTTGAGCTGGAGTCTGAGTTCCAAATACCGCAACACATCAGGGAAGGGAAAAGTTAACTATATGCTATATTTCAAAGAGGCCATCATGCCCTTGCGATTAACTGCCCGATATCTGTGTAGTGGATAGGGAGTGGAGAGTTTGACTATGAGCTAGGCAGGTCGAGGAATTCAGGAGGTATTACTGATGAGCCTCAGCCATTGATCTTGTTTCACAGGTTTGAGATTGTTGTTCTCCTCTTGCAAAAGCGGGGGCTTCACGGATGATAGACAATCTGCCCTGGTGTATGGAGCCATTCACGAAGTGGGAGATACGAGAAATGTATATCACATTAGCAATCGTAGAATCGGTGAATACACTCTGCTCCTTCCGGCCAGAATCAAGAGTACTGGAGCTGTGTTACCAGCATGGTGCATTGGTTCAAGATATCTCATTCTGGACTCAGAGGAACTTGTCGGGGAATAGGCAGCAGTCATGGTCCTCAAAGCTACCAATCTTTAGTGGGGAGTGACAAAACACACAGCTGCAGAATACGTGCAGCAAGGGCTAAATTAAAAAGCAGAACCAGAAGGGTAGTAATCTCCAAGCAATACCTCATTGAGACAGTGTCATCAAGATCAATGTTGCAGAGGTGTGGTTCAAAGATTGGTGTGGGAGAAATGGGTTTTAATTTATGGATCATTGGCGCCCGCCCTGGGAAAGGCGGGAGCTGTTTCAATGGGACAGGCTCCACCTGAATCATTGTGGCTCTAACATATTGACGAATGACATGACGAGACAGGACATAGGTCTTTAACCTAAAATTTGGTTGTTGGGGGAATTTTGCAAGTAGCGTGGAATATCATAAAACTAAATGGAAAGATAGGATTGGAGGTTAGTGATGGGGCAGATTATCAAAAAAAGAAAGGAAAACGAAACCAAAAGATTTGGCACAGAATGTGCAAATTTCTTTTTGGATCAAGGAAACTTAAAAGTGGTGGGAAATTTGCTCATACAACAAATTAGCAACTTTGTATCTGACTGCACAAATCACTCCGAGTATGAAATGATGGTGCAGTTCAAGGTGAATGAATATAATCTCAATGCCATTGCAGAAATATAGTTAGAAGAAGTCAAAACTGGGAAGATAAGCTTCAGGGATAATTGATCTGTCTGAGAGACAGGAGGGGTGGAAAAAGTCGTGGCATTGCACTGTTAATAACAAGTGAAATGAGGACAGCTGTGAGAAACAATCTGAGCTTGGATGATGAAGCGTACATTTGAATTTGGATAAAAACACAGTAGTAGGGGAAAGAACATATTTGGTAGGAATAATGCAGAAGCCCCCAATCCTAAGCCACGCTGTATCAAAGACATCAACAAATAGTAGGAGAACGCAAAAAAAATAGAGCAATATTTATGGATGAAGTTAATGTTGGTTGTGTAAATCAAATTAGAAAAGTTGGCTACGTCAACAATTTTGAAGAGATATTTCCTTCCAGTAATATGTCATGACGCCAACCAGAGGACAGTTTGTCTTGGATCTGGCAAGGAAAAATGAGGCTAGCTTAATAAATTATCTCAGAGTATGACATCGGACGGAGATAGTGATCACATCATGACAGAATTTAATATTCAGTTTGGGAGTGAGAGGCGTGAGTTGGAAACAACTGAATTTAACTTAAATAAAGGGAATTGCAATGGAAGGGAGATTTGTCAATGAAAGTCCACTGAATGGGTACGTAAGCAGGAATGACATTAAGAAAGCAGTGGCAGGTATTGAAGGAGGTAATTGAAGTCTCGTGCCCAAAATAAAACCCAGTCAGGGAGAAAGATTTCAAGGCATGGGAGCAACAACGTGGCAAACCAGAGCACGTCAGGACAACATAAGTTGAAAGAAAAGAATATCTGAGGCACAAGTCAGAGATAACCCCAAAGAATGGAACATTTAAGAATCCAGTAAAGGAAAAGAAACTAAGTTATTTGCACAAATCAGTGAGGAATATAAAAACTGGCACTAAGATCCTCTTTAAATATGTAAAAAGGAAGAATGTTCAAAGGGACAGTGACTCAGTGGTTAGCACTGCTGCCTAAAAGTACTATGGGCCTGGGCTTGATTCCAAATTCGGATGACTGTCTGCGTGGAGTTTGTACATTTTCCCTGTGTCTGCTTGGGTTTGCTCCGGTTTCCTCACACGGTGCAAAGATGTGCCAGTTACATTGATTGGCCCTGCTAAATTACCCATAGTGCTCAGGGATATGTAGGCTCTGTGCATTAGCCACGGGAATTGCAAAGTTACGGTGAGAGATGAGGGAAATGAGTCAGGGTGGGATGATCTTCAGAGGGTCAGTGGCCTTGTTGGGACAAATGGCCTGTTTCCATACTGTGGGGATTCTCTGGAACATAGGTCCCTGAGATAATGAATCTGGGGAGACGATTATTGGGAGCAACGAAATGGCAGACCAGTTAAACAAATACTTTACATCGACTTAACAATGGAAGGTACATTGAACACCTTGTTAATATTGAAGTGTAGAGGTTGGGAATGAAGTACCATCCCCATTACTTAGGAAGTAATATTGTAAAAACAAATGGAATACTAAAGAAGGTAGCGGCAGAAACAGTGGATACATTAGTCGGAATTTTCCAAAAAATCCAGGAATACTTTAGGGCAGCACTGTGGCTCGGTGGTTAGCACAGCTAACTCACTGCACCAGGCATTCGGCTTTGATTCCAAACTCAAGTATTTGTGTGGTGTTTGTACATTGTTTGCAAGTCTGTGTGGGGTTCCTCTGGGGGCTGAGGTTGCCTCCCACATTCTAAAGATGTGCAAGTTAGGTGGACCGGCAATGCTAAATTGCCCAAATCGCCCAGGCATGTGCAGGCTAGGTGGGCTAGCCATGGGAAATGCAGGGTTACAATGATATCCTGCGTCTGGGTGGGATGCTCATTGTTGGTCGGTGTGGAGTTGATGAGCTGAATAGCCTGCTTCCATGCTAAGAAATTGAATGATTCTGGAGAAGTACCAGAAGATTGGAAAATTGCCAATGTGGGACTCCTATTCAAAAATGGACAGAGGCAAGTAGACCGATAGGTTTTTGACCATGACTTCATGAATGAAAAATCACGTCTGTCCCATTCATTGCAGGTGTTTGAGGCAGTCTCAACCTGAGTGAATAGATGGGAATCAGTATATCTGTTGTATTTGGACTTCCAGAAAATATTTGACAGTGTCCCTCAACTAAGACAAAAAATCATGGTGTTGGTGATAGTATATAGTTTGGGGCAAAAAACTAGCTCATAAACAAAAAAACAGTGAGTGGGGATAAAGGTAGTATATTGGTGGGGATGAAGAGCTCTTTTTCGGATTGATGACCTGTGACGTAGATTGGAATTTCATATCCACAGCCATCCTGGGAGCCCAGCATTTGGAGGCAGTCATCTCAGAAAATCACTGCAAGCCTACAGATGTAAAGAAAGTTCTTTGACCTTTCCGTTCTGAACCAATCACATCAGAGTGAATGAGGCCTGTTAAATACACAATTGTTTTCAGCAAATCTTTTTTCTTGATTTTTTTTTTCCCCTGCTGTGTCATTAACCCTCATTCCCAACCATAATTTCTAGTCAACTAAGTGCAAGTGTTTCTATCACTTTCAAAGGTCAGCCAGTTGCTTTATTGCCTTCATGGAGAGCAATGAATCATTCATCAGAACTAACTTCAAGTTAACCTCACACCGACATTTATGAAAGGAGACACATATACTTATCGATAAAGGAAGTGTGCTCGATTCATACTTGCAATATCGAGTAACTCAACCCTATCTCACATTCATTAAAATAGTCAGTCCCCCCGTGTAATGTTATTTCTTGTTATTGTCTCCTCATGAAGCAAGACATTTAATATTCAATTATGTTGATGTATTGAGACTCCCTGTAATAAATTCACTTCCTGGTCGGTGTGGCTTGGTAGTAAAACAGACAGCAATAGAAATTTGCAATTCATGGTTAAAGTGAACTCCAGAGCCATTTTTGCAGGACAGGCTTGTACATTCAGCAAGGACCTGAATTTGGAAAGATAGCGAGTTCCCTCAACTCACAGTTAAACATTGACTGACGCCTGAGGAGTTTTTCAACTTATTTTGTTGAGGTTATCTTCGATTTGTATGGAAATATAACAGCTGCTGTCTTTGTTGATTATGGAATGTGATTTTGGTCCACCTCAGAACTGACAGAACATTCACAGCACAAATGGATCAAAAAGAAGGATTTGGCTTCGATATCACATTCAGACCCTCCGACTCAAAACTAGATTGAAACAAAGGGATGTTGTTTGAATCTCATCCAATCACTTCAATTTGCTGCGCCAGTTTAACAAATGTGTGAAGTATGCCACAACAGCGCTTTGTGTCGATCCCTCTGTTCAAGAAAAGTATTCGTGGCATGTAGGCATCACTGGCTAGGCCAGTATTTACTGCCCATTGAGACTGGCAATGGATCTTCATTTCTGATATAAACTATTCACAGGGGAGCAATCGCGTGCACTGTTTTGAGAACATTGTCATCTGCATGAAACGTGTAAAAGTCCAAGAACAGGGTCAGCTTTGCTTTCACCACAAGAGGGCAATACAGCAACACTTTCGTGCCATTCGCGTGCCTGCCGAACTTTCATCTCAGATGGTCATTTTCTCTCCCATAAAGCTGTGATGGGAACAAAACAGTCAATAAATTCTGCAATTGTCTGAATGAAGCCAATTTGCATAGTTAGTTTTCATACCAGTTTCACTTTGAGATTTGCGATGCCAAACGTAGGAGAGCTAAACCAAAAATCTTCCGAAATTCAGGATAATGAAATAAGATCTTTCAGCTCATTTGTGAACTGTGTGAACTGGCCTTCGAATTGCAAAGTCTGACTTTCGTGCCCCCTGTCCCCAGAACATTGTAAAATTAAACATCGAAAGACATCCAGTTGCAAAACCTAAAGAGCAGGCGAGCAATGTAAGGTCTTTATTGAAAACGCTTCCCAGAAAATATCTTGTTGGAAGCTCTTTTGAGGCAGGAAAACAAACATATCCCGTCAGGAGGATGCAGAAGAGCATCATCTTCAACAATCTTTCCGCAACTTCAATTGCCACGACACAAGAGATTTCCAAATATTTTCTTTGATGTGCAAGTTCCAAAATTTCATGACCTCACCATCGTACACAGTTATAAATAAACCAACTTTGCTGTCACGAACGAACGATTGACCCCTATAAACCGACTGAACATGGGAGAATCACTTCCCACATTGTCCTTGGGTGAAAGCCACGGATGCCCATGCCCAACAAAACCATGGAAGCCCTTCTACATTTGCTTCAAATAAAAGACTCATCACCAGCTTCTCAAGCAATACCCTTCTGTAATGATTAGAAATAGTAGCATTAGTCTCAGGAGTGACAGTAATTGCATGTAGGTGTCCATTTGTCTGTTCAGCATTGGTGTCACGACGACAGAACAGTAGGATTTATGATGTCAGCTGTATCACTGCAGAGACTGCCAATTGGTACAGCAAAAGGAAACCGAGGAGACAGCGAGTCGTAGAGTTTTTCAGCACGGAAACAGATCCTGTATTTCAAATTAATCATGCCAACTAGATACCTTAATGACTCCTGTCTGATTTGCCAGCATTTGGCTCTCATACTTCTATGAGCCTCACCCACCTCCCCTGGCAGCTCATTCCATACATTCACCACTCTGTGTGAAAATATTGCTGCTTACATCGCTTTTAACTTTTTCCATTCTCACTTTCAACAAATGTCCTGCAGTTTTTGACTCCCCAACCCTGTGGATAAGATTTTCACTATTTACCCAACCCATGCAGCTCATGATTTATAAATCTCTACAAGATCAGTCAACAGCCTCCGAAACTGTATGAAAAATAGCCCCAGTCTATTCAGTCACTCACTATAGCTTGAACCCCACAAGCCTGGCAACATCCTTGTAAATCTTTTTGGAACCCTTTCACGTTTCACATCATCCCGCTTATAATACTTAATGGTAAGGCCCTGGGAAGTGTTGCAGAACAAAGAAACCCTGGAGTGCAGGTTCATCGTTCCTTGAAAGTTGAGTCGCCAGTAGATTGCATTGTGAAGTAGGTGTTTGTCATGATTGCCTTTTCTGGACAGTACATTGAGTGGAGGAGTTTGGAGGTCATGTTGTGACTGTACAGGACATTGTTTTGGACATCTGCAAGATCCACAGTGAAGGATGTGCAGGATCAATCTTGGTACGTTGTGGTGGAATTCTGATCTGCACTCACACACGTGACTTTATTTAGGAGCATTAATGTGGCATTACGACAGTTTCCTGCACCATTCCACGATGGGCCGAAGTTTCCTTTCAGAGCTCCTGTTCCTCTATAGATCAATCAGAATCCGATCGATTCAGAATTAACCCATTCTGGCATAATGTGAAAAATTGAGAAAAAAATGTTGGTCTTCTCACTCAAGTACTTGTAAAGTGCCACAGTGACTGAATGGCTTGTGGTCCATTAACTGGACACTTCAGAACAAACAGGAAGGTCAGGAAGAATTTCAGCATGTTACACACGTTTCTTACCTCCAAACCCTGTTGCCAAACTTTCCCTTTGTCCAACATCTCACTTATCAAGTGTTCATCCTCCTTATTTCACAGTTTTCTCGTGTCACATTCAACATAGTTTCAAATGTTTGACATTCTGCCGACCTCCAATTTCCCCATTTCTCACATCCCTCTTAATATACATCCCACTTATCTCACATTCTCCTTATCTCCGATTTCAATTAATTCTATTTTCCTGGGGTCTCATATTCCCCTGGTCTCCACATTATCCCATGTTACACAATGCATGAGTCTCAATTTCCCTGAGGCTCACATTCCTCGTATCTCCCGACCTCTGTGCCTCCTCTAATGTCCCCTCAACCACATACCATGTGATCTTTGAACTTGGTGGGGCATTTATCTGATGAAGCTGCTTCAGAATTTCAAAACTTTATGGATGTTTTGTGCCAGATTGTTGCACCAGAATTTCATCTTCTGGTGTTCACTGATCTTGTTGTCCCGTTTACCTACAGCAGTTAACTCAAGCAGCAGGTGGAGGAAGCTCTTGGCGTTTTCTGAAAGTGACTCTCAATGCAATGTAATGTCAAGGAACAGTTTGGAAAGAGGAGATCTCAGATTTATGTTGTGCTGTGTATTGGGTGCTGAAAGAGGAGGTATATTGTAGTTTGGTGGTCAGGGGAGAAGTAGCACATGCCTATTGCTTGAGGACGGTAATGGGCAATTGGTAATTTTACCACTTTTGGAATGAGTGGTGCAATGCTATGAACTGGACAGCCATCACTTTGTAAACAAGCTTCTAAACAGCATTGGGTGATTTTTGTTTACCACGGATTTGTTGAGGGGAGAGTACGTGAGGTATAGGATTGAAGTGATATGCCCATAAGAGGTAGGAACAGAAGTATACCATTCAGCCGAACGAATCTCTGGAGCCCAATTTACTGCTCACAGTTTAATGTGGGTCCCCTGTTATTAACTTTGGTACTAACTCATAGGCGGAGACGTCTTGTCATGCATTCATCTGATTGTCAGTCCCGAGTGTCTGAACTTTGACTGTCATCTGTTTCAACATGCTCAGTTCAGACTATGGGTTTGCACTAATGTAACTTACCACTTTGTAGGGATCAAGACGGCAGGTGAGAGTGGAGGACTCAGAGCCAGCCTTTGAGATGCTACGTGAAGAGCCGTTGGAATTCAAATCCAGTGACAAACGTGTTGCCTTGACAGTATCATTGACATCATCGTCGTTCTGTTCGATGACTGTGGATACGATGGTCTCCATCCAGCTGACCTTGTACATGTCGCCCTGGGTTTGGAAATACTTGGTTGATTTCATCTCGAGCCCCTCATAATCGTTGCTTTTTGCAGACAGGCACCAGCAGTAAACATGGCAGGATCGAGTTCGGAACCTGGAATGGAAAACAGCAACATAATCTCATTAGTAGCTACTAGTGGCTAGGGATTCTCTCACATCTGAGGGGTCACACCAGAGGTTCCAGCAACACTTCCTCAAGGAAAGTCCAGCGTAGGAATCTCTGTCAACTTCATCATAAGGCAAATAGGATGACGAGAGCCAGGATGGACTCCATACTTTGCTCCCCCGCATTTAAGTGTATCAGGTTACGAATGTAAGTCATTCAAATGAGAGAGAAGGTGGCAAGCTCCTGGCAAATGCAACTGCAAGCAGCATGATGACATTTAAAAACAAAATCCGTTCTATTTGACTTTTTCCCACATCCTCACGGTCACAAGCAGTGTTCTAAAGCAAGTTAGACTTTCACGTAGTGGGGTTGGGCCTGTAATGTTGTCACTTGAGGTAATTGAAATGGTCCCGCGCTGAAAATTTCCAGTTATCCAAAGAATGCATCTTTGCCCCGAGATAGACATACCCTGCAGTAGACACCTGAAGAAAGCCCAGTCAGCACTTGTGAAATTCAGAAGCAGAATGGGAGTGATCATGCATTCCACTGCAAATTTGTTATTTTCCTGGGAAGCTTAGCACGCCCATCAAATTGGAATTGAGTGCAAATCAATTGAAGTTAAGTTGTAAGACGTTGTGGTACAGAATCAAAGTTTTGCATGTATCTGACTGCTTTCGAATAGCAAAAATGCCCCAGGGCACGAAATACGACCAAATTAGATTTTCATCATGTCGTATCAGGCGGTATGAAAGATGGACAAAACCATTTTTAGCAAGGAGATTTTAAAATAGAACCTCAAAGAAGGAAGGAGAAATGGAGAAATTTCAAAAGAGAATATCAGAGGTTCGCGTATGCCAGTTGCAGCTACACCTTCCATGGGAGCAATCATTAAGATTTGGAGCTTGAGGCCCAAATCTAAGAAGCACAGATATCTGCAAGCATTGCAAGGCTGTAAGATTTTTCAAAGGAAAGATTAGCTAAGGTTATGGAATGATTTCAAAACAAGAATGAGAATTTTAAAATCAACTTCGTGATTTACTAGGAAGCAATGTAGGGCTGGCAAGAGAGGACTGAGCAGGATCTGGAGCAATTAGAAGATAGGCAGACCTGATTTCTGCGGCATCTAGTTTATCGAGGGCATGTTGGTGAGGGGTGCACACAAGTAATCAAAGAAGGCTATTAAAGGCACAAGACATACTTAGAACAGCAAGTGAGCAAAGGCAGAGTTGGAGTTAGGTGGTGAAAATAGACATTACTCGAGTTCACCTAATGAATGGTTTAAAGCCCATTTCATGGTTGAGGTTACAAAGAATCTGGTTCTGCTGATCAGTAAATTTTCCTGTCACAGACCATGATGATATTTAAATGTGCTGGTCATAACGTTGTGTTGATGGACATTGGTAAGAAATTCCTATCTCCTGTTAACACTTACCGCTCATTGAAGCAACAGTAGAACATAGAACAGTACAGCACAGAACAGGCCCTTCAGCCCACAATGTTGTGGCGACCATTGATCCACATGTATGCACCCTCAAATTTCTGTGACCATTTGCATGTCCAGCATCTCTGAAATGACCTTACCGAAATGGCCATATCAAATGCCTTACTGAAGTCCATATACACCACATCCACAGCTCGACCCTCATCAACTTTTCTAGTCACATCCTCAAAGAACTCGATAAGGTTTGTGAGGCATGACCTGCCCCTCACAAAGCCGTGTTGACTGCATTTGATCAAGCCATGCTCTTCCAGATGGTCATAAATCCTATCCCTCAGAATCCTTTCTAACATCTTGCAGACGACAGCCATGAGACTTACTGGTCTGTAATTGCCGGGGATTTTGCTATTTCCTTTCTAGAAGAGAGGAATTACATTTGCCTCTCTCCAGTCCTCAGGTACGACTCCAGTGGACAGCGAGGATGCAAAGATCCTCGCAAGTGGCGAAGCAATTGCATTTCTCGCTTCCCAAAGCAGCCGAGGACAAATCTGGTCCGGGCCTGGCGACTTGTCAATCTTAATGTTTGACAAAATTTTCAGCACATCAGCTTCCTCTATCTCTCTCCATTCCAGCATGCACACCTGCTCTTCAAGGTTTCATTCACTACAAAGTTCTTTTCTTTCGTAAAGACAGAAGCAACAAACTCATTTATTGCCTCCCCTACCTCCTTAGACTCCGCACACAGGTTCCCTATGCTATTCCTGATCGGCCCTACTCTTTCTTTGACAATTCTCTTATTCCTCACGTAAGTGTAAAATGCCTTTGTGTTTTCCCTAATTCGTTCTGCCAAGACTTTCTTGTGCCCCCTCCTGGCTCTCCTCAGACCATTTTTGAGCTCCTTCCTTGCCTGCGTGTAATCCTCTCTAGCTGAACTTGACCCTAGCTTCCTCCACCTTATGTAAGCTACCTTCTTCCTTTTCACAAGAAGCTCCAACGCTCTCGGCATCCAAGGTTCCTTTATCTTACCCCTTCTTGCCTGTCTCAGAGGGACAAATTTACTCATCACTCGCAACAACTGTTCCTTAAACAGTCTCCACATGTCTATAGTGCCCTTACCATGGAACAATTGCTCCCAGTAGATGATCGGATTCTAATTCTACAGCTCATCGCAATCCAGATGATGGCCTGGTACTCTTGCTGGATCTACCTCTTCTGGTAAATGTTCGGATGGAAGAAGTAGAGCAGGAAGTAGATGTGACAGGGAAGCCAGCACACAGCGAATGTGGTCACCACTGTGATCATCATTTTCACTCCCTTTAAACCAGGGATACAGAGCAGCCTTTAGACTATGCAATACAGTCCCATCCGACAGTGCATCCAAACTTCATTCCTTCCTTCAGTAATAGCAGACACATAATCTCTGGGACATTTTCTCTGCAAAACAGGAATGGTGGAGGAAAATATTTTCAGAGGGGAAAGGAGGGGAAAGGGGAGGCACACATGAGGCAAGATCAGCATTCATCAGTCTGGTAATGGCATTGAATCTTTTCAAGATTAATCGTAGTACACTTACTCTTATTTTCCGAAATTTGCCCGAGAACGAGAAGTCATGTTTCTGCATCCCCAAGGCGTGCATTTTTCACCGTTTTCTCAGTCTCCACGGGGAGTCGTGCGTTTTTAAGACAGATTGTTTCTGTGTCAGATAAGAGATTCCTCATAGATTAGTGAGCAAAAGTTTCTGAGCTGGTTGCAAAATGAGGGCAGCTGCTTCACCCTGTTGCTGTGTTTTGTTTGTGTTGCGCACTTAGGAAAGTTTGAACAGCCCTCCAACACATTGTTCCTGGACTGATTCTTTGCATATTGCAGACGGCACGCTGTCGTGTGTTTTGATCAAATCCGCAGTCTTGCCCAGGTGGACTTCACCACAACTTTTAGCTGCACGTCCTAATGTCCAAAGCTATCGGAGCTGACGAATATTGCAACGGAACCTTGAAGAACACGAGAACGCAGAAATCAGCACAGCCACCAGATGCTTCCTGCCTGTTTCCCAGAACTGCAAAACACACACAAGTCGCGCTGTCAGGCTGAGCAGGGACCAAAAGTGACATTTAATACGTTCGTATGACTCAAAGTCATCTTCAATTCTCATCCATCACCTGTTATGAAATACCGATGGTCTTGTTTGACTAAAATGGTCTGTATGGACCCGAATTCCCTCCGTTCAGATCCTACCTGCTGCTGACACCGTGATTGGTTACATTTGAAATCTGCCGAGATAATGAGTCAAGGCAGCGAGAGCTGAAAGATGTACAGCGCAGAAGTTCCACATCATAACCATTTAGAAGAAAATTCAACCATCAGCTTTTAACATTCAATTACATCCTTACTGACTCCCACACTCACTAAACTGACGAGGAAACTAACAAAACAAGCCACATTTTAAAAATTCCCTTAGATACTTAGGAATGACTGGCTAGGTCAGCTTTTATTGTCCGTCTTAATTGCCAAACGGAATTTCAGAGTCAACAATATTGCTCTGAGCGTGGAGTCACATGTAGATCACAGCAGCAACGTGTGGCAGATTTTTTTGCCTAAAACACATGAGTGGAACAAATGGACTTTTGCAGCAATTGGCAGTCGTCACATTAGACACGCTTTTTCACCTCAAGTTCCGTACCTTTTTTTATTGGAATTCACCATTTGCTGAAATTTGATTCAAACCCAAATGACCAGAACTTTTGTTTGCCTTCCTGAACTGTCAGTGTAGTGAAATTATCTCTAGTGCATCACCTTCGCTTGTGTGTCTGTATTGAAACGATTTGTTTAGTTTGTGCTTACTAATACACCATCTTTCTATTCAAATCCTCTACTTATCAAGAAGAAATATTTTGATGATGTGGAGTCACAATTATAAATTCGTATACACGAAACTCTGACAAGATTGAATGCGCTGAATACCATCCAATATGAAGTCAGCCCTTTGATTTGGACCTCATCTACAATCTCAAATGTGCTATTCCTCCAGACGTTGGCTGCAGTGTGCACTGCCATCAGTGTGTAATGCACCAACTCAACCACGATTCTGCGAAACAGAATCTTGCAAACAGAAGATCTGTTTCACTTGGCTGATCAAAGACAGCAGACGCACCAGAAAGCCATGGCCTCGATGATTTTACCCCAATCACATGCACTTGTTACCCTGGAAATAGAAGCTGGAATTGTATTGCTGTTTCTTTATCGTCGCAGTGTCAAATTATACGACATCCCTACCTGGCAGCAGTAGGAAAATGTCTTTTTTTGCAGATAACTTCAGCAGTTTAAAGCTAAGGCTCGATGGTACTTTCTCAAAACACTGAGACATGGAGAACAAGTAATAGTCTTGACAGTGACATCTTCAGCCAGCAAAAGAAAAGCAAAACGAAAGGGCAGCGGAAAAAAATGTGGGCTCTGTTCATTGAGAATAGATGTAATGATTATATCCAGTGGTCATGCTGAGAACTGCCATTGACAGGAGGTGAGTGGAATTGAGACTCTGTTACAGTTATTAATTCCAGCATCATTTTGCCATGTGCACTTCTTTGTTCTCTTTAATGTAGGTAGTTCCTGACTTATATACCTCCTGTACAGAATCGGCTGCATGTGACAGGACTCAATCCCAGGAAATGTCGGTGCTGACAGGGATATCCTCGGGCTCCTCTTTGATAGACAACCTCTTGAAATAGATTTAATATCAAGGGAGATGTTACATGTATATCACAGAATTGAGAATGGCTCCTTCATGAACCTCAGAGTTGAATGAACGTTCTGCGGTTAGTGAAACGTTCTCAGGATATTCATGTGGAAGTTTCGGTTTGTCCTAAATTGACTGGTTCCTGGCAGTTGCAAGGCAGAGACCGCAAACATTTTAAAGCTCCACCTTCTGAGCGAATGTTTAATTGCTGCAAAGACACTTTTCAACACGCGTGTCTTCTCCTCATTGAACTGAGACGTTGTTGGATAGCTGCAAAATGGTATGAACTGATCAGATTGGAATAATTCTGGATACAACTGCATAAACCATTCAAAGCAAGCAAACAGACTTAACAGAAGCTATTGATGAACTTAAATCCCCCTTTAAAATGAATTATGGAGAGTAAAGTATTGATATTAATTCAGGATGCACTTATTCGTGAACGAATCAGGTTGAGTTCGCGTAGGTGAGATCAGGTAGATCGCACTCGCTCTCAGTTTGGCTTTTATTTACCCACGACGGTAGCCTACAGAACACAGATATAGAAAACAGCGTCGCACCAATTGCACTGTTCCGTTGTGCAAACAGTGAGAATGATTATTCCTGGTGCACCCGACTTAACTGAATGATTGACATTCTTCGGACCTGCTGCTGTTTTTGTGGCCAACTTAGCGATGTTGATCTTCGATTCATTGCTCGCAGTAACTGATAAACATTGGCAGACATTGTCTGGGAGTAATAAGGAAATAATACTGACGTCATCACGTCCCCCCACACAAGCTGGTGTTGCGGCGCATTGGGCGTGTCCCTCGCTGGCCAGCACATTGGGTTTTTATCCATCTTGCCCTCAAGCATGTGTTACCGCGCTCCCGAACAGATTGATAAAATACGAAAAGATCCCCACAAGGGCAGGTGCTTCCTGTTCGTTGAACAGAAAAATACAACCGAACGAATGTTTCGAAACTCCGCGGGTTGCTTTTCATGCAATACAAATCTGCTCTTTCCAATTAATCAATCCTTACCAAACAAAAAAAAGTGCTCCTGCACGTTTAGAAGGAATGCATCACTTGTCTCAGGGTACAGTTCAGTACGAGCGAAAATTCAGATTCACTCTGTTTCTGTCCCTCTCGGAGTCTCACTGAATGTTCTTATTTCCTCAAGTATTTGGCAAGTTGCCATTAAAGCTGCGAGGTGTACTGTGTAGTTCTGCAGCGTTTCTGAGAGATTGCATTCAGAGACTCTCCTGCTTTCAAACGGACAATAAAGCAAAACCAACCCATTAAATAGTCAGTCCCATGACACTGATAACGTAATGTTGGCAGTCGAGCTGAATGGTGCTTCACCAAATATGCCACCAGGGAAACCATTTTCCAGACCGCAACATGCTGTTGAGAGAGGCAGTAATCCAACAAACGGGTGAAAAGTATTTTACTTTCGACCTCGGACAATTGAAGCTTCTCTTGTGATAACTATGATCCAATTCATCTTCCACTCTGATTCCATTCCATCATTTCGAAAAGATACATCCCTCCTGTTCACTATGTCCAATCATTCATCGCCACAAATCTCCCTCCAGAGGCGTTGAAATAGCACCATTCTGTGAAGTCAGAGATGATGAAACAACTGAAAAACTTCATTGTCATATCTCCGGCATTCGCCTTTGACAAGATCCTGCAGGAAAGGCAAATTGAACAGCTAAGTACCCAAGGGACGTGAGGCAGGATGAGGAACTTGATGCAAAATTGGTTTGCAAATAGACGGCCACAAAAGGCAACGATGGAACTGCGACCAATGGTGTGCCACAGGAGTCAGTGCTGGGCCTCGCTGTTCGTCATGTATCGTAACGACTTGGACGTGAATGTTGCAGGTCTGTTTGCAGGGAACTCAAAAAAAATTGTGTTTTTGCTAATGACAAGGATGTTATCCGGAAATAGTCTGCGATAGAAAAGCCGGGAAAAGCGCAATGACAGATGAAATATAATTCTGATAAAGTGTGAGGTGATACATTTTGGAAGTTCTAATTAGAGAAGGATTTCGACAAAGAATGGTAGATCTGTCTGGATTACCGAGGGAAATACGGATCTAAATGTAGAAATTTACAGAGCCCTGAAAGTATCAGCACAGGCAGATAGGGTGACGAAGAAGGCTTACGGGATGCTTGATTTAATTATCCAGGCAAACTGCATGGGAGCAAAAGAACTCATCACAACATTGCAAAACATTGGTTAGGCCATAGATGGAATGCTGCGTACATTGTGGTCGACACACTATTGGAACGGCATGAATGCATTCTTCAGCATGCAAAGGAGAAGAGCGAAGCCGTTACCTGGGATAAATAGTCTTCATTCCGGGAGAGACTCGATATGATCATGAGATGCATCGGGAGGATAGATAAACTCCGTGTTGCATCCCTCCCTGGTTAGGGGAGGTGATGACATCGCAGACTGTTACTCCACACAGTCCACACCTGAATTACTGTGCGAGGCTCTTGTTTCGAATTCCTCCGCGCAGATGGTGGATTTTGAACTCAAATTTTTGCAAAATATGGAATAAAGAGTTTATTTATTGCCATTAGGGAAAAAGAACCATCTGTTTCGCGAATATCCTTCAGCAAAAGTAAACTGCCATCGTCAACTGCTCTGGCCTACATGAGACGCCAAGCATTTTGCGTAATCTGCGAACTTTGAGAGAGGACATTCACTTTCGTCATCTAGAACATAAGAACTAGGAGCAGGAAAAGGCCATCTGGCCCCTCGAGTCTGCCCCGCCATTTAATAAGATCATGGCTGATCCTTTTCACTCAGCTCCACTTACCCGCCCACTCACCATAACCCTTAATGCCTTTACTGTTCAAAAATGTATCTAGCCTCGCCTTGAAAACATTCAGAGAGGTCGCTTCAACCTCTTCACTGGGCATGGAATTCCACTGATTCACAACCCTTTGGGTGAAGAAGTTCCTCCTGACCTCAGTACAACATCAGCTTCCCTTTATTTTGAGCAAAATGCCCTCTAGTCTAAATTAACTTGCTAATGGAAACAACCTCCCCGCCTCCAACTTATCTATTCCCTTCATAATCTTATACGTTTCTATCAGATCTCCCCTCATTCTTCTGAATTCCAAAGAATATAATCCCAGACTACTCAGTCTCCCCTCATAATCCAACCCTCTCAACTCTGGAATCAGACGAGTGAATCTCCTCTGCACCCCCCCCACCCCCCCCCCCCACCCCAACGCTTTTCCGTCGCTTGCCAAGCAAGGAGACCAAAACTGCACACTGTACTCCAGGTGTAGCTTCACCACGACCCTGTGCATAGCCTTGCTGTTTTTAAACTCCATCCCTCTAGCAATGGCAGACAAAATTCCGTTTGCCTTTTTAATTACTTACTGCACCTGTAATCCGACTTTTAGCGATTTATGCACAAGGACACCTAAGCCTCTCTGGTCAGCAGGGTGCTGCAATTTTTTATACCATTTCAAACATTGTCCATTTTGCTGTTCGTCCTACCAAAATGGATGGCCTCACACTTATCAACATTGTACTCCATCTGCCAGACCTTTGCACTCTCACTTAGATTATCTATATCCCTCTGTCGACTTTCAGTGCCTTCTGCACTCTTTGCTCTACCACACACCTTATTGTCATCTGCAAATTTTGACACACCACACTTAGTACCCATTTCCTAATCATGTCTGTGAATTGTAAACAATTGCAGACCCAGCACTGATCCTTGAGGCACATCCCTAGCCACTGACAGCCAACCAGAAAAACACCCATTTACCCCTACTCGTTGCTTTCCACTGGTCAGTCAATCCTCTATCCATGCCAATACATTACCTGTAATACTGTGCAACTTTATCTTATGTAGCAGCCTTTGATTTGCCACCTCGTCAAATGCCTTCTGGAAATCCAGATACACCACATCCACAGATTCCCCATTGTCCACCATGCAAGTAATGTCCCCAAAGAATTCCACCAAATTAGGGAAACATGACCGGCCCTTCACGAACCCATGCTGGGTGTACCCAACAGGACAATTTACATCCAGATGTCAAAACCATCAAAATGGCGTAAACGTTCAAATGATCTGAACCATCAACGAACATTGTCGTTATTTGTGGCCCCTGCGCTCAACAGGGTGGAACTGAACTGTTGCCATTCTGAAATTCTCAGACTTCTATTCAATCCTATTGGCATGCTCATTCATTGAGGCGTCCAACTGATACTGTGGTACTTGGCCACAAGCCCAGAAAGGGCCCAGGGCAGTTTGGAGGAGCAACCAGAAAATGGTGTGCGTTCATGGCGTGGTAAAAATGAATGTACATTGTGTCAGCTGACGTGCACTATCCTATGGAAGGCATTTTTGAAATCTTAATATTGTACATTCATTGCTTTGTGACTCCTCAAAGTACAAAAAATATTTCTTAGATGTGATTTCATGAAGCCATACCGACTCTGCTTGAAAGAGTTAATGAGAACTGCAGATGCTGGAGAATCTGAGATAACAAAGTGTGGAGCTGGATGAACACAGCAGGCCAAGCAGCATCTTAGGAGCACAAAAGCTGACGTTTTGGGCCGAGACCCTTCATCAGAAAAGGCGGATGGGGAGAGGTTCAGAACACTTGTTACATTTGAAGTATTCCAATCATTGTAGGCCTTCCGTGAATCTAAGGACTCTTTGGAGATTATTCTTAGTACATCACCTACATCAATTTCTTATAAAATCCTAGGATGCAATCCATCGGGTCCAAAGGATTATCAGTCTCACTAGTTTCCCATAGAATAGTTTCTTTTAGCAAAAATTCTTATGATTATCAATCCAGACCTACCTAGGCCGCTTCATTATAGACTATTTTTGAAGTATTGATCCTCGGAGGTTGCAAAGTCTGTCTTATCCACGTACTTCCACAACTTTCACAGTCATCAGAAATATTTGAGAAACTCAAATTCGTGATTGATTTCCCTTCCCCTTTCCTGATTTTAAAAGATAAATGGATTTGAAGTATCGAATTCCAATATCTAGACAGCAGAGACACAGATTTTCCATAAAAATAACTTACATTCATACTTTTGCTGAACACCTCATTATCCTGTTGTTGATTGTTTAATGGCAGGCTAAAGGTATCACGTGTCACTCTGAACTACGGAATGAAGCGCCATTGCCTCTGGCTCACTTCTACGATTTTCTAAGGTTTGAGTTAACAACACTCAGGTACGCTATTTAAATTGGTAAAACGAAGAAACTCTGCTCAGATTAAAGTCCGGGACGAGAAGAAAAAGCATCACAAAAAACAAGGCCTTGCAAACATTCAGTCAACAACAAAAAAAGCGAGGATCTGTTTAAAGAATAACTGCCAAAAAGAAAACAGGCAACAAGGCTTGATGACTCACAGGCGAACAGGTTGAGGGACCAATCGAAAATGGGTGTGAGTTCCTTGTGAGGTAAATCCAAGTATTTGGCACAAATCTATGTAAAATGTATTGAAAGTTTCAAATGAAGGTTTTGGCTCAGCTGGAACTTTGCTTCTAATCTTGGGAGAATAAAGTGTGGAGCTGGATGAACACAACAGGCCAAGCAGCGTCTCAGGAGCACAAAAGCTGACGTTTCAGGCCTAGACCCTTCATCAGAGAGGGGGATGGGGAGAGGGTTCTGGAATAAATAGGGAGAGAGGGGGAAGCGGACCGAAGATGGAGAGAAAAGAAGATAGGTGGAGAGGATCTTCGGAACTGTGTTCTCAGATGGTGTCAAACCTCTGGAGAGGCCACAAAGAGAATTTCACAGGAAGGGTTACCCGTTGAGAAATTTCAATGTTTCGAGATATGGAAGACGCTGCCTTTGTTCGTTTGGAGAAGAACAATGGAATCAAAATCTTGAGGCATTCTTGTAAAGCAATTACAGAGTGGCGGGGTAAAGCTGAGTACATGAGAATAACATGCACGGGACCAAGCCGAACACTTGCTTCCGTCCGTGTATGTTAGGGTCTGGATTCCGGCGTGGTGTCTGATTTCCACCCAGATTGTTCACCTCCCTGGTCGCTCATTGGTGTTTAGAACAGCGCTTCATTGCAGCGAATCATACCGACGTTACATCTCATTGGTGTGATTCATCACAAGCAACTCATGATGCTTGCACGTCAAAATCTACTGGTTATTTGGAAATGAGCAGTGGTTTCTGTGAAAACTTCTCAAAGAATTAAGTTTCACAACAGTTAGAGTGTCAGGAGGCGGTGAACGACCTGCTCAGTGTCTGCATTCGGTTACTGTTAAATTTTAATCTGTGAGAGCCACCGCCCAAAAGATGTTGCCAGATTTTCTGGCCCTGATTCTGCTGCAGCTTTTAAACTGTAAGTTTTATATTGCTTGCTACATTCTGCTACCTGCTCCATCATTGTTGAACAACGTGCACCACTGATATAATTAATAATCTTTCCCAGAGAACATATTGAGCTGACGTGCAAAATAAATGACACTTCCATTCATTTGAATTCTGTTATTCCGATTTTAATGAGATAGTGGATGTTTGTTGTCTGCAACGGCTCTATGGATTTGTGAAGTATGCAGACTGAAGTCTCGAACTGTTGATATCGAATCTGTTAAAATGCTTTTAGACGCTGAGTGCACAAGATGTACAGGCTTGAATGGTTGTTTAATGACGTGGTCACTGAAGCAGTTGAAATAATTTGTCCAGTTTGGTTTGTAGATATTGATCGATCGATTCGGGGCAGAAATTGCTAGTGAACGCAGTATCTGTGGGCAGAAAACAGAGGTAGCAGTTCGAGTTCAGCGACACTTTTTCAGTTCTGATGAAGAGTAACTGACTCGAAGCATTCATTCTGTTGTCTCCCTACAGATGCTCTCAGATCTTCTGAGCTCAGAGGCGGTTTCCAGTTTTTTTTTGGTTTCACATCTCCAAAATCGGTGGTTCTTTGTTTCATTCGATGTTGTCCCAAGTTTACATTCAATCAATTGTAAACTGGGAAGATTTTACAATTGTAGAATCTAATGCATGGACACGATGCTTAGCTCGACCTCCTCGCCGTCTGCCAATTGAGATTTGACTTTAATTCTGACAGTGCCATAATGTGGAAATGTCAAATTTGTAAACACGCATATTTCTGACCAACTTCCATCGACAAAATGACCGGCTTTCATTTCTAGTCGGTTCGACTTCATTGAAAGGAATAGAATCTGAAGTGCAGTCTTTTGTTCTGAAAGTACAGCTGAAGACAACGTCAAATGAACTGTCTTGCTGTGCATTCAATTCGGTAATCAATGTATGTTTGAGGAGCCCTGAACAGGGAAGTCCAAATAAATTTGACAGAAAGCATTAAAAACTGCACCACCATCTACAGAATGTTGTCCCTTAAACAAAAAAATGAAGTTTTGTGGGTGCGGGAGATCCGAAAATTAAAAAAAAGAGTGCTGCAGAAACTCAGCATTTCGGGCAGTATTTCGAGACAGTGAAAGCAGTTAATTACTTTTCGCGTCTTCTATGGGACACCATTCTTGTGAGCGCAGAGCAGATTCAGCTTGAAGTGTTAAATCTCTTTCTTTCTCCACACGGGTTGGGAGACCCGCTTCTCCACCAGTCCGTGTTTATTTTTTGAATTTCTGAATGCTTTCATTATCATCCATGGCACAAATGGTGTTGAGCTTGTTGAGTGTTGATGCCTGACGCTCACTCAGGCAATTTGGGAGGATTCCACCACTCTTTTAACTTGCGCCATATTAATGTTAGAAAAGACTTCGGGAATCAGTAGGTGATGTATTTGTCGCATAAATACTAACGTTTGACTTGCTGCTATTGCCACAATATTGATCTGGTTCGTCCAGTTCACTTTCTGGTCTTTGGTAACTCGCGAGGTGTTAGTACGTTTCATGCCTTTATTCAGCACCGTGCTTCTTGTTAGATGTTCTCATCCTCCTTTGAGAATTTGTACATGTTTACACAATGACGTGATGTTCAATGAGTATGGAGCCTTGTTCCTGATTATCATTCTGCCCGCTGGATATATCTTAGTTAAACTATCGATCAATGCCTCCATTCAGGGACAAATTATCCCCGAAGTGTTTTTGACACTTTAATTCTTGTAGTGTGCAACAGACAGATTTGCGGACGAGGGAAGCTTTCGTCTCAGTCTGCATGTGCTTACCGAGTTATATCTCCGGAATACGACCGAATTGAACATCCGAATCCGATTCATCTGGTTTACTGCCATTCTGTGCAGTTGACAAGTGAAAAACTCAGCGTTTTTCGCGCAGAAACACCCGGGTGTGTTCAGGCGGCATTGTGTCCTGCCTTGACTCGGATCTCGCAGTTAATGTTCACTCCCGCTTCAGTTCCGTTGATTCCTGCACTTACTGCACTCGACTCACAGCAGCCTGGCTTTGTGTCATCTCCCCAGAGTTGTGCTGTCTTTTTTTTGTCCGTACGAGAGGCGCAGTGAACAAAGTGAACGGTTCGGCATTTCTGTTCGGGTTTGTGTGGCATCTCAGTTCTTTTCCTGAGAAACTGAATATTGCGGATGAGTTATTGTATCTAAATATTTGGTGACAGCAGCAGTTATTGACCGCGATTATCTGATTAATGTCGCTGCAATGTAACAAAAGTCAACTGAAAAAATACTTTGAATATGAACTTTCCAAATTGCAGAAGCAATTACAGTCATCACCGCTTGCTGCATATCCTCGCTTTTGATCAGGGAGTGAGTTAAGCGA